>NC_080632.1:7468294-8093818 GCF_027887145.1 Ammospiza caudacuta | reverse complement strand
GTCACACTGTCGTAGTGACATCAGAAGGTTGCCTTGCTGCACAGAAGGCCTGAGTGTCAGAGCAGCCCTAGGCCTGCTCAGATCAGGAGAACCTTCCTGGTCAATGCATCTGTCTGTAGGCAGCTGCCCACTGACTAGAGGCTTTTTTTGTACATCTTAGAAAAATTGCACTAATGCCAATAATGAACCATCTGGCCACTGCAGCTTTTGCTGCATACTGCATTACATATTCCATTTATTACTTTACGAACTTTGCCCATAAGTAGAGGTTTCCCTTCTACTTAGGTTAGGGTGTATCCTAACCTGGCTTTTGTATGTCTTCCTACTCTTCATTAGTGACTGAGTGCCTGATTTTGAAACAGAAAGAGCACTAGGATGCCATTGCTTTGGTTAAGCTTCTGTCAAGTCCTTCATCTAAAAAGGGAGTGAACTGTAGCCACATGGGCAGCATTTGCAAGGGAACCTGCAGAGGTTCTGTTCCCTCCACAGGAGAGTCTGTGGCAGCAGTCTCTGTCATTTCCTCAGTTTGCTGGGACAAGCAAGACACCTTTGAAAATGTAGAGTGGCAGACCGTCTTGCAAGGCCTTCTTAAAACTCTGCAACAATTATTCCCAGAATTCAGGGAAAGCTTCTTTCTTTCAACGGTTTCTCTTGAAAGGATCTGACTGTCTAACTTGACCCTATACAAAGTGCGAAAATTGTGATCTTCCCTTTGCAATGAAATGCAAACTCCAAAGCAGTGAGTGTCTGCTATTGAACCCTGGAGCTGCTGCTCTGCTGTTTCACAAAGAAGTGCCAGAGCTCAGGGGGATTTTGGGGAAGCTTTTCTGGGCAAGAATTTCCAGCAAGTTAACGAGAATTGGTGAATGCAACAGATTTTTTTTTAAAAAGTACCTGAAGGAGATGATTTTAGAAGCTGTTAATGTGTTTAGCAGAACAGGAGCATTGAGTGTTAAAGAAAAATCTGCATTTTCTTGGTCATGTTTATAGTCATTTACTGGCAAAACAGGCCAAAGTGTAGGCAAAACCAAGAATATTGACCTGAACTCTTTCTGGCTGTGTGAATGAAATGTGTCTCCTGGAGGGATGTTATGAAATGGGAAATCATCTCTGTTTGGGTTGACTTCTTCTGTGGGATTCAGCAGCCCAGGCAGTTTTCTCACAGCATCTGATTCATTTTCCCTGCCCACTACAGGTCACCTGAGGCGTGTATTCAGCGGAACTGATCCTGAGGTGAGTGAGAAAAGAACATTTCATGCTCCTAGTGTTTAAGCATTGTAGAGGAAGCTGTGAGCTTGGCCAGTGGCAGTAGAATATAGAGGGCGAGCTAGGAAAGCTGACAGAAAATCTATTTTCATGCCCGCAAGAAAAAAATCAAAGGCAGAAATGGTAATTTATTAATTTCCATGCCAGAGCTTTGAAGAACTACCAATCCAGTTTTGCAGAGAGAACGTTGTTTCCTACAGCAATATAGGGTGGAATATTTCCCTAAGGGCATGGTTGCCACGTTGTCTTAACTTGCATTTAACTAAGAGCAAATTCCTGTATAGCTGAATTATACCATTGAAGTTAAGTCAGAGTACCATAGAATTCTATTCCTAACAAATCTTATAATATCTACATATAAGATGTGGTTTCAGAAGAGGAAGAAGCTCTTGAAACGGTGGATGCTGCAATTGAAGCTGTAACCTTTGTGGCTGAGGAGCTGCGTGGCCCAAAAGGACACAGGGCTGGCGGTTTTGAGCAGCTGAAGATGCGGCAGCGTGTGGCCAGGGGGCCAAGAAGGCCAAGGGCATGGTGGCTGTGCCAGCAGCAGTGGGGCAGCAGGAGCAGGGCAGTGAGTGTGGCCCTGTGCTGGGCAGTGCTGCGGCCACAGCTGGAGTGCTGTGTGCACTTGTGGGCCCTGGGGAGCAGAAAGTCATGGAGGGGCTGCAGCGTGTGCACAGAAGGACAGGGCAGCTGGGCAAGGGGATGCAGCACAAGGCCAGGGAGGAGGTGCTGAGGGAGCTTTAGCCTCGACAGTGGGAGGCTCCTGAGGGGTCTTCAACATCTCTGCAATGCATTGAAATATTTATCTACTTTTGGACTGGACTTCCCCTCCCTTTTTTGTTGTTATTTTTTGCTTTACTTGGAGGAGAAGACCCAATTCATTTTCTCTTTTTCCCAACGCAGGTTCTTTTTGAAATTATTTCCTGCCCTTACACAGCACTGGGAATGGTTCTGCTTGAAGTTTTTATTCCAAGGTGTCACTTCTGGGGAACACAGTATTTTTGCATGAGAACACATCATTCTGTGCAGGGACTTTGGTGCAGAAGGAGCTGTTGTGTTTCTAGGCCAGCCACTATGGCCTTACAGATCACCTTAATATTAGCAGTGCCCGTGCCTTTCTGCAGTCCAGGCAATCAGTGTGTGTTGTGTTTGGGAATTGAGCAGGAGATCAATGCTTTGCATTCCAGCTGCTCCTCAGCAATCACAGGAGCTGGGAGGGGCTGGGCTGCAGTTTGGATTCCAGGCACTTTAGCACCATCAGTGTGGTCCTGTCCAAGACAAGACCTTGGCCGAGCACAGAGGCACAAAGAGTGCAGTTCCCAGTGCAGTGCCCTGCGTCTGATTGCATTCCATAAGTGTCGATTTTCATTTTTTCTCTTGGCGCTGATTTATGACCGGAGATAGCTCAGGGATGCCACTTGCTCGGTTTCTCGGCTGTTTAGGCTTGTAAGTTTTCTGTGAGCTGTCTAGGTGGCCTGGAAAGGCCCAGGGATGGCCTTGAAGAGCCCGGCGCTTCAAAGGACGAGGAGAGACTTCTGATCTTGTCTCGGTCTCGGTGTTTATTAATTGTTTATCTAAAAGATTTTCTTTCAGCCCGACAGAGGTCTGCACAGCAAGTCAGCCATGGGCACACTCTGCAAGCCCCCGGGCGGTCACTTATCTTTATACCCGAAGTTACGTGTACAATATTTATCATTTTTCCCCAATACCTTCTACCCTTATTAACCGGTGCACTTCTAGTAATAACCAATCCCAAAGTGCCACCATCACCACAGAAGATGGAGGCCAAGAAGAAAAGAAGAAGAACAGGACACGCCCCAATTCCTCCATCTTACTTCTTTAGACCCCCCTGTACCAAAATCCTAAACCCTGTGTTTTACACTCTAATTAACTTATCCCTTCACCATACACCCAGTGAAACCTTCCCAGTCCTCATACAGGTGTCGTCTCCTGTGTCGGATCAAAGTCCAGCCACCAGACACTTCTGGCAACATTCCAGGACTCCCGAGCCCCCCAAGGGTGGTCTTGGCCACTCTGCACCTGCACCTGAGGTGCTGAGATCCCACATCTCCCCCTTCTGTTTGCACTAGGAAGACTTCTTTTGCTATCCGATTCATAGCGTGTTTTAAATATGCAAATATGCATGGGACGACAAGTATGAGGACTAGGAGAACTATTAAAACATAGAACCCTACTCTTAAAATTCCTCTCCAAATGGGAGAGATGTCAAAGAACTCTACCCTTAAAATTCCTCTCCAAATGGGAGAGATGTCAAAGAATTCTACCATACATTTTGCTTTGGCTGACTGATAGGTAAATTACCCCCATTGCTTATTGCAATGAATGAAAGAACGATGCACATAAGCATCATGAAATTCATGGCTTCACTTTTGTGTGACATCATTGTTTTGCTTTTCATTCAGGACCTTAACAGAGAATTCCCCCAAAGTCCTTAGTTTCTTTTTATTTCTCTTCCGAGTCGTCTTGGCAATCTGAGTCTCGACTCCTGTCTGAGTACTCGTCTCTTTGTTTTTTGGATCTTTGTTTCTGGGATCCGCGTTTTCATGTTCTCGCACTCGAAATGGTTTCACGTGTCGTGCCGACACCCACGTCAGACCTCGATCTGTGGAGATACAAGCGAAAGCCTTGCTCCCCACTAGGTGGTGCTGTCACCAGCATCCCCAGCTCGGATGACAGCCTGAGCTCGACTGCCCCTCGTCCTGTCGACTGCCGTGTTCGTGATCTCATTTGAGACTGTGTCTGCCTGGCTTTTAATTCAGCTAAAAATGGAGCTTGAACACCAGAACGTCTCCCTTGAAGGGAAGGGACTGGGACTCCGAGGGTTACAACCAGAAGCACCAACTTTGAAGAGGGTGTGGGGCCCCTGGGACATAGGATCCCGAGCACGGCCCCTCCTCGCCAGAGATCGGGCTCGCCCCCGCCCGCGCTCTACTCTCTGCGCATGGGTGCTCTCCGAGCCGCTCCCTGTCTCTCCCGAGCTGACGTCACTCTCTCCCCCTCGTTCCACCTCCGAGGCCTCCCCCCCTCGGTCTGTCCCTGACTCTGTCTCCTCCTCCTCTGACGCTGTGTCCCTGGCTCCTCCCACCGGCATGTGTGTGCAGCCCGCCCCCCACTGGCACCCGGGCCCGCCCCGCAATTCGAGCCGACTTTGCTCCCGGGTTGTTGCGAGTTTTGCCCGCTGCGCGCGTCTCCACTACTCTGCCGGCCGGAGCGGCCGCCACCCCCGGTTCTTTGCTGACAAAAGCCGCGTCTGCACTCGTGTCTCCCTTCTCTGTCTCTTCACCCGCGCTCCCCGTTTGCTCCGCCGCTGCCGCGCCGTGCCCCCCGCGAGGAAGCGCCCCCCCCCGATCCCTTCTCTCCCCCCTTCACCCCCCCTTCCGATCCTGACTCCCCTGTACTCTCCGGAGTTTCAGGACGCTTTAGGAGCTTCCTGGGGTTTCTGGGTTTTGGGACCGGGGCTTTAATATTATATCCTGCTCTCTTTTCTCGAGAGCCCTTTCCCCCTGGCTTCTTGAGGCCAGAGCTAATTTTTTCCCAGAGCCTTGCTCCCCCCCTCTTTCCGAGGGTGCCGCAACTTTTCGTTGCTCTTCCAGTCTTTTCGACTGCTCCGATATGCCTTCCAGCATTATCCTTGCCGGCGAGAGCAGCTTTAATGCTGTCTCATCCTTTTTTGTTGCTAAGAAATATAAGTGCCTATTGATTTCCTGCCAAAACCCCACTTCAAATAGCAGGCATGTTTCGGCCAGTGGGTAGTTAAGCCTTGCCCATAACAACAGCTGTTTTAATTCTTTCTTTGGGATCCCTTCTGTATATGCTTGAGCCACGCCTTGTAAGGCGGACAAAATTTCCCGTTGTTCCTGGGAGAGTGTGCAATTATGTTCTTATTTTTGACCTTCTCACCGAATCTGTCGTCAGAGCTGTCCGAAAGCTCCCGATCTCCGCCCCGCAGGTCACAGGAGAAGGATCCAGAGGCGCCTTCCGGTTCCGATCCGGACTGCTCTGCTACGAACTGTCTTCGGCAGAAGCTGAGAGATGTAATTCTCAGTGACTGCTGGTTTTTTTTTTTCCAGACTCTTCTGGCCATTTTTTTTTTTTTTTTCTTTCTTCTTTTCCTTTTTTCTTCAGGCTTCTCTCTGCAGGAGCTGTCAGTGCTCTCCTGGGAACTCGTCCTAGATCGGAGCTGCCCTCTCGGCTCTTCAGCTCTTCAGGGCTGATCCCCCCCCCAAAAGGGTTGGTGGGGGGTGCCCACGCAGCGAACGCCACTTGTAGATTTCAGTTTTTCTTTTTGCTGATTTATGTCCGGAGATAGCTCAGGGATGGCCTTGAAGAGCCCGGCGCTTCAAAGGATGAGGAGAGACTTCTGATCTTGTCTCGGTCTCGGTGTTTATTAATTGTTTATCTAAAAGATCTTGTTTCACCATACACCCAGTGAAACCTTCCCAGTCCTCATACAGGCGTCGTTTCCTGTGTCGGATCAAAGTCCAGCCACCAGACACTTCTGGCAACATTCCAGGACTCCCGAGCCCCCCAAGGGTGGTCTCGGCCACTCTGCACCTCTATCCTGAGGTGCTGAGATCCCACACATAAGGACCTACACACTCCATATTCTTCAAGATTGTGGTTTATTGAGCAACAGGAAAGCAATCTCAGGATTGCTGCTGATCATGGCAATGGCCACCAAGTGTTGATGTGGGCAGCAACAGAGAGGACAATAAAGACAGATCATAGTAATGACATCTATCTCTCTATCTTTCTTCCTGTCTATCTATCTATCTATCTATGTAACATTTACATAATTGAATCTTCCTGGCTCTGGTGCCAGGCAGTTGGAGGTGCAAAGCTCACCTAAAGCAGCATCCCTCTCAGGAGAGGATTAGAGACATGTTCCCTCGACCGATTCTGAGCAGGCAAAGTTGTTTTCATCCTCCAGCCTCTTGTGCCCTGAAGTCCCCAGTTAATTCTTTAAATTTCCGCCTCTCCTAGAGAGGTGGAACAATTCCATGTTTAGGTGGTGTTTGGTGACTCTGCTCATACGTGCCATGCATTACATGACGCATGGTTTCCTTCACTGGCATCCCCAGGGCTGTGTAAGTGCATTCGTTCATGGGGCCTTAGGGGAGTCTCTGTTACTGCTGGTCAGAATTCTCAGTTGACAAAAGAGGGAGAAGAAACACCTTGGTCCTCCTGCATATACTGAGGTGGCCATAGAGGCTCTGTGACCTCCATCAGAGATCTTTGCACGCATCCTCATCTCCTGAATGACCAGGTTTTCTAACAAGAGTGTGGGATGTCAGAAAGGCAGGAATGCTGGTGCAGGCCTGAAGAGAACTCCAGAAGTTTCACTCACAAGGAGTGAGCTCACCCAGGAAGCCACCTGCAAAGCCAGGATGGAGCTGTGGGACAGGGCAGGGTGTCAGTCACTACTGAAAGACAAACAGGACATGGCACAAGCAGAGGGAGGCCCTCACCACACCCTTGAGAAATGCCACACCTTCCCTGTCAGCTGCCTGAGAGGCTCTTGCAGCTTCAGTCCCAGATGGCCCCTGATTGTAGGGCCAGGGTCACTTTGGAATCTGTGCCTCCCCTCAAACAGAGAATGACCCAGCAGAGCAGCAGCACAGTGCTTTGGGAATGTGTGAGCCCAGCAGTCTTGGAGTCTTGGCCCACAAAGGTCCTATGGGAAGCTGAAACCCATCTTCTCTTGCTTTCTGTGCAGGTGCTTCTAGAGAGAGAGCAGGAGCAGACTGCTTCATCAGAGATGCCATGCCAGACTCAGGGAGATCTGTTCCCAGCCCGACAGCAGGAAGAGCAGCTTGGGCAGCAGGTGGAGAAAGGAGAAAGGCCAGGTAAGCCAGACTGGCCAGGGGAAAGAGGGCAGGGCAGGAAGAATGGCATAAACCAGAGCTCTTGGGACTGAGGAGGCCAGGAATCCCACAGACACTGGAAGCACAGAGCCTTGGAATCTGCAGAGATCAGCCCTGGGACAGGAGGTTTGAAATGGAGGCAGAGGTGGGGAGGGAAGCAGAAAGAAGGAGCTGAATCAATGTGATTCTGAGGCTGCAAGAGGAAAAAAGCTGAGCCTGGTGGCAGCTCCCAGTCACTTGCTCTGCATTTGTGTGCACAGAACATCAAGGCAGAGCCACAAGCAGAGCTGCTTGAAGCTCAGAGTGCCATCATGCCACTGAAGAGGAGGAACAAGGAAGACATGGGAAGAATTCAAGAGGAGAATCTCCATCAGCAGAGGGGCGATCAACACAACCAGGTGAGTGAAAGAATGGCAGCCACTCCACTCAAAAGGCGTCCTCTTCCTCCTTGGTTACAGAACATCAAGGAATACCTGCAGGCACAGCTGCAGAAAACTGATGCCAGGATCAAGGCTCTGGAGAAGAGGCTTGAGGAAGACATGAAAATCGTCAGAGAGAAAGCTATCTGCCTCCCTCAGGCTCTAGAAAAGCAAGTGAATGAAAGAGGGATGCAGTCACTGCTGTCACCAAACTGGTGGTTTCGGCCCTCCTTGCCTTTCAGTGCAGAGCAGCAGGGAGTGGGGCCATGCCTCTGAGTGCCATCCTGCTGTGGTGTGTATCACAGTCACTCTGAGGGACATTTCCTGGTGTGCTGAATCTCAACTGCTGCCCTGGACAGTGAAACTTGTCCTTTGGCCTTTGGGCCAGCAGTCATCCAAATTGATTTCTGCTGGCCTGTTCCTGCTCCCCTTGTTTCTGGAGGTGTTTCTACAGTGGAACGTGGTGATCCAGATGGAAGACTGAAAGAAGCTGTCTGTATCCCCTGTCAATCTGTTCTTTCCCTTTCCTCACAGTCGATGACTCTGGGCTGACAGGGACAAGCTGTAGTGTCTGACTGCTTTGTTCTGTTTGACTTGAGCTGAAAATGCTGACATCTCACCGGGCAGCCTGCACAGACTTCCAGAGAATGTCTGGCAATGAAGGACCCCAAGGTTGGCATGAGGCACAGGAACAGTGCCCACCACAACTGCTGCAGGTTGAGCACACCTACGCGGGCTCTGGCACTAAAGCTGCTGCCGCAGCAGCATCACCTCAAGGAACGCATACTGTCAAACCTGAGAACTCGAGCTCGGGCAGTTTGTTCATCTCCAATGCTGCCAGCAGCATGGCTGCTCCAAAACAGGAGACTGAGGAGAAGTACCTGGAGATGCTGGGTATGTCTGGGCTGTTTCTTGTCTGAGGGACAGTGTGTTGTGTGCAGGTGTCAGCAGAGCTGTACCAAATGTTCCTCCTGAGTTTGGGCCATTTAGGACTCCCCAGAGGAAGTGCTGTACTCTGAAGGAGCAAGAGAGAGCTCTGGGTGAAATGGACTGGCTAGAGAGCTTTGTCTTTTTGGGAGGGAAATTTTTATTGGGCTTGTTTTGGTTTGGTTTGGTTTTTTTGTTGTTTTGTGGGCTTGTTTTGGTGGAGTTTGTTTTTCTCCATCCTGAAGGAGCTGTTCTGCCTCACATGTCTTGCTGATGTCATTTTTATGACTGTTACTGTTACCATAATGAAAATGCTATCTTTTTGTCAATAAGAACTCCTTTGAAAAGAAGTACATCAGGTTACAGGACCAACAGAGAGCACGAGGTGTTTTCCATGTGCCCCCAAAGAAAAAAAAACTGCTGAAAGGTAGGGAAGATGTCCTTCTCTCCTGGAAATGAATCTCCCCGTGCTTTGTTTCCTGTCAAGAGAACTCTTCAAAGGACTGTACAAAATCACTCTCTGTGCCTACCATCTGCACTACAAGGCTACCTGTCCTGTTACGAAGATGAAAGAAGAAGCTTTAGTCTTTAGGAGCTGAGGCACTAAACTCCAGCACTCCAGGGACAGGCCCGGTGCCATGCACTTGAGAGGAAAAAGCATCATCTGCCTTCTGGCAGAGCCCTCCTGCATCCTGCAGGTTTTAGGTATTTAGAGCAGAGATCTCCTGTGTGGGCTGGCTTTCAGTGCAAGATCTAAATGGCTTCTCCTTTCTCTGCTTCTCTTTTGTTTCTAGGAGTTTTGGAGATGTTTGCAGAGCACTTATCAATGCCACAGGAGGAGAGGTAAATGTCAACAGCCCCTGCAGACTCTGCTGCTCTTGAGGGGCTTTCCCCTCTGGTGTGAGCTGTGGCTGGAGCTTTGGCTAGAGCCGTGCTGAAAAGGCACAAGTAGCACAGACTGGTGCCAGCCTGCAAAATACATTTGGCACTTTGTCCTCCTCAGCTGCCGGAAGGAAGGCACGCAGGGCAGCGCTTCCTTTCAGACAAGGACGCGCTCACTCGCTCTCCATTGCTAAAACAAAGGTGGTGCCTTAGAGCACCTCCCTGCTCTTTGGGGCTACAGCTTCAGAGTCCTGAATTCTCGATTCTGGCTGCCAGCAAATCCATCGGAAAGTTACTGGTAGTTCCTTAGCCACCTGCAGTGCTGCACTTGGCAACTGCACATAGGGAGAGATCTGCAAGGTGCCCTAAAAGCCCTAAGCCCAGCCCATAGCCCAAGATGTATCCACAGAATATTAAGGCATGGATTACTTCTTCTGATTCCTAGAAAGAGTAGCAGAGAGTGTGGTCAGAGGTTTGTGGGTGATAGCTGAGACACCACTGTTACCAAGTGGACAAGGCAAAATGTCAGTGGCTACATGTGTCCTGTAACTGGCCCCCAAGGCAGCAGAGAAATGGGCTGTTGGAATGTCAGGTCCTAATTACTGCAGTGCCTAATCACAAGGCAGTTTGGCACAGCTCAGCTGTGTCATTGCAAAAATCATTTGCTCCATGCGCACTGTTGTGCGTTGCCACCAACTGCTCAAGGCGTCTTTGAAAGGCAGGGACCTATGTGAGTCATTGGAGTTTCCTGAAAGGAAGAAACCCCAGGGACAGAAAGCACCATTTCTACAGCACTGGCAGGGCAAAAATCCCAGCAAGATGAAGACACCACAATCAACAGATGCCTGGGACTCTGGGCCACATTTGCCTGGTATGGCCAGGTCCTGCACATGACAATTGGGGAACAGATGGTCCCACTCTGCTACTTTCTGGGTCTTTCTAGCAACCAGAGGAATCCTCATCAAGCCTGTGAACACTGAGCTTGGAAAGTCATGGATCATTGTTCTTGTTGTTTTCTTTTCTTTTTTTTTTATTTTTCCTGTGGACAGCATCCATTTGTAACAACAGCCAAGCCAGCATCCATCCTGGCACCACTCATTAACTCAGTCCAGAAGAAGTAAGAGACAAGAACATATCATGTCAAGATGTCATCTCCATAGCCAATTTGAGTAGAATTGTAGAGTAGGATTCTAGAGTAGGATTGTTGAAGAGTTTTGTCGGATAGGGTTATAGAGTAGGATGAATTAAATAAAGTAATTAAATAAAATTTCTGAAACATCAACTCATTTGGAAGATGATTTGGAAAACGCCCCTACTGACCCCTTCAGAAAACTCAACATTTCCTCCTGAATTAGCAGTTGTTTTTTACTGGTGCTAAGACATGCTTATGGCTTCATTTGTATGGTTCAGAAGCGGGGAAGGCTCTTCTTCATTCATCCTCCCCAAAGCACACTACCTTTAGAATACCATCCACTGGCTGGTTTTGGCACAGCTGTGGTATTTCTAGTTGAGGCAGAAAAGGCAGTGGCATTTGCAGGAAAAACCAAAGGAGGAATGGGCAGCCCAAACATCCTGTGTGGATTCAGGCCTGCAGCTGTGACTCAAGAGCATTTGGGTTCCTGCCACTTGGATTTGGATCCCTAAATGAAATCTCCTCGGCGTGAGGAAAGACAGGAACCCAACATGACAGGTCATAGGCCAATTTCTAGCTGTCACTGCCTGCAGGAAAAGGCTCCATCCTGCAGGACTCCAGCACTCAGCATCCTCAGCCAAACACAGCAAGTGCTGGCAACTCAGAAACTTGCACCTCTGCCTTGCACTAAAGACAGCACCTCTCACAATGGGCACTTACAGGTACAAAGTATTGTGGTGTGACCCCTCCATGCAGCTGGTGGACTCACCATTTCTGCAAGCCTTTGAAAAAAGACTGGATGTGGCTCTGGGTGCCGTACTTTAGTTGACGTGTTAAGGCATGGGTTGGACTCGATCATCTTAAAAGCATCTGTCTTCCAAGCCACTGACTGTGTGATTCTGTCACTGAGGGAGCTTTTCCTGCAGCCCTGGAAAAGGGCTGTGGGGGCCCTTGGCTGAGGATGGGGTGATCAGGGCTCATGGAAAAGAAGCAAAGGGCTCAAGGCGAAGGCCGAGAGGGCAGAGCTGCCCCACCGCGGCCCAGAGCCAGCCTCATGTCCTCCTCCTCAACCTGCGACCTCGGCGCTGCCCTTTTCGGCACCGGCGGCTCCTCTCGCTGCGGGGCTCCAGGCCGTGCTGGGGGCCGGGCCCCTCGTCCTCGGGAAGCGCCGGAGCCTCGGAGGCGAGCGGCTGCTGCTGTGGCCGGCAGGGGAGAGCTGCGGCTGCGGCCCCGAGCACGGCGAGCTGCCGCTACGGCCGGCTCCTGCCGCGGCTCCTGCCTCTGCTCCGGCCTCTGCTCCTGCCCTGTGCGCACAGACACGGCCGAGGGCTGCACGGCAGCTCCGTGCCGCTCCGCAGCGGGCCCGGCCGGGCTGCTGCTCTCTGCGGCCTCTGCCCGCCGCTGCCGGCCCCGCCGCACTCCCGCCTGCCTCTGCCACGGCCCACACGGGAGGCAGCACATTGCGGCCGGCTCGGAAAAGCCCTGCCCGCAAAGCGCTCGCCACCGCCTCAGGGCACAGGCTGTCGGCGTCCTCGCAGCTGCGAGCTGGCCCGGGCCGCCTGCCGGCCTCGGACACAGCTCCCACCCTTGTCTCCATGGCCGCAGCTGCTCGGCACAGCGGGCTGAGCACAGCCAGCGCCAGCAGCAGCTCCTCACGGGCCCAGGCTCCTGGAGCTCCAAGCCCGCCCAACCCCGAATTCCAGCCCTGAGGGGCTTGGCGTCGCAATGCATCCCCTGGGGACAGCAGAGTCGGCCGCTGAGCTCAGCCCGTGGCGACTCCACCAAGTGACCCAAGGAAAATTCACCAAATCCTCATCAGAGACAAGAAAAAACTCCCATGGTGCCTGACAGCCTGAAGCAACTGCCAATTACAGGTAATGCCATCCACGTGGGAAAAGAGCTTTTTTCATTAAAGCAGAGAAAAGTTACCTAAATGGAGGCCAGGAGCCAACAACAGTTATTTGGACTCATGCTTCTTCTGTTTGTTAAAAAGACCAAGAAATGGCAATCTTGCTCTTCTGACACAGCCCTCTGTTCATGATGTGAGACAGTGAGTGCTGATGTGCAGGAGCTGATGGAAGGGACAGGGATGAGAATGCAGGAGGCACAGTGCCAACCTGACAGAGGGATGATCTCTGGCACTGGAACTGAAGGAGAGCAGTTTGCAGGCAGGAGAGAAAATGGCTCTTTGTTTCACATCTTCTTTCAGTGCTGCTAAAAATGTAGCCTGGAGCAAGCTGGAAACACCAGAGCATGGAGCCCTTTCCAGGCAGGGCTGCATCTGCTGAAGGGGCAGAGGGAGCCCAGCAGGGATCAGACACAAAGCAGCAGTGGACTGAGGAGCCCCTGTGGCGGCAGTGAGCAGCCTCCGGTTCTGCTCACTGCTGGTGGCATTTTCTATTGAACCACCTCCAAAGACTTCTGCTTTGCTCTGTATTTTTAAGTGTTTTATCCCTTGGAGGGTTTTTTTTTTTTGGGGGGGGGTTTTTTGTTTGCTTGTTTGTTTGCTTTGATTTTTTTTTTTTTTTTTTGCTCGTCTCCTGTACCTTTATTTCTGCAAATTTTCCTAGCCTGTCAGCAGCAGCCCCTGTTCAGAACTGGCTCTAAAATATCAGCAAAGCAACTGGCAACAACACTAGGTGGAATCATGTGGTTCAGGAATACTTATGCCAGAACCCTGCCAGTGCCTTGTGATTTGTCAGGACCTCCTTTTCTGTGCAAAAACTAGGGATTAGCGGAGGTTTTTTTTCAAGGGCTCCTGAGAAGCAAATGTTGTGCTGCGATTCTCATGAGTGTACCCGGTAACTTCACTGCAGCACAACAGAAAGTATGCTCAGGGTAGCAGAGCAGCTGGGAGCTGGTCACTCCCTGCAAAGGGCTGGTGTACGATGTGGGAACACCACGTTCCAGGATGGGGCAGAAGGGTAATTGTTCTTAAGGCACTGCAGGTGAGGTTTGGGCTCACTCAGAGGGCAACCAGGGCTGGTGAGCACTGGAAGATCCAGCTGCAGTCCCCATCCATGTCCCTTTCAGCGCTGGCTTTAGAGTGTCTGCAGCCTGGATCCAGAGTGCCCTGGGAGGCTCCTGTGGCTGCCTTTGCACCCAGGCTGAGGATGCCCAGGAGCTCCTGAGGCCGGCAGTGGGGACCAGGGCTGGGGCTTGTGGCCTGGCAGGTGTGGCTCTGGGGGCTGTGACATGCCAGAGCGTGGATCACTGTCACTGTCCCCCGGAGCCCTGGCTAGCTCTGTGATGTTCCAGGGACAGCGGGAAGAATGAAGAACGGGTTAGGTTGGGATTTTGCCTGAGCCAGAACCTCCAGGCCAGCTGCCCAGCAGTAGAGAGCCCTGGAGGACCGAGTGAAGGAGGCAGAAACAGCTCTTCTACAGTGTAAAGTGCAGCTAATTTATCAGGAGAGGCGGAGGAATGGTTAACAGAAAAAATTCCCCAGACTGGAAAAAAAATAAAACAATCCCCAGCGCCCTTCTGCACAGGCTTTTAACATCTTTCAAAACGGGGGGTGGACACCATATCGTAACCAATAAGCGACTCTCGGGGTGTGGATTCAAGGGCTACAACAAATCAGAACAAGGGGAGGAGAGAGGGTTGGGATAGGGATTGGATCTTGGGGTGAGGGACAGGGAACTTTCTGGAACAAAGGGTAGGCTTTGGGCTGATGGATGGGCCCAAGGGGCCGGGTTGTCTTGACAGACAGGGAAAAATCCGGTGAGGAGGGAGGGAATTGCTTGAGGGACACTTGGGTAGGAGGGCATAATTCAGGGGAGAAACTAACTGCAAGAAGTCGGGGAACACTTGAACATACTGCAAGCTAACAGAACATTTGACTCGGAAACTAACGCACTGCAACACAGAAATTCAGGGTTTCAGCAGCCGAGAGGTGGCACGGTTAGAACCCTCAGGAGCTGGTGAAAACCATCTCTGTCCTTCAGGTTCCTGCTGTGTGGGAAGGAGCTGCGAGTTGTGGTGGCTGCACTCCCCCTTTGCTGGCAGGATGATCTGTACCAGGGGAGAGCAGAAAGCTGCCGTGGTGAGCAGAACATGCTCAGAGCATTCCAGTTCAGAGAATGGCACTGCCCCTGAAGGGCAAAAAGCTTGAAAGCATAGAATTCTGTGCAGAACCATTGCAAAAAATTTCTCCTCTAGAACATGCCCATTTTTGTATACTGTAGATGAATACCCTGGGTTTTAGAGAATACATGGGTTTTTTTCTAAGGTTTTTTGGGGGAACTCTCAAGTTTATTTCTATTTGCATTTTACATCCAGCATGTATACAGATTTTTTTTTCTTTTGTAAATACTTAGGGAAAAAATAACTAAGCATTTTTTAATCTTTTGGGATATTGTCATTAATATCCTTAGAAAGCAAAACTTGTTGAATATGTGTGAAAACATAGAGAGAGGGAAGATAGCATAAAAGTCTTTTAGAACAGGGCGTGTAATAAGGACTGCAGAACTGAGAAATTCCTCCAAGGGCAGAATTAGCAAGATATATCACCAAGAATACCTGCCAAGATACTTCCTTAAATCGAGGGAAATGTGACCTGCAGCCATACGAAGTACAGGCAAAGCAAATGAAAACGTTTGGAAAAGAAGGAATTTTGCCAGCGAGATCAGTCTGTCTGGATAACTGAGGGTTGCCCATCAACATTGCAGGGCATTCCTCAATATTTGCAGTGTCTTTTCTCCCAATTTCTGTGAAGTGAATAAGCTGCAGTTGTTTAACCATTAATTTAAGCTCATTGAGGAATTACCAAGCACCATGTATGTTTTTTTGTAGCTCAGCAGGACTTGAGTTTCCCAAGTCTTCTACAAAACAGAAGAGAACCACACAGCTCCTTGTGCTAATGTTAATGAAGGGTTTCATGAAAGCAGGTGAATGAGAGCATTGCATTATAGAACTTCCACATTCAAGAAAACAGGAGTCCACTTAGAATAAAACCTCTAAGGCTAGCATAACATCAGAACAGGATGAAATGAAATTACTAGACAGGAAGTGATGCATTAGAAATGAAGTGTATCATTTCTGATACATCTGCATGCATTTGCAAGCTAAAAGAGAAAAAGAAGGGCAGAGATAACAAGGAACGAAGATTTTAAAATTGCACTGTGCAGAAGAGACACACGAACCACCAGTGTGAACACAGCTGGGAGATTCATCTTGGAGATGGATTAGAGTGGAACCCATTCACTGAACGTTTCTGGTGCACATGAGTGCAAAGACTGAGGAAAAAAGGAGAAAAGGTTAGTTTCTGAAAGCTATTTAGATTCCTGGAAGCATTGTCTAGAGACCTAAAAATCTAAAGCCTCAAAGAATCTGAACCTAAAACATCCCCACATGGATTGATCAGGTATGATGGGCACATCTCTGCTCTTTTCAGAGTCAATGAAATTGACAATGAGTGTCTGGAAATTAGGAATGCCTGCCCAGATTTTATCTCGGTTACTTTAAGAGCACCTTAATAAGGCACTTCAGGAACTGAACTCTAAAGTTCTTCACCCTGCTCTATTTACTTTACATTTGAAAAGAGGCTGGTAGAAGGAGGGATCTGGCTTTAATTTCTCCCCAAATCACCTGTTGCACTCTCAGGTTACAAGTAGATGTAAAATTCAGCTAATCACTCTCTCTATCCATGAATATTCCACTAGTGAACTGACATATAGAAACATCCTTTTTCCCTTGGTACCTTCCTAAATGGTGCCCTGATGAACAGGAGACTTGCATAAATCTCACATAAAATCACCAAAATTGCTGAAATTAACACTCAATTCCACAATAAAAGCTTCTGGGAAAAGGCTTGACAGGATCACTGAAGAAAGTCAAACCTGGGAGAGAAACGTGCATTTTAGCGCTGATCAAGGGGAAAGAAAGAGAAATGCTGTAAAAATTCCAAGTGGAAGGTGAGGAGAAAGACAGGCAGCACAGGAAGCACAAGGCCCCGTCAGATGACCTGTGGAAGGTAACTTTGTGCCCCAGCTCTGTTAGAGGACGTTCCCTGTCATTGGTGCAAGCAGCTGGAGACATAAATACTGATTGATTTGGGAGCCACAGTCTTGGTAAATGCAGAGGTGGTTCAGTAAGGTGACATGAGGGAGTTCCCTCAGAGCAACTGGGATGCCTGAAAGAAGTGAACAGCTCACCACAGCCCGGCCCGCTCGGCTGCTTTTCCTTCTGACCCTCCTGGGGAGGCTCTGACATTTCCTCTTCCCTGATGGAAGTGCAGCTGCTGCCAAGGGAAAGGTCCCCATACTCACTCAGTGTTCCCTTTGCTTGCCAGATGCCCCATCTGCTGTCGCTGTCCAGGAGAGCTGCTCTGCACGGGAGGAGGAGCCCGAGGGAGAGGCTTTGAAGATGGGGCAGCTGGGATCCCTCTGCTTGGAGCTCTGTTTAAAGATACACGGACTTGCATGTGAACAGGGATTATTATATGGATTTGTACATAAGTAGCCAGCTATTTGTTCAGGCCTATTTCTGTACATATGGTATCAGATTTATGAATGTACTGTGTATCTATGTACGTATAGGTACCTGTATACATACAGGTTTTCAGTCACATCTTTGTGTGTATTTGTATCCAGTTTGTTATGTGTATTGTAATATCTGTGTTTAGATTTCCGTATGTATATGGTTGTGTAGGTATCTATTTCCATTGATGTAGTTTTGGTCTTTTTAAATAGCTATATTGGTATTTGTTTTGGTATTTGTGTATTTTTATATTTTTTTAGATGTGCATTGATGTATTTCTATATATATAATATTTACATATATATCCAGATATATTGCTGTATATTTGTATTGATGCAGTTGTACAGATATTTAGGTTGGTACTGCTGTTTGTCTATTTATAGATAGGTTTGTTTTATGTATCTGCTTCTTGAATGTAATAGGTAACATTTATTCTGTATTCACATCTGTATATTGTAGTGGTTATTTATGTATTCAGTTCTATTTAAATGTGTCTGGAGTGGTATAGTGGTGGAATTCTATTTGTAGAGTACTTGGTATTACAGGCAAATAGTGATATTTTCGTATTTGTATATGGGCTGTATGTTTGCCATAACATGCAATAAATTAAGTTGTTAATTTTCCCTTGATCTCTGTGTATAATGAGTGTTTTTAGAGGTTTGCAATAAATTAGTTTTTGTTACCAGAAGTTGTTATTTGTATCTTTTTAAATAGTGTGTTGTAACAAATACATAAATTACTTTTTTAAAATTTAACAAAGATCTGTATGGTTCTGTTTTGTCAGCGCTGGTGTAAGAAATGGTCAGCGCTGGTAAGAAATGCCATTTGTCAAGTGAGATGGATGTGTTGTAATTTGTGCTACCCAAAGCCATGGGCAGATGTAAATGCTGGAGGATTTTGGCCATGCAAATCTCCAGCCATGCCCAGCACGTGCCCCACCTGCACTCAGGCTGGGCAAGGGAAGCGCAGATTTGGGCTGGCAGCAGAGCCCCACGTGTGCTCAGAATTCGCTGCAAAGGCCTGCTGGCTGAGAAAAAGATCAGGGATACATTTCATAGATTCTATTTATTACAGTACATATATTAAAATATATATTATGTGGTGTATTGTAGAAATCCTTTAAATCAGAGGGTTTTGGGAAAGCTGCTCCTCAGTGAGGAGGATTTCTAGGCTAGAGGAATATAAAAATAAAAAGAAGGCCATGGACAGTGCCATTGCCAGAGGCCCAGGCTGTTCAAAGGAGGAATGGATCGTCCCCTTCGCCGCCTGTAGCTGATACCCCTGTCAGTAATCAGTAGCAACTCCAGGGGCAACGAGATGGGAAACCATCTCTCTAAACCAGAATGGGGTGTCTTTTACCAGATTGAGGCAATTTTACAGGGCAAAAGATTTTCAGACATGTCAAAACGTGAACTAAAAGACTTATTAATCTGGGTAAAAGTGAATACTCAAAATATAGACTTGAAGTCTGATTTTACCTTTGATTTCTGGGACCAGATAAAATGGAAAATTCACAATCTAGTCTCTCTCAAAAAGGAAGAGTCTTTGGTCCACCTTATGCCTGTCTCCAGAGCTTTAATGGAGAGCTTTGGTCAGAATGATTGTAACAGAGACTTTCTCCAACATCAGAACAGAACACCTGGCTCTGAGTCTTTAATTCTCAGGGGTGCTGGACCTTCATCCTTCTCTGGGGGGATCTCAGATTTTGTTCAGGGTGTTCTGGCATGTCCAGGGTTTCTCCAGGCAGTGTGGACAGCACCCCGAAGCCCGGAAAAGGGGAATCAGATCAGCTTCCAGCTTTGGTTGTGTTCTCTGCTTTTTCCAGGATTACCTGAGTCATTGACGCTGCAACCAGGCATTGTCCCAACTCCTCCGGGAAATCATCCACCCCCAGAATGCCCAAAAAAGTGTTTGGGATTTTTCTTGCATTCCAAGAGTTTGGGGGGGTCATGGGACATGTTCTATGGAGGCTGGGAACCAAACGGGTCCAGGAGATTAATGTTTGGGGAAGCTTTGCAAAAGAGGAGCTGCTGTTTCTGTGCTCTGCTGCTCTTCTGAAAAAGATGCGGCCGGATCTTATTCTGAAGTTGTGCAGGTGGGGTCAGCCAAGGGGGGGCTCTGGACCCGCTCTGCCTGGCCGAAGGGCTGCAGGGTCGCTCCTGTCACTGTTTGCCCTTCCCAGGAAGTCACCCCCTCGGATCGGGCTCAGGCTGGCAGTTGGCTTTGGAGCTCTGAGGACTCTTTTCATACAGATTCCTCTGCCAAAACTTTCCGGAATTTTCACCACTCTTGGCTCCCAAGCCTCTGGTTACAGCGGGTAGGGGGGCTTTGGATTTGGCTCTGCCTGCAGGGGAGCGGGCAGGGGAGAGGACAGAGGTGGCAGGGGGCAGCCAGGGCTTGAGCAGGGCAGGGATGGCTCTGCCCAGAGAGGTGGATGGGGTGGAGGTGGGAGAGCTCAGGAAAGTTGCTGTGGAGGCACAGACAGTTCATTCAGAAGCCTTGAAGCCTGTCTCATTGGCTGCTGGGCTCATGGGGGAAGGCATGCTGAGATTGCTCTTGGACCTGAGAGTTTTCCAGCTGTATGCCTGCGGGCAGGGATACAGTGTGGAACCTCTCACAGTCCATTGGAAAGCATCACAAAGTCGGGGTCTACAGCTGGAGAGCAGCCCGATTTGTATGAATCTAAAAAGATCCAATTTAGTGAATCCAGATGTGAGTTAGCAGGCTCTGGCTTTCTTCCTGTCACCAAGAACTTGGAGCTCTCCTCCCCAGCCCTTCCTAGCAGGGTTCCCAGGAAAGTTGCTGCGGCAACACTACTGCCAAGTGACGCCGCCCGGGGGCGATTTACAGACTTCAAACAAGACAGGGCTGCTATGGAAAGTGCCTAGAGCTGTTTATTTTTCAGCATCAGTCTAATTACATGATTATGATAATGGGAAGATGCTAGCAGCTCACAATCCAGGCAGCAGGCCAAAAATCAGAAGGTTACAACTTACCATATAATCTTCTTAACAAATCACACAAAGCAAAACATATTGACACTAGTTCTATCCAATCACCATAAGCACACGTAGCTTTGGTTAAAACAATGCTTGCTTATTTCAAATACAGTACCTGTTTGTAAGCCTTAAAACACAATGCACAGAGCTCCACTATTAAACGTCAACCTTCCTAATATCTTGCTAGATAAACTTTGTGCAGCTTAGAGAGCTATTCAGACAAGCATTAATACACAGGCTTATTGTTCTATTTGCCCTTGCTTTTTCTACAGTTTAAATAATTTTTTCTGCTGACCTATCTCATGACTGTTGCTTTAGCTCTACTCACAATTCTGCTGTATCTGAGGCCTGCCTTTTGCAGCTTTCCCAAAACCCTCTAATTTTATGGATTCCCTCAATTCCCCCTCTCTCTTCACCCAAAAAGAAACCTTACCAATTATGTCATTTATTACTTGCGTTTTGTGGCCTTACTATAATATTTTTGTTTCTTATCTGCCTAAAGCATGTTTTTGTTGGCACTAAGCATTAAATTGCTGTATTACAACACAGCAATTTAATGCTGTGAAGGTCCAGTCAGTGGAAAGGGCATAAATTATGCTTGACAATAGTTACAAGTCATTGTTCAAAAATCTCTTGTCGATTCCAGGGTCTTAACTCAAAACCTTCCTCCATTTCTATACCTTCATCCACCATCTCCGTGACATTTTGAGCACTGTCTGTGCATACATTTCCTACCTCTCTCTCTTGTGCGATAAAAACTTCTTGGACAGTTTTGTTCATCTCTCGTTGCACACACTGAAGGATGCAAGGTATTACTATTAATATCACTACCAAAACACCCAATACACTGAGACCGATTTTGCAAAGTTCCCTTAGCCAAGGTGCAAAGCTCCATTCTTAGGACAAATTATCTGACCAGGACCCACCATCTTCTTTAATTTCAGTTTTTGTGTGCTTTTGAGGATGGATTC
Source organism: Ammospiza caudacuta (assembly GCF_027887145.1). Classification (NCBI taxonomy): domain Eukaryota; kingdom Metazoa; phylum Chordata; class Aves; order Passeriformes; family Passerellidae; genus Ammospiza; species Ammospiza caudacuta. The sequence goes on along the minus strand of NC_080632.1, from coordinate 8,072,854 downwards.
AGAGTCATCAGACAGGTTCATGCAACACAATCCTTCAAATTCCTCACAACCTTGTCCTTGTGCCAGTTAAAAAAAATCAATTGCTGCTCTATTTGGAAGGGTAGAATGTCTAACACTATTAACATCGGTCAACATGTCACTGATTGCTGTGGATGTGCCATTAGTTTGTTTACTCAGCCAATATCCAAACCTATCTAATTGTTTCAATGCCATTGCTGAAGCCAGCTAGGGTAAAAACAAACCTTGGAACTTGGAGCTTTTTGGCAGGGTTCATGGAACAGCTGATTGCTGTGACAACACTACCTGTTCTTCTGGATCAGATACAGGAGTGATGAAAAGGAAAAAAAACACGGTCTAAATCGACAGTAGACCTTCCATTGCAACTACCTAAGTGGTCTTACATATTATTCAAATATTATTCAAAATTTAGAAAAAGTTTGGATTCAAATAAACACTTCCTTGCCTTACCTGTAAGATATGCTCATAACGATGTGAATGCACAATACATAATTCCTTCTCACCATGAGATCAAAAAACTTATAGGAAGAATGCAAAAAAAACTATTATAACTTTACCTGATCAGCCTCCAAGTGTAACAGAGATGCTAACAGCTTGCAGTAAGCTCATGTCTTCAAAATATCTTGCTAATGTGCAAATCAGTGCTTTTGGAAAGCTGATTGCAGATTCTTAAGAAAAGTTAGGAATCCAATGGGAGATAATTTGGGAAAGGCTTTGGGAGAAAATTTGGGACAAAAAATGGAAATGCTTGAAAAGGCCCTTGAAGCACAAAGAAACATTTTCTAAAAATCTGTTGGTACTGTACAGTTGGACTCTGATAAAAAGGCTTGTGGCTTTGCTTGTGGTAAAGCAGGACACATGAAAAGAGATTGTCCTACAACAACCATCAAACCTAAACCACATTCTATTTGCCCTCAGTGTAGGAAAGGGAAGCATCTTGCTAAGTACTGTCGTTCTCAATTGGACATCGATGGCAAAGCTTTGTCGTTAAACTGAAATAAGAGCGCGGATTATCACCGCACCTGGACACAAGCAGCGACCTCCTTACAGTCAAGTACCCAGTCAAATGGCATTGGTACCTCAGTCATTTATCCCTCAGTCAACCATCCCTCAAATGGTCCCAGGTCAATACCCTCACATACCAGGTTTGAATTGGCCCCCTCAAAAATTGATACACCTTTGAAATAATTTCTGGTATGAAAGTATTTCTACTGGAATTATCAGGTTTTATCAGCAAAGACAAGAGCTTTTGATTCTAGGCAGAGCTAGCACCAAAATTTTCAGACTTGCAGTCCTTCCAGCGGTTGTTTCAATAGATTTTAACAATAAACCAATATATTTAAATCTTGCATGTAACCTTCCTATAGCGACTCCACCAAAAACACCTATAGGTATTGCATTTCTTCTACCCATGAGTACAGCCAAGCAAAACAACTTTCCAGAGAATTCAATGCTGTCTGTGCCATTTGGAAGCTAAGGTCCTGAGGTCTTTTGGATGCAATTCTTGGACTGCAAGCAAGCAAAATTGACTTGCTGCTGGACTCACTGTAGTAAAGCAATTTACATTACAGGCATGCCGGATACTGGTGCAGATGTCACTGTAATCTCTCACATGTTTTGTCCCAGAGATTGGGATTTAGTAGCTCCTGCAGGTTCCCTAACAGGGACTGGAGACGCTACCGTGTGTTTGCAAAGTGCATCCATGATTAACATTACAGGTCCTGAAGGAAAGACAGCAATAGTGCGTCCTTTCCTTGTTCAGAAGCTTCTCACTGTCTGGGGGAGAGACGTCCTGTCCCAATGTGGAACAGAACTGGAGGTGGGCCTGCGATGTAAACCACGTCAAAACCTGCCACTTGAAAGCTGAACTGGAAAACTGATCCTCCTATACGGATTGATCAATGGCCTTTAACAGAGAAAATATTAAATAGCCTTAAATGATTGGTAAAGGAGCAATTACAAGAAAGTCACATCACACCCACAAAGAGTCCCTGAAATTCACCAGTATTCGTCATCCACAGGAAGACATTGGACTCCTGGAGGTTGTTTCGTGACATGAAGATCAATGTAGTGACTGAAGACATGAGACGTCTTCAACCTGGACTTCCTTCTTTATCAATGATCCCAAAACACTGGCCTCTCATTGTCATTCATTTAAAGGATTGTTTTTTCCACATCCCACTTCATCCCAATGATGCTCCAAGATTTGCCTTTTCAGTTCTACTCATCAATCAAAGAGAACCCATGCAGAGATAGCACTGGAAAACATTGCCTCTATAAATGAAGAATTCGCCTATAATTTGACAATATTTTTTCACACAAGTTTTGTCTCCAGTTCAACAGAAGTATCCAAGATCCGTGATTTCACACTACAGGGATGATTTGCTCATCGCAGCTCCAACGAAGCCAGAGATGGAGCAAGCTTGTCCTAGTGTTGTTACTGAAATCCAAAATGCTGGACTTAAAATTTCCATAGCCAAAATTCAAGAAGTTCCACCTTGGAAGTATCTGGGATGGAAGATGACTGAAAAAACAATTACACTGCAGAAGATACAGCTCCGGACCAGTGTCAACACCCTGCAAGACTTACAACAGCTTCTAGAAGAAATCAATTGGGTCAGACCTGTTTTGGGAATCAGCAACGATGAATTGGGTCCACTTTTTAATTTGTTGAGAGGAAGCTGCGCCATCGACTCTCCTGAACTCTAATACCTGAAGCTCGTGCAGCGCATGACAAGGTCATGGAGGCTCTCCAAAGACAACAAGCTCATTGCTGTATTCCAGAAAAGCCATTCTTTTCTGCAATTTTAGGAGGAAAGATGCAACTTTGTTCTGTCATTTTTCAATCAGACCCTTCTGAGAGAGATCCTTTGTTGATAATAGAATGGGGTTTTCTTCCCTCAAGGTTTCCAAAGACTATTTTCACAGTCTTAGAGAGGATAACACAAATTCTGATTAAGGCCAGAACAAGGTTATTAAGTTTAGCAGGTGAAGAATTTGCAGTTCTCTATTTACCACTGAAAAAAACTATCTTGATTGGGCAATGCAAAATTCTGCAAATTCTGATGATTTGCAACGAGAATTATTAAATTTTGCAGATATTGCTTCTCTTCATTACCCGGCTCACAAATTATTGCAGCAAAATTGAGTTTTAGAGAGAAACCTTTGTTAAGTAAAGAACCTTTAAACACAAGAACTCTCTTCACTGATGGAATCTGGCAGAGGTCACAAATCAGTCATTACTTGGTTGAACCAAACCAAGTTCCCAACTAAAACTTGGGAATCAGATATTCAAATAGTAGAGGGATCTCCTCAGATTGTTGAGCTTGCTGCTGTGGTTCAGGCTTCTCAGTTCTTCCCACAACCGTTTAATTTATTCACACATTCTGCGTTTGTTGCTAATGTGGTTAAAAGAATAGAAGGATCAGTTCTAAAGAATCCTAGTAATGACACTTGATATCATTGGCTTTCACGGCTTTTTACAACTTTACAATAACCAGCTAATCCACAGTTTGCTTCTCACATCAGGGCTCATTCTTCGCTTCCTAGATTTTTAGTGGAAGGAAACACGAGAGCGGACAAACTGACAGTGCTTATTTCCAACACTTTGCCAAACATTTTGGAACAAGCAAAACTGAGTCAGGCCTTTTTTCACCAAAATGCACAAGCACTTGTGCAAATGTTTCAAATTTCCAAAAGTCAAGCTAAAGCTATCATTAGTACTTGCCCTGACTGTCAGCTTGTGCAGCCTCCTGTTTCTAGAAAGAGTTGTTCAACCCACGGGGTTTGCAAAGCCTGCACTTATGGCAAATGGATGTCACTAAATAAATAGCCTTCCTTTGGTAAATTTACCAATACTCATGTTTCAGTGGACACATTCTCTGGTGGAGTTTTGGCTTCTCTTCACACAGGGGAAGCAGGTAATCATGCCTGTCAACATTTTTAGCAGAGCTTTTGCTTCACTGGCTGTGCCCCAAGAAGAAAAAAACTGACAATGATCCTGCATATATATCTCAAAAATTGGCCACATTTTTAAAGATTGGGGTGTTCGTCATATCCTTGGTATTCCACATTCTCCCACAACCAAGCATTTGCTGAGAGGACACATCAGACATTAAAAGGCAGTCTTGATCAAGAGAGGGGGGAGTCGAGGTCACACCACAGATGAGGTTAAACAAAGATTTCCATGTTTTAATTTCTTCAACAGCTCTGTTGCAGAACCTGATCCACCGATTTCTAGGCGTTTTTACAATAACACACAGGCAAAAGTGAAAGAAAATCCCTCTGTTTTAATTAGATACCCTGGGACAGGACCAATTGAAGGTCCTTTCTGATTAATCACTTTGGACAAAGGGTTTGCTTCTGTCTCTACAGGTGCAGGAATTAAGTGGGTCCCAGCAAAAAACGTCAAACCATATCGCACCTTTTGCCTTCTGGATCAAGGCAGGCGACCTGGTTCTAAGGATCAGCACGGCGGCCCACTCTCCAGGGCCGCTCGGGCCAATGACACACACAGACACCAATATGGTGGACGGTCAAAAGGCGTTTATTACTTCTTCTCATGGGGCCTTATAGTCTAAGGGGTCTCTACGTCAAAAGGGGGTTTGTCCTTCTTATCTATGGTTAGTAGGGAATGGAAAAGTACTGGGTAAGGAATGGAAAGTTACTGGCATTACTGTTAGTGGGGCCACATTCCTACTGTTAGTGGGGCCACATTCCTTAGGGTAATCTCTTATCTTAGAGGAACAAAGGGTCCTGGCTTTCCGTGACATCGCGTGATCTTCCGCAGCGCCTTTTCCCTATCTACCACATCTCCCCCCCCTTTTTCACAAATGAATGAGGTAGTCATATACATAGGTACTAAAATGAGGTATAAGGTTGTAACTTGACAAGGGAAAGGGGTTTTGGAAAACCTGAGTAAGCTTTTGCCAGACAAGTTCAGAAAATCTTGTGACTGGCAGTGTTCCCTGGTTGAATTCACAGCAACTGTCATCGGCCTATGAACAGGATGTTGGTCCGTTCCAGGCGGCTCTGAACGAACGAGACCAGCTTGTTCAGCAGGCATGGTCCGAAGGTAACTGTTAGAAACAGCATTGCCAATGGACCTATCAGGGCAGAAATCAGAGTGCTTAGCCAAGGTGATTGATTGAACCAGGACTCGTACCAGCCCTGTTGGGCTTCCCTGTCTTTCTGTCTCTGAGCCAGTCGGTTCCGGAGTTCTGCCATGGAGTCTCTCACTACTCCCGTGGGGTCTGCATAGAAACAACACTCCTCTTTCAAGGCGGCACACAGGCCTCCTTGCTGCATGAACAGGAGGTCCAGGCCTCGCCTGTTCTGCAAGACCACTTCTGAGAGTGAGGAGACCGACTTCTCTAGAAAGGAGATGGATTTCTCGATCCTTTGCAGGTCCTATCAATGGTCTCTTGCAGCTGGGACAGTCCTTGGTGCTGGGTCGCTAGGGCTGAGACACCCGTGGCCGTTCCGGCTGCTCCCAGGCCGAGCAGCATTGCGATTGTTATACCTGTCATTATTTCTCTTTTGTGGATCCGGCTGGGTCCCTCAAGAAGATGGTACATCTCTTCATCTGAGTGGTACAGGACTCTAGGAACAATCAGAACTTGGACACAGAAGTCGTTAGAGTCATTGAATTTGGGAAGGAACACACAAGGACTCACTCCGGATCGCTGGCAAACCCACATCCCCGATGCAGATGGGACTGCCCACTTATTGTTTCTCCTGTTAGGCTTGACAATTTTGGTGCAGACGTTGCCTTTCCGCCTAGACAGGGTTGCATTGCCAAAGCATCTGCCTCGGCCTGTGACTTGACTCAGGGGGATTCCTTTGCGAGGGGTATCCCATCTGCACTGGTGAGGGGCGTCAGCTGAGGAATAACTGAAGGGAGTGTTTAGAGCGACTCTTTCGTAAAAGGGGGGTTTGACATCGTAACAAAGCCAGCAGGACTCGGTTAGGTTAGGGTTGGATTCGTTCAGGGATACAAAGGTAGCTTCTAACATACGAAGGATTGGGTCTGAGTCTGACTCGGTTAAGCGGCTCATCTGAAAGGTTTCCGCTTGACCGGTCGGGACATTGCTGACCCCTGTGGGTCAGGTTTTGGGGTAGGTTATGTTTCTCCCTTTCGGCACGCTTTTAATCGCTTTGTTGGGTCCGACCGCTCGGGGTGCCGACGGCTGGAGCCTGATAATTTGCACGTTCACCCTCTCTTTTGACCCTTGAAAGACCACTGTCCACGATTTGCCTGTGGCCCAGCTAGGGTGATCTGGCTGCAAGACCGTCATGTTGTAATCAGTGCATGCCCGAAATCTAGGGATTTTATGCTGGTTTCGATGGAAGTTTCCATGAGAGAAGAAGGGTGTTTTGCAGACGATGGGTGCCCAGGTGAACTGTAAGAATTTTTCTGGTTCTTGTGGATCCCACCCAGGCCCCGACGGTCTGGCATCTGTAACTATGGTTTCGCAGCCCCAGTGCCCACAGTATCCCCATCCCGGGTGATTGCAGTAGCTTTTCCCAGGGTTTGAAGCTGGGCACCAGTAGGATAGGTACAAGTGTGTGACGTGTGGGGAATAGGGGTTTACCCTTGGCTGTCCTGGAAACAGGTCGGTGATGCGGAGCACGAAGGATGGGGTGTTTGGTGTGGTGATTTCTCTGAGTACTTTGCCACTACTAAGGTGTCGCATGACCCACCTGAAGGGCCGATGGGGGTAGTGGTCTGGGCTGGCTTGCCCTCTGGCAACAAGCCCCAACAGCAAAATCACACAGAAACACCCTTGGTGCTTGGGTCTCACCCGTGCGGGTCTCTCGGGTTCTGCCTGACGGCTTGGTGGTCTATCACTTTCGTCTGGAACCGGGATGTACGCGTCACGAGGACGTCCCACGAGCAGGTCCTGTAAACAAAGACTCGCAATTCTCGTCAGTCTCATTCTGCTCGCTATGAAGGTCCGGTTTAATCGACTTAAGCCGACACCACCTGATTTTGCCGTCCTTTTTGACAGCTGCGTACCCTCGCCCCGTGAGCATCAGCCTCCAACCCTGTTCCCACTCACCTAGCTCGTTTCTAATTACTACCTGTGGGCCCTCTTCTAGCGTTCGAGTGGCCCAGTGTTTTTGAACGGGACTGTTTGTTTCATCTCCCCTAGGGAATTGATTCAGTGCCAGCAAAGCGGTTGCCAGCACACGTGCCTGATCTCCTGGGGGAATGGCATTGGCAAAGCCCTCTGCTTTTGCCAACACTTCTATCTTGGTTTTCAGGGTCTGGTTTGCTCTCTCAACTATGGCCTGTCCGGTACTGTTATATGGGATGCCTTGCACTAACGTGATGCCCCATTTCGAGGCGAATTCCTGTACTTGTTTGGAGGTGAAATTGGAGCCATTGTCCATTTTGATCTGCTTGGGGATACCAAGCCAAGCCATGGCTGTCAGCCAGAGCTGAATTGTGGTTTTGGAGTTAGCTTTGGGGTGCTGTGTGGCTATGATTGTTCCGCTATAAGTGTCCACTGTCACTGCAAGCCATGCTCGGGGCTTCAGCAGTTCGCACCAGGTGAAGTCCGACTGCCAGATTTCTGAGAGCTTGAGACCTCTCGGGTTGACCCCGTAGGTCCAAAGGGGTGACTTCTGGCAATGAGGGCAGGTGGCTACCACATGTTTTGCGTCCGCTGTCGAGATTTCGCATCTCTTCGCCAGTGCTTTGACTCCGATGTGGAGTGACTCATGCAGCTGACGAGCTCTTTGCAAGGTCCAAACGCCTTTTGCTGCGGCGTCCGCTTTGTCGTTGCCGATTTGGAAGTAACCTTTGACTGGGTCATGGCTGTTGATGTGGATGACTGACACGGTGCCCTGTCGCGAGGAGAGTGCTTCTTCCAGCATTAGGGCTGCTGCTGATGTTGACACTCCTGGTCCTGCCATTGCTAGGCAGAGCCTTGCCACGAATATAGAGTCCGTTACGATGTTGAGGTGTTCGTCTTGGAAGAATCCGCACGCCAAAACCACTGCTGCTGCCTCCAATTGTTGCACTGACAGTGTGGGGTCACACGCTTTGACGCAGTGCCATTGCTCTCCTGCCTGCCACACTGCTGCTTCCCGGGTTTCGGGCACCAAATGTTGCCTTCTGGATCAAGGCAGGCGACCTGGTTCTAAGGATCAGCACGGCGGCCAAACAGAGCCAAACAGAGGGATCATGGGTCACACCTGACTTTCCTTGTGCATCGGTGGAACCTGCAAACTCTGATTTTATGTGGTTTATAAATGTGTCACTTGTTGGTTTCATAGAGCTCTAGTGGAGAAAGCGTAGGTTTTGTTTGGTTCATTTTTATTAAAGGTCAAAAGTCATGTTTTTGAATTGAGAAGGATATGGGAGGAGCTTAAGCCAACAATTAACTTATAAAAAGGATGCTGCAAAATCAAATGTTACTACGATGTCAGTATTGATTGCTTCTTCTAGTGCAGAGTTTTAGTCAATTTGTAGTGTAGATTTGTTTGTGGAACAACCAAAACCAAATGTCTGGGTAACCTTAGCCAAGGCAGCAGGCTCGGATACCATGTGTTTGTCTAATTCGGAACAGAAAAGCCTTTCTCAACCTGACTAGTCAGTGTGCCAGTAAAGAATTTGCCCTTGGTCAAAAAGCAATTCAATAGTAAGCCTGGTGAAATTGACAATGGCAGGAGCTCTGTATAGGATTGTAACATTTGGGAAAAAGAACTTCCCAAAGCAGTACCTGCACCCCAAGAATTAGAAATCCTTGGTCCTTTAACAATGGATTTTTGCCTTACATTTACAGTTAATGATTAGTGAGAAAGTGATCCTCCAAAGCACAATGTTACTCTCCATTGTTTTGCATACAGAAACTCAAGGTTTTGGTGTAATTATTAGGAATGTTGAGAGTTGCTTTCTAAAGCTGACCAATATCCACGACAGTTACCAAAAGGATGTTGGTTCACCTGTGTAGATAGGCCCTGGCAGGGCATCCCATGAAGGTGGCCCATGTAGCAATGGGATGCTAACTGTAATTGCGCCTACTGCCAAAGCGGTCATTAAGAAGAAACAAAGGGGAACAAGATCTGCTCGACATTATTGTGAAAACTGTAGAAGTGATTTCACGCCTTGGAAGGCTGCAAAAAGGGTTTCCGCAGGTTTGTTTTTACCCCGGCTGCCTTCAGCAATGGCATTGAAACAATTAGATCGGGTTGCATGTTGGCTGAATAAACAAACTAATGGCACATCCACTGCAATCAGTGACATGTTGACCGATGTTAATAGTGTTAGACATGCTGCCCTTCCAAATAGAGCAGCAATTGATTTTCTTTTACTGGCACAAGGACATGGTTGTGAGGAATTTGAAGGATTGTGTTGTATGAACCCGTCTGATCACTCTGAATCCATCCAGAAAAGCATAGAAAAGCTGAAAGATTTGACAGCTCCAATTAAAGAAGATGGTGGCTCCTGGTTAGATGATTTGTTCCAAGGATGGAGGTTTGCACCTTGGCTAAGGGGACCTTGTAGAATAGGTCTCCATATGTTGGGTGTTTTGGCAGTGATACTGGTAGTAATACCTTGCATACGTCGGTGTGTGTGACAAATGACGGACAAAACAATCTAAGAAGTTTTTATCACACAAGAGAGAGAGGCAGGAAATGGATTCACACAGAATTCCCAAAATCTCACACAGATGGTGGATGAAGGTATGGACATGGAGGAAGGTTTTGAATTAAGACCTTAGAACAGGCGAGACTTTTTTGGAACAATCACTTGTAATTGCTATCAGACATGACTTTTGTCCTTTGAACTGACTGGACTTTCACAGCATTAAAATTGCTGTGTTGGAATATAGCAAGGCTGAATGCGAGCAAGAAGGATGCTTTATGCAAGTAACAAGCAGGTATACCACAGTGAAGCTATGAAATGCAAGGTAGTTAATAAACGACACGGTTACAAAGGCTTCTATTTAGCCAAAACGTGAGGGGGAATTGTGGGAATATGTGAAATCAGAGGGTTCTGGGACAGCTGCAAAAGGCAGACCTCAGAGAAAGCAGAACTTTGGTTAGAGCTAAGCGGTAGATTTGTCAGCAGAAAATTTATATAAGTAGTAGAAAAGTAAGGACAAATAGAACAATGGTTTGTGTCTATTACTGTAGAATGCAGGACATTCATATGTCTGAGATGTAACACAAAACAGAACTCCCTTTGGTCATCAGCAAACAGCTTTGTTTATTGCCTTCAGCACCCACAGTCCATTTAGCCCAGTCAAAACTCCCAGGCCGAGACATCTCATTGGTCTATCTCTGTGCCCCCAGACTCTGAACCAATGCAATGTCTGTATCTTAGGAGAGCTCCCATTGCCTGGGAACTTCTGTCAGTCAGTCCAGAGGCTGCTCCGTGGAGCTGAATTGGGCTCCTCATTCTAATTTGATTGATACTGACCCACCAGTGTATTAACGCTTGGCTGGAATGACTCCCTAATCTACAGAAAAGTATCTCTAGCAAGATATTAGGAACTTCTAAGCTTAATAATTGTTATATTTGCCCAATTATCCCATCAAAAAAACCAAAAAACCAAACAATATTTAGGTAGCAGTAATTTTAATTGAATAGTTTAGAAAATATATAAATAAGGGATAATTTGGTTCAAATAATAGCACATAAGGAAAAGATACCGTGAGGTACGGAGGGCAGAGTTCTTGACCCTTGCCACTTCACGTACAAGCTTGCCAAGTGAAAATCACCCCTTGTATGCCATATGTCAATACCATCTCCTCCTATTTTCGGTTCGTCACTTTTCTGTCTCCGCCTTCCTCACCACCTTTACCACGCATGCGCCACCACTCGGTTTGGTGGTCGCACAAGTCTTTGGGGGTCGTCACTGATGAAGGCCCTGTAGTCTTCTTTGTTGTCCTTTACTTCACCTATGGGTTACACATGCGCATCAAGCCAGCACGTAGCCAGTACAGCCAATGTAAGCCAAGACTAACGTATCACTCCATCTACATATCAAGGCAATAAATCCCTTATAATTAGGATTTGTTGGGACCGAACCAGGTTCTTGCTCATTTTTAGCAACTGTATCTTCAGCTTCTTTCCTGTGGTCCTTGAGAACAGCTGCTGGGAAGGGGGGTGGAGCCCCTCCTCTCCCTCTCTTCTTTGGCATTACAACTTTTTAACTATTTATTATTCTCAAATATTAATTACTGTATCAGTATCAATTACTCTTTCAAATTTTATCAGCATGAATGATACCTATTTATCACAATAATGGAGCTCTGTGCATTGTGTTTTAAGGCTCAAAAGCAGGTACAGTGTTTGAAATAAGCAAGCAGTGTTTTAACAAAAGCTATGTGTGCTTATAGTGGTTGCACAGAACTACTGTCAATATGCTCTTGCTTTGTGTGAGTGGTCAAAAAACTTTTCAAGTAAGTTGTACCATTAAGTTCATAGCCTGCTGCCAGGGATGTGAGCTGCTGGCATCTTCCCACTGTAACAACCATGTAACGAGACTGATGCTGGAAAACAAACAGCTCCAGGTGCGTTCCTCAGCAGTCCCGTCCCTTTCGTGATTCGTACAGAGACCCGCGGCCAGCAATACTCAGCTGAGGACCAGAAGAGACCGGAATAGCCCGGGCAGTCCAGCTTTAGTGCAAGGCATCCGGCAGCCTTGAGGGTACAAAGCGAGCACAGGTCGCAGCTCCTCGTGTCCGGAGCGAGCCCGGAGCAGCTCTCACAGGCCGCAGCCCCTCCCAGGCCCAGCTCCGGGCGCAGCCGGGGCCGCTCCGACTGTGCGGGGCCACTGCCGGGGCGCTGTCGCGGCTCCTCCCGCGGGGCGGAGCTGACGCGGCCCCGGCGGCCCCGGCCCAGCCCTGCTGCGCTCCGAGCGCGGCCCCGGAGCGGCCCGGCCGAGGCGGCGAGGGACGGGCGGCGAGGGGCCGGGGGCATGGGGCGCTCCGGGAACGGGCGGACATCCCGGCAGAGGGGAGAGAGACCTGGCAGAGGGAGGAGTGAGCGGGAGAGGGGAGAGATGCTGGGAGGAGGGAGAAAATCCCAGGAGAGAGGGTCGAGCCCGGGAGTAGGGGAGATAACGGGACAGGGGGGGTGAGGTCCCTGGGAAAGGGTGGGTAGCCTTCCAAGACAGTAGAGAGCCCTGGGAGAGGGGGGAGATCCTGGAAGAGGGAGGAGTAATCGGGAGAAGGGGAGATCCAGGGAGACAAATAAAACCACTGGCTACAGCTAGGGAAAAGAGGGAGCTTGGGACAAGGGGTAGCTTAGGACTGGGGAAAACCCGAGAGAGGAGGGAGAACCCAGGAGATAGAGGACAACTTGTGAAGGGGGGGAGATCCGGAGTAGAGTGGAAAGGGCCTGGGAAAGACGTAGGAGAAGAAAGCCCAGGGCGGGGGTCCAGGAGCGGAGGCTCCTGCAGGTGGACTGGGAACCCAGAGAGCCCGGAATCACGGAGTCCTGCAGCCAGGCCGAGAACGGGCGCGGGTCAGTGCGGTTCGGGAGAGCGCGGCTGCGGGGCTCGCTCCAGAGGCAGAGGCGCGTGGAAAGCGCTGCTCGGCAGCCCCGGCGGCGCTGAGAGCACAGCCCTGCCCGGGGAGGCAGCGCCACGGGCGCCGATCGGCTTCCCAGCCAGGCCACGGCACCGCTCGGCTTCGCCACCAGATCCGCGGCAGCTCGGAGCATCGCTCCCTGCCCGGGCCCGAGGCTCACCTGCGCCAGGTGCACCAGAGCATCGCCTCTGCCTGGACAACCCACAGCGAGCAGTGCCCGGCAGGGACTGCAGATCCCCGTTTGGTGGCAGAGAAAAAAGAGCAAGGAATCTTCCATGGGAGAACATAGGCAATAGGATGAGGTGTCAGTGTCCAGTGTGTTCAGATGCACTCACAAGGATACTATTGCTCTTGGCTCAGAACATGGAAAAGAAGTGGGCAGACACAAATCAGAAGCTGGTTGCAATATCCAGGGATCAGTTATCAGAAGAAAATGCTACGCAACTGCTGGAATGCTTAATGGATGACTAATTACCCCTTGCCAAGTAATCTGGACTTTTTAGGGGCAGCATACTTATCTCTCAAAAATTACTCTAGAGATATTCTTAAGAAAATTTTGAAGAAAGGCTCATACACCCACATTTCAATGCAGTTGCTGTGGGTTTGATAAATGAAATCTGCTTTAATGTCTTGATTTTCCTAAAGATTTGTGGGGGTTGTTTTTAACACAGGCATGCATGCTAAATTTGAGAATCTAAGGTAAGGTCTTTTTATAGGGGATATGGAAGAGACAGGTCTTCAGCCAGCAATATGTCAGTGAGAGACAGCTGAGCGACGATTACTGAGAAGAAGAACAGCCCTGCAATAGAGGTGTGAGCTGCATTGCACAGCGCTTGCTGTGGGCCAGAGAGCACAAAGCAGGCTGGCCTGGTGGGCCTGAATATTCCTGCCAAACACTCTGCATCTCACCCCTTTGCTCGGGCTCAGTGCAGAACTGCAGGATTGCGGGCGCTTCCTCCCAGAGCTGCGTGAGGCGCTGGCTCCTGCAGATGTGCCCTGCCAAGCTGTCCCGGCCTCACGCTGGCCTCGCTTCCCCTGGCACAAGAGCCATGCCTGAAGGAGGCTGCCCTGTGCTCCAGCCTGCCGAGCAGCCCGGCTCCCTGCCCCGGTGCCCAGAGTGCTGCACACACTGCTGACCTTTGCCAGGAGTTGCAGGGCAGCCGGCAGAAGAGGAGGAATCCTCAGGCAGCCCAGCAACCCTCGGCTGCCCTTGATCTTTCTCTGCTCCTGGGCACACTCCAGACAGCCAATGCCTCCAGGCTGGGCTGTGCCCAGCACGGCTGCGCTTCCCCTCAGCAGCAGCCAGCTGCCACCTGGGCTCTGAGAGCGGAGGATTCGCCCACTGCCGGGAACAGGCACCCAGGGCCCGGCTGCTGCCTCTTGCAGCTCCAAGGGCCTCCTTCCAGCCTGCCTCTGCTGGGGCTCAGCCTGCTCCGGCCTCTGCCGGGGCTCTGCTGGGGCTCCACCCCAGCCAAGGCTGGGCCCGCTCTCACCTCACAGGCGCTGACAGCTCTGCACCACAGGAGACCTTCCCGAGCACCCTCTCTGATCTTTCTGCTTTCTCACTTGAGCAAGGCTCTCCTCCAGCCAAAGAGTTTATTGCATTTTGGGATACAAATCCAAGTATCCCAAATGTTCTCCAGTCACAGCTGAAGGCCTGCATCTGCACAGGGTGTTGGGCTGCCTCATTCTTCTTTTGGTTTTGACTTCAAATGCCATTGCCCTTTCTGCCTCAAATAGAAATACCAAAGCTGGCCAAAAACAGACCAGTGGGCCAGATTCCAAAGGCAGTGTGGTCTGGAGAGGATGAATGAAGAACATCCTTCTTCCCCACTTTCACACCATGTCAAAGACATTGTGTCACTTTCCACCTTTAAGAAACAACAGACAATTCAGAAGAAATTCTTGAGCGTATTCGCAGAGTGAGAAGGAAGGGAATCTTCAAGGTGACTTGTGGTTTCAGAAACTGTATTCATTTCCAATCCTACTCTGCACTCCTATTAGACAATCCTACTCTAACCCTAACCTTAACCTTAACCCTAATCCTAATCCTAATCCTAATCCTAATCCTAATCCTAATCCTAATCCTAACCTACAATCCTACTCTAAAGTGGTTGACGAAAAAATGGTCCTGATGTGATTGTCACATTCTTGTCTCCCTCCTCTTCTTCACTGAAACAATCAGCGGCACCAGGCTGGACGCAGGCTCAGCAAATGTTACAAATGGATGCTGCCCAAAGGGAAAAAAAAACAAATCAACAAAAAATAATGGACCATGAATTTACAAGCTCAGTGCTTCATAGGATTCCTCTGTCTTATAGAAGGATGCAGGAAGAGGACCAATGGGACCATCTAGACCTCCATCTTTATGCGCCGGACTTAGCCATCACAGGCAAATGTGGCCCAGAATCCCACTCATCCATTTATCCAGGTGTCTTCATCTTGCTAGGATTTTTGCCCTGCCAGTGCTCTAGAAATGGTGCTTTCTGTCCTTGGAGTTTCTTCTTTTCAGGTATCTCTAAAGCCTCACACTGGTCCCTCTCTTTGAAAGACAGGCACTGTGCTGATTCCCACAGGGAGACAGAGCAGTGGCTACCTTTCCATGCCCTGCCTCTCGTGTGCTGGATGGCACCTTCCTTCCCATCAGGGCCAGCCCAGTGGCACTGGGCCCTGCAGTTCCCTCTCTGCCACACAACCTGGCACTAACCCTGGCACAGTTCCTGTCTGCTTGAGCGTGCCTGGCAGCAGATGGGGCTGGTACAAGTCCTTCCCAGCTGTCCCTGTTTGCGTGGCAGAAACCTCTAAGGGTGGGCTGGGGGGCACAAACCAGGGCCCCCAGGAGGCTCACAGTGAGCACCCCAGGACCCCTCCTGCCAACAGCCAAATCTCTGACCCCTAGGCTGGGACTGGCTTCCTTGGGTTCCTGCACCACCATTTCACGTCTCTGCACCCTGCATTGCTCTACTTCAATTCTTTTGCCATTAGATAAAACTGAGCACACCACCAAATGACAAAAGAGGGCGACCAAAACAGCCAGAGGAGCTCTCTGACTCAGGAAATGCAGAGAGAGGTGGAGTTACTCAGTTTTGTGAAGAACAGGCCCCAGGGAGACTTTATTGCCACTTTCCAAGACTTCAGAGTGGCTTTGAAGAAAGTGAGGGACATATTTTTTAACAGGGCCAGTTACAATAGGATGTGGGTGAATATTTTTAAACACAAACAGGATCTAATCAGAACTTGTTTACTCAGAGCATGGTGTGACTCTGGCACTGGTTGCCCGCAAGAGCTTTTAGGAGCCCCATCCCTGCAACCATTCCGGCTCCAGTGGGAAAGGGCTCTGAGAAACCTGATCTCTTTGAAGATGTCCCTGCTCATTGCAGGATACTTTCACCAGAGGACCTTTACAGGGCCCTGGCAGCCCAGCCCAGTCTAGGATTCCTCATCATTTTCATTTGAAGAGCACCAAGAATGGAGGTGAGGAGGAAGGGGGCTCATCTGATGCCTTGGACTTGAGTGGAGGAGGAGCCCATGCCTCAGAACCTGTTTCACCTGCAGCCCCTTCCCATTTTACCTGCAGGAGCTCCCTGGCAGACCAGCGCTGCTCCTCGTCTGTCTGCAGGCAGCAGCTCAGGAAGTCACGCAGGCAAGGCGAGAATCGGTTGGGCTGCTGCAGCCGTGGGGTCCCTACTGTGGCTATCAGTTGTGTAGCCTGGAGAAAAAGGAGACACCAGGCTCCACTTGCTGCTTTCACATCTCTAAGTGCTCTCCCACCTCCCTTTGTTTAACCTCTGTTCTTCAGTGGCAGTTTCTGCCCTGGCAGAGACCCAGAGATCATTTTCCTTTACCAACCAGAAAACCCAAACCCGATGCAGCCACAGCTTTTCCACCATCCCACAGATCTTGCCTTGGCAGCTGATTTCATTGACTGTGCTAGTTAATGGGAACTACATCAGAAAACGCACATTTGCTTCCATAAGGATTCACACCAGCTTGAGAGGCTTTTTGGAAGAGGGACTGTGCTATACAAACTAATTTCAAGGGTTACTACATGAAAGGCATGTCTGCAGTGCTTGTTGGTCCTTTAAGCACACGTGCCCAAGAACAAAACTCATCATACCTTTTGTGCTTTTTTTGAAAACAATGGTAATTGGAAGGAAAGAAAGGGAATCCATCAATTAATCCCCAGGTAAGGAAATAAACATTTACAATCTCATCTTCAACAGAGACACATTTAGATGCCTGCACAAATGTATTGGGATGAAAATTGCTGCTTGGGCACAAAGGAGCCACCTGCAGCTCTGTCTCTCAGCAGTCTGAAAATTGCAGCTTCCCATTTTGCAGCAAAAGAAAAATTGTCATGGTCAGAAGAAGGAGAGGTGCCATCCCTATGGCCACCCTCTGCTCATTTGGCTACTCAAGTCAATGCATTAATGATAGGCCCATGCCAGAAAGGGCCTGGAAAGAAATGGGAGGTTTTGGCAGGCTCTCCGCATCACCAGGCTCTGGCTTGGTGACACAGAGAATGTGCCTTTGGCTAGGAGAGAAACACAGTGACTGAGTGTTTCAGCAGCACTGTACAGGAAGCAGAAGAGACTCAGTGGCCTTTACACTCTCATGCCCAGGTTTCAGGCATGTTTCCCAGTGAGAAGAAACTGTACAGGGAGTTAGGTTCATCTCTAAAGACCACAGTTTTAGAAACTTTGTTGGGTTTGTGTTGCCTTCCTTCATTTCTGGAAAGATAACAGCAGTTGTCAGATGCTTCTTTTCTGCTATTAAGGCCATCTCCACAGCCAAAGGACTGGAACCACTTAAAAGCCAAAGGAAAGTGTTGCCTGAGAAGAGAGTTTGTTTGGAGTTTGTTTGCATGTGGTAAGGCTTGAGTTCCCCCACTGCTGAAACCAAAACTACAGCAGATGCTGATGTGTTGCAGGCACATTTTTAGGAGGGGACCTTGGTGGAAGTAGTTCAGGCAGATGGCAATGGGCTTTTGCCCAATGGCACGCAGGACAAGGGACAGGTGAGAAAGACAGTGGGATCAGTGAGTATTTGCTCCTTACCGTGATGGGACTTTGGTTCCAGTAGGGAGGTTCTTGTTCGATCATTTCAATCCCCACGATTCCAAAAGACCATATGTCCACTTTGGGACCATATGGTTGACTTGTCAGCACTTCTGGCGCCAGCCACCAAGGAGTCCCGACTACCGAGCACCGTCTGCTCTGCTCAGGGCTGAGCTGAGTAGAGAGGCCAAAATCACCTGAGGAGAAAGCAAAACTCTGTTTCTATTTGAATTCTGTGCAATTAGGAAAGCAAGCCAAAGAATTGCCCAGTAGAAGTTGGAAAATGTGCTGTTGAATCTCCTGGCATTGGCGACTTTTAAACTCCCCCCATTTTTTACACTGTCGCCAGTAGTGTCTTTTGTTCTTTGGAAGCTTTAGACTTGTAACTCCCTCCCTCTGGAAGGGACACACACAGAGCAAGGCCACTCTTGACTGCTTGTTCCTTGTCCTACCTCTGTGCACGTTGCAACTGTGCCCTCAGCTCACAGCGGGTGTCCCTGCGCTGCCACCAGCCCCATTTAGGGGAGCTGGCTGTCACTCCAAGCAGCCCCACACCCACATCCCTGGAATGCTGCTCCTGACCAAGAATACACTGACCCAGCTTGACAGAACCATCGGTTCTGAGAAGGATGTTGTCACTCTTCACATCTCGATGGATCACATGGTTTGAGTGAAGAAAATGCAGTCCTTGCAGGCACTGAGAGAGAAAACAGAAAGAGGAGGGCCAAAATGAGTGATGTGATTTCATCCCACAAAAAAGGCAACAAAGAATCTAAAAGATTCCCTCTGCAGGGGAATGGGCAGTAATGGCAGAACACAGTGCCACTGAGAGGAAGAGCTTGCTGCTCCAGCACTTGAAGAGCAGGACCTTTCTGAGGAAAGGCATGTCAGCTTCTGAAAGATCAACAGCACCTGCTGTTATAGACTGTGCCCTGCAAACCAGCCAAGATGACTGCTGCTGCAGTGCATGTGCTCAGAAGCAAAGAGCCTTTTGGCTGCACTCCTGTCCTTGTATGCTGAGGCCTGAGAGAAATGAGTCTCTCTCTTTTTTCTTTGCTGATCATTTCAAATCCTGCCACCAGCACCTTTGCTTTCACAGGCAAGGAATGCAGTGAAGACAGACTCCAGGCAAACATTTAGAGAGGCAAGGTGGAGAACAGCAAATACAAATACATGAGCCCGAGCGAGAATACAACAGCAGGAGAGAAGAGTACTGGCACTGAGTACAGGGAGTGCAGGAGCACTGGCAGGCCTTTCACTTGAGATGCTTTTTCTTGCCCATAGCACACCAGCAACACAGAACCAAAGCTTGGCACAGGAAATCACTGCAGGTCTGAGCCCCTGTTTCCCAGACAATCCTGCCCAAGCCCTTGGAAACACAGATGGGATTGCTGACCTCCCGACTGATGGCTGCTGCCTCATCTTCATACAGAGCGGTCGTGCTGAGGATGTCGTTCAGGGTGCCTCCGTCCATGTACTCCAGCACCAGCCAGAGTTCCTCACCCACAAGGTAGCTGAAAGAAGGAAAGAAGGCCGTGGAGATGAGCATGCATGGCTACGTTGATTTTTGCCTCCAGGTTTCTTACTTCCAAATGCCTTTGTGACAAGGACAGAATCATAGCAATAGATATTCCCTCTTGGCTGTGCATTGTTTGCAATCTTTGCAGTCTCAAGGAGAAAAGCACAGCTGTGAAAAAGGAGATGTCTTAGATGGCTAGTGAGTGAAAAATGCAGTTTAGAAACAGCCCAGATAAAAAACCTGTCAGGCATGGTGTTTCTGGAAATAAGCACCTAGTCTTCCTGGCATGCCCAGCAATGGCAAAGAGTGGCAACAATCCAAGGGAAATCCATTTTAGGACGGTTCATCAGCACTTCAGAAACTTGAAAAAATCAATCCCAAAAATATGTGGAGGCAGTAAACTTCGAGGATGATGACTAGGGAAGATACAGCTGATCCAGATTTTGAATAATTTTGGAATAATTTTCAAACTAGGTGTGCCAGGGAAGACTCATGCAGAAGGGATGCACTCTCTTCTCATCCATTGGAGATGAGTAGAGAGATATGAATAAATAAAAATTGACAGCTCTACTATCTGCCACTGACCAAAGTGGGTTTTTAACCTCTTATGTTTGCTGTATGTAAATGCACACATGGGATAAGACCAGAACCACTCACCTGTCTAAAAAATTCACAACATTGGGACTCCTGTACCTCTTCATGATTTGGATTTCATTAATGCTTCGTTCCATCCTTCTCGGTCCTTGAAGATTTATTTTCTTTATGGCCACCTAAAATGACATTGAAAATCAGTAACTTGAGCAGTTGGTGGCAGGAGACAACAACGCACATGAAGCGAGTGATTTTGCAATGACACAGCTGAGCTGTAGCCCCAAAGAGCAGGGAGGTGCTCTAAGGCACCACCTTTGTTTTAGCAATGGAGAGCGAGTGAGCGCGTCCTTGTCTGAAAGGAAGCGCTGCCCTGCGTGCCTTTCTTCCGGCAGCTGAGGAGGACAAAGTGCCAAATGTATTTTGCAGGCTGGCACCAGTCTGTGCTTCTTGTGCTTTTTCAGCACGGCTCTAGCCAAACTCCAGCCACAGCTCACACCAGAGGGGAGCTGTGGGGAAAGCCCCTCAAGAGCAGCAGAGTCTGCAGGGGCTGTTGACATTTACCTCTCCTCCTGTGGCAGTGTCGAGTGCTTTAAAAACATCTCCAAAACTCCTAGAAACAAAAGAGAAGCAGAGAAAGGAGAAGCCATTTAGATCTTGCAGTGAAAGCCAGACCACACAGGAGATCTCTGCTGTAAATGCCTAAAAGCTGCAGGACTCTGGAAGCATGGAGATGTTCTGGACAATGCCTTCTGAGCACAATTAGAAATTCTGATCAGCATTGACAATCTAAGCCCAGTGCCTGAACACATTTGCAGCTTGTCTGACTTCACGCTTGATACCTGTTCCACCAGCAAAACACCTGATGCATAGTTTTGTAAAATTAGCATTGCTTGGACTCACCCACTGCCAATACTTTCCAGTTCAATGTATTTGATGATAGGATTTTCCGTCTTCAACATTCTCCCTGAGGGAAACAAAATGCAAGATGTTCACTTTAAAGCAGAGATCCCACCTTCTCGGAGATACAAATGGCAGCCCCACTGTCTGGGGCTCTGAGCCCTCCCTTTGTTAGCCAGCTCTGAGGTGGCTAACAACAACAGGAACAGGAACTGGAACAACAAGAAAAGAACAGCACGTCCACAGCACAAGTCTGGCTGGCACAGAGACTGATTTCTTGCATCCTTTGAAGTGAGAGACCTCTTGGCAGCAGACACACAGGGAAGCACAGGGAGATAGATTCAGACTACACTGAGACCAGAAGAGAATACATACCAAAGCAAGTAAGTTTTTCCTCTAGAAACATTGAGGAGAGCTGGAACTAAGAGTGCCCTTGTTTTGTTGGGAATAAACACTGCGAGATTTAGAAAAGGTTTCCCACTTGCTAAGATTAAATGCACCTGCACATCCCGAATCAATTCCTCTGAACAGATGTCAAGTTCAGAACAGGAGGAATATTGCCAAGTGTTCCCATCTTTTCCACCTTGCAGCAGTTTGCCAATAGAATGCCTTCCCAGTTGTAAACCAGAGCAGCTCATGCCAGAACCAATCGCGACGGGGCTTTCAGCATCAGGACCCTCACCCTTTATGAGCAGGCTGTGCTCAAAGACGCCCTTGCCCGTGCCCCGCGTGAAGAACCACGCTGCTTCTCTTCACCCTGACAGCGCGGATCAGTCGCTCCCATTGCACTCGCCCTCTCGGCACCGCACACCTCCCCATCTTCCCAACTCGGCATGGCGGGCACGGGCACAGAGGGACAGCAGTGCTCCTCAGGCACCCCTGTGACACAGAGAGCTGCCCAGAGGAGATGCTGACCCTCTTGTGAGTCCAGGCCATGCGAGGCAGAAGCTGGCCCAGAGAAGGGGCTGCTGCCTCAGGCAGCTCCGCGCTGCAGCAGCCGGGCAGCAGCGGGACCCTCCCAGCTAAGGAAGGCTCCAGCCTCTGCAGTCCCTGCAGCTCTCAGGGCCAGGGCAGCGAGCACAACCAGGCTGGCAAAGGCCAAGCATGAGCACTGACAGGCACTGATGGGAAGAAGCCAGAGTGAGCCTGAGCCCTGTACAAGCTTTTGCCCCCATTCAGGACACAACAGGATGGGCTTTGAGATCAGCCCCATCGAGGTGTGGATCAGTGCCCTTTTTGTCCCAACAGGTGATGGTAGACACAGAATCCCCTGGGCTCTCTTCTCAACTCTACCAGGTCTTATCTGAGAGCACAGCACTGGCAGCTGTTACAGGCAAGAAGCAGATTCATTGGGTTGTGCTGCAGAATCACAAAGGGCTTGATTTGTTCTTCTAGAGACTGATCTCAGCAGGCCTTCTACCAGTGGCTAGAACTCAAGCAGTCACAGCCTTCTGCTGATGCAGAAACAATTCCTGCTTCTGCCTTTGGCAGAGAGGGAAGCCCAGGCAAACTCCAGCCAGTCTAAGCTGCCCTCTGAGGCAGCAGGAACACCCAGAGCTCTCTCTTGCTGCCT
The DNA here is from genome assembly GCF_027887145.1 of Ammospiza caudacuta. Taxonomy (NCBI): domain Eukaryota; kingdom Metazoa; phylum Chordata; class Aves; order Passeriformes; family Passerellidae; genus Ammospiza; species Ammospiza caudacuta. The sequence continues at coordinate 8,050,650 of NC_080632.1, read as the reverse complement.
TGGAGCAATGCCAACACTTCTGTGACCCTGAAGTGAGGAGAGCCCTTTGGTACAGCTGTGCTGACATGTGCACACAATACACTGTCCCTCAGATAAGAAAGACAGCAGACGTACTGTGTTGCTCCAGGGAGTCACCCGCCATCTCCTGTTGCAGAGCAGCAGCTGGGTCAGCATGGGAGGTGAACCAAGTGCTCAGGCTCCACGTCTTTGGCTGGGGAGCAAAGGCTCCTTGGGGCGGCATTGCTGCAGCAGCTTCAGTGTCAGAGTTGGTGTAGATCTGAGAGAAGAAATGAGTTGATGTCAGGAAGGTGTGGCAGAGATTGCCCTGAAATGCAAGAGAGATTGCCATTTGAAATGCAAGCCCTTAGGAAGCTGCTGTTAGCCACATGCAGAGCTCTTCAACTGGATTGCTTTGGATGTCCACTTGTGAAACCAAATGGTCAAAACCAAAGACTGATTTTACCCATGTTCATAGCCATTTTCTTGTTCTAAAGGATGACTGCAGCAACGACCGCTCCACTTCCTCTCAAAGACTCCTTTCCCCCTCCTAGGTCTGCAGATACATTTGCAGCTCCTCATTCTAATGTTCTACCTCCTGCCATGAAATTCTCTTTTACTGCACCTTCCTCGGGACGTGCTTATCCTGCAGCATCTCTGGATGGTACAGTTCCTGGGCCTCATGCCAGCCTCGGGGCTCTTGGTTGCCCATCACTTGCTGGAACTCTCTGCATGCTGCCAGGTAGGATTGCGAACCTTCCACCTCAAGTCAAACAGAACAAAGCAGTCAGAGACTACAGCTTGTCCCCGTCAGCCAGGAGTCATCGACTGGGAAGAAGTAAAGGACAGGAGCAGATTCACAAGGGTTACAGACAGCTTGTAGCCTGTATTCCAAATCTATGTGAGTGACCGTGTTCACCTGCAAAAACACCTCAAGAAACAAGGTCACCCGGAAGAAGCCAGCAGGAGTTCATTGGGATGACTGCTGGCTAAATGGCCAAGGGAGTAATGCCACTGTCTAGAGCATCAGCTGCGATTCAGCAGAGCAGGAAGTGTCCTTGAGAGCAGCTCTGACAGAGGCCTCATCAGGATGGCACTCAGAGGCAACACCCCACCCACCTGCTGCTCTGCACTGCAAAGGCAAGGAGGGCAGAAACCACCCCTTGGGTGACTGCAGTGCCTATTGCTATTTCACTTGCTTTTCTACATCCTTTTACTCCTGAAGGAGGCGATTAATTTTCTCTTTGATGATTTCAATTTTTTCGTCTGGCCTCTTCTTCCTTGCCTTGATCCTAGCCTCAGTTTCCTGCAGTTGTGCCGGCACCTGTTTGTCCATGTTCTGTAAACAACAATGGAAAGGACTCTCTTTCATGAGTGGAGCAGCTGCCATTCTTTCATTCACCTGTTTTTGTTGACTGTCCCTCTGCATAGGGAGATTCTTCTCTTCTTGGATGTCTTCATTCCTCCTCTTCACTGCCATGTCACTCTGAGATTCAGGCAGCTCTGCTTGTGGTTCTACCTTGATGTTCTGTGCACACAAAAGCAGAGCAAGTGACTGGAAGCTGTCATCAGGCTCAGCTTTTCCCTCTTTTTGCCTCAAAATCACATGGATTCAGCCACTTCTTTCTGCTTCCCTACCCACATCTGCTTCCACTGTAACCCTCCTGTCCCAGGGCTGATCTCTGCAGATTCCAAGGCTCTGTGCTTCCAGTGCCTGTGGGATTCCTGGCCTCCTCAGTCCCAAGAGCTGTGGTTTATGCCCTTCTTCTTGCCCTTCCCTCTTTGCCCTGGCCAGTCAGGCTTACCTGGCCTTTCTCCTGTGGCTCTTCCACCTGCTGCCCAAGCTGCTCTTCCTGCTCTCGGGCTGGGAACAGCTGTCCCTGAATATGGCATGGCATCTCTGATGAAGCAGTCTGCTCCTGCTCTCTCTCAAGAAGCACCTGCACAGAAAGCGAGAGAAGATGGGTTTCAGCTTCCCATATGACCTTTGTGGGCCAAGACTCCAAGACTGCTGGGCTCACACGTTCCCAAAGTACTGTGCTGCTGCTCTGCTGGGTCATTCTCTGTTTGAGGGGAGGCACAGATTCCAAAGTGACCCTGGCTCTACAATCAGGGGCCAACTGGGACTGAAGCTGCAAGAGCCTCTCAGGCAGCTGACAGGGAAGGTGTGGCATTTCTCAAGGGTGTGGTGAGGGCCTCCCTCTGCTTCTACCATGTCCTGTTTGTCTCTCCTGAAGGGATGCGTTTAGGTGAGCATTGCATCTTCCACTGCTTTGGAGCAGAGCCAGGAAGATTCAAATAGATAGATAGATAGACAGATCTCACTTTTATAATCTCTCTTTACTGTACTGTGGGATTTACATTCTTTGAATGGAGAGAGATATAATTCTCTCTCCTAGGCTTTTTTTTAAGGAAGTGTAGTGAGAAACTTAGAGAAGAAGAGAAAACAATTATTATCTCTACTTGCTCTTCTTGTTGTTTAGTCCATGAAGAATGTGTTATAGCGATTGTTTACTGTAAGTGATTTGTTATTGCATTTTAGTGACAGTTGTTTGGATTGATTAGCTAATTAGATAAAACTGTGTGGAGACAGTCACTAGTTTTGCTTTAGTATCTTTTTAGTATAGTATTTCCATAGTATAGTTTTAACATAGTACTAGTGTAATATAACATAGCTTAATAAAGAATTTGTTTAAACTTCTAAACCACAGAGTCAAAGCACATTTTTCGCCACCTGGGGGTCACCCGGGATCAATAATGTTCTTTCTGTCGCTACACACATCATCACTTGGTAGCAGTGCCCCAATCAGAAGCCATCCTGAACTTGCTCTCCTGTTGCTTCAGTAACCCACACTCTTGGGGTCTCTGGAGCATGTGGGTCCTTATGGAATGCAATCAGACCCAGAGCGCTGCACAGGGAACAGCACTCTTTGTGCATCTGTGCTCGGGCAAGTTCTTCTCTTGCACTTGACCACACTGATGGTGCTAAAGTGGCTGGAATCAGAAATGCAGCCCAGCCCCTCCCACCTTCTCTAATCTCTGAGGGCCAGCTGGAATGCAAGCGCATTGATTTCCTGATCAAGTCCCAAACACAAAACACACTGATTCCCTGGGCTGCCGAAAAACACGGGAGCCATTAACTTGAAAATGATGGGCAAGCCCTACTGGCTGGTCGGGCACCAGAACAGCTTGTTCTGCACAAACATCCCTGCCCCAAACTATGTGTTCCTGTGCATAAATACTGCATTATCCAGAACTGCCTCTTTGAAAACTAAAATTCTAGCAGAATTTCTGCCAGTGCTGTAAAAGGGCAGGAAAGATTGAGACAAAGCTCCCTTGCTCCCTGGAGAAGGAGAAATTGCACAAGGGTTTTCTTTCTATCAAACAAACAAATAAACAAAATAAGAAAGTGTTGCTCACACCAGTGTCTAAAGAACTTGGATGCAGTGAGGGGATGTCTGGAAGGGAAACAGCCCTTGTGCTGAGCTTTGGATCTATGGTTCTAAGGCAGCAATCTATGGAAGTCCGCCTGAAGGTGCCTAATGAGCCCCCCCCATTGTCCAGGCTAAAGCTCCCTCGGCACCTCCTCCCTGGCCTTGTGCTGCACCCCCTTGCCCAGCTCCCCTGTCCTTCTGTGCACACGCTGCAGCCCCTCCATGACTTTCTGCTCCCCAGGGCCCACAAGTGCACACAGCACCCCAGCTGTGGCCGCAGCGCTGCCCAGCACAGGGCCACGCTCACTGCCCTGCTCCTGCTGCCCCACTGCTGCTGGCACAGCCACCAAGCCCTTGGCCTTCTTGGCCCCCTGGCCACACGCTGCAGCATCTTCAGCTGCTCAAGGCCGCCAGCCTGCCATCCTTCTTGCCCACGCAGCTCCCTAGCCACAAAGGTGCCTATTTCACTTCAGAAACAGCAGGCACCATTGCAAGATGGCCTTCCTGTTCTACTACCTCCTGTTCCAAGTAGATATCAGCCACTGCCCCTTCTCACCAGCGAGGGCTCCTTGCTGAGCTCCACGTGGCCTCTGAGCTCTGGGTGCAGCCTGTCCCCGCACTCGCTCAGCAGGTGCCTGGACACAACCGACAGGGCACTGGCACTGTGCTTGTACAAGTGCAGACCCTGCAGGGCCATGACAGCCTCTGGCCTGCCCTCAGCCACTGCCCTGACAGAGTCTGCTGCACGTTCCGGGGAGGCTGAAGTGACATCAGCCTCTGCCTGCAGCTCAGCCGTGCCCTCGGTTGTTGCGGCGCTGGTGTTTCTGCGCCCAAGGCCCAGGAACCTCCGCAGTATCTGCAACAGAAGGAAGGGCAGGAAGAGAGGGACGTTCCGTGGCCTGCTCCAAGAGCGGTGCTGGGCCGAACAGTGCCAGCAGGCCCAGCCCAGGTGGGGATGGCCGCAGGTACCTGCGCTGGTCTGTGGAAGCAGCCGTGAGTGGGGTCCTGCTCCAGTGTCCCATGCTTGCCCGCATCTGGCAAAGAGCGAGTGCAGCCAGAGCTGAGGGGCTGCGGGAAAGGCCGGAGAACACGGCACAGCCCTGCACGGCCCAGGCAGGGACAGCCCCCGGGTGCCCAGGGGACGGCGCACAGCCAGCAAGGGCAGCCCCATCCCTCTTGCGTCCTGTCTGTGGGGACATCCATAGGGGCAGGGATGGGATGGGGCCAGGCCGGCCGCAGTCACCAGCCCTGCGGCCCAGATCTGCCACTCACCATCACGCACTGGCTGCAACTTCTCCGGCTCTGTAGGCTGCTGCGCTGGGGAGGCTGCAGGCCCTTTCTTTTTCTTCCCCCAAAGCACCCTGAAGAGCCTGAGCACTCGGCCTGCCATCCCGCTTTTTGGCCTCTAGGACACCTTTGAGACAGATGCCTGGGAAATCTCGGAGGTAGCAAGTCCCGCAGTCCGGCTGCAAGGCCAGCTGCAGGAATAACGCCTCGGAATCGCTGTGGGTCAGTGACGAAAGAGCCGGCTGTGTGGGGCTCCTCACAGCACAGCCCTGGCACGTCCTGTCCTGTCTAGTGCACCGAGCACTGTGGTGTTGCTTCGTCACCGCCAGCAGCCACTTCACCACGTGTCACAAAGGGCCCTGTTCCATTCCGTTCCATGGTAACCATGCTGCGCCGTGTCAGCAAGGGCCCTTGGACACGCTGCCAAGTGGGCTGCACCAACCCTGCCCCAAATGCCTCTGATTGGAACAAATCCATTGCCCCAAGTGTCTAAGACATCCTGGGACACACCAAGCCCAGCCAAGTGCTCAGGGGAGGACTCTCCACAGTGCCAGGCCAGCACAGCCCAGCTCCCTGGTGGCTCTGGAGCAGAGCAGCTTCCAGCAAGCACGGGGTAAACACATCTTGCCAAGAATTAAAACTCACCAGATAGGGGAGGTGGCATGAATGTGTGCATCAAGGCGTTTGAATTCACAGCTCCCCAAGAGAGCTTTGGGGCACTTGGCTGGACAAACAGGATTCAGCTCAGACCTGTGCTCAAAGGTGGGCAACAAACCCTGCCGCAGGTGCTTGGCTTGGTCTCTGCAGGCCCAGGCAGATGCCTAAGCTGCTCTTCACATCCTTCGCCTGCCCCTCAGCCAAGTGCAAGAACTGAAGGAAACACAGGAAGTCAAATGGAGACACTTGCACCTGTCTCTTTGGGGACTCCTGGGGAAGCAGTTTCCTTGGCAATCAAGCCCCTCTCTTCCAAGGGCACTTCCCCAAATGTGCACATTTTCTGGGCAACACCAACCCACCATTAAGTGCGGGGTGCGGAGGTTCATGGGCATCACACCATAACAAATATGATCCAGTGAAGCTAAATTTATTATTCCTAAAAAGACTATCTATAATAAATCTCTACTGTCCACACGTCTCTAGCTAATACATGATTGGTTGATCCTAGCTGTTCACACATCTAAAATAGAATGCTGCTTGGATTATCTAAGTTTTCACGCATCTTGCTGGGTTTGTATGGCCCACCCATGGCTCACTTTCTCAAGCTTGCTGACAAACTTGCTGAGTCCTGATGACTCTTTTGCTTGCATCTTCTTCAAGGATATACCGACCCCATTTCTGAATATGTCCATAATTCATTCTTTGTGAACGTGTTCAGTGTCCATTATTACAAGCAGGCTGGATTCTGCATCAGCTGAATACGGCCCTTGTCTTGCAGAAATTCCTCCACATGCAAAATATCTTCAACAGTTCCCCTCTTTTGTTTTTGCAGAAGCCAGACTGATTTAAAAGCACGGTCAATTTCCTTTTGCACACACCATAGTAAGCAAGGCACTATTAGCAGAACTGATAAAAGAATGAAATACAAAGCCAATAATATATAAAATTATTTATTCATTACATAGCCAAGAATACCTAATACCAAAGCATACTAAGTCCTTGAGCCAGCCTCTTATTCCCCAGGATTTTAGCCACTCATCAAAAAAAAGAATTCTAAACAACTGTCATCTTTTATCATGTTCTCCTTAAGCAATGACACTTGCTTGTCCATAGATTCAGAGTGCTCAGAGAGATTCATGCAACACATCCCTTCAAAATCTTCACACCCATCTCTCTGTGCTAGCAACAAAAACACTATTGCAGCCCTATCCTGTACTACAGCATGGTGTATGCTACCTACATCAGTGGTAAGCTCATTCAGTATGGCAGATGTAATGTTAATTTGTTTGTTTGTCCAACAAGCCAATCGTTTGAATTGTGTAAGGGCCTGTGATGAAGCTACTCCTGGTGTAAAAAGTGATGCCAGTAGAACCAAAGGCATATTCTACAATTCTACATTATCCTTACAGTCTCAGCCTAATAGATGCACAGTACGTTTTGGACATTTAATTTGTGCCTGATGTCAAGCATCTGTTGAATGCTAGGGGCAAACAGTGTCAGTTTCCCAAAATAGCACAGTCCTCCTCATGCTTTCTCAGGAGTCTCAGGCTAAGCTTTATCTCCACAAATGAGAAAAACTCCAGGAGGTGACATCCTTGCAGATTTTGGTTTTAGGGATACAACCATGTCCAATTGGCTCAGTATGCCATGGTATTGTAATACCAGGAAGAAACAGGAGATATCCAAGTGCCGTCATCGCCGAGTCTTCCTGATTTCTCCCTAATCAGCTCTTTAACCCGGTGGTACTCATAGAACAAACAGTAATTTCCTGGCACTGATCCCAAAATATCCAATTCCTGTGGTCACTGACTTGTAGTATTTAAACCTTGAACGATTGTAAATGCCTGAATTCCTAACGGATTTCTAGAGATGCTTTGTTTTTCACACCAAATTTCTGTGATCATCCCATTTTGATTAGTGCACCAATTTGAACAGGCCTTACTTAAGTTGCCATAAATTTGAGCTCTGGTCTAATTTCCCAATTCTTCCATTGAGTCTAAAGGAATGCCAATTAAACAGGTGCCAAATCGATCCGAAGGTGGAGCTAGTGATAGGCAGAAAGATTCTTGCCTTGTTCTGTTAGCCTATGTAACCCTCATGTTAGCTCGCTGCTCTATCTTGTATACCCCCTGCATTTCATTAATCACTCCACTAAGCAACATTGTTAATATTTTCCAGACTGGTGCCATTGTCGCCCTTGTGGTCCATCACGCCTGTGCTTTGCCGAAACTGCTTTAGCTTGTTCTCACTCCAACTCTCTCAAGTGATGTGTTTGTGGTATTGCTATTCTTACTCTACATTCTGTAGCTATTATCTTGCTCTCTAGCACAATTTGATTTACTGCAGCAATTAAAGCAAGTCTAAACTGCAATTGCAGTAACAATCTTTGCTTATATATTTCTATCAAAGATACATCTTAGAGAAAACTCTGATATCTTCTTGAGTTATGCCTTAAAAATTTAGCTAATGCCATTCTTGGGGTACTAGTGTTAAGTGTGTAAGAGCAGTTATTGCATATTAGGTTGGTAGGCTGAAATTTTTGCTTTTCCCTCGGACCACTGCTCAGTTATGTTCTTGACAAACTCGTTGCCAAGTTTTTTAGTTACACTTGATACAATGAACTTTAAGCCATGGCTTACATGCACAACTATGCAGATATCAAGCATTTTCTATCTGATTTACAACTTGTGAGGGAAGTGAAGGTCCACGTGGCTGGAATCCAACGAACGCCTTTATCTGTAAGTAAGCACATAGAACTTCTTCCTCTTCATTTGACTGTAGCTGGTCCTTGCCACACCCCTGTCCTGGACTTGTGAACATGACCTGAATGCTGTCAGGCAATTCCTCCCTTGGATTATCTGTGAGGGCATGATGCACAAGAATAGGTGCATCTTCCCTATCTCCTGTTGTTCTGAGCTAATTAGGCACAAAATTGGCTTTAGCTGTTTTTTCCTCAAGGGATAACCCTGGAGTTCCCACTTTTTGTTTTTGCAGCATGTCCTTGAACATCTGATGGGTACGCTCAATAATTGCCTGTCCAGTAGGATTGTGAGAAATACCAGTGTCACGTCAAATACCCCAAAATTACAGAAAATTGAATCTTAAGGAACACGAAGCAGGACTATTGTCAGTCTTAATTGCTAAGGGGATACCTAATATAGGAAAGCAATTGTACAAATGTTTCTCAACATGACGTCTCACCGGTTAAGAGAGTACCCTATAAAACACAAGCATAGCTATCAATGCAAACATGTACAAATTTTTCCTGACCAAATTCTTCTACATGAGTTACATCCATTTGCCATAACCGCAAGGGCTGAGTACCCCTTGGGCTAACACCATGCCTAAACCAATGCCATCTCGTTGACCGGGCAGGACAGGATCACGCAATACTAGAAGCATCAGTAAAGGGAATAGCAAATTGTTTACCCAACATTTCTGCAGATTGATGAAGAAATGCATGGGAAGTTTTGGTCTGTCAGCCTGTGCCAGTTCCCTGTACCCTCAGTGCCACCATGGCCCTCGGCTGCCCCACAGCCCTCAGCCCCAGCAGCAGCTCAGGGTCAGCGTCCCTTCGGCGCCACCGCCCCCTCAGCCCCCTCAGCCCCCTCTGTCTCACCGTCCTTCAGCAGCTCCTCAGGGGACAGTGCCTGGGGCCAGCGGCAGCTCCCACCGCTCCAGGGACAGCCGGGGCTGGAAGTGCTGCTCCGCCCGCACCGGCCGCCAGCTCGGACCCAGCACAGGGACAGGGGACACAGGGGGCACAGGGGCAAAAGCAAGAGGTGAAAAAGGCAGCCGAGGGGGGAAAGAGGTAAAGATGCAGCCTAGGCTTACACAGCTCAATCTATGCATCTAAACTTCCACATACCTCTAACTAAATAACTCAGCATATTTCTAGATCTATATCTAAGCATCTAAATTTAAGCATCTAAATGTAGGTGTCTAAATGTAGGCATCTAAATGTAACCCTAATAACTGTATAAATGTAGATCACAAAATCTAGAAATGTAACTAATTCTATCCCATCTAGAACAATAGAGATCAATTTAACTATATAGATGTATATATATGCACATATAAACACACCTCTGTAAATCTATAAATGCAACTATATGGATATAGAAAAAGAATTGTAGAAATCTATAAATCTATGTGTACACTAAGGGATTCCACCCATCTGATGCTCACAGGCTCTGCCTCTGGTCCTTCTTCCCATGAAGTGCAGCCCTCCTGGCAAGGCAGATTAGCTGGAAGTCTGGGAAGCAAAGGGAACACTGGGTCAATATTGGCCTCTCTGCATCATTTGTCCTCTTGGAAGTAACTGTCCTTCTATCAAAGTCTGTAAAAGATGAGCCGAAAGGCAAAATCTCACTGGCAATTTGAAGCCTGCTCTTCAAAGAGCCAGACTCCTTCCAAGAGTTTATAACTTCTGAAGTTTTGAAGTACCCCAATACACTGAAAGCCCTCAGTGTACTGGGATACTTTCGCAGGGCCAAGGCACCCATGAGAGCTTGAAACACAGACAGACCCAGCTGCCACAAAGAAGCCCAGCCTGGTTCTTTCTCTGTGCTGACAGAGACACCTCAGTCCTCACTGAAATGCCTGAAGCTGAAGGTGCTGGGAGCTGAGTTATCAACTAGCACCATTCCCTGCCATCTACAACCTGCTCTCTGCAGTGAGCCACAGCTCCTCCAAAACAACCGCCAGCTCTGGGATGAACAGCTCCGTGACAAATGACCAGGTAATTTTGGCTTAGGCATTTATGTATTAGCTTATGGGCATTGTTAGTGATTATAAGTATTTAGAAATAGCATCAGTTAGAACTCTTGTAGCTGCTTGTAATATAATAGAATCTATCAGCACTGTGTTGCTCATTGAAACAGTAGCATAATGAATATAATATCTATGCATCACTTATGGAAACAATTGTGTGATGAATGTATTGTGTTATAGACCCTAGCAAAACATAACTGGAAAAAAGGCTTGTGTGTAACTAAAATCAGTGTAAGGCTGTCCACTGCCCAACCTGTCCAAGTGATAAAATAACCCTGACACAAACCAGAGCACCACAGGACAATTAGAGAATACCATGTGAAATTTAGGGAGAACCTACTAAAGCCTTATCAGAGGGTGTGAAACATCAGGAGACACAAGCAGAAATAATACATGTTGACCTGATGCAAAGGATGTCATGCAGTAAAACTGAGTGCGAAGCAATCAAACTATGGAGTTCCCAAAACATCAGAAAATTCCCAAGAATGCTTGAAAAATTAATGAAACACATGAATATACTTGCCTCTCAGCAATGTAACACCATAAAGCTAACACTGTCACTTAGCACCAGGTGTTGTTTGGGTGTTAGCCCCGAGCACCACAGTGCTGCAAATATTGTCTTTTTTTATCCTATTAGTATTATACATTTTATAATTCTAAGCAGTGAATTCTGTTTCTCACAGCTGTGAAGGAAAGAGCTCCCTAACAGGACTGTAGGCAGCACCAGCTTTGCTCAAGGATGCAGACCCCAAGTGCTCTCTCTCTCCTTTAGTTCTCACTAATTTTAAGGGGTGATTTCAGATTTTCCTTGAGCTCCTGGATCTGTGACTAATGATTTCCTTGGCCTCAGAGCTTCTGCTGCTTGTATTTTTAATGTATCTCACTACAGCTATTGGCAGACTGGCACTACATGGATTTAATGCTTGGAGACAAAAAGCTCAGACTTCTACACTGACCTTTTGCTGGGCTTTTCCTCTCTTGCTTCAAGAGTCACTCAGGGTTGCCTCCAGAGCACTGACATCCTGCAGCAAACTTATCCACGGACATCAGCCCAAAACTGGGACACCTGGCTTGGTGACACAACTGCCACAAGGTCAGGTTTATTCCCTGCTCTCTTGCCCCAGCAGAGGACTCAGTGTCAGAGCCTCTGGAGAAGCGTGGAGGGCAGGGCTCAGGCAGGTTGTGCCTGTGCAGGATTTGGACTCAAGGCACCAGGAAGCACCAAGCCTGCAGACAGGAACTCAACCCTTCTCATCTCCCTCCCTGCCAGAGGCAGGCTCAGAGCAGCCATCTCACCCCTCTCTAAACCAGTGGGGGCTCTGTCCCTACCAAGCTCCTCGGGCTCCTGGGAATTGTTCCTGCGGCTCTCGGTGCCAGGCAAAGCTCCCTCTGCTGCAGCTCTGCCCACAGGCTCCCCTCCTGAAGACTCAGGGGCAACAATAATATTGCCCTTGAAGGAGAAACAGAAAGGAAGAAACCCTTCTCACCACTTACACAAAACACCTGGTCCAACAACTCCATGGCTCACACACTTAATCCCTTCTTCCTAACAACAACTCTGGGACTCAAAGCCCTTCAACAGTCAGAAAAATTGACTTCTCAAACACAGTCCAAAAGCTGTCAGAGCTGACAGTGTTGAACATGGGGGTGACACTGAACACATGGAATGGCTGCTAAGCAGGAGTCCTGCCAGCTCCTGGCAAAGGGATGTGCTCCTTCCTCCACAGCCCTGAGCACAGAAGTCTCATCCAGGCTGCAGCACACATCTCTTCCCACAGAGATGCCCAAGAGCAAGGGGAAAGAGCTCTGCAACATGGACAGCAAGACTGGCCAGTTTTCCCAGCTGAGGATTTCCCAGATGGAAACTGGACTGCAGGCAGCAGCTTACTGAGAGGACAAGAAAGCTGCAGCTGCAGTCCAGCCCCAGCCACGGCTCTGGGAGCGCCCACACGCACGGCAGGGCTCACACAGCAGCAGCAGCAGCAGCCCAGCCCTTGCTTTGCCTTGGCCTTCCCACCCAAAAGAGGCACAGCCCACATCTGCTGCTGCAACAGAAGCACCGCTGGAATGCCTCTCCCTGCACGGGACACGGGGCCTTCAGTGCCACTTCTCCAAACACTCTTCTCTTCTTTCCCATCAAACAAAGCCTCTTAGAACCTACAAAGCTTCCACTTCCTCACCACAAATGCTCCTGCATCAGGGGTTCTTCCCAGGAAAAGGAGCACCCAAACTTGGCCAACACAGGCTCACACCTTTCCATCCTTACTCATGGATGATATTTTCATTCCCTCTTCTTTAGGAAGTCATGCTTTACCAGGCAAATACTTCCTTGTCCATTCACAGCTGAACTCAAGAAGCTTTTCCTTCTCAGCCATGCAACAACATTCACAAGTTCTCAGTCCAGCCCCTTTCTTCCCTGCCCAATGCTGTTGCCCAAGCAGAGGGAGAAAACATCTCCTCCAGTGTCTCAAGCACCATGTCCAGAACTGGCGGTGGCAATTCCTCTTTCCCAGGAGTATTCCACAGCCAGCTGTGGCTGTCCATGCTGCAGAACCTGCGCTGGCAGCTGGAGTGCTGGGGGCTTGAAGTGTCTGGCCTGGCTGCAAGAATCCAAACACATTGGTCAGGCTCCAAAATGTGTCTTTGGGACGCAGAGCTCTACTGCTGCCTTGGATCAAACATCACAGGAAGCACACAGCAACCTCCGTTCCAGAAATGTATTCAGACTTCCCAGAGGATTGAAGGAGTGAGTTCTTCCTCTTAAAAATATTTATCCAAATTGACAAGTACATAGATTAAAGCATGAACTGGAAATCTGATATAGACACGCACAGAGACACACACACACACAAACCCCCTAGAATCACAGCATTGTGCGTCTTCCCAGCAGCTTTGGGATTTGACTACATTTGGTTTCTCATCACAAAAGACCACAGAAAACGGATTCACCCAGGAAGAGCCCAGATCTATAGACATGCATGCTAAACTTGTACTGTGAGTTTATTCTATAAACAGCCTTGAGGGTGAGGTCATATTCTTCAGCTGCAGCTGTTATTGGGCACACAGAGCTCATTTCAATGGCACGGCTTGATTTGCAGGGCAGACAGTCTTAAACATCTGCAATGTCCTATCAGAGTCCCAGTTTGGCTTCATTCAAAGAAAGAGGAGAGTGCACCTAACACTGACCACTTGTTAGGCAATATCTTTCACCGTGCCCTTGTATCCCTACAGAGAGTCTGTCTATAAAATATCCAGAACACCCTCCAAATCTGCAGCGAGGACAGGAAAATGAGGCAGAGAATCTTTCTGTTTTCAAGGTCCCCCTTCCTAGGCAACTTGACACTTTCTACCTGCTTCTCACTTGAGATCTACCCATGATAGAGCACTGCAGGAAAACACTTGAAAGGGTCATTAACCAGGAGCTGCTTGAAAAGCAAGGGCAGAAGCTCTTTCCCTCCCTGATGGGCTGCGGGCTGGCAAGTGCTGCTCTGAAGATGTGCAGCTGCTCCTCTCTGGAGAGGCCAGGGAAGGGTTGTGATGGTCTATGGGTACCAGAGGAACGATGAGCTCAGGTTGGCATTTTAGCTCCCTGGGAATAAGCAGAATGAAGAGCTCACAGTGGAGATGAAATTTGCCTGTTCCTGGCTCCTCTGATGAAACGCCAAGAAGTCCAGATGAAGCAAACACCTTCTCCCAAGAAGCTAGGAAAACCTCAGAATCATGAGCACCTGCACTTCACCTGGAATGGCGTGGAGGCAGCTCTAAATGCTCGGGTGAGGCAGCACTGAGGTCGTGGTATGAGAGCACTGTGTAGCAGTGAGGGAAGGAAAAGGGAAGCAAAGGGAAGGCTGGGTCACTACTGGTCTTTGGGTGTGCTTCCCTTGGCAGCAACTGTGATTCTGTCAGGGAAAACAAAAGCTTCCTGAATTGTTAAAACTTAAAATCACCAACAAAGACTCTCTAACTAGTCAAAGTTAGAAAGTGCTATGTTCATTACGCTGGCGGCCGGCACAGGGGAGGATCATTCCTGAAATGCATGACCGCTGGCCGGGCTTGGCTCGGCTTGGCACAGCACAGCAGGCTCCAGCAGGACAGGGAAGGGCAAGGCCAGCAGGGAAGGGCAGGGCAGGGCACTGGGAGCAGTGACAGGCTCTGTCCACATGCTGCATCCCATTCCTGGGTAACCATTGGGGACAGAGAGCAAGGACACTGCTCTGGCTTGGCTGGGGAAAAGATGAAAAGCGGGACTCAGAAAATAATAATTTGGACTGCTATTTTGCAGACTAGCTGGTTTCATCTCAGCATGTCCTCCTGTCTTTGGCAGAGTTGGCACATTTCTCGTGATTTGGAGTCAGCTACAGCAGCAGGAAGGGGCAGCAATTTTGTCAGCATGGATATCAAAGCCAAAGTGCTCCCCCATGGATGGATGTTGCTTTCTTCAAAGCATTTCTGGCCTACAGTTACAGTGACCTCACACTGGAGTCTTCCCAAACAGCGTTGCTATTTTCTTTCCTCAGGAATCACCTTTTCCTGTTCTTCCCCTTCTCTGGGGAGAGCTCCAATGCAAATGCCTCCTGCAGCCAACTCCAGTCACTGTAGACTGACAAAGGACATCTTGCAACGGAGAGAGATTCCCTAGAGCTGCTGTGGGGAGCTAAAGGGGGAAGCTTTGTCCTTAGTCTTGAAGTCTTGCTGGGGAGCTGCTTGTGCTCTGGGGGACGGACAGCAATGATGTTTATCCAAGCATGCAGGTTCATTTCTGAGCTTCCTGACACAGCACAGAGACTTTGGGGTTGTCGTATTGGCAAACCAATTTCAGCATGGGCACTTCTTGAAATGCTTCAATTATCCTTTTTTTCGCTTTTCTGTAGAAATATTGTCATCATCTATTCCTTCCCGAGGATCTTTTCCTGCTTTTTGGAGAGCTCATTTTTTTGCCCTCCCAGATCAGGCTAATTCCCAGGGCTCCTTCCCAAAGTGAGGTGTAGCCCATGGCCTCCAGTCTCCAGCTGGAACAGAAGGAAGCAGAGAGTTTGCTATTGTGGGAGAGGAGCTTCTCGTTCCTGCCTGCTTTCCCTTTGGGACAGGTTGGTGTGTTCTCATTTGATAAAGGCAGGTTTAAACTCTGAAGCAGTTGTGTTTCAATCTGCTCCATTCTCCAGTTCTTCTGTGGGTATCATTGGACAAAACGATCTTGGTGGGGGTTCGCTGTGGCAGCTTAAGGAAGGAGGTTGATATTTCAGGGTTGTGACTGCTGAAAGCAGCTGGTTTTCGGAGGTGTCCAGAATTGGGAGTGGCTCCTTTTCTCACTTGCCTGCAGAAAAGGAAGTTGCAAAGTGGGAATTTCATTTGTGGAGATGGCCGCCAGGGGTGTTTGCCAAGAGATGGGCTGGCAGAGAGGCAGGTCTCGTGCTAAACTGGCTGTGTGTTTGTTTTGATATTGGGGAGGGTCAGAGATGCAGACACAGACAACATCTGAAGGAACAGTGTAATTTTCTGTCATGCAAAAGAACAAAAACGAGTCAGGAAAAAATAAGCTAAGCAAAGCACCTCAGCATTATTACAAAAGGGTGCCTCTGGTTATTAAGGAAGATACATCACCAGGTACCACAATGCTTTCTCCTTCATCCAGAGCTGCACATCAGCTGGGGGAAGCTGTCCCAGCCAAGCCCTGCAGAGCCACGGCCGGGAACCGGGAAATACTGCGGTGCCTCCACCTTTGCCGGCCACGAGGCTCCCGAGTGCGCTGTGAGAGTAGCCCGGCTCCGACAGTGCTGGACGAGCAATGTGCCAGAGCTTCTGCTGGGGCACAGCTGGTTTCATTCTCCTCTTGGTTTTCTCCTCGAGCCTGCCCAGGGCTCAAGGAAGAACCAAGACCAGGTGTGGCCTTGTCCGTTTTTCCTCATGCAGAAAGATGCAGACATGCTTCACCAGTGAATGGAGGCAACAATATTTTTGACACTAATACTTGGTTAAGGAGGAGATATGTGGAACACTAGGTTGGAAAGATCATCTAGAGGGCAGCTTTGGCTCAGGTCCTGTGGTTGAGGCTTCAGTCAGGGTTTGTTATTCAGGCCTTAGTCCTTTGGTATTTTGCGGTGCACATCAATGCTGTGTAGAGCTGGAAACAAACAAGTCTGTCTTTAGCACATTTGAGACAGGGAACAGGATTACCCTGCAAGGCCAGGCTAGGGCCAAGAGCAGAAGGCCAGCACCCTGCTTTTGCCCACAGGCAGCCCTGCAGGGCAAGCAGCCACTCCTGCCCAGGGCTGACGTGCCCGAAGCTGCCTCCCCGCTGTGCAGCCCGGCTGCCTTGGAGCACAAGGAGGGGCCCAGAGAGAAGCTGCTGCCCTTTGCTTTGGAACTGTTCCTCAGAGTCTTGTCATTAATCCACAGTGTCTGATCTGTTTTTATTTCCTCTCCCAAATTTAACAGAGCTTTTTGAGTGAAATTGACTGAAGTAGCTTCTGCTGCTGGTGGTGGTGTTTTTGTCTGCAGGTGAGGGCAGGTGATTTGAACCAAGGACGGAGTCCATTGTTAACACCCCAGCTTTGCCAAGTCAGGAAAACCATTCACAATTGGGCAGCCAGTGCTGAGCAATTTTCCTAGTTTTTGGAAAGCTCCCACCATAAGAAATCCAAGAGCCCCTTAAGAAATTCAAGAGATTTTCCTCCATGAGGATACCAGCAGTACCATGATGCCAGTGTTTTCCACCCCGTTTTCTGTGTCTTTGGCACTTTTAAGATGTCCTCAGTGCCCAGCAGGAATGAAATGACCTGTGATCATGTGATTTGAGAGCTCTGTGTTGTTCGTTGCCACATGAGTGTTCATGACAAGCTGGACACACCAGCTGTGGCTCTGTTGAGTTAAATTCATCCCAATTTTGTGCAAACAGCAGCCCTGAGATGCTGAGAAGAGCAAGCGCAGTGGGTGGGTGTGCATGCACACGCCTGGGGGCTGACTGCTGTGTGGGCAGAAGGTTTTGCACTGTTGTAATTCTTCACTCTCCCAAGCTGGAGGAAGAAATCAAATCTTTATTAAATTAAAATACATAAATCTAAATGAAATGAAAAAGTATCAAAATGAATGAAACAATACCTAATAATTTATCATGGATGTAATTTAACATCTATACACTATTGCCGGCCGGGGGTCCCTGTACAAATCACGAACGGGACGGGACTGCTGAGGAACGCGCCTCGAGCTGTTTGTTTTCCAGCATCAGTCTCATTACTTGGGTCTGACTATGGGAAGATGCCAGCGGCTCACATCTGTGGCAGCAGGCAAAGAACTTAATGGCACAGCTTACTTGAAAAATTTTTTGACCAATCACACAAAGCGGAAGCGTACTGACAGTAGTTCTATCCAACCACTATAAGCACGCGTACCTTTTGTTAAAACAGTGCTTGCTTCTTTTGAATACAATACCTGCTTGTAAGCCTTAAAACACAATGCACTGAGCTCCATTATTAAGCTGAGAAGTTCCTAATATCTTGCCAGAGATACTTGTTTGAAGGCTAACGAGTTATTCTAGGCAAGCACTAACACACAGGCCATTTTGCTATTTCTCCTTACTTTTCTACTTCTATAACTCTTGTGCTGACAAATCCTATGGCTGCTGCTTAGCTCCAACCGCAGTTCAGCTTTCTCTGAGCTCTGCCTTTTGTAGCTTTCCCAAAACCCCCTGATTTGAAGGATTCCCACAACTCCCCCTCTCAGTACAACTAAAAAGAAACCTTTGTATTCGTGTCGTTTATTAACTACCTTGCATTTCATAGCTTTACTGCAGCATACCTGCTTATTACTTGCTCAAATCATCCTTTTTGCTCGCATTAAGCCTTGCTATATTCCAACACAGCAATTTTAATGCTGTAAAAGTCCAGTTAGTTCAAAAGGCAAAAGTCATGTCTGATAGCAATTACAAGTCATTGTTCCAAAAAAGTCTCGCCTGTTCCAAGGTCTTAATTCAAAACCTCCCTCCATGTCCATACCTTCATCCACCATCTGTGTGAGATTTCAAGAACTCTCTGTGAAACCATTCCCTACCTCTCTCTCTTGTGTGATAAAAACTTCTTTGATCATTTTGTCCATCATTTGTCACACACACCAATGTAGGCAAGGTATTACTACTAGTACCACTACCAAAACACCCAATCCATAGAGACCTATTCTACAAAGTTCCCCTTAGCCAAGGTGCAAAGCTCCATCCTTGGAACAAATCATCTAACCATGACCCACTGTCTTCCTTTTTTGGAGCTGTCAAATCTTTCAGCTTTTGTATGCTTTTCTGCATGGATTCAGAGTGATCAGACAGGTTCATGCAACACAATCCTTCAAATTCCTCACAACCATGTTCATGTGCCAGTAAAAGAAAATCAATTGCTGCTATGTTCTGTAAGGTTGCATGTCTGACAACACTAACATCAGTCAACACCCCAATCTCTATAATGGTCTCAATGCCTCACCCGAGGCAAGTGGATGCAGAAATAAATTTGATGTAACTCATTTAGCAGGGCCCTAGGTCTGAAATTGCTATTACACTTTTCTTTATAATGATGGGCAAATCTTTTTTCTCTGTATTTTCTCTTGATGGCTTTTTTATTGATAGGTGCTATCCCAGTGAGTTGTCTGATGCTAGATGGGCCACCCTTAATTTTTGAGGAATTCCCTGTCAGGCTTCACCTCCACCAATGAGCCAATATTCTGTTACTAATTGTCGTGGGGCTTCATCTAGGTCATCTGCTTGTCAGCAGTTTCACCCTTAGGGGACACTGGGGTAGTACAATTGCACCACAAACTTGAGTATCTGTCCACAGGATGATGGGGAGTAACATTTAACTGTGGATCTCCCTGGTACTGAAAGGCAGCACAAATTTCCATTAGAAATGAACCAAGAATTCCAATTCTTGAGGTTCAGAAGGTGCTCTAAGCAGATCAGAGGCCCAATGATGCCAGCTGGTTATGGGATTGGTCTTGTTGGCAGCCTCACACCAATATTTGTCACGATTGGCTATTGGCCATTCCTTGGCTGGCACTGGCACACTGACCAAACAGGTCACCAAGGGTTTGTCTGGGCTCAAATTGGTCAAACATATGGTGTCTGAGCCTGCTGACTTGGCTAAAGCAAGGTAAACATTCATTTTTGGTTGATCTACAGGCATATATGCACTGCAAAAGCAAGCAAGCAAGCAAAACCAACAAGCGCCAGTATATCATTTGATCAAACTCCATGTTTCTGTTCAGCTGCTTTTTGACAAAAGCTTCCCCATCTCTTTCAGTTCTCAAGCAAATCTTTTAGCACTTGTTCAGGAACTGGCCAACTATAGGGCACTAAACGGTCCCTCTGACCTTCAGTTTTTACAAACTTGGATATCTTAGAATTCTTTTGAACAAAACGGGACACCATGCTTTTGCTGAAAGAGCTCTATGATACAAACAATTTTCACAGTCTAAAGAGCAGCAATCAAACTCTAGATTTGTAGCTTTCACAGGCTGAACAGGGAATGTCTGGCATGAACTGTAGTTTCTCCGTGTGGCTCACGTCTGCGTGCTCATTTCCCTGCTGGTGGAATTGTCGGTGCGCTCTTGTGTATGAGACGGTTTCACGTCCTTCGCGGGGACCCACTTAGGTCTGGCACCTGTGCAAATAAATACAAGCATACCCTTTGCCCCAAGTGATTAGTGCAAATGGTCCTTCAATTTGTCCAAACTCAAGGTTTTTAATCAAAACGGGAGCATTTTCTTTCAGTTTTGCCTGTGTGCTGTTTGAAAAGTGCCTAAAAATTGGAGGATTAGGTCCTACAAATTATCTATTCAAAATATAAAGACATCTAAAGCTTTGCTCTACCTTATCAGAGGTGTTGCTTGGGCCACTCCCCCTTTTTTGACCATTTAAGGGTTTTAGAGTGTGGTGCATCCTTTCAACAACTGCCTGACATGTGTGGGAATAGGGAATTCCAAAAGTGTGGCAAACACTCCAGTCCATCAGAAATGTCGCCAATTTTTGAGCTCTGCATGTGGGGCCATTTGACGGTTTTTGCCTCGTGGGGGATCAGTTTGGCGAGCTCTGGACCCCAGTGACACTGACAAGGACAAAGCAAAAGATGAGAGGCGCTCTTTCTTCTCGGGACCAAAGTCGCACAGCTTTAATGGAGAACAACTCCAAGAGAGAAAGGGAGCATCCAGGAGAGGAAAGAGGATGTCCAGGAGAGGAATGAGAGTGCCCACCTCATGACAGGAGATTTGTAACCCTAGGGGAGGGGGGCAGTAGAAAGGAACTACCATAGGTCAACATACGTAAATCACCACACTGTAGTTTTCTGCATAAATTGCTGAACTTGTTGCAAACAAAATCCTAAAATTTCCCCAAACACAACCATTCAGTCCCAAATGATCACAATGAGGGAGAAAAACCACACAACCCCCCTGTATACCCAGGCACCAGGTGTCACAGGGAGTACCAACCCCTGCAATTACAAAGTCCACACACACAAGCTCACCGGGAAAGGAGTATCTCTTTATGAGGGGACAGAGTGCTCGCTTTTCTCAACAACCACTCACCATCCACCACATCAGCATCCACGCACATCATCTTCCTCAAAACATACCCACTGAAAACACAACCACAATTACATCACACAGGAAAAATTGCAGCAATAAAACAGCATTTGCTCAATTCAAACCCAGAATTTCTAGCAGGTCCTTATTGACACAGCAAATCCTTTCTGCTGGCAGCCAGACCCAAACCCAAACTGTACAGGCGTACGTTGTGCGCAGGACATCTCTGTGTGACTTAGGAACAGCCCTTCCCCTGCGTTCTCCTTACGGGTTACTTTATACAGAGTTAAACATTCCCTTTCTCCACAGTCCCAGCAGTCTTGTCTGTCCCCTACGAGGAACAGCCCAGACCAGAGGTGCCTCCAGGAAAGGAATGTCCTGGCAGTGCCCAGAGACGTCCACAGCGCGGTTGTTCTTGCTGGAGCAGAGAAGCGTTCCTGCCGCGGTCACCAAATGAGGTGGGGAATAGAACTCACCACAGTTGAAGTTAGAAGGTGGTGTGTTTATTACAGCGCCAGGCACAGGAGGAGTTGTCTCTTAAAGACGTGTGAAGAATCACTGGCTCTCTACTCATCTAAAATGAGTACACATTCATATAATTCCCAAAAAACCTAACACGTATTCATTAGGTAACACTGCGTACCCCCCTCTGTACTAAAATGTATTATAATTGAGTCCAAAGTTGCTTCACATTTCTGCAGTCTTTCACTTCAAATGGGTTGGTGGGTTTTAAAGTGGGGAATGGTGTCCTTCTGATGAAGGCTAAGATGTCTTCCTCAATTTGACCTCTTTACTTATGACCTGATGGCAGGCTTTCACACTTCTTGCCTATGCTGAACTTTCGGGGCCCAGGTGCAGGCTCTGGTCCTCTTCTTTGTCACAAAGAAATCCGCATCCCATCCTGCTTCTTTAAACATAGTAAAGACAAGCAAGTGATATATTACCCTAGCCTCAACTACCTTACCTGCAAAACATTAACTATTCCTCATTATTTCTACTCTTCTTGCTATACTCTTTCCCCTTAACTAAATCTTGCTGAAATTTTAACTCCTCCAGTTCTTTTAAATCCTTGATTCATTGGCCTCATGTCACACGCCAGCCATGTGTGAGCCGATACTATAACTGGGAAATTCCACTCCTGAGCAGGAAGTATAAAGCCTGGTTCTGAGCTGGAAGGGTGAGAAGGGTGAAATGCACATGGTTTTGATCCAGGGGATGTCCTGAAAGTGCACTGCCTACCTGCCACTGCTGCAGAGAACCACGCTCCACCTCCTGCTGCTGCTGCACAGATTTTTAGCAACCCAGGGGTTGCTGTGTATTTTTTGCTACCACAAATAATGGAATCATTTTGCTTTGGAAGTTCAGTTTTGTCCTGGGTCATTTTGGGCATGGGCCTCCTACTGAACCTGTGAGAAAAACTGGAATGGACCTGCAGGACACTCCTATTCTTATGTCAGTAAATTCTGAGAAGTGATTTAGGTATCAATAAGTCAATAAGTATCAGTCAGTAAATCAAATAATTTGGGGGAATATTTAGCCTGTGAGTTTCAGCAAAGTATTGAAAATGTCTTAGATCCATGGATACACATTAGTAAGAGAGATTGCTGGGTGTGCACATATCAGGGAAGTGATTCCCCACACACCCAGTGCTGAGATCAAGTACTGCCTCTCTTCTAACCCTGAGCTGGCAGCAGGGATCAGGCCCGGTTTGGCAACATTTATTTTGAAGACTTCTGTTCAGCAGGTAAGAATGGTCCAAATGAAACCTTTCCAGCTGTTTCCCTTTGGTTCACCTGTTTGAGGGCTAAGATTCTGTGCTGCAGGTGTCCTGGGTGTGTGCAGAGCAGAGCAGCCCCAGAAAGCCCTTGGCTTGCCCACCAGTTGTCATGCCTTGTTGCCAGGTGTGCCCAGCTCTAGCAGGAGAAAGAGCCCGCAGCGCAGTGGGCACCGTGCCCTGCCCAGCCGGGGCTCTCTGGCACAGAGCAGCAGCAGCGCCAGCACCGTTCAGCCTGCTCCTGCCTTGGCTTCCCCTGGCACACAGAAGCCTCTGGAAATCAGCACCGCCAGCAGCGTTCCCAGCTTGGAGCAGCTGCTGCTGGTGGGCAGATGCTGCCAGTTCGACTGCTTCCAAAGGGCAAGAAAGGCACAGATGTACATGCACCAGAGCCCTGGGCATGTCCAAGAAAGGGGCAAATATGTGGGGAGATTTGTTAGGAAGCATTTCAGCTGTGATGCCAACAGTGCCTTCTCTCCTGGTTCTGTGTGTTCTAGACGAGCAATGCAATGGTTGGCTCTGTCAATTAAGAAGTAGATGTTATGTGGATGTTCAAATGTGTAGTGATGATATTGTAATATATCCTCCCATTATCCTCTTTCCCCTCCCCTTTGTAATCGCCTTGGTAGTCAGGGCATTTGGGGAGGGCTGGCTTGTGACCAGCAGGCAGAGGGAAACAACACCTGACCTCCAGTCAAGGTGCAAGAAAGTAATTCCACCAATGGACAGCAGAGAAAGAGCTGACTGACAAAACTTCTGGAGGAGCTAAGGGTATAAAAGGCATAGCATCCTTTTTGTAGATGAGCACATGGCTGCTAGTCACAGAGACTCCCAATGCTATAAGTTTTCTTATTCATTCTTTGTTAAGCTTTGATAAACCTTTAAATTTTGAAAGTGAGAGTCATTTCTCACATGTGCAATACTTGGGGCCATTCTCTTGGTCTGGTTTCCTTTGCTTGTGTCCCATCTGAGTGCTCAGTTGGGGTACAGGCTGTAGGTGCTTGGGGCACTCCTGGAGTTCATCTTGGATGCCCTCAACAACAGGGTTTGGCCCATGAGGGGAATTTGTGCTGCTTTGTGACAGAGGAGAACTTCCCAGGCTCTTTTGTGTTTGATGTAGGGAAGGTTGGGTATTGCTTGGCATAAACTCACAGACCAACACAGAGCAGTTCCTTTGTGATGTCAGGGCATGGTTGTCACACTGTCGTAGTGACATCAGAAGGTTGCCTTGCTGCACAGAAGGCCTGAGTGTCAGAGCAGCCCTAGCGCTTGCTCTGATCAGGAGAACCCTCCTGGCTGCCGCCTTTTATCAGTAGGCAGGTGCCCACTGACAAGAGCCTTTTCTTTCCTAGTGTTGTGGCAAACTCTCACAACACTGGAACAATGTTTCACCATCTGGCCACGGCAGCTTTCGCTGCCTATGGGGTTTCCTTTTCCATCTATTATGTGACACACTTCACCCCTAAGTAGAGGTTTTCCCCTCTGCTCTTTCTTAGTGACTGATTTTCTGATTTTGAAACAGAAAGAGCACTAGGATGCCACTGCTTTGGTAAAGCTCCTGTCATGACATTCAGCTAAAAAGGGGGTGTTTGTAGCCACAGGGGCAGCATTTGCAAGGGAACCTGCAGGGGTTCTGTTCCCTCCATGGGAGAGTCTGTGGCAGCAGTCTCTGTCATTTCCTCAGTTTGCTGGGACAAGCAAGACAGCTTTGAAAATGTAGACTGGCAGACCTTCAGGGAGTGCCTTTTAAAGTCTCTGCAGTTGTTCTCAGAATTCAGAGAAAGCTTATTTATTTTTAAGTTTTTTTTTTGTTTTTTTTTGTTTTTTTTTTTTTTTTTTTTTTTTTTAATTGAGTGCTAAAATAGTAATTCTTTTTGCAAGGAAGTGCAAACTCTAAAGCAGTGAGTGTCTGCTCCTGAAGCCTAGGGGTGCTGCTGTGCACTTCCACAATAGAACTGCCACAGCTCAGGGGGATTTTGGGAAAGCTTTTCTGGGCAACTGTTTCCTGCAAGTTAATGAGAATTAGTGCATGTAAGTGATTGGAGGAGAAAAAAAAAAGTACCTGAAGGAGAGGATTTCAGAAGCTGTTTTATGTGTCTGGTAGAACAGGAGCATTAAGTGTTAGAGAACAATTTGCATATTATTGATCATATTTGTATTCATTTACCTGCTAAACAGGCTGCAGTGAAGGCACAAGCAGGAATATTTTCGGGATCTCTTGCTGGCTGTGTGAGTGAAATGTGTCTCCTGGAGGGATGTTGTGAAACGGGAAATCATCTCTGTTTGGGTTGACTCATTCTGTGGGACTGAGCAGCCCAGGCAGTTTTCTCACAGCACGTGGTTCATTTCCCTTTTGCACTACAGGTCACCTGACACGTGCATTAAGCAGTGCTGAAGATCCTGAGGTGAATGAGAAAATAACATTTCATGTCCCTGCTGTTTAAGAGTTATAGAGGAAGATGTGAGCTTGGCCAGTAGCACTAGAATATAGAGGGTGAGCAAGGAAGGCCGAAAGAAAATCCATTTTCATGCCAGAACCAAAAAAAAAGAAAGGCACAGGTAAGTATTTTTAAATTTCCATCTCAGAGTTTTGAAAAGCTGAAAACCTAGTTTTGCAAAGGGAACCATGCTTTCTAACACCAGATATGAAAAATCTAAAAGGCAGAGCATCTCTTCTGTAAATGACCAGGTCCCTGCTAGTCATGGAGACTCTCAATGCTGCAAATTTTTCCTTATTCATTCCTTTGTTAAGGTTTAATATACCTTTAAAATGTTAAAAATGAGAGTCATTTCTCACATGTGCAGTACAGTGGGCCATTCTCTTGGTCTAGTTTCCTTTGCTTGTGTCCCATCTGAGTGCTCAGTTGGGGCACAGGCTGTAGGTGCTTGGGGCACTCCTGGAGTTCCTCTTGGATGCCCTGAACAACAGGGTTTGGCCCATGAGGGGAATTTGTGCTGCTTTGTGACAGAGGAGAACTTCCCAGGCTCTTTTGTGTTTGATGTAGGGAAGGTTGGGTATTGCTTGGCATAAACTCACAGACCAACACAGAGCAGTTCCTTTGTGATGTCAGGGCATGGTTGTCACACTGTCGTAGTGACATCAGAAGGTTGCCTTGCTGCACAGAAGGCCTGAGTGTCAGAGCAGCCCTAGGCCTGCTCAGATCAGGAGAACCTTCCTGGTCAATGCATCTGTCTGTAGGCAGCTGCCCACTGACTAGAGGCTTTTTTTGTACATCTTAGAAAAATTGCACTAATGCCAATAATGAACCATCTGGCCACTGCAGCTTTTGCTGCATACTGCATTACATATTCCATTTATTACTTTACGAACTTTGCCCATAAGTAGAGGTTTCCCTTCTACTTAGGTTAGGGTGTATCCTAACCTGGCTTTTGTATGTCTTCCTACTCTTCATTAGTGACTGAGTGCCTGATTTTGAAACAGAAAGAGCATTAGGATGCCATTGCTTTGGTTAAGCTTCTGTCGAGTCCTTAATCTAAAAAGGAACTGAACTGTAGCCACATGGGCAGCATTTGCAAGGGAACCTGCAGGGGTTCTGTTCCCTCCACAGGAGAGTCTGTGGCAGCAGTCTCTGTCATTTCCTCAGTTTGCTGGGACAAGCAAGACACCTTTGAAAATGTAGAGTGGCAGACCGTCTTGGAAGGCCTTCTTAAAACTCTGCAACAATTATTCCCAGAATTCAGGGAAAGCTTCTTTCTTTCAACGGTTTCTCTTGAAAGGATCTGACTGTCTAACTTGACCCTATACAAAGTGCGAAAATTGTGATCTTCCCTTTGCAATGAAATGCAAACTCCAAAGCAGTGAGTGTCTGCTATTGAACCCTGGAGCTGCTGCTCTGCTGTTTCACAAAGAAGTGCCAGAGCTCAGGGGGATTTTGGGGAAGCTTTTCTGGGCAAGAATTTCCAGCAAGTTAACGAGAATTGGTGAATGCAACAGATTTTTTTTTAAAAAGTACCTGAAGGAGATGATTTTAGAAGCTGTTAATGTGTTTAGCAGAACAGGAGCATTGAGTGTTAAAGAAAAATCTGCATTTTCTTGGTCATGTTTATAGTCATTTACTGGCAAAACAGGCCAAAGTGTAGGCAAAACCAAGAATATTGACCTGAACTCTTTCTGGCTGTGTGAATGAAATGTGTCTCCTGGAAGGATGTTATGAAATGGGAAATCATCTCTGTTTGGGTTGACTTCTTCTGTGGGATTCAGCAGCCCAGGCAGTTTTCTCACAGCATCTGAAATGGGAAATCATCTCTGTTTGGGTTGACTTCTTCTGTGGGATTCAGCAGCCCAGGCAGTTTTCTCACAGCATCTGATTCATTTTCCCTGCCCACTACAGGTCACCTGAGGCGTGTATTCAGCGCAACTGATCCTGAGGTGAGTGAAAAAAGAACATTTCATGCTCCTGGTGTTTAAGCATTGTAGAGGAAGCTGTGAGCTTGGCCAGTGGCAGTAGAATATAGAGGGCGAGCTAGGAAAGCTGACAGAAAATCTATTTTCATGCCCGCAAGAAAAAAATCAAAGGAAGAAAAGATAATTTATTAATTTCCATGCCAGAGCTTTGAAGAACTACCAATCCAGTTTTGCAGAGAGAACGTTGTTTCCTACAGCAATATAGGGTGGAATATTTCCCTAAGGGCATGGTTGCCATGTTGTCTTAACTTGCATTTAACTAAGAGCAAATTCCTGTATAGCTGAATTATACCATTGAAGTTAAGTCAGAGTACCATAGAATTCTATTCCTAACAAATCTTATAATATCTACATATAAGATGTGGTTTCAGAAGAGGAAGAAGCTCTTGAAACGGTGGATGCTGCAATTGAAGCTGTAACCTTTGTGGCTGAGGAGCTGCGTGGGCCAAAAGGACACAGGGCTGGCGGCCTTGAGCAGCTGAAGATGTGGCAGCGTGTGGCCAGGGGGCCAAGAAGGCCAAGGGCTTGGTGGCTGTGCCAGCAGCAGTGGGGCAGCAGGAGCAGGGCAGTGAGCGTGGCCCTGTGCTGGGCAGTGCTGCGGCCACAGCTGGAGTGCTGTGTGCACTTGTGGGCCCTGGGGAGCAGAAAGTCATGGAGGGGCTGCAGCGTGTGCACAGAAGGACAGGGCAGCTGGGCAAGGGGATGCAGCACAAGGTCAGGGAGGAGGTGCTGAGGGAGCTTTAGCCTCGACAGTGGGAGGCTCCTGAGGGGTCTTCAACATGTCTGCAATGCATTGAAATATTTATCTACTTTTGGACTGGACTTCCTCTCCCTTTTTTGTTTTTATTTTTTGCTTTACTTGGAGGAGAAGACCCAATTCATTTTCTCTTTTTCCCAACGCAGGTTCTTTTAGGAATTATTTCCTGCCCTTACACAGCACTGGGAATGGTTCTGCTTGAAGTTTTTATTCCAAGGTGTCACTTCTGGGGAACGCAGTATTTTTGCATGAGAACACATCATTCTGTGCAGGGACTTTGGTGCAGAAGGAGCTGTTGTGTTTCTAGGCCAGCCACTATGGCCTTACAGATCACCTTAATATTAGCAGTGCCCGTGCCTTTCTGCAGTCCAGGCAATCAGTGTGTGTTGTGTTTGGGAATTGAGCAGGAGATCAATGCTTTGCATTCCAGCTGCTCCTCAGCAATCACAGGAGCTGGGAGGGGCTGGGCTGCAGTTTGGATTCCAGGCACTTTAGCACCATCAGTGTGGTCCTGTCCAAGACAAGACCTTGGCCGAGCACAGAGGCACAAAGAGTGCAGTTCCCAGTGCAGTGCCCTGCGTCTGATTGCATTCCATAAGTGTCGATTTTCATTTTTTCTCTTGGCGCTGATTTATGACCGGAGATAGCTCAGGGATGCCACTTGCTCGGTTTCTCGGCTGTTTAGGCTTGTAAGTTTTCTGTGAGCTGTCTAGGTGGCCTGGAAAGGCCCAGGGATGGCCTTGAAGAGCCCGGCGCTTCAAAGGACGAGGAGAGACTTCTGATCTTGTCTCGGTCTCGGTGTTTATTAATTGTTTATCTAAAAGATTTTCTTTCAGCCCGACAGAGGTCTGCACAGCAAGTCAGCCATGGGCACACTCCGCAAGCCCCCGGGCGGTCACTTATCTTTATACCCGAAGTTACGTGTACAATACTTATCATTTTTCCCCAATACCTTCTACCCTTATTAACCGGTGCACTTCTAGTAATAACCAATCCCAAAGTGCCACCATCACCACAGAAGATGGAGGCCAAGAAGAAAAGAAGAAGAACAGGACACGCCCCAATTCCTCCATCTTACTTCTTTAGACCCCCCTGTACCAAAATCCTAAACCCTGTGTTTTACACTCTAATTAACTTATCCCTTCACCATACACCCAGTGAAACCTTCCCAGTCCTCATACAGGCGTCGTCTCCTGTGTCGGATCAAAGTCCAGCCACCAGACACTTCTGGCAACATTCCAGGACTCCCGAGCCCCCCAAGCGTGGTCTCGGCCACTCTGCACCTCCATCCTGAGGTGCTGAGATCCCACATCTCCCCCTTCTGTTTGCACTAGGAAGACTTCTTTTGCTATCCGATTCATAGCGTGTTTTAAACATGCAAATATGCATGGGACGACAAGTATGAGGACTAGGAGAACTATTAAAGCATAGAACCCTACTCTTAAAATTCCTCTCCAAATGGGAGAGATGTCAAAGAACTCTACCCTTAAAATTCCTCTCCAAATGGGAGAGATGTCAAAGAATTCTACCATACATTTTGCTTTGGCTGACTGATAGGTAAATTACCCCCATTGCTTATTGCAATGAATGAAAGAACGATGCACATAAGCATCATGAAATTCATGGCTTCACTTTTGTGTGACATCATTGTTTTGCTTTTCATTCAGGACCTTAACAGAGAATTCCCCCAAAGTCCTTAGTTTCTTTTTATTTCTCTTCCGAGTCGTCTTGGCAATCTGAGTCTCGACTCCTGTCTGAGTACTCGTCTCTTTGTTTTTTGGATCTTTGTTTCTGGGATCCGCGTTTTCATGTTCTCGCACTCGAAATGGTTTCACATGTCGTGCCGACACCCACGTCAGACCTCGATCTGTGGAGATACAAGCGAAAGCCTTGCTCCCCACTAGGTGGCGCTGTCACCAGCATCCCCAGCTTGGATGACAGCCTGAGCTCGACTGCCCCTCGTCCTGTCGACTGCCGTGTTCGTGATCTCATTTGAGACTGTGTCTGCCTGGCTTTTAATTCAGCTAAAAATGGAGCTTGAACACCAGAACGTCTCCCTTGAAGGGAAGGGACTGGGACTCCGAGGGTTACAACCAGAAGCACCAACTTTGAAGAGGGTGTGGGGCCCCTGGGACATAGGATCCCGAGCACGGCCCCTCCTCGCCAGAGATCGGGCTCGCCCCCGCCCGCGCTCTACTCTCTGCGCATGGGTGCTCTCCGAGCCGCTCCCTGTCTCTCCCGAGCTGACGTCACTCTCTCCCCCTCGTTCCACCTCCGAGGCCTCCCCCCGTCGGTCCGTCCCTGACTCTGTCTCCTCCTCCTCTGACGCTGTGTCCCTGGCTCCTCCCACCGGCATGTGTGCAGCCCGCCCCCCACTGGCACCCGGGCCCGCCCCGCAATTCGAGCCGACTTTGCTCCCGGGTTGTTGCGAGTTTTGCCCGCTGCGCGCGTCTCCACTACTCTGCCGGCCGGAGCGGCCGCCACCCCCGGTTCTTTGCTGACAAAAGCCGCGTCTGCACTCGTGTCTCCCTTCTCTGTCTCTTCACCCGCGCTCCCCGTTTGCTCCGCCGCTGCCGCGCCGTGCCCCCCGCGAGGAAGCGCCCCCCCCCGATCCCTTCTCTCCCCCCTTCACCCCCCCTTCCGATCCTGACTCCCCTGTACTCTCCGGAGTTTCAGGATGCTTTAGGAGCTTCCTGGGGTTTCTGGGTTTTGAGACCGGGGCTTTAATATTATATCCTGCTCTCTTTTCTCGAGAGCCCTTTCCCCCTGGCTTCTTGAGGCCAGAGCTAATTTTTTCCCAGAGCCTTGCTCCCCCCCTCTTTCCGAGGGTGCCGCAACTTTTCGTTGCTCTTCCAGTCTTTTCGACTGCTCCGATACGCCTTCCAGCATTATCCTTGCCGGCGAGAGCAGCTTTAACGCTGTCTCGTCCTTTTTTGTTGCTAAGAAATATAAGTGCCTATTGATTTCCTGCCAAAACCCCACTTCAAATAGCAGGCATGTTTCGGCCAGTGGGTAGTTAAGCCTTGCCCATAACAACAGCTGTTTTAATTCTTTCTTTGGGATCCCTTCTGTATATGCTTGAGCCACGCCTTGTAAGGCGGACAAAATTTCCCGTTGTTCCTGGGAGAGTGTGCAATTATGTTCTTATTTTTGACCTTCTCACCGAATCTGTCGTCAGAGCTGTCCGAAAGCTCCCGATCTCCGCCCCGCAGGTCACAGGAGAAGGATCCAGAGGCGCCTTCCGGTTCCGATCCGGACTGCTCTGCTACGAACTGTCTTCGGCAGAAGCTGAGAGATGTAATTCTCAGTGACTGCTGTTTTTTTTTTTCCAGACTCTTCTGGCCATTTTTTTTTTTTTTCCTTCTTCTTTTCCTTTTTTCTTCAGGCTTCTCTCTGCAGGAGCTGTCAGTGCTCTCCTGGGAACTCGTCCTAGATCGGAGCTGCCCTCTCGGCTCTTCAGCTCTTCAGCTCTTCAGGGCTGATCCCCCCCCAAAAGGGTTGGTGGGGGGTGCCCACGCAGCGAACGCCACTTGTAGATTTCAGTTTTTCTTTTTGCTGATTTATGTCCGGAGATAGCTCAGGGATGGCCTTGAAGAGCCCGGCGCTTCAAAGGACGAGGAAAGACTTCTGATCTTGTCTCGGTCTCGGTGTTTATTAATTGTTTATCTAAAAGATCTTGTTTCACCATACACCCAGTGAAACCTTCCCAGTCCTCATACAGGCGTCGTCTCCTGTGTCGGATCAAAGTCCAGCCACCAGACACTTCTGGCAACATTCCAGGACTCCCGAGCCCCCCAAGGGTAGTCTCAGCCACTCTGCACCTCCATCCTGAGGTGCTGAGATCCCACACATAAGGACCTACACACTCCATATTCTTCAAGATTGTGGTTTATTGAGCAACAGGAAAGCAATCTCAGGATTGCTGCTGATCATGGCAATGGCCACCAAGTGTTGATGTGGGCAGCAACAGAGAGGACAATAAAGACAGATCATAGTAATGACATCTATCTCCCTATCTTTCTTCCTGTCTATCTATCTATCTATCTATGTAACATTTACATAATTGAATCTTCCTGGCTCTGGTCCCAGGCAGTTGGAGGTGCAAAGCTCACCTAAAGCAGCATCCCTCTCAGGAGAGGATTAGAGACATGTTCCCTCGACCGATTCTGAGCAGGCAAAGTTGTTTTCATCCTCCAGCCTCTTGTGCCCTGAAGTCCCCAGTTAATTCTTTAAATTTCCACCTCTCCTAGAGAGGTGGAACAATTCCATGTTTAGGTGGTGTTTGGTGACTCTGCTCATACGTGCCATGCATTACATGACGCATGGTTTCCTTCACTGGCATCCCCAGGGCTGTGTAAGTGCATTCGTTCATGGGGCCTTAGGGGAGTCTCTGTTACTGCTGGTCAGAATTCTCAGTTGACAAAAGAGGGAGAAGAAACACCTTGGTCCTCCTGCATATACTGAGGTGGCCATAGAGGCTCTGTGACCTCCATCAGAGATCTTTGCACGCATCCTCATCTCCTGAATGACCAGGTTTTCTAACAAGAGTGTGGGATGTCAGAAAGGCAGGAATGCTGGTACAGGCCTGAAGAGAACTCCAGAAGTTTCACTCACAAGGAGTGAGCTCACCCAGGAAGCCACCTGCAAAGCCAGGATGGAGCTGTGGGACAGGGCAGGGTGTCAGTCACTACTGAAAGACAAACAGGACATGGCACAAGCAGAGGGAGGCCCTCACCACACCCTTGAGAAATGCCACACCTTCCCTGTCAGCTGCCTGAGAGGCTCTTGCAGCTTCAGTCCCAGATGGCCCCTGATTGTAGGGCCAGGGTCACTTTGGAATCTGTGCCTCCCCTCAAACAGAGAATGACCCAGCAGAGCAGCAGCACAGTGCTTTGGGAATGTGTGAGCCCAGCAGTCTTGGAGTCTTGGCCCACAAAGGTCCTATGGGAAGCTGAAACCCATCTTCTCTTGCTTTCTGTGCAGGTGCTTCTAGAGAGAGAGCAGGAGCAGACTGCTTCATCAGAGATGCCATGCCAGACTCAGGGAGAGCTGTTCCCAGCCCGACAGCAGGAAGAGCAGCTTGGGCAGCAGGTGGAGAAAGGAGAAAGGCCAGGTAAGCCAGATTGGCCAGGGCACAGAGGGCAGGGCAGGAAGAATGGCATAAACCACAGCTCTTGGGACTGAGGAGGCCAGGAATCCCACAGGCACTGGAAGCACAGAGCCTTGGAATCTGCAGAGATCAGCCCTGGGACAGGAGGTTTGAAAT
The DNA here is from genome assembly GCF_027887145.1 of Ammospiza caudacuta. Classification (NCBI taxonomy): domain Eukaryota; kingdom Metazoa; phylum Chordata; class Aves; order Passeriformes; family Passerellidae; genus Ammospiza; species Ammospiza caudacuta. The sequence goes on along the minus strand of NC_080632.1, from coordinate 8,017,722 downwards.
GGAGGCAGAGGTGGGGAGGGAAGCAGAAAGAAGGAGCTGAATCAATGTGATTCTGAGGCTGCAAGAGGAAAAAAGCTGAGCCTGGTGGCAGCTCCCAGTCACTTGCTCTGCATTTGTGTGCACAGAACATCAAGGCAGAGCCACAAGCAGAGCTGCTTGAAGCTCAGAGTGCCATCATGCCACTGAAGAGGAGGAACAAGGAAGACATGGGAAGAATTCAAGAGGAGAATCTCCATCAGCAGAGGGGCGATCAACACAACCAGGTGAGCGAAAGAATGGCAGCCACTCCACTCAAAAGGCGTCCTCTTCCTCCTTGGTTACAGAACATCAAGGAATACCTGCAGGCACAGCTGCAGAAAACTGATGCCAGGATCAAGGCTCTGGAGAAGAGGCTTGAGGAAGACATGAAAATCGTCAGAGAGAAAGCTATCTGCCTTCCTCAGGCTCTAGAAAACCAAGTGAATGAAAGAGGGATGCAGTCACTGCTGTCACCAAACTGGTGGTTTCGGCCCTCCTTGCTTTTCAGTGCAGAGCAGCAGGGAGTGGGGCCATGCCTCTGAGTGCCATCCTGCTGTGGTGTGTATCACAGTCACTCTGAGGGACATTTCCTGGTGTGCTGAATCTCAACTGCTGCCCTGGACAGTGAAACTTGTCCTTTGGCCTTTGGGCCAGCAGTCATCCAAATTGATTTCTGCTGGCCTGTTCCTGCTCCCCTTGTTTCTGGAGGTGTTTCTACAGTGGAACGTGGTGATCCAGATGGAAGACTGAAAGAAGCTGTCTGTATCCTCTGTCAATCTGTTCTTTCCCTTTCCTCACAGTCGATGACTCTGGGCTGACAGGGACAAGCTGTAGTGTCTGACTGCTTTGTTCTGTTTGACTTGAGCTGAAAATGCTGACATCTCACCGGGCAGCCTGCACAGACTTCCAGAGAATGTCTGGCAATGAAGGACCCCAAGGTTGGCATGAGGCTCAGGAACAGTGCCCACCACAACTGCTGCAGGTTGAGCACACCTACGCGGGCTCTGGCACTAAAGCTGCTGCCGCAGCAGCATCACCTCAAGGAACGCATACTGTCAAACCTGAGAACTCGAGCTCGGGCAGTTTGTTCATCTCCAATGCTGCCAGCAGCATGGCTGCTCCAAAACAGGAGACTGAGGAGAAGTACCTGGAGATGCTGGGTATGTCTGGGCTGTTTCTTGTCTGAGGGACAGTGTGTTGTGTGCAGGTGTCAGCAGAGCTGTACCAAATGTTCCTCCTGAGTTTGGGCCATTTAGGACTCCCCAGAGGAAGTGCTGTACTCTGAAGGAGCAAGAGAGAGCTCTGGGTGAAATGGACTGGCTAGAGAGCTTTGTCTTTTTGGGAGGGAAATTTTTATTGGGCTTGTTTTGGTTTGGTTTGGTTTTTTTGTTGTTTTGTGGGGTAGTTTTGGTGGAGTTGGTTTTTCTCCATCCTGAAGGAGCTGTTCTGCCTCACATGTCTTGCTGATGTCATTTTTATGACTGTTACTGTTACCATAATGAAAATGCTATCTTTTTGTCAATAAGAACTCCTTTGAAAAGAAGTACATCAGGTTACAGGACCAACAGAGAGCACTAGGTGTTTTCCATGTGCCCCCAAAGAAAAAAAAACTGCTGAAAGGTAGGGAAGATGTCCTTCTCTCCTGGAAATGAATCTCCCCGTGCTTTGTTTCCTGTCAAGAGAATTCTTCAAAGGACTGTACAAAATCAGTCTCTGTGCCTACCATCTGCACTACAAGGCTACCTGTCCTGTTACGAAGATGAAAGAAGAAGCTGTCTTTAGGAGCTGAGGCACTAAACTCCAGCACTCCAGGGACAGGCCCGGTGCCATGCACTTGAGAGGAAAAAGCATCATCTGCCTTCTGGCAGAGCCCTCCTGCATCCTGCAGGTTTTAGGTATTTAGAGCAGAGATCTCCTGTGTGGGCTGGCTTTCACTGCAAGATCTAAATGGCTTCTCCTTTCTCTGCTTCTCTTTTGTTTCTAGAAGTTTTGCAGATGTTTGCAGAGCACTTATCAATGCCACAGGAGGAGAGGTAAATGTCAACAGCCCCTGCAGACTCTGCTGCTCTTGAGGGGCTTTCCCCTCTGGTGTGAGCTGTGGCTGGAGCTTTGGCTAGAGCCGTGCTGAAAAGGCACAAGAAGCACAGACTGGTGCCAGCCTGCAAAATACATTTGGCACTTTGTCCTCCTCAGCTGCCGGAAGGAAGGCATGCAGGGCAGCGCTTCCTTTCAGACAAGGACGCGCTCACTCGCTCTCCATTGCTAAAACAAAGGTGGTGCCTTAGAGCACCTCCCTGCTCTTTGGGGCTACAGCTTCAGAGTCCTGAATTCTCGATTCTGGCTGCCAGCAAATCCATCGGAAAGTTACTGGTAGTTCCTTAGCCACCTGCAGTGCTGCACTTGGGAACTGCACATAGGGAGAGATCTGCAAGGTGCCCTAAAAGCCCTAAGCCCAGCCCATAGCCCAAGATGGATCCACAGAATATTAAGGCATGGATTACTTCTTCTGATTCCTAGAAAGAGTAGCAGAGAGTGTGGTCAGAGGTTTGTGGGTGATAGCTGAGACACCACTGTTACCAAGTGGACAAGGCAAAATTTCAGTGGCTCACGTGTCCTGTAACTGGCCCCCAAGGCAGCAGAGAAATGGGCTGTTGGAATGTCAGGTCCTAATTACTGCAGTGCCTAATCACAAGGCAGTTTGGCACAGCTCAGCTGTGCCATTGCAAAAATCATTTGCTCCATGCGCACTGTTGTGCGTTGCCACCAACTGCTCAAGGCGTCTTTGAAAGGCAGGGACCTATGTGAGTCATTGGAGTTTCCTGAAAGGAAGAAACCCCAGGGACAGAAAGCACCATTTCTACAGCACTGGCAGGGCAAAAATCCCAGCAAGATGAAGACACCACAATCAACAGATGACTGGGACTCTGGGCCACATTTGCCTGGGATGGCCAGGTCCTGCACATGACAATTGGGGAACAGATGGTCCCACTGTGCTACTTTCTGGGTCTTTCTAGCAACCAGAGGAATCCTCATCAAGCCTGTGAACACTGAGCTTGGAAAGTCATGGATCATTGTTCTTGTTGTTTTCTTTTCTTTTTTTTTAATTTTTCCTGTGGACAGCATCCATTTGTAACAACAGCCAAGCCAGCATCCATCCTGGCACCACTCATTAACTCAGTCCAGAAGAAGTAAGAGACAAGAACATATCATGTCAAGATGTCATCTCCATAGCCAATTTGAGTAGAATTGTAGAGTAGGATTCTAGAGTAGGATTGTTGAAGAGTTTTGTCGGATAGGGTTATAGAGTAGGATGAATTAAATAAAGTAATTAAATAAAATTTCTGAAACATCAACTCATTTGGAAGATGATTTGGAAAACGCCCCTACTGACCCCTTCAGAAAACTCAACATTTCCTCCGGAATTAGCAGTTGTTTTTTACTGGTGCTAAGACATGCTTATGGCTTCACTTGTATGGTTCAGAAGTGGGGAAGGCTCTTCTTCATTCATCCTCCCCAAAGCACACTACCTTTAGAATACCATCCACTGGCTGGTTTTGGCACAGCTGTGGTATTTCTAGTTGAGGCAGAAAAGGCAGTGGCATTTGCAGGAAAAACCAAAGGAGGAATGGGCAGCCCAAACATCCTGTGTGGATTCAGGCCTGCAGCTGTGACTCAAGAGCATTTGGGTTCCTGCCACTTGGATTTGGATCCCTAAATGAAATCTCCTCGGCGTGAGGAAAGACAGGAACCCAACATGACAGGTCATAGGCCAATTTCTAGCTGTCACTGCCTGCAGGAAAAGGCTCCATCCTGCAGGACTCCAGCACTCAGCATCCTCAGCCAAACACAGCAAGTGCTGGCAACTCAGAAACTTGCACCTCTGCCTTGCACTAAAGACAGCACCTCTCACAATGGGCACTTACAGGTACAAAGTATTGTGGTGTGACCCCTCCATGCAGCTGGTGGACTCACCATCCCTGCAAGCCTTTGAAAAAAGACTGGATGTGGCTCTGGGTGCCGTACTTTAGTTGACGTGTTAAGGCATGGGTTGGACTCGATCATCTTAAAAGCATCTGTCTTCCAAGCCACTGACTGTGTGATTCTGTCACTGAGGGAGCTTTTCCTGCAGCCCTGGAAAAGGGCTGTGGGGGCCCTTGGCTGAGGATGGGGTGATCAGGGCTCATGGAAAAGAAGCAAAGGGCTCAAGGCGAAGGCCGAGAGGGCAGAGCTGCCCCACCGCGGCCCAGAGCCAGCCTCATGTCCTCCTCCTCAACCTGCGACCTCGGCGCTGCCCTTTTCGGCACTGGCGGCTCCTCTCGCTGCGGGGCTCCAGGCCGTGCTGGGGGCCGGGCCCCTCGTCCTCGGGAAGCGCCGGAGCCTCGGAGGCGAGCGGCTGCTGCTGTGGCCGGCAGGGGAGAGCTGCGGCTGCGGCCCCGAGCACGGCGAGCAGCCGCTACGGCCGGCTCCTGCCGCGGCTCCTGCCTCTGCTCCGGCCTCTGCTCCTGCCCTGTGCGCACAGACACGGCCGAGGGCTGCACAGCAGCTCCGTGCCGCTCCGCAGCGGGCCCGGCCGGGCTGCTGCTCTCTGCGGCCTCTGCCCGCCGCTGCCGGCCCCGCCGCGCTCCCGCCTGCCTCTGCCACGGCCCACACGGGAGGCAGCACACTGCGGCCGGCTCGGAAAAGCCCTGCCCGCAAAGCGCCCGCCACCGCCTCGGCCTCAGGGCACAGGCTGTCGGCGTCCTCGCAGCTGCGAGCCGGCCCGGGCCGCCTGCCGGCCTCGGACACAGCTCCCACTTTTGTCTCCATGGCCGCAGCTGCTCGGCACAGCGGGCTGAGCACAGCCAGCGCCAGCAGCAGCTCCTCACGGGCCCAGGCTCCTGGAGCTCCAAGCCCGCCCAACCCCGAATTCCAGCCCTGAGGGGCTTGGCGTCGCAATGCATCCCCTGGGGACAGCAGAGTCGGCCGCTGAGCTCAGCCCGTGGCAACTCCACCAAGTGACCCAAGGAAAATTCACCAAATCCTCATCAGAGACAAGAAAAAACTCCCATGGTGCCTGACAGCCTGAAGCAACTGCCAATTACAAGTAATGCCATCCACGTGGGAAAAGAGCTTTTTTCATTAAAGCAGAGAAAAGTTACCTAAATGGAGGCCAGGAGCCAACAACAAAGTTATTTGGACTCATGCTTCTTCTGTTTGTTAAAAAGACCAAGAAATGGCAATCTTGCTCTTCTGACATAGCCCTCTGTTCATGATGTGCGACAGTGAGTGCTGATGTGCAGGAGCTGATGGAAGGGACAGGGATGAGAATGCAGCAGGCACAGTGCCAACCTGACAGAGGGATGATCTCTGGCACTGGAACTGAAGGAGAGCGGTTTGCAGGCAGGAGAGAAAATGGCTCTTTGTTTCACATCTTCTTTCAGTGCTGCTAAAAATGTAGCCTGGAGGAAGCTGGGAACACCAGAGCATGGAGCCCTTTCCAGGCAGGGCTGCATCTGCTGAAGGGGCAGAGGGAGCCCAGCAGGGATCAGACACAAAGCAGCAGGGGACTGAGGAGCCCCTGTGGTGGCAGTGAGCAGCCTCCGGTTCTGCTCACTGCTGGTGGCATTTTCTATTGAACCACCTCCAAAGACTTCTGCTTTGCTCTGTATTTTTAAGTGTTTTATCCCTTGGAGGATTTTTTTGGGTTTTTTTTTTTGTTTTTTTTTGGGTTTTTTTTATTTTTTTGGTTTTTTTTTTTTTTTTTTTTTTAGGGGTTTTTTGTTTGCTTGTTTTTTTTTTTTTTTTTTTTTTTTGCTCGTCTCCTGTACCTTTATTTCTGCAAATTTTCCTAGCCTGTCAGCAGCAGCCCCTGTTCAGAACTGGCTCTAAAATATCAGCAAAGCAACTGGCAACAACACTAGGTGGAATCATGTGGTTCAGGAATACTTATGCCAGAACCCTGCCAGTGCCTTGTGATTTGTCAGGACCTACTTTTTTGTGCAAAAACTAGGGATTAGCGGAGGTTTTTTTTCAAGGGCTCCTGAGAAGCAAATGTTGTGCTGCGATTCTCATGAGTGTACCCAGTAACTTCATTGCAGCACAACAGAAAGTATGCTCAGGGTAGCAGAGCAGCTGGGAGCTGGTCACTCCCTGCAAAGGGCTGGTGTACGATGTGGGAACACCACGTTCCAGGATGGGGCAGAAGGGTAATTGTTCTTAAGGCACTGCAGGTGAGGTTTGGGCTCACTCAGAGGGCAGCCAGGGCTGGTGAGCACTGGAAGATCCAGCTGCAGTCCCCATCCATGTCCCTTTCAGTGCTGGCTTTAGAGTGTCTGCAGCCTGGATCCAGAGTGCCCTGGGAGGCTCCTGTGGCTGCCTTTGCACCCAGGCTGAGGATGCCCAGGAGCTCCTGAGGCCGGCAGTGGGGACCAGGGCTGGGGCTTGTGGCCTGGCAGGTGTGGCTCTGGGGGCTGTGACATGCCAGAGCGTGGATCACTGTCACTGTCCCCCGGAGCCCTGGCTAGCTCTGTGATGTTCCAGGGACAGCGGGAAGAATGAAGAACGGGTTAGGTTGGGATTTTGCCTGAGCCAGAACCTCCAGGCCAGCTGCCCAGCAGTAGAGAGCCCTGGAGGACCGAGTGAAGGAGGCAGAAACAGCTCTTCTACAGTGTAAAGTGCAGCTAATTTATCAGGAGAGGCGGAGGAATGGTTAACAGAAAAAATTCCCCAGACTGGAAAAAAAAATAAAACAATCCCCAGCACCCTTCTGCACAGGCTTTTAACATCTTTCAAAACGGGGGGTGGACACCATATCGTAACCAATAAGCGACTCTCGGGGTGTGGATTCAAGGGCTACAACAAATCAGAACAAGGGGAGGAGAGAGGGTTGGGATAGGGATTGGATCTTGGGGTGAGGGACAGGGAACTTTCTGGAACAAAGGGTAGGCTTTGGGCTGATGGATGGGCCCAAGGGGCCGGGTTGTCTTGACAGACAAGGAAAAATCCGGTGAGGAGGGAGGGAATTGCTTGAGGGACACTTGGGTAGGAGGGCATAACACAGGGGAGAAACTAACTGCAAGAAGTCGGGGAACACTTGAACATACCGCAAGCTAACAGAACATTTGACTCGGAAACTAACGCACTGCAACACAGAAATTCAGGGTTTCAGCAGCCGAGAGGTGGCACGGTTAGAACCCTCAGGAGCTGGTGAAAACCATCTCTGTCCTTCAGGTTCCTGCTGTGTGGGAAGGAGCTGCGAGTTGTGGTGGCTGCACTCCCCCTTTGCTGGCAGGATGATCTGTACCAGGGGAGAGCAGAAAGCTGCCGTGGTGAGCAGAACATGCTCAGAGCATTCCAGTTCAGAGAATGGCACTGCCCCTGAAGGGCAAAAAGCTTGAAAGCATAGAATTCTGTGCAGAACCATTGCAAAAAATTTCTTCTCTAGAACATGCCCATTTTTGTATACTGTAGATGAATACCCTGGGTTTTAGAGAATACATGGGTTTTTTTCTAAGGTTTTTTGGGGGAACTCTCAAGTTTATTTCTATTTGCATTTTACATCCAGCATGTATACAGATTTTTTTTTCTTTTGTAAATAATTAGGGAAAAAATAACTAAGCATTTTCTAATCTTTTGGGATATTGTCATTAATATCCTTAGAAAGCAAAACTTGTTGAATATGTGTGAAAACATAGAGGGAAGATAGCATAAAAGTCTTTTAGAACAGGGCGTGTAATAAGGACTGCAGAACTGAGAAATTCCTCCAAGGGCAGAATTAGCAAGATATATCACCAAGAATACCTGCCAAGATACTTCCTTAAATCAAGGGAAAAGTGACCTGCAGCCGTATGAAGTACAGCCAAAGCAAATGAAAACGTTTGGAAAAGAAGGAATTTTGCCAGCGAGATCAGTCTGTCTGGATAACTGAGGGTTGCCCATCAACATTGCAGGGCATTCCTCAATATTTGCAGTGTCTTTTCTCCCAATTTCTGTGAAGTGAATAAGCTGCAGTTGTTTAACCATTAATTTAAGCTCATTGAGGAATTACCAAGCACCATGTATGTTTTTTTGTAGCTCAGCAGGACTTGAGTTTCCCAAGTCTTCTACAAAACAGAAGAGAACCACACAGCTCCTTGTGCTAATGTTAATGAAGGGTTTCATGAAAGCAGGTGAATGAGAGCATTGCATTATAGAACTTCCACATTCAAGAAAACAGGAATCCACTTAGAATAAGACGTATAAGGCTAGCATAACATCAGAACAGGATGAAATGAAATTACTAGACTGGAAGTGATGCATTAGAAATGAAGTGTATCATTTCTGATACATCTGCATGCATTTGCAAGCTAAAACAGAAAAAGAAGGGCAGAGATAATAAGGAACGAAGATTTTAAAATTGCACTGTGCAGAAGAGACACACGAACCACCAGTGTGAACACAGCTGGGAGATTCATCTTGGAGATGGATTAGAGTGGAACCCATTCACTGAACGTTTCTGGTGCACATGAGTGCAAAGACTGAGGAACAAAAGAAGAAAAGTTTAGTTTCTGAAAGCTATTTAGATTCCTGGTAGCATTGTCTAGAGACCTAAAAATCTAAAGCCTCAAAGAATCTGAACCTAAAACATCCCCACATGGATTGATCAGGTATGATGGGCACATCTCTGCTCTTTTCAGAGTCAATGAAATTGACAATGAGTGTCTGGAAATTAGGAATGCCTGCCCAGATTTTATCTTGGTTACTTTAAGAGCACCTTAATAAGGCACTTCAGGAACTGAACTCTGAAGTTCTTCACCCTGCTCTATTTACTTTACATTTGAAAAGAGGCTGGTAGAAGGAGGGATCTGGCTTTAATTTCTCCCCAAATCACCTGTTGCACTCTCAGGTTACAAGTAGATGTAAAATTCAGCTAATCACTCTCTCTATCCATGAATATTCCACTAGTGAACTGACATATAGAAACATCCTTTTTCCCTTGGTACCTTCCTAAATGGTGCCCTGATGAACAGGAGACTTGCATAAATCTCACATAAAATCACCAAAATTGCTGAAATTAACACTCAATTTCACAGTAAAAGCTTCTGGGAAAAGGCTTGACAGGATCACTGAAGAAAGTCAAACCTGGGAGAGAAACGTGCATTTTAGCGCTGATCAAGGGGAAAGAAAGAGAAATGCTGTAAAAATTCCAAGTGGAAGATGAGGAGAAAGACAGGCAGCACAGGAAGCACAAGGCCCCGTCAGATGACCTGTGGAAGGTAACTTTGTGCCCCAGCTCTGTTAGAGGACGTTGCCTGTCATTGGTGCAAGCAGCTGGAGACATAAATACTGATTGATTTGGGAGCCGCAGTCTTGGTAAATGCAGAGGTGGTTCAGTAAGGTGACATGAGGGAGTTCCCTCAGAGCAACTGGGATGCCTGAAAGAAGTGAACAGCTCACCACAGCCCGGCCCGCTCAGCTGCTTTTCCTTCTGACCCTCCTGGGGAGGCTCTGACATTTCCTCTTCCCTGATGGAAGTGCAGCTGCTGCCAAGGGAAAGGTCCCCATACTCACTCAAGTGTTCCCTTTGCTTGCCGGATGCCCCATCTGCTGTCGCTGTCCAGGAGAGCTGCTCTGCACAGGAGGAGGAGCCCGAGGGAGAGGCTTTGAAGATGGGGCAGCTGGGATCCCTCTGCTTGGAGCTCTGTTTAAAGATACACGGACTTGCATGTGAACAGGGATTATTATATGGATTTGTACATAAGTAGCCAGCTATTTGTTCAGGCCTATTTCTGTACATATGGTATCAGATTTATGAATGTACTGTGTATCTATGTACGTATAGGTACCTGTATAGATACAGGTTTTCAGTCACATCTTTGTGTGTATATGTATCCAGTTTGTTATGTGTATTGTAATATCTGTGTTTAGATTTCCATATGTATACGGTTGTGTAGGTATCTATTTCTATTGATGTATTGATGTAGTTTTGGTCTTTTTAAATAGCTATATTGGTATTTGTTTTGGTATATATGTATTTTTATATTTTTTTAGATGTGCATTGATGTATTTCTATATATATTATATTTACATATATATCCAGATATATTGCTGTATATTTGTATTGATGCAGTTGTACAGATATTTAGGTTGGTACTGCTGTTTGTCTATTTATAGATAGGTTTGTTTTATGTATCTGCTTCTTGAATGTAATAGGTAACATTTATTCTGTATTCACATCTGTATATTGTAGTGGTTATTTATGTATTCAGTTCTATTTAAATGTGTCTGGAGTGGTATAGTGGTGGAATTCTATTTGTAGAGTACTTGGTATTACAGGCAAATAGTGATATTTTCGTATTTGTATATGGGCTGTATGTTTGCCATAATATGCAATAAATTAAGTTGTTAATTTTCCCTTGATCTCTGTGTATAATGAGTGTTTTTAGAGGTTTGCAATAAATTAATTTTTGTTACCAGAAGTTGTTATTTGTATCTTTTTAAATAGTGTGTTTTAACAAATACATAAATTACTTTTTTAAAATTTAACAAAGATCTGTATGGTTCTGTTTTGTCAGCGCTGGTGTAAGAAATGGTCAGCGCTGGTAAGAAATGCCATTTGTCAAGTGAGATGGATGTGTTGTAATTTGTGCTACCCAAAGCCATGGGCAGATGTAAATGCTGGAGGATTTTGGCCATGCAAATCTCCAGCCATGCCCAGCACGTGCCCCACCTGCACTCAGGCTGGGCAAGGGAAGCGCAGATTTGGGCTGACAGCAGAGCCCCACGTGTGCTCAGAATTCGCTGCAAAGGCCTGCTGGCTGAGAAAAAGATCAGGGATACATTTCATAGATTCTATTTATTACAGTACATATATTAAAATATATATTATGTGGTGTATTGTAGAAATCCTTTAAATCAGAGGGTTTTGGGAAAGCTGCTCCTCAGTGAGGAGGATTTCTAGGCTAGAGGAATATAAAAATAAAAAGAAGGCCATGGACAGTGCCATTGCCAGAGGCCCAGGCTGTTCAAAGGAGGAATGGATCGTCCCCTTCGCCGCCTGTAGCTGATACCCCTGTCAGTAATAAGTAGCAACCTCGGGGGCAATGAGATGGGAAACCATCTCTCTAAACCAGAATGGGATGTCGTTTAATAGCTTGAGGCAATTTTACAGGGTCAAGGACATTCGGACATGTCAAAACGTGAACTAAAAGATAATTAATCTGGGTAAAAGTGAATACTCAAAATACAGACTTGAAGTCTGATTTTACCTTTGATTTCTGGGACCAGATAAAGTGGAAAATTCACAATCTAGTCTCTCTCAAAAAGGAAGAGTCTTTGGTCCACCTTATGCCTGTCTCCAGAGCTTTAATGGAGAGCTTTGGTCAGAATGATTGTAACAGAGACTTTCTCAAACATCAGAACAGAACACCTGGCTCTGAGTCTTTAATTCTCAGTGGTGCTGGACCTTCATCCTTCTCTGGGGGGATCTCAGATTTTGTTCAGGGTGTCCTGGCATGTCCAGGGTTTCTCCAGGCAGTGTGGACAGCACCCCGAAGCCCGGAAAAGGGGAATCAGATCAGCTTCCAGCTTTGGTCATGTTCTCTGCTTTTTCCAGGATTACCTGAGTCATTGACGCTGCAACCAGGCATTGCCCCAACTCCTCCGGAAAATCATCCAACCCCAGAATTCCCAGAGAGTGTTTGGGATTTTTCTTGCATTCCAAGAGATTGAGTGGTCATGGGACATGTTGTAGGGAGGCTGGGAATCAAATTGGTCCAGGAGATTAACGTTTGGGGAGGCTTTGCAAAAGAGGAGCTGCTGTTTCTGTGCTCTGCTGCTCTTCTGAAAAAGATGCGGCCGGATCTTATTCTGAAGTTGTGCAGGTGGGGTCAGCCAAGGGGGGGCTCTGGACCCGCTCTGCCTGGCCGAGGGGCAGCAGGGTCGCTCCTGTCACTGTTTGCCCTTCCCAGAAAGTCACCCCCTCAGATCGGGCTCAGGCTGGCAGTTTGCTTTGGAGCTCTGAGGACTCTTTTCATACAGATTCCTCTGCCAAAACTTTCCGGGATTTTCACCACTTTTGGCTCCCAAGCCTCCGGTTACAGCGGGTGGTGGGGCTTTGGATTTGGCTCTGCCTGCAGGGGAGCGGGCAGGGGAGAGGACAGAGGTGGCGGGGGGCAGCCAGGGCTTGAGCAGGGCAGGGATGGCTCTGCCCAGAGAGGTGGATGGGGTGGAGGTGGGAGAGCTCAGGAAAGTTGCTGTGGAGGCAGAGACAGTTCATTCAGAAGCCTTGAAGCCTGTCTCATTGGCTGCTGGGCTCATGGGGGAAGGCATGCTGAGATTGCTCTTGGACCTGAGAGTTTTCCAGCTGTATGCCTGCGGGCAGGGATACAGTGTGGAACCTCTCACAGTCCATTGGAAAGCATCACAAAGTCGGGGTCTACAGCTGGAGAGCAGCCCGATTTGTATGAATCTAAAAAGATCCAATTTAGTGAATCCAGATGTGAGTTAGCAGGCTCTGGCTTTCTTCCTGTCACCAAGAACTTGGAGCTCTCCTCCCCAGCCCTTCCTAGCAGGGTTCCCAGGAAAGTTGCTGCGGCAACACTACTGCCAAGTGACGCCGCCCGGGGGCTATTTACAGACTTCAAACAAGACAGGGCTGCTATGGAAAGTGCCTAGAGCTGTTTATTTTTCAGCATCAGTCTAATTACATGATTATGATAATGGGAAGATGCTAGCAGCTCACAATCCAGGCAGCAGGCCAAAAATTATAGGGTTACAACTTACTATATAATCTTCTTAACAAATCACACAAAGCAAAACATATTGACACTAGTTCTATCCAATCACCATAAGCACACGTAGCTTTGGTTAAAACAATGCTTGCTTATTTCGAATACAGTACCTGTTTGTAAGCCTTAAAACACAATGCACAGAGCTCCACTATTAAACGTCAACCTTCCTAATATCTTGCTAGATAAACTTTGTGCAGCTTAGAGAGCTATTCAGACAAGCATAAATACACAGGCTTATTGTTCTATTTGCCCTTGCTTTTTTCTACAGTTTAAATAATTTTTTCTGCTGACCTATCTCATGACTGTTGCTTTAGCTCTACTCACAAATCTGCTGTATCTGAGGCCTGCCTTTTGCAGCTTTCCCAAAACCCTCCAATTTTATGGATTCCCTCAATTCCCCCTCTCCCTTCACCAAAAAAGAAACCTTACCAATTGTGTCATTTATTACTTGCGTTTTGTGGCCTTACTATAATATTTTTGTTTCTTATCTGCCTAAAGCATGTTTTTGTTGGCACTAAGCATTAAATTGCTGTATTACAACACAGCAATTTAATGCTGTGAAGGTCCAGTCAGTGGAAAGGCCATAAATTATGCCTGACAATAGTTACAAGTCATTGTTCAAAAATCTCTTGTCGATTCCAGGGTCTTAACTCAAAACCTTCCTCCATTTCTATACCTTCATCCACCATCTCCGTGACATTTTGAGCCCTGTCTGTGAATCCATTTCCTACCTCTCTCTCTTGTGCGATAAAAACTTCTTGGACAGTTTTGTTCATCTCTCGTTGCACACACTGAAGGATGCAAGGTATTACTATTAATATCACTACCAAAACACCCAATACACTGAGACCGATTTTGCAAAGTTCCCTTAGCCAAGGTGCAAAGCTCCATTCTTAGGACAAATTATCTGACCAGGACCCACCATCTTCTTTAATTTCAGTTTTTGTGTGCTTTTGAGGATGGATTCAGAGTCATCAGACAGGTTCATGCAACACAATCCTTCAAATTCCTCACAACCTTGTCCTTGTGCCAGTTAAAAAAAATCAATTGCTGCTCTATTTGGAAGGGTAGAATGTCTAACACTATTAACATCGGTCAACATGTCACTGATTGCTGTGGATGTGCCATTAGTTTGTTTACTCAGCCAATATCCAAACCAATCTAATTGTTTCAATGCCATTGCTGAAGCCAGCTAGGGTAAAAACAAACCTTGGAACTTGGAGCTTTTTGGCAGGGTTCATGGAACAGCTGATTGCTGTGACAACACTACCTGTTCTTCTGGATCAGATACAGGAGTGATGAAAAGGAAAAAAACCACGGTCTAAATTGACAGTAGACCTTCCATTGCAACTACCTAAGTGGTCTTAGATATTATTCAAATATTATTCAAAATTTAGAAAAAATTTGGATTCAAATAAACATTTTCCTTGACTTACCTGTAAGATATGCTCATAACAATGTAAATGCACAATACATAATTCCTTCTCACCACGAGATCAAAGAACTTATAGGAAGAATGCAAAAAAAACTATTATAACTTTACCTGATCAGCCTCCAAGTGTAACAGAGATGCTAACAGCTTGCAGTAAGCTCATCTCTTCAAAATATCTTGCTAATGTGCAAGTCAGTGCTTTTGGAAAGCTGATTGCAGATTCTTAAGAAAAGTTAGGAATCCAATGGGAGATAATTTGGGAAAGGCTTTGGGAGAAAATTTGGGACAAAAAATGGAAAAGCTTGAAAAGGCCCTTGAAGCACAAAGAAACATTTTCTAAAAATCTGTTGGTACTGTACAGTTGGACTCTGATAAAAACGCTTGTGGCTTTGCTTGTGGTAAAGCAGGACACATGAAAAGAGATTGTCCTACAACAACCATCAAACCTAAACCACATTCTATTTGCCCTCAGTGTAGGAAAGGGAAGCATCTTTCTAAGTACTGTCATTCTCAATTGGACATCGATGGCAAAGCTTTGTCGTTAAACTGAAATAAGAGCGCGGATTATCACCGCACCTGGACACAAGCAGCGACCTCCTTACAGTCAAGTACCCAGTCAAATGGCATTGGTACCTCAGTCATTTATCCTTCAGTCAACCATCCCTCAAATGGTCCCAGGTCAATACCCTCACATACAAGGTTTGAATTGGCCCCCTCAAAAATTGATACACCTTTTAAATAATTTCTGGTATGAAAGTATTTCTAGTGGAATTATCAGGTTTTTTCAGCAAAGACAAGAGCTTTTGATTCTAGGCAGAGCTAGCACCAAAATTTTCAGACTTGCAGTTCTTCCAGCGGTTGTTTCAATAGATTTTAACAATAAACCAATATATTTAAATCTTGCATGTAACGTTCCTATAGCGACTCCACCAAAAACACCTATAGGTATTGCATTTCTTCTACCCATGAGTACAGCCAAGCAAAACAACTTTCCAGAGAATTCAATGCTGTCTGTGCCATTTGGAAGCTAAGGTCCTGAGGTCTTTTGGATGCAATTCTTGTACCGCAAGCAAGCAAAATTGACTTGCTGCCGAACTCACTGTAGTAAAACAATTTACATTACAGGCATGCCGGATACTGGTGCAGATGTCACTGTAATCTCTCACATGTTTTGTCCCAGAGATTGGGATTTAGTAGCTCCTGCAGGTTCCCTAACAGGGACTGGAGATGCTACCGTGTGTTTGCAAAGTGCATCCATGATAACCATTACAGGTCCTGAAGGAAAGACAGCAATAGTGCGTCCTTTCCTTGTTCAGAAGCTTCTCACTGTCTGGGGGAGAGACGTCCTGTCCCAATGTGGAACAGAACTGGAGGTGGGCCTGCGATGTAAACCACGTCAAAACCTGCCACTTGAAAGCTGAACTGGAAAACTGATCCTCCTATATGGATTGATCAATGGCCTTTAACAGAGAAAATAATAAATAGCCTTAAATGATTGGTAAAGGAGCAATTACAAGAAAGTCACATCACACCCACAAAGAGTCCCTGAAATTCACCAGTATTCGTCATCCACAGGAAGACATTGGACTCCTGGAGGTTGTTTCATGACATGAAGATCAATGTAGTGACTGAAGACATGAGACGTCTTCAACCTGGACTTCCTTCTTTATCAATGATCCCAAAACACTGGCCTCTCATTGTCATTCATTTAAAGGATTGTTTTTTCACATCCCACTTCATCCCAATGATGCTCCAAGATTTGCCTTTTCAGTTCTAGTCATCAATCAAAGAGAACCCATGCAGAGATAGCACTGGAAAACATTGCCTCTATAAATGAAGAATTCGCCTATAATTTGACAATATTTTTTCACACAAGTTTTGTCTCCAGTTCAACAGAAGTATCCAAGATCCGTGATTTCACACTACAGGGATGATTTGCTCATCGCAGCTCCAACGAAGCCAGAGATGGAGCAAGCTCGTCCTAGTGTTGTTACTGAAATCCAAAATGCTGGACTTAAAATTTCCATAGCCAAAATTCAAGAAGTTCCACCTTGGAAGTATCTGGGATGGAAGATGACTGAAAAAAACAATTACACTGCAGAAGATACATCTCCGGACCAGTGTCAACACCCTGCAAGACTTACAACAGCTTCTAGAAGAAATCAATTGGGTCAGACCTGTTTTGGGAATCAGCAACGATGAATTGGGTCCACTTTTTAATTTGTTGAGAGGAAGCTGCGCCATCGACTCTCCTGAACTCGAATACCTGAAGCTCGTGCAGCGCATGACAAGGTCATGGAGGCTCTCCAAAGACAACAAGCTCATTGCTGTATTCCAGAAAAGCCATTCTTTTCTGCAATTTTAGGAGGAAAGATGCAACTTTGTTCTGTCATTTTTCAATCAGACCTTTCTGAGAGAGATCCTTTGTTGATAATAGAATGGGGTTTTCTTCCCTCAAGGTTTCCAAAGACTATTTTCACAGTCTTAGAGAGGATAACACAAATTCTGATTAAGGCCAGAACAAGGTTATTAAGTTTAGCAGGTGAAGAATTTGCAGTTCTCTATTTACCACTGAAAAGAATTATCTTGATTGGGCAATGCAAAATTCTGCAAATTCTGATGATTTACAACGAGAATTATTTAATTTTGCAGATATTGCTTCTCTTCATTACCCGGCTCACAAATTATTGCAGGCAAAATTGAGTTTTAGAGAGAAACCTTTTTTTTAAGTAAAGAACCTTTAAACATAATAACTCTCTTCACTAAAGAGATCTGGCAGAGGTCACAAATCAGTCATTACTTGGTTGAACCAAACCAAGTTCCCAACTAAAACTTGGGAATCAGATATTCAAATAGAAGAGGGATCTCCTCAGATTGTTGAGCTTGCTGCTGTGGTTCAGGCTTCTCAGTTCTTCCCACAACCTTTTAATTTATTCACACATTTTGCAATGTTGCTAATGTGGTTAAAAGAATAGAAGGATCAGTTCTAAAGAATCCTAGTAACGACACTTGATATCATTGGTTTCATGGCTTTTTACAACTTTACAATAACCAGCTAATCCACAGTTTGCTTCTCACATCAGGGCTCATTCTTCGCTTCCTAGATTTTTAGTGGAAGGAAACGCGAGAGCGGACAAACTGACAGTGCTTATTTCCAACACTTTGCCAAACATTTTGGAACAAGCAAAACTGAGTCACGCCTTTGTTCACCAAAACGCAAAAGCACTTGTGCCAATGTTTAACTACGATGTCAGTTTTGATTGCTTCTTCTAGTGCAGAGTTTTAGTCAATTTGTAGTGTAGATTTGTTTGTGGAACAACCAAAACCAAATGTCTGGGTAACCTTAGCCAAGGCAGCAGGCTCGGATACCATGTGTTTGTCTAATTCGGAACAGAAAAGTCTTTCTCAACCTGATTAGTCAGTGTGCCAGTAAAGAATTTGCCCTTGGTCAAAAAGCAATTCAATAGTAAGCCTGGTGAAATTGACAATGGCAGGAGCTCTGTATAGGATTGTAACATTTGGGAAAAAGAACTTCCCAAAGCAGAACCTGCACCCCAAGAATTAGAAATCCTTGGTCCTTTAACAATGGATTTTTGCCTTACATTTACAGCTAATGATTAGTGAGAAAGTGATCCTCCAAAGCACAATGTTACTCTCCATTGTTTTGCATACAGAAACTCAAGGTTTTGGTGTAATTATTAAGAATGTTGAGAGTTGCTTTCTAAAGCTGACCAATATCCACGACAGTTACCAAAAGGATGTTGGTTCACCTGTGTAGATAGGCCCTGGCAGGGCATCCCATGAAGGTGGCCCATGTAGCAATGGGATGCTCACTGTAATTGCGCCTACTGCCAAAGCGGTCATTAAGAAGAAACAAAGGGGAAAAAGATCTGCTCGTCATTATTGTGAAAACTGTAGAAGTGATTTCACACCTTGGAAGGCTGCAAAAAGGGTTTCCGCAGGTTTGTTTTTACCCCGGCTGCCTTCAGCAATGGCATTGAAACAATTAGATCGGGTTGCATATTGGCTGAGTAAACAAACTAATGGCACATCCACTGCAATCAGTGACATGTTGACCGATGTCAATAGTGTTAGACATGCTGCCCTTCCAAATAGAGCAGCAATTGATTTTCTTTTACTGGCACAAGGACATGGTTGTGAGGAATTTGAAGGATTGTGTTGTATGAACCTGTCTGATCACTCTGTATTTATCCTCAAAAGCATAGAAAAGCTGAAAGATTTGACAGCTCCAATTAAAGAAGATGGTGGCTCCTGGTTAGATGATTTGTTCCAAGGATGGAGGTTTGCACCTTGGCTAAGGGGACCTTGTAGAATAGATCTCCATATGTTGGGTATTTTGGCAGTGATACTGGTAGTAATACCTTGCATACGTCGGTGTGTGTGACAAATGATGGACAAAACAATCTAAGAAGTTTTTATCACACAAGAGAGTGAGGCAGGAAATGGATTCACACAGAATTCCCAAAATCTCACACAGATGGTGGATGAAGGTATGGACATGGAGGAAGGTTTTGAATTAAGACCTTAGAACAGGCGAGACTTTTTTGGAACAATCACTTGTAATTGCTATCAGACATGACTTTTGTCCTTTGAACTGACTGGACTTTCACAGCATTAAAATTGCTGTGTTGGAATATAGCAAGGCTGAATGCGAGCAAGAAGGATGCTTTATGCAAGTAGCAAGCAGGTATACTACAGTAAAGCTATGAAATGCAAGGTAGTTAATAAACAACACGGTTACAAAGGCTTCTATTTAGCCAAACCGTGAGGGGGAATTGTGGGAATATGTGAAATCAGAGGGTTCTGGGACAGCTGCAAAAGACAGACCTCAGAGAAAGCAGAACTTTGGTTAGAGCTAAGCGGTAGATTTGTCAGCAGAAAATTTATATAAGTAGTAGAAAAGTAAGGACAAATAGAACAATGGTTTGTGTCTATTACTGTAGAATGCAGGACATTCATATGTCTGAGATGTAACACAAAACAGAACTCCCTTTGGTCATCAGCAAACAGCTTCGTTTATTGCCTTCAGCACCCACAGTCCATTTAGCCCAGTCAAAACTCCCAGGCCGAGACATCTCATTGGTCTATCTCTGTGCCCCCAGACTCTGAACCAATGCAATGTCTGTATCTTAGGAGAGCTCCCATTGCCTGGGAACTTCTGTCAGTCAGTCCAGAGGCTGCTCCGTGGAGCTGAATTGGGCTCCTCATTCTAATTTGATTGATACTGACCCACCAGTGTATTAACACTTGGCTGGAATGACTCCCTAAGCTACAGAAAAGTATCTCTAGCAAGATATTAGGAACTTCTAAGCTTAATAATTGTTATATTTGCCCAATTATCCCATCAAAAAAACCAAAAAACCAAACAATATTTAGGTAGCAGTAATTTTAATTGAATAGTTTAGAAAATATATAAATAAGGGATAATTTGGTTCAAATAATAGCACATAAGGAAAAGATACCGCGAGGTACGGAGGGCAGAGTTCTTGACCCTTGCCACTTCACGTACAAGCTTGCCAAGTGAAAATCACCCCTTGTATGCCATATGTCAATACCATCTCCTCCTATTTTCGGTTCGTCACTTTTCTGTCTCCGCCTTCCTCACCACCTTTACCACGCATGCGCCACCACTCGGTTTGGTGGTCGCACAAGTCTTTGGGGGTCGTCACTGATGAAGGCCCTGTAGTCTTCTTTGTTGTCCTTTAATTCACCTTTGGGTTACACATGCGCATCAAGCCAGCACGTAGCCAGTACAGCCAATGTAAGCCAAGACTAACGTATCACTCCATCTACATATCAAGGCAATAAATCCCTTATAATTAGGATTTGTTGGGACCGAACCAGGTTCTTGCTCATTTTTAGCAACTGTATCTTCAGCTTCTTTCCTGTGGTCCTTGAGAACAGCTGCTGGGAAGGGGGGTGGAGCCCCTCCTCTCCCTCTCTTCTTTGGCATTACAACTTTTTAACTATTTATTATTCTCAAATATTAATTACTGTATCAGTATCAATTACTCTTTCAAATTTTATCAGCATGAATGATACCTATTTACCACAATAATGGAGCTCTGTGCATTGTGTTTTAAGGCTCAAAAGCAGGTACAGTGTTTGAAATAAGCAAGCAGTGTTTTAACAAAAGCTACGTGTGCTTATAGTGGTTGCACAGAACTACTGTCAATATGCTCTTGCTTTGTGTGAGTGGTCAAAAAACTTTTCAAGTAAGTTGATTGCCTGCTGCCAGGGATGTGAGCTGCTGGCATCTTCCCACTGTAACAACCATGTAACGAGACTGATGCTGGAAAACAAACAGCTCCAGGCGCCTTCCTCAGCAGTCCCGTCCCTTTCGTGATTCGTACAGAGACCCGCGGCCAGCAATACTCAGCTGAGGACCAGAAGAGACTGGAATAGCCCGGGCAGTCCAGCTTTAGTGCAAGGCATCCGGCAGCCTTGAGGGTACAAAGCGAGCACAGGTCGCAGCTCCTCGTGTCCGGAGCGAGCCCGGAGCAGCTCTCACAGGCCGCAGCCCCTCCCAGGCCCAGCTCCGGGCGCAGCCGGGGCCGCTCCGACTGTGCGGGGCCGCTGCCGGGGCGCTGTCGCGGCTCCTCCCGCGGGGCGGAGCTGACGCGGCCCCGGCGGCCCCGGCCCGGCCCCGCTGCGCTCCGAGCGCGGCCCCGGAGCGGCCCGGCCGAGGCGGCGAGGGACGGGCGGCGAGGGGCCGGGGGCATGGGGCGCTCCGGGAATGGGCGGACATCCCGGCAGAGGGGAGAGAGACCTGGCAGAGGGAGGAGTGAGCGGGAGAGGGGAGAGATGCTGGGAGGAGGGAGAAAATCCCAGGAGAGGGGGGCGAGCCCGGGAGTAGGGGAGATAACGGGACAGGGGGGGTGAGGTCCCTGGGAAAGGGTGGGTAGCCTTCCAAGACAGTAGAGAGCCCTGGGAGAGGGGGGAGATCCTGGAAAAGGGAGGACTAATCGGGAGAAGGGGAGATCCAGGGAGACAAATAAAACCACTGGCTACAGCTAGGGAAAGGAGGGAGCTTGGGACAAGGGGTAGCTTAGGACTGGGGAAAACCCGAGAGAGGAGGGAGAACCCAGGAGACAGAGGACAACCTGTGAAGGGGGGGAGATCCGGAGTAAAGTGGACAGGGCCTGGGAAAGACGTAGGAGAAGAAAGCCCAGGGCGGGGGTCCAGGAGCGGAGGCTCCTGAGGGTGGACTGGGAACCCAGAGAGCCCGGAATCACGGAGTCCTGCAGCCAGGCCGAGAACGGGCGCGGGTCAGTGCGGTTCGGGAGAGCGCGGCTGCGGGGCTCGCTCCGGAGGCGGAGGCGAGTGGAAAGCGCTGCTCGGCAGCCCCGGCGGCGCTGAGAGCACAGCCCTGCCCGGGGAGGCAGCGCCACGGGCGCCGCTCGGCTTCCCAGCCAGGCCACGGCACCGCTCGGCTTCGCCGCCGGATCCGCGGCAGCTCGGAGCATCGCTCCCTGCCCGGGCCCGAGGCTCACCTGCGCCAGGTGCACCAGAGCATCGCCTCTGCCTGGACAACCCACAGCGAGCAGTGCCCGGCAGGGACTGCAGATCCCCTTTGGTGGCAGAGAAAAAAGAGCAAGGAATCTTCCATGGAAGAACATAGGCAATAGGATGAGGTGTCAGTGTCCAGTGTGTTCAGATGCACTCACAAGGATACTATTGCTCTTGGCTCAGAACATGGAAAAGAAGTGGGCAGACACAAATCAGAAGCTGGTTGCAATATCCAGGGATCAGTTATCAGAAGAAAATGCTACGCAACTGCTGGAATGCTTAATGGATGACTAATTACCCCTTGCCAAGTAATCTGGACTTTTTAGGGGCAGCATACTTATCTCTCAAAAATTACTCTAGAGATCTTCTTAAGAAAATTTTGAAGAAAGGCTCATACACCCACATTTCAACGCAGTTGCTGTGGGTTTGATAAATGAAATCTGCTTTAATGTCTTGATTTTCCTAAAGATTTGTGGGGGTTGTTTTTAACACAGGCATGCATGCATGCTAAATTTGAGAATCTAAGGTAAGGTCTTTTTATAGGGGATATGGAAGAGACAGGTCTTCAGCCAGCAATATGTCAGTGAGAGACAGCTGAGCGATGATTACTGAGAAGAAGAACAGCCCTGCAATAGAGGTGTGAGCTGCATTGAACAGCGCTTGCTGTGGGCCAGAGAGCACAAAGCAGGCTGGCCTGGTGGGCCTGAATATTCCTGCCAAACACTCTGCATCTCACCCCTTTGCTCGGGCTCAGTGCAGAACTGCAGGATTGCGGGCGCTTCCTCCCAGAGCTGCGTGAGGCGCTGGCTCCTGCAGATGTGCCCTGCCAAGCTGTCCCTGCCTCACGCTGGCCTCGCTTCCCCTGGCACAAGAGCCATGCCTGAAGGAGGCTGCCCTGTGCTCCAGCCTGCCGAGCAGCCCGGCTCCCTGCCCCGGTGCCCAGAGTGCTGCACACGCTGCTGACCTTTGCCAGGAGTTGCAGGGCAGCTGGCAGAAGAGGAGGAATCCTCAGGCAGCCCAGCAACCCTCGGCTGACCTTGGCCTTTCTCTGCTCCTGGGCACACTCCAGATGGCCAATGCCTCCAGGCTGGGCTGTGCCCAGCACAGCTGCGCTTCCCCTCGGCAGCAGCCAGCTGCCACCTGGGCTCTGAGAGCGGAGGATTCGCCCACTGCCGGGAACAGGCACCCAGGGCCCGGCTGCTGCCTCTTGCAGCTCCAAGGGCCTCCTTCCAGCCTGCCTCTGCCGGGGCTCAGCCTGCTCCGGCCTCTGCCGGGGCTCTGCTGGGGCTCCACCCCAGCCAAGGCTGGGCCCGCTCTCACCTCACAGGCGCTGACAGCTCTGCACCACAGGAGACCTTCCCGAGCACCCTCTCTGATCTTTCTGCTTTCTCACTTGAGCAAGGCTCTCCTGCAGCCAAAGAGATTATTGCATTTCGGGATACAAATCCAAGTGGCAGGAGCCCCAATGTTCTCCAGTCATAGCTGAAGGCCTGCATCTGCACAGGGTGTTGGGCTGCCTCATTCTTCTTTTGGTTTTGACTTCAAATGCCATTGCCCTTTCTGCCTCAAATAGAAATACCAAAGCTGGCCAAAAACAGACCAGTGGGCCAGATTCCAAAGGCAGTGTGGTCTGGAGAGGATGAATGAAGAACATCCTTCTTCCCCACTTTCACACCATGTCAAAGACATTGTGTCACTTTCCACCTTTAAGAAACAACAGACAATTCAGAAGAAATTCTTGAGCTTATTCGCAGAGTGAGAAGGAAGGGAATCTTCAAGGTGACTTGTGGTTTCAGAAACTGTATTCATTTCCAATCCTACTCTGCACTCCTATTAGACAATCCTACTCTAACCTTAACCTTAACCCTAATCCTAATCCTAATCCTAATACTAATCCTAATCCTAATCCTAATCCTAATCTACAGTCCTACTCTAAAGTGGTTGACGAATAAATGGTCCTGATGTGATTGTCACATTCTTGTCTCCCTCCTCTTCTTCACTGAAACAATCAGCGGCACCAGGCTGGACGCAGGCTCAGCAAATGTTACAAATGGATGCTGCCCAAAGGGAAAAAAAACAAATCAACAAAATATAATGGACCGTGACTTTACAAGCTCAGTGCTTCATAGGATTCCTCTGTCTTATAGAAGGATGCAGGAAGAGGACCAATGGGACCATCTAGACCTCCATCTTTATGCGCCGGACTTAGCCATCACAGGCAAATGTGGCCCAGAATCCCACTCATCCATTTATCCAGGTGTCTTCATCTTGCTAGGATTTTTGCCCTGCCAGTGCTCTAGAAATGGTGCTTTCTGTCCTTGGAGTTTCTTCTTTTCAGGTATCTCTAAAGCCTCACACTGGTCCCTCTCTTTGAAAGACAGGCACTGTGCTGATTCCCACAGGGAGACAGAGCAGTGTCTACCTTTCCATGCCCTGCCCCTCGTGTGCTGGATGGCACCTTCCTTCCCAGCAGGGCCAGCCCAGTGGCACTGGGCCCTGCAGTTCCCTCTCTGCCACACAACCTGGCACTAACCCTGGCACAGTTCCTGTCTGCTTGAGCGTGCCAGGCAGCAGATGGGGCTGGTACAAGTCCCTTCCAGCTGTCGCTGTTTGCGTGGCAGAAACCTCTAAGGGTGGGCTGGGGGGCACAAACCAGGGCCCCCGGGAGGCTCACAGTGAGCACCCCAGGACCCCTCCTGCCAACAGCCAAATCTCTGACCCCTAGGCTGGGACTGGCTTCCTTGGGTTCCTGCACCACCATTTCATGTCTCTGTACCCTGCATTGCTCTACTTCAATTCTTTTGCCATTAGATAAAACTGAGCACACCACCAAATGACAAAAGAGGGCGACCAAAACAGCCAGAGGAGCTCTCTGACTCAGGAAATGCAGAGAGAGGTGGAGTTACTCAGTTTTGTGAAGAACAGGCCCCAGGGAGACTTTATTGCCACTTTCCAAGACTTCAGAGTGGCTTTGAAGAAAGTGAGGGACATATTTTTTAACAGGGCCAGTTACAATAGGATGTGGGTGAATATTTTTAAACACAAACAGGATCTAATCAGAACTTGTTTACTCAGAGCATGGTGTGACTCTGGCACTGGTTGCCCGCAAGAGCTTACAGGTGCCCCATCCCTGCAACCATTCCGGCTCCAGTGGGAAAGGGCTCTGAGAAACCTGATCTCTTTGAAGATGTCCCTGCTCATTGCAGGACACTTTCACCAGAGGACCTTTACAGGGCCCTGGCAGCCCAGCCCAGTCTAGGATTCCTCATCATTTTCATTTGAAGAGCACCAAGAATGGAGGTGAGGAGGAAGGGGGCCTTGGACTTGAGTGGAGGAGGAGCCCATGCCTCAGAACCTGTTTCACCTGCAGCCCCTTCCCATTTTACCTGCAGGAGCTCCCTGGCAGACCAGCGCTGCTCCTCGTCTGTCTGCAGGCAGCAGCTCAGGAAGTCACGCAGGCAAGGCGAGAATCGGTTGGGCTGCTGCAGCCGTGGGGTCCCTACTGTGGCTATCAGTTGTGTAGCCTGGAGAAAAAGGAGACACCAGGCTCCACTTGCTGCTTTCACATCTCTAAGTGCTCTCCCACCTCCCTTTGTTTAACCTCTGTTCTTCAGTGGCAGTTTCTGCCCTGGCAGAGACCCAGAGATCATTTTCCTTTACCAACCAGAAAACCCAAACCCGATGCAGCCACAGCTTTTTCACCATCCCACAGATCTTGCCTTGGCAGCTGATTTCATTGACTGTGCTAGTTAATGGGAACTACATCAGAAAACGCACATTTGCTTCCATAAGGATTCACACCAGCTTGAGAGGCTTTTTGGAAGAGGGACTGTGCTATACAAACTAATTTCAAGGGTTACTACATGAAAGGCATGTCTGCAGTGCTTGTTGGTCCTTTAAGCACACGTGCCCAAGAACAAAACTCATCATACCTTTTGTGCTTTTTTTGAAAACAATGGTAATTGGAAGGAAAGAAAGGGAATCCATCAATTAATCCCCAGGTAAGGAAATAAACATTTGCAATCTCATCTTCAACAGAGACACATTTAGATGCCTGCACAAATGTATTGGGATGAAAATTGCTGCTTGGGCACAAAGGAGCCACCTGCAGCTCTGTCTCTCAGCAGTCTGAAAATTGCAGCTTCCCATTTTGCAGCAAAAGAAAAATTGTCATGGTCAGAAGAAGGAGAGGTGCCATCCCTATGGCCACCCTCTGCTCATTTGGCTACTCAAGTCAATGCATTAATGGTAGGCCCATGCCAGAAAGGGCCTGGAAAGAGATGGGAGGTTTTGGCAGGCTCTCCGCATCACCAGGCTCTGGCTTGGTGACACAGAGAATTTGCCTTTGGCTAGGAGAGAAACACAGTGACTGAGTGTTTCAGCAGCACTGTACAAGAAGCAGAAGAGACTCAGTGGCCTTTACACTCTCATGCCCAGGTTTCAGGCATGTTTCCCAGTGAGAAGAAACTGTACAGGGAGTTAGGTTCATCTCTAAAGACCACAGTTTTAGAAACTTTGTTGGGTTTGTGTTGCCTTCCTTCATTTCTGGAAAGATAACAGCAGTTGTCAGATGCTTCTTTTCTGCTATTAAGGCCATCTCCACAGCCAAAGGACTGGAACCACTTAAAAGCCAAAGGAAAGTGTTGCCTGAGAAGAGAGTTTGTTTGGAGTTTGTTTGCATGTGGTAAGGCTTGAGTTCCCCCACTGCTGAAACCAAAACTACAGCAGATGCTGATGTGTTGCAGGCACATTTTTAGGAGGGGACCTTGGTGGAAGTAGTTCAGGCAGATGGCAATGGGCTTTTGCCCAATGGCACGCAGGACAAGGGACAGGTGAGAAAGACAGTGGGATCAGTGAGTATTTGCTCCTTACCGTGATGGGACTTTGGTTCCAGTAGGGAGGTTCTTGTTCGATCATTTCAATCCCCACGATTCCAAAAGACCATATGTCCACTTTGGGACCATATGGTTGACTTGTCAGCACTTCTGGCGCCAGCCACCAAGGAGTCCCGACTACCGAGCACCGTCTGCTCTGCTCAGGGCTGAGCTGAGTAGAGAGGCCAAAATCACCTGAGGAGAAAGCAAAACTCTGTTTCTATTTGAATTCTGTGCAATTAGGAAAGCAAGCCAAAGAATTGCCCAGTAGAAGTTGGAAAATGTGCTGTTGAATCTCCTGGCATTGGCGACTTTTAAACTCCCCCCATTTTTTACACTGTCGCCAGTAGTGTCTTTTGTTCTTTGGAAGCTTTAGACTTGTAACTCCCTCCCTCTGGAAGGGACACACACAGAGCAAGGCCACTCTTGACTGCTTGTTCCTTGTCCTACCTCTGTGCACGTTGCAACTGTGCCCTCAGCTCACAGCAGTTGTCCCTGAGCTGCCACCAGCCCCATTTAGGGGAGCTGGCTGTCACTCCAAGCAGCCCCACACCCACATCCCTGGAATGCTGCTCCTGACCAAGAATACACTGACCCAGCTTGACAGAACCATCGGTTCTGAGAAGGATGTTGTCACTCTTCACATCTCGATGGATCACATGGTTTGAGTGAAGAAAATGCAGTCCTTGCAGGCACTGAGAGAGAAAACAGAAAGAGGAGGGCAAAAATGAGTGATGTGATTTCATCCCACAAGAAAGGCAACAAAGAATCTAAAAGATTCCCTCTGCAGGGGAATGGGCAGTAATGGCAGAACACAGTGCCACTGAGAGGAAGAGCTTGCTGCTCCAACACTTGAAGAGCAGGACCTTTCTGAAGGAAAGGCATGTCAGCTTCTGAAAGAGCAACAGCACCTGCTGTTATAGACTGTGCCCTGCAAACCAGCCAGGATGACTGCTGCTGCAGTGCATGTGCTCAGAAGCAAAGAGCCTTTTGGCTGCACTCCTGTCCTTGTATGCTGAGGCCTGAGAGAAACGAGTCTCTCTCTTTTTTATTTGCTGATCATTTCAAATCCTGCCACCAGCACCTTTGCTTTCACAGGCAAGGAATGCAGTGAAGACAGACTCCAGGCAAACATTTAGAGAGGCAAGGTGGAGAACAGCAAATACAAATACATGAGCCCGAGCGAGAATACAACAGCAGGAGAGAAGAGTACTGGCACTGAGTACAGAGAGTGCAGGGGCACTGGCAGGCCTTTCACTTGAGATGCTTTTTCTTGCCCATAGCATACCAGCAACACAGAACCAAAGCTTGGCACAGGAAATCACTGCAGGTCTGAGCCCCTGTTTCCCAGACAATCCTGCCCAAGCCCTTGGAAACACAGATGGGATTGCTGACCTCCCGACTGATTGCTGCTGCCTCATCTTCATACAGAGCGGTCGTGCTGAGGATGTCGTTCAGGGTGCCTCCGTCCATGTACTCCAGCACCAGCCAGAGTTCCTCACCCACAAGGTAGCTGAAAGAAGGAAAGAAGGCCATGGAGATGAGCATGCATGGCTACGTTGATTTTTGCCTCCAGGTTTCTTACTTCCAAATGCCTTTGTGACAAGGACAGAATCATAGCAAGAGAAATTCCCTCTTGGCTGTGCATTGTTTGCAATCTGTGCAGTCTCAAAGAGAAAAGCACAGCTGTGAAAAAGGAGATGTCTTAGATGGCTAGTGAGTGAAAAATGCAGTTTAGAAACAGCCCAGATAAAAAACCTGTCAGGCATGGTGTTTCTGGAAATAAGCACCTAGTCTTCCTGGCATGCCCAGCAATGGCAAAGAGTGGCAACAATCCAAGGGAAATCCATTTTAGGACGGTTCATCAGCACTTCAGAAACTTGAAAAAATCAATCCCAAAAATATGTGGAGGCAGTAAACTTCGAGGCTGATGACTAAGGAAGATACAGCTGATCCAGATTTTGAATAATTTTGGAATAATTTTCAAACTAGGTGTGCCAGGGAAGACTCATGCAGAAGGGATGCACTCTCTTCTCATCCATTGGAGATGAGTAGAGAGATATGAATAAATAAAAATTAACAGCTTTACTATCTGCCACTGACCAAAGTGGGTTTTTAACCTCTTATGTTTGCTGTATGTAAATGCACACATGGGATAAGACCAGAACCACTCACCTGTCTAAAAAATTCACAACATTGGGACTCCTGTACCTCTTCATGATTTGGATTTCATTAATGCTTCGTTCCATCCTTCTCAGTCCTTGAAGATTTATTTTCTTTATGGCCACCTAAAATGACATTGAAAATCAGTAACTTGAGCAGTTGGTGGCAGGAGACAACAACGCACATGAAGCGAGTGATTTTGCAATGCCACAGCTGAGCTGTGCCAAACTGCCTTGTGATTAGGCACTGCAGTAATTAGGAACTGACATTCCAACAGCCCATTTCTCTGCTCCCTTGGGAGCCAGTTACAGAACATGTGGGGCCACTGACATTTTGCCTTGTCCACTTGGTAACAGTGGTGTCTCAACTATCACCCACAAACCTCTGACCACACTCTCCGCTGCTCTTTCTAGGATTCAGAAGAAGTAATCCATGCCTTAAGACTCTGTGGATCCATCTTGGGCAATGGGCAGGGCTTAGGGCTTTTAGGGCACTTGCAGATCTCTCCCTATGTGCAATTGCCAAGGGTAACACTGCAGGTGGCTAAGGAACTACCAGTAACTTTCCGATGGATTTGCTGGCAGCCAGAATCGAGAATTCAGGACTCTGAAGCTGTAGCCCCAAAGAGCAGGGAGGTGCTCTAAGGCACCACCTTTGTTTTAGCAATGGAGAGCGAGTGAGCGCGTCCTTGTCTGAAAGGAAGCGCTGCCCTGCATGCCTTCCTTCCGGCAGCTGAGGAGGACAAAGTGCCAAATGTATTTTGCAGGCTGGCACCAGTCTGTGCTTCTTGTGCCTTTTCAGCACAGCTCTAGCCAAAGCTCCAGCCACAGCTCACACCAGAGGGGAGCTGTGGGGAAAGCCCCTCAAGAGCAGCAGAGTCTGCAGGGGCTGTTGACATTTACCTCTCCTCCTGTGGCAGTGTCGAGTGCTTTAAAAACATCTCCAAAACTCCTAGAAACAAAAGAGAAGCAGAGAAAGGAGAAGCCATTTAGATCTTGCACTGAAAGCCAGCCCACACAGGAGATCTCTGCTGTAAATGCCTAAAAGCTGCAGGACTCTGGAAGCATGGAGACGTTCTGGACAATGCCTTCTGAGCACAATTAGAAATTCTGATCAGCACTGACAATCTAAGCCCAGTGCCTGAACACATTTGCAGCTTGTCTGACTTCACGCTTGATACCTATTCCACCAGCAAAACACCTGATGCATAGTTTTGTAAAATTAGCATTGCTTGGACTCACCCACTGCCAATACTTTCCAGTTCAATGTATTTGATGATAGGATTTTCCGTCTTCACCATTCTCCCTGAGGGAAACAAAATGCAAGATGTTCACTTTAAAGCAGAGATCCCACCTTCTCAGAGATACAAATGGCAGCCCCACTGTCTAGGGCTCTGAGCCCTCTCTTTGTTAGCCAGCTCTGAGGTGGCTAACAACAACAGGAACAGGAACTGGAACAACAAGAAAAGAACAGCACGTCCACAGCACAAGTCTGGCTGGCACAGAGACTGATTTCTTGCATCCTTTGAAGTGAGAGACCTCTTGGCAGCAGACACACAGGGAAGCACAGGGAGATAGATTCAGACTACACTGAGACCAGAAGAGAATACATACCAAAGCAAGTAAGTTTGTCCTCTAGAAACATTGAGGAGAGCTGGAACTAAGAGTGCCTTTGTTTTGTTGGGAATAAACACTGCGAGATTTAGAAAAGGTTTCCCACTTGCTAAGATTAAATGCACCTGCACATCCCGAATCAATTCCTCTGAACAGATGTCAAGTTCAGAACAGGAGGAATATTGCCAAGTGTTCCCATCTTTTCCACCTTGCAGCAGTTTGCCAATAGAATGCCTTCCCAGTTGTAAACCAGAGCAGCTCATGCCAGAACCAATCGCGACGGGGCTTTCAGCATCAGGACCCTCACCCTTTATGAGCAGGCTGAGCTCAAAGACGCCCTTGCCCGTGCCCCGCGTGAAGAACCACGCCGCTTCTCTTCACCCTGACAGCGCGGATCAGTCGCTCCCATTGCACTCGCCCTCTCGGCACCGCACACCTCCCCATCTTCCCAACTCGGCACGGCAGGCACGAGCACAGAGGGCAGCAGTGCTCCTCAGGCACCCCTGTGACACAGAGAGCTGCCCAGAGGAGATGCTGACCCTCTTGTGAGTCCAGGCCGTGCGAGGCAGAAGCCGGCCCAGAGAAGGGGCTGCTGCCTCAGGCAGCTCCGCGCTGCAGCAGCCGGGCAGCAGCGGGACCCTCCCAGCTAAGGAAGGCTCCAGCCTCTGCAGTCCCTGCAGCCCTCAGGGCCAGGGCAGCGAGCACAACCAGGCTGGCAAAGGCCAAGCATGAGCACTGACAGGCACTGATGGGAAGAAGCCAGAGTGAGCCTGAGCCCTGTACAAGCTTTTGCCCCCATTCAGGACACAACAGGATGGGCTTTGAGATCAGCCCCACCAAGGTGTGGATCAGTGCCCTTTTTGTCCCAACAGGTGATGGTAGACACAGAATCCCCTGGGCTCTCTTCTCAACTCTACCAGGTCTTATGTGAGAGCACAGCACTGGCAGCTGTTACGGGCAAGAAGCAGATTCATTGGGTTGTGCTGCAGAATCACAAAGGGCTTGGTTTGTTCTCCTAGAGACTGATCTCAGCAGGGCTTCTACTAGTGGCTAGAACTCAAGCAGTCACAGCCTTCTGCTGATGCAGGAACAATTCCTGCTTCTGCCTTTGGCAGAGAGGGAAGCCCAGGCAAACTCCAGCCAGCCTAAGCTGCCCTCTGAGGCAGCAGGAGCACCCAGAGCTCCCTCTTGCTGCCTTGGAGCAATGCCAGCACTTCTGTGACCCTGAAGTGAGGAGAACCCTTTGGAACAGCTGTGCTGACATGTGCACACAATACACTGTCCCTCAGATAAGAAAGACAGCAGACGTACTGTGTTGCTCCAGGGAGTCACCCGCCATCTCCTGTTGCAGAGCAGCAGCTGGGTCAGCATGGGAGGTGAACCAAGTGCTCAGGCTCCACGTCTTTGGCTGGGGAGCAAAGGCTCCTTGGGGCGGCATTGCTGCAGCAGCTTCAGTGTCAGAGTTGGTGTAGATCTGAGAGAAGAAATGAGTTGATGTCAGGAAGGTGTGGCAGAGATTGCCCTGAAATGCAAGAGAGATTGCCATTTGAAATGCAAGCCCTTAGGAAGCTGCTGTCTGCCACATGCAGAGCTCTTCAACTGGATTGCTTTGGATGTCCACTTGTGAAACCAAATGGTCAAAACCAAAGACTGATTTTACTCAAGTTCATAGCCACTTTCTTGTTCTAAAGGATGACTGCAGCAACGACCGCTCCACTTCCTCCCAAAGACTCCTTTCCCCCTCCTAGGTCTGCAGATACATTTGCAGCTCCTCATTCTAATGTTCTACCTCCTGCCATGAAATTCTCTTTTACTGCACCTTCCTCGGGACGTGCTTATCCTGCAGCATCTCTGGATGGTACAGTTCCTGGGCCTCATGCCAGCCTCGGGGCTCTTGGTTGCCCATCACTTGCTGGAACTCTCTGCAGGCTGCCAGGTAGGATGGCGAACCTTCCACCTCAAGTCAAACAGAACAAAGCAGTCAGAGACTACAGCTTGTCCCCGTCAGCCAGGAGTCATCGACTGGGAAGAAAGTAAAGGACAGGAGCAGATTCACAAGGGATACAGACAGCTTGTAGCTTGTATTCCAAATCTATGTGAGTGACCATGTTCACCTGCAAAAACACCTCAAGAAACAAGGTCACCCGGAAGAAGCCAGCAGGAGTTCATTGGGATGACTGCTGGCTAAATGGCCAAGGGAGTAATGCCACTGTCTAGAGCATCAGCTGCGATTCAGCAGAGCAGGAAGTGTCCTTGAGAGCAGCTCTGACAGAGGCCTCATCAGGATGGCACTCAGAGGCAACACCCCACCCCCCTGCTGCTCTGCACTGCAAAGGCAAGGAGGGCAGAAACCACCCCTTGGGTGACTGCAGTGCCTGTTGCTATTTCTCTCGCTTTTCTAGAGCCTTTTACTCCTGAAGGAGGCGATTAATTTTCTCTTTGATGATTTCAATTTTTTCGTCTGGCCTCTTCTTCCTTGCCTTGATCCTAGCCTCAGTTTCCTGCAGTTGTGCCGGCACCTGTTTGTCCATGTTCTGTAAACAACAACGGAAAGGACTCTCTTTCATGAGTGGAGCGGCTGCCATTCTTTCATTCACCTGTTTTTGTTGACTGTCCCTCTGCATAGGGACATTCTTCTCCGCTTGGATGTCTTCATTCCTCCTCTTCACTGCCATGTCACTCTGAGATTCGGGCAGCTCTGCTTGTGTTTCTACCTTGATGTTCTGTGCACACAAATGCAGAGCAAGTGACTGGAAGCTGTCATCAGGCTCAGCTTTTCCCTCTTTTTGCCTCAAAATCACATGGATTCAGCCACTTCTTTCTGCTTCCCTACCCACATCTGCTTCCTCTGTAACCCTCCTGTCCCAGGGCTGATCTCTACAGATTCCAAGGCTCTGTGCTTCCAGTGCCTGTGGGATTCCTGGCCTCCTCAGCCCCAAGAGCTGTGGTTTATGCCCTTCTTCCTGCCCTTCCCTCTGTGCCCTGGCCAGTCTGGCTTACCTGGCCTTTCTCCTGTGGCTCTTCCACCTGCTGCCCAAGCTGCTCTTCCTGCTCTCGGGCTGGGAACAGCTCTCCCTGAGTCTGGCATGGCATCTCTGATGAAGCAGTCTGCTCCTGCTCTCTCTCAAGAAGCACCTGCACAGAAAGCGAGAGAAGATGGGTTTCAGCTTCCCATATGACCTTTGTGGACCAAGACTCAAAGACTGCTGGGCTCACACGTTCCCAAAGCACTGTGCTGCTGCTCTGCTGGGTCATTCTCTGTTTGAGGGGAGGCACAGATTCCAAAGTGACCCTGGCTCTACAATCAGGGGCCAACTGGGACTGAAGCTGCAAGAGCCTCTCAGGCAGCTGACAGGGAAGGTGTGGCATTTCTCAAGGGTCTGGTGAGGGCCTCCCTCTGCTTCTACCATGTCCTGTTTGTCTCTCCTGAAGGGATGCGTTTAGGTGAGCATTGCATCTTCCACTGCTTTGGAGCAGAGCCAGGAAGATTCAAATAGATAGATAGATAGACAGATCTCACTTTTATAATCTCTCTTTACTGTACTGTGGGATTTACATTCTTTGAATGGAGAGAGATATAATTCTCTCTCCTAGGCTTTTTTTTAAGGAAGTGTAGTGAGAAACTTAGAGAAGAAGAGAAAACAATTATTATCTCTACTTGCTCTTCTTGTTGTTTAGTCTATGAAGAATGTGTTATACCAATTGTTTACTGTAAGTGATTTGTTATTGCATTTTAGTGACAGTTGTTTGGATTGATTAGCTAATTAGATAAAAGACTGTGTGGAGACAGTCACTAGTTTTGCTTTAGTATCTTTTTAGTATACTATTTCCATAGTATAGTTTTAACATAGTACTAGTGTAATATAACATAGCTTAATAAAGAATTTGTTTAAACTTCTAAACCACAGAGTCAAAGCACATTTTTCGCCACGTGGGGGTCACCCGGGATCAATAATGTTCTTTCTGTCGCTACACACATCATCACTTGGTAGCAGTGCCCCAATCAGAAGCCATCCTGAACCTGCTCTCCTGTTGCTTCAGTAACCCACACTCTTGGGGTCTCTGGAGCATGTGGGTCCTTATGGAATGCAATCAGACCCAGAGCGCTGCACAGGGAACAGCACTCTTTGTGCATCTGTGCTCGGGCAAGTTCTTCTCTTGCACTTGACCACACTGATGGTGCTAAAGTGGCTGGAATCAGAAATGCAGCCCAGCCCCTCCCACCTTCTCTAATCTCTGAGGGCAAGCTGGAATGCAAGCGCATTGATTTCCTGATCAAGTCCCAAACACAAAACACACTGATTCCCTGGGCTGCCGAAAAACACGGGAGCCGTTAACTTGAAAATGATAAGCAAGCCCTACTGGCTGGTCGGGCACCAGAACAGCTTGTTCTGCACAAACATCCCTGCCCCAAACTATGTGTTCCTGTGCATAAATACTGCATTATCCAGAACTGCCTCTTTGCAAACTAAAATTCTAGCAGAATTTCTGCCAGTGCTGTAAAAGGGCAGGAAAGATTGAGACAAAGCTCCCTTGCTCCCTGGAGAAGGAGAAATTGCACAAGGGTTTTCTTTCTATCAAACCAACAAATAAACAAAATATGAAAGTGTTACTCACACCAGTGTCTAAAGCACTTGGATGCAGTGAGGGGATGTCTGGAAGGGAAACAGCCCTTGTGCTGAGCTTTGGATCTATGGATCTAAGGCAACAATCTATGGAAGTCCGCCTGAAGGTGCCTCATGAGGCCCCCCCATTGTCCAGGCTAAAGCTCCCTCGGCACCTCCTCCCTGGCCTTGTGCTGCACCCCCTTGCCCAGCTCCCCTGTCCTTCTGTGCACACGCTGCAGCCCCTCCATGACTTTCTGCTCCCCAGGGCCCACAAGTGCACACAGCACTCCAGCTGTTGCCGCAGCGCTGCCCAGCACAGGGCCACACTCACTGCCCTGCTCCTGCTGCCCCACTGCTGCTGGCACAGCCACCAAGCCCTTGGCCTTCTTGGCCCCCTGGCCACACGCTGCCGCATCTTCAGCTGCTCAAGGCCGCCAGCCTGCCATCCTTCTTGCCCACGCAGCTCCCTAGCCACAAAGGTGCCTATTTCACTTCAGATACAGCAGGCACCATTGCAAGATGGCCTTCCTGTTCTACCACCTCATGTTCCAAGTAGATATCAGCCACTGCTCCTTCTCACCAGCGAGGGCTCCTTGCTGAGCTCCATGTGGCCTCTGAGCTCTGGGTGCAGCCTGTCTCCGCACTCGCTCAGCAGGTGCCTGGACACAACCGACAGGGCACTGGCACTGTGCTTGTTCAAGTGCAGACCCTGCAGGGCCATGACAGCCTCTGGCCTGCCCTCAGCCACGTCCATGACAGAGTCTGCTGCACGTTCCGGGGAGACTGAAGTGACATCAGCCTCTGCCTGCAGCTCAGCTGTGCCCTCGGTTGTTGCGGCGCTGGTGTTTCTGCGCCCAAGGCCCAGGAACCTCCGCAGTATCTGCAACAGAAGGAAGGGCAGGAAGAGAGGGACGTTCCGTGGCCTGCTCCAAGAGCGGTGCTGGGCCGAGCAGTGCCAGCAGGCCCAGCCCAGGTGGGGATGGCTGCAGGTACCTGCGCTGGTCTGTGGAAGCAGCCGTGAGTGGAGTCCTGCTCCAGTGTCCCATCCTTGCCCGCATCTGGCAAAGAGTGAATGCAGCCAGAGCTGAGGGGCTGCGGGAAAGGCCAGAGAACACGGCACAGCCCTGCACGGCCCAGGCAGGGACAGCCCCCGGGTGCCCAGGGGACGGCGCACAGCCAGCAAGGGCAGCCCCATCCTCTTGCGTCCTGTCTGTGGGGACATCCATAGGGGCAGGGATGGGATGGGGCCAGGCCGGCCGCAGTCACCAGCCCTGCGGCCCAGATCTGCCACTCACCATCACGCACTGGCTGCAACTTCTCCGGCTCTGCAGGCTGCTGCTCTGGGGAGGCTGCAGGCCCTTTCTTTTTCTTCCCCCGAAGCACCCTGAAGAGCCTGATCACTCTGCCTGCCATCCTGCTTTTTGGCCTCTAGGACACCTTTGAGACAGATGCCTGGGAAATCTCGGAGGTAGCAAGTCCCGCAGTCCGGCTGCAAGGCCAGCTGCAGGAATAACACCTCGGAATCGCTGTGGGTCAGTGACGAAAGAGCCGGCTGTGTGGGGCTCCTCACAGCACAGCTCTGGCAAGTCCTGTCCTGTCACGTGCACCGAGCACTGTGGCGTTGCTTCGTCACCGCCAGCAGCCACTTCACCACGTGTCACAAAGGGCCCTGTTCCATTCCGTTCCATGGTAACCATGCTGCGCCGTGTCAGCAAGGGCCCTTGGACACGCTGCCAAGTGGGCTGCACCAACGCTGCCCCAAATGCCTCTGATTGGAACAAATCCATTGCCCCAAGTGTCTAAGACATCCTGGGACACACCAAGCCCAGCCAAGTGCTCAGGGGAGGACTCTCCACAGTGCCAGGCCAGCACAGCCCAGCTCCCTGGTGGCTCTGGAGCAGAGCAGCTTCCAGCAAGCACGGGGTAAACACATCTTGCCAAGAGTTAAAACTCACCAGATAGGGGAGGTGGCATGAATGTGTGCATCAAGGCCTTTGAATTCACAGCTCCCCAAGAGAGCTTTGGGGCACTTGGCTGGACAAACAGGATTCAGCTCAGACC
The DNA here is from genome assembly GCF_027887145.1 of Ammospiza caudacuta. NCBI lineage: Eukaryota > Metazoa > Chordata > Aves > Passeriformes > Passerellidae > Ammospiza > Ammospiza caudacuta. The sequence goes on along the minus strand of NC_080632.1, from coordinate 7,980,675 downwards.
TGTGCCCAAAGGTGGGCAACAAACCCTGCCGCAGGTGCTTGGCTTGGTCTCTGCAGGCCCAGGCAGATGCCTAAGCTGCTCTTCACATCCTTCGCCTGCCCCTCAGCCAAGTGCAAGAACTGAAGGAAACACAGGAAGTCAAATGGAGACACTTGCACCTGTCTCTTTGGGGGCTCCTGGGGAAGCAGTTTCCTTGGCAATCAAGCCCCTCTCTTCCAAGGGCACTTCCCCAAATGTGTACATTTTCTGGGCAACACCAACCCACCATTAAGTGCGGGGTGCGGAGGTTCATGGGCATCACACCATAACCAATATGATCCAGTGAAGCTAAATTTATTATTCCTAAAAAGACTATCTATAATAAATCTCTACTGTCCACACGTCTCTAGCTAATACATGATTGGTTAATCCTAGCTGTTCACACATCTAAAATAGAATGCTGCTTGGATTATCTAAGTTTTCACGCATCTTGCTGGGTTTGTATGGCCCACCCATGGCTCACTTTCTCAAGCTTGCTGACAAACTTGCTGAGTCCTGATGACTCTTTTGCTTGCATCTTCTTCAAGGATATACCGACCCCATTTCTGAATATGTCCATAATTCATTCTTTGTGAACGTGTTCAGTGTCCATTATTACAAGCAGGCTGGATTCTGCATCGGCTGAATACGGCCCTTGTCTTGCAGAAATTCCTCCACATGCAAAATATCTTCAACAGTTCCCCTCTTTTGTTTTTGCAGAAGCCAGACTGATTTAAAAGCACGGTCAATTTCCTTTTGCACACACCATAGTAAGCAAGGCACTATTAGCAGAACTGATAAAGAATGAAATACAAAGCCAAATATATTTAAAATTATTTATTCATTACATAGCCAAGAATACCTAATACCAAAGCATACTAAGTCCTTGAGCCAGCCTCTTATTCCCCAGGATTTTAGCCACTCATCAAAAAAAAGAATTCTAAACAACTGTCAGCTGTATCATGTTCTCCTTAAGCAATGACACTTGCTTGTCCATAGATTCAGAGTGCTCAGAGAGATTCATGCAACATATCCCTTCAAAATCTTCACACCCATCTCTCTGTGCTAGCAACAAAAACACTATTGCAGCCCTATCCTGTAATACAGCATGGTGTATGCTACCTACATCAGTGGTAAGCTCATTCAGTATGGCAGATGTAATGTTAATTTGTTTGTTTGTCCAACAAGCCAATCGTTTGAATTGTGTAAGGGCCTGTGATGAAGCTACTCCTGGTGTAAAAAGTGATGCCAGTAGAACCAAAGGCATATTCTACAATTCTACATTATCCTTACAGTCTCAGCCTAATAGATGCACAGTACATTTTGGACATTTAATTTGTGCCTGATGTCAAGCATCTGTTGAATGCTAGGGGCAAACAGTGTCAGTTTCCCAAAATAGCACAGTCCTCCTCATGCTTTCTCAGGAGTCTCAGGCTAAGCTTTATCTCCACAAATGAGAAAAACTCCAGGAGGTGACATCCTTGCAGATTTTGGTTTTAGGGATACAACCATGTCCAATTGGCTCAGTATGCCATGGTATTGTAATACCAGGAAGAAACAGGAGATATCCAAGTGCCGTCATCGCCGAGTCTTCCTGATTTCTCCCTAATCAGTTTTCCTGATTTCTCAGCTCTTTAACCCGGTGGTACTCATAGAACAAACAGTAATTTCCTGGCACTGATCCCAAAATATCCAGTTCCTGTGGTCACTGACTTGTAGTATTTAAACCTTGAACGATTGTAAATGCCTGAATTCCTAACGGATTTCTAGAGATGCTTTGTTTTTCACACCAAATTTCTGTGATCATCCCATTTTGATTAGTGCACCAATTTGAACAGGCCTTACTTAAGTTGCCATAAATTTGAGCTCTGGTCTAATTTCCCAATTCTTCCATTGAGTCTAAAGGAATGCCAATTAAACAGGTGCCAAATGGATCCGAAGGTGGAGCTAGTGATAGGCAGAAAGATTCTTGCCTTGTTCTGTTAGCCTATGTAACCCTCATGTTAGCTCGCTGCTCTATCTTGTATACCCCCTGCATTTCATTAATCACTCCACTAAGCAACATTGTTAATGTTTTCCAGACTGGTGCCATTGTCGCCCTTGTGGTCCATCACGCCTGTACTTTGCCGAAACTGCTTTAGCTTGTTCTCACTCCAACTCTCTCAAGTGATGTGTTTGTGGTATTGCTATTCTTACTCTACATTCTGTAGCTATTATCTTGCTCTCTAGCACAATTTGATTTACTGCAGCAATTAAAGCAAGTCTAAACTGCAATTGCAGTAACAATCTTTGCTTATATATTTCTATCAAAGATACATCTTAGAGAAAACTCTGATATCTTCTTGAGTTATGCCTTAAAAATTTAGCTAATGCCATTCTTGGGGTACTAGTGTTAAGTGTGTAAGAGCAGTTATTGCATATTAGGTTGATAGGCTGAAATTTTTGCTTTTCCCTCGGACCACTGCTCAATTATGTTCTTGACAAACTCGTTGCCAAGTTTTTTAGTTACACTTGATACAATGAACTTTAAGCATGGCTTACATGCACAACTATGCAGATATCAAGCATTTTCTATCTGATTTACAACTTGTGAGGGAAGTGAAGGTCCACGTGGCTGGAATCCAACGAACGCCTTTATCTGTAAGTAAGCACATAGAACTTCTTCCTCTTCATTTGACTGTAGCTGGTCCTTGCCACACCCCTGTCCTGGACTTGTGAACATGACCTGAATGCTGTCAGGCAATTCCTCCCTTGGATTATCTGTGAGGGCATGATGCACAAGAATAGGTGCATCTTCCCTATCTCCTGTTGTTCTGAGCTAATTAGGCACAAAATTGGCTTTAGCTGTTTTTTCCTCAAGGGATAACCCTGGAGTTCCCACTTTTTGTTTTTGCAGCATGTCCTTGAACATCTGATGGGCACGCTCAATAATTGCCTGTCCAGTAGGATTGTGAGAAATACCAGTGTCACGTCAAATACCCCAAACTTACAGAAAATTGAATCTTAAGGAACACGAAGCAGAACTATTGTCAGTCTTAATTGCTAAGGGGATACCTAATATAGGAAAGCAATTGTACAAATGTTTCTCAACATGACGTCTCACCATTTAAGAGAGTACCCTATAAAACACAAGCATAGGTATCAATGCAAACATGTACAAATTTTTCCTGACCAAATTCTTCTACATGAGTTACATCCATTTGCCATTACCGCAAGGGCTGAGTACCCCTAGGGCTAACACCATGCCTAAACCAATGCCATCTCGTTGACCGGGAAGACAGGATCATGCAATACTAGAAGCATCAGTAAAGGGAATAGCAAATTGTTTACCCAACATTTCTGCAGATTGATGAAGAAATGCATGGGAAGTTTTGGTCTGTCAGCCTGTGCCACTTCCCTGTCACCTCAGTGCCACCGTGGCCCTCGGCTGCCCCACAGCCCTCAGCCCCAGCAGCAGCTCAGGGTCAGCGTCCCTTCGGCGCCACCGCCCCCTCAGCCCCCTCAGCCCCCTCTGTCTCACCGTCCTTCAGCAGCTCCTCAGGGAACAGTGCCTGGGGCCAGCGACAGCTCCCACCGCTCCAGGGACAGCCGGGGCTGGAAGTGCTGCTCCGCCCGCACCGGCCGCCAGCTCGGACCCAGCACAGGGACAGGGGACACAGGGGGCACAGGGGCAAAAGCAAGAGGTGAAAAAGCAGCCGAGGGGGGAAAGAGGTAAAAATGCAGCCTAGGATTACACAGCTCAATCTATGCATCTAAACTTCCACATACATCTAACTAAATGACTCAGCATATTTCTAGATCTATAGCTAAGCATCTAAATTTAAGCATCTAAATGTAGGTGTCTAAATGTAGGCATCTAAATGTAACTCTATTAATTGTATAAATGTAGATCTCAAAATCTAGAAATGTAACTAATTCTATCCCATCTAGAACAATAGAGATCAATTTAACTATATAGATGTATATATATGCACATATAAACACACCTCTGTAAATCTATAAATGCAACTATATGGATATAGAAAGAGAATTGTAGAAATCTATAAATCTGTGTGTACACTAAGGGATTCCACCCGTCTGATGCTCACAGGCTCTGCCTCTGGTCCTTCTTCCCATGCAGGGCAGCCCTCCTGGCAAGGCAGTTTAGCTGGAAGTCTGGGAAGCAAAGGGAACACTGGGTCAATATTGGCCTCTCTGCATCATTTGTCCTCTTGGAAGTAACTGTCCTTCTATCAAAGTCTGTAAAAGATGAGCCGAAAGGCAAAATCTCACTTGGCAATTTGAAGCCTGCTCTTCAAAGAGCCAGACTCCTTCCAAGAGTTTATAACTTCTGAAGTTTTGAAGTATCCCAATACACTGAAAGCCCTCATTGTATTGGGATACTTTTGCAGGGCCAAGGGCCCCCATGAGGGCTTGAAACACAGACAGACCCAGCTGCCACAAAGAAGCCCAGCCTGGTTCTTTCTCTGTGCTGACAGAGACACCTCAGTCCTCACTGAAATGGCTGAAGCTGAAGGTGCTGGGAGCTGAGTTATCAACTAGCACCATTCCCTGCCATCTACAGCCTGCTCTCTGCAGTGAGCCACAGCTCCTCCAAAACAACCGCCAGCTCTGGGATGAACAGCTCCGTGACAAATGACCAGGTAATTTTGGCTTAGGCATTTATGTATTAGCTTATGGGCATTGTTAGTGATTATAAGTATTTAGAAATAGCATCAGTTAGAACTCTTGTAGCTGCTTGTAATATAATAGAATCTATCAGCACTGTGTTGCTCATAGAAACAGTAGCATAATGAATATAATATCTATGCATCACTTATGGAAACAATTGTGTGATGAATGTATTGTGTTATAGACCCTAGCAAAACATAACTGGAAAAAAGGCTTGTGTGTAACTAAAATCAGTGTAAGGCTGTCCACTGCCCAACCTGTCCAAGTGATAAAATAACCCTGACACAAACCAGAGCACCACAGGACAATTAGAGAATACCATGTGAAATTTAGGGAGAACCTACTAAAGCCTTATCAGAGGGTGTGAAACATCAGGAGACACAAGCAGAAATAATATATGTTGACCTGATGCAAAGGATGTCATGCCGTAAAACTGAGTGCGAAGCAATCAAGCTAAGGAGTTCCCAAAACATCAGAAAATTCCCAAGAATGCTTGAAAAATTCATGAAACACATGAATATACTTGCCTCTCAGCAATGTAACACCATAAAGCTAACACTGTCACTTAGCACCAGGTGTTGTTTGGGTGTTAGCCCCGAGCACCACAGTGCTGCAAATATTGTCTTTTTTTATCCTATTAGTATTATACATTTTATAATTCTAAGCAGTGAATTCTGTTTCTCACAGCTGTGAAGGAAAGAGCTCCCTAACAGGACTGCAGGCAGCACCAGCTTTGCTCAAGGATGCAGACCCAAAGTGCTCTCTCTCTCCTTTAGTTCTCACTAACTTTAAGGGGTGATTTCAGATTTTCCTTGAGCTCCTGGATCTGTGACTAATGATTTCCTTGCCTCAGAGCTTCTGCTGCTTGTATTTTTAATGTATCTCACTACAGCTATCGGCAGACTGGCCACTACATGGATTTAATGCTTGGAGACAAAAAGCTCAGACTTCTACACTGACCTTTTGCTGGGCTTTTCCTCTCTTGCTTCAAGAGTCACTCAGGGTTGCCTCCAGAGCACTGACATCCTGCAGCAAACTTATCCACGGACATCAGCACAAAACTGGGACACCTGGCTTGGTGACACAACTGCCACCAGGTCAGGTTTATTCCCTGCTCTCTTGCCCCAGCAGAGGACTCAGTGTCAGAGCCTCTGGAGAAGCGTGGAGGGCAGGGCTCAGGCAGGTTGTGCCCGTGCAGGATTTGAACTCAAGGCACCAGGAAGCACCAAGCCTGCAGACAGGAACTCAACCCTTCTCATCTCCCTCACTGCCAGAGGCAGGCTCAGAGCAGCCATCTCACCCCTCTCTAAACCAGTGGGGGCTCTGTCCCTACCAAGCTCCTCGGGCTCCTGGGAATTGTTCCTGCGGCTCTTGGTGCCAGGCAAAGCTCTCTCTGCTGCAGCTCTGCCCACAGGCTCCCCTCCTGAAGACTCAGGGGCAACAATAATATTGCCCTTGAAAGAGAAACAGAAAGGAAGAAACCCTTCTCACCACTTACACAAAACACCTGGTCCAACAACTCCATGGCTCACACACTTAATCCCTTCTTCCTAACAACAACTCTGAGACCCAAAGCCCTTCAACAGTCAGAAAAATTGACTTCTCAAACACAGTCCAAAAGCTGTCAGAGCTGACAGTGTTGAACATGGGGGTGACACTGACCACATGGAATGGCTGCTAAGCAGGAGTCCTGCCAGCTCCTGGCAAAGGGATGTGCTCCTTCCTCCACAGCCCTGAGCACAGAAGTCTCATCCAGGCTGCAGCACACATCTCTTCCCACAGAGATGCCCAAGAGCAAGGGGAAAGAGCTCTGCAACATGGACAGCAAGACTGGCCAGTTTTCCCAGCTGAGGATTTCCCAGATGGAAACTGGACTGCAGGCAGCAGCTTACTGAGAGGACAAGAAAGCTGCAGCTGCAGCCCAGCCCCAGCCACGGCTCTGGGAGCGCCCACATGCACGGCAGGGCTCACACAGCAGCAGCAGCAGCAGCAGCAGCAGCAGCAGCAGCAGCAGCAGCAGCAGCCCAGCCCTTGCTTTGCCTTGGCCTCCCCACCCAAAAGAGGCACAGCCCACATCTGCTGCTGCAACGGAGGCACCTCTGGCATGCCCCTCCCTGCACGGGACACTGGGCCTTCAGTGCCACTTCTCCAAACACTCTTCTCTTCTTTCCCATCAAACAAAGCCTCTTAGAACCTACAAAGCTTCCACTTCCTCACCACAAATGCTCCTGCATCAGGGGTTCTTCCCAGGAAAAGGAGCACCCAAACTTGGCCAACACAGGCTCACACCTTTCCATCCTTACTCATGGATGACATTTTCATTCCCTCTTCTTTAGGAAGTCATGCTTTACCAGGCAAATACTTCCTTGTCCATTCACAGCTGAACTCAAGAAGCTTTTCCTTCTCAGCCATGCAACAACATTCACAAGTTCTCAGTCCAGCCCCTTTCTTCCCTGCCCAATGCAGTTGCCCAAGCAGAGGGAGAAAACATCTCCTCCAGTGTCTCAAACACCATGTCCAGATCCAGCGGTGGCAATTCCTCTTTCCCAGGAGTATTCCACAGCCAGCTGTGGCTGTCCATGCTGCAGAACCTACACTGGTGGCTTGAGTGCTGGGGGCTGAAGTGTCTGGCCTGGCTGCAAGAATCCAAACACATTGGTCAGGCTCCAAAATGTGTCTCTGGGACGCAGAGCTCTAGTCCTGCCTTGGATCAAACATCACAGGAAGCACACAGCAACCTCCGTTCCAGAAATGTATTCAAACTTCCCAGGGGATTGAAGGAGTGAGTTCTTCCTCTTAAAAATATTTATCCAAATTGACATGTACATAGATTAAAGCATGAACTGGAAATCTGATATAGACACACACAGAGACACACACACACCCCAACACCCTAGAATCACAGCTTTGTGCATCTTCCCAGCAGCTTTGGGATTTGGCTACATTTGGTTTCTCATCACAAACGACCACAGAAAATGGATTCACCCAGGAAGAGCCCAGATCTATACATGCATGGTAAACTTGTACTGTGAGTTTATTCTGTAAAAAGCCTTGGGGGTGAGGCCATTATCTTCAGCTGCAGCTGTTGTTGGGCACACAGAGCTCATTTCAATGGCACGGCTTGATTTGCAGGGCAGACAGTCTTAAACATCTGCAATGTCCTATCAGAGTCCCAGTTTGGCTTCATTCAAAGAAAGAGGAGAGTGCACCTAACACTGACCACTTGTTAGGCAATATCTTTCACCATGCCCTTGTACCCCTACAGAGAGTCTGTGTACAAAATGCCCAGAACACCCTCCAAATCTGCAGTGAGGACCGGAAAATGAGGCAGAGAATCTGTCTGTTTTCAAGGTCCCCCTTCCTAGGCAACTTGACACTTTCTACCTGCTTCTCACTTGAGATCTACCCATGATAGAGCACTGCAGGAAAACACTTGAAAGGGTCATTAACCAGGAGCTGCTTGGAAAGCAAGGGCAGAAGCTCTTTCCCTCCCTGATGGGCTGCGGGCTGGCAAGTGCTGCTCTGAAGATGTGCAGCTGCTCCTCTCTGGAGAGGCCAGGGAAGGGTTGTGATGGTCTATGGGTACCAGAGGAACGATGAGCTCAGGTTGGCATTTAAGCTCCATGGGAACAAGCAGAATGAGGAGCTCACAGTGGAGATGAAATTTGCCTGTTCCTGGCTCCTCTGATGAAACGCCAAGAAGTCCAGATGAAGCAAGCACCTTCTCCCAAGAAGCTAGGAAAACCTCAGAATCGTGAGCACCTGCACTTCACCTGGAATGGCGTGGAGGCAGCTCTAAATGCTCGGGTGAGGCAGCACTGAGGTCATGGTATGAGAGCACTGTGTAGCAGTGAGGGAAGGAAAAGGGAAGCAAAGGGAAGGCTGGGTCACTACTGGTCTTTGGGTGTGCTTCCCTTGGCAGCAACTGTGATTCTGTCAGGGAAAACAAAAGCTTCCTGAATTGTTAAAACTTAAAATCACCAACAAAGACTCTCTAACTAGTCAAAGTTAGAAAGTGCTATGTTCATTACGCTGGCGGCCGGCACAGGGGAGGATCATTCCTGAAATGCATGACCGCTGGCCGGGCTCGGCTCGGCTTGGCACAGCACAGCAGGCTCCAGCAGGACAGGGAAGGGCAAGGCAGGCAGGGAAGGGCAGGGCAGGGCACTGGGAGCAGTGACAGGCTCTGTCCACATGCTGCATCCCATGCCTGGGTAACCATTGGGGACAGAGAGCAAGGACACTGCTCTGGCTTGGCTGGGGAAAAGATGAAAAGCGGGACTCAGAAAATAATAATTTGGACTGCTATTTTGCAGACTAGCTGGTTTCATCTCAGCATGTCCTCCTGTCTTTGGCAGAGTTGGCACATTTCTCGTGATTTGGAGTCAGCTACAGCAGCAGGAAGGGGCAGCAATTTTGTCAGCATGGATATCAAAGCCAAAGTGCTCCCCCATGGATGGATGTTGCTTTCTTCAAAGCATTTCTGGCCTACAGTTACAGTGACCTCACACTGGAGTCTTCCCAAACAGCGTTGCTATTTTCTTTCCTCAGGAATCACCTTTTCCTGTTCTTCCCCTTCTCTGGGGAGAGCTCCAATGCAAATGCCTCCTGCAGCCAACTCCTGTCACTGTAGACTGACAAAGGACATCTTGCAACGGAGAGAGATTCCCTAGAGCTGCTGTGGGGAGCTAAAGGGGGAAGCTTTGTCCTTAGTCTTGAAGTCTTGCTGGGGAGCTGCTTGTGCTCTGGGGGACGGACAGCAATGATGTTTATCCAAGCATGCAGGTTCATTTCTGAGCTTCCTGACACAGCACAGAGACTTTGGGGTTGTCGTATTGGCAAACCAATTTCAGCATGGGCACTTCTTGAAATGCTTCAATTATCCTTTTTTTCGCTTTTCTGCAGAAATATTGTCATCATCTATTCCTTCCCGAGGATCTTTTCCTGCTTTTTGGAGAGCTCATTTTTTTGCCCTCCCAGATCAGGCTAATTCCCAGGGCTCCTTCCCAAAGTGAGGTGTAGCCCATGGCCTCCAGTCTCCAGCTGGAACAGAAGGAAGCACAGAGTTTGCTATTGTGGGAGAGGAGCTTCTCGTTCCTGCCTGCTTTCCCTTTGGGACAGGTTGGTATGTTCTCATTTGATAAAGGCAGGTTTAAACTCTGAAGCAGTTGTGTTTCAATCTGCTCCATTCTCCAGCTCTTCTGTGGGTATCATTGGACAAAACGATCTTGGTGGGGGTTCGCTGTGGCAGCTTAAGGAAGGAGGTTGATATTTCAGGGTTGTGACTGCTGAAAGCAGCTGGTTTTCGGAGGTGTCCAGAATTGGGAGTGGCTCCTTTTCTCACTTGCCTGCAGAAAAGGAAGTTGCAACGTGGGAATTTCATTTGTGGAGATGGCTGCCAGGGGTGTTTGCCAAGAGATGGGCTGGCAGAGAGGCAGGTCACGTGCTAAACTGGCTGTGTGTTTGTTTTGATATTGGGGAGGGTCAGAGATGCAGACACAGACATCATCTGAAGGAACAGTGTAATTTTCTGTAATGCAAAAGAACAAAAAAGAGTCAGGAAAGAATAAGCTAAGCAAAGCACCTCAGCATTATTACAAAAGGGTGCCTCTGGTTATTAAGGAAGATACATCACCAGGTACCACAATGCTTTCCCCTTCATCCAGAGCTGCACATCAGCTGGGGGAAGCTGTCCCAGCCAAGCCCTGCAGAGCCACGGCTGGGAACGGGGAAATGCTGCGGTGCCTCCACCTTTGCCGGCCACGAGGCTCCCGAGTGCGCTGTGAGAGTAGCCCGGCTCCGACAGTGCTGGACGAGCAATGTGCCAGAGCTTCTGCTGGGGCACAGCTGGTTTCATTCTCCTCTTGGTTTTCTCCTCGAGCCTGCCCAGGGCTCAAGGAAGAACCAAGACCAGGTGTGGCCTTGTCCGTTTTTCCTCATGCAGAAAGATGCAGACATGCTTCACCAGTGAATGGAGGCAACAATATATTTGACACTAATACTTGGTTAAGGAGGAGATATGTGGAACGCTAGGTTGGAAAGATCATCTAGAGGGCAGCTTTGGCTCAGGTCCTGTTGTGGAGGCTTCAGTCAGGGTTTGTTATTCAGGCCTTAGTCCTTTGGTATTTTGCAGTGCACATCAATGCTGTGCAGAGCTGGAAACAAACAAGTCTGTCTTTAGCACATTTGAGACAGGGAACAGGATTACCCTGCAAGGCCAGGCTAGGGCCAAGAGCAGAAGGCCAGCCCCCTGCTTTTGCCCACAGGCAGCCCTGCAGAGCAAGCAGCCACTCCTGCCCGGGGCTGAGGTGCCCGAAGCTGCCTCCCCGCTGTGCAGCTCTGCAGAGCCCGCGGGGCGCAGGGTCCTGGGCAGCCAGGGCAGCCCGGCTGCCTTGGAGCACAAGGAGTGGCCCAGAGAGAAGCTGCTGCCCTTTGCTTTGGAACTGTTCCTCAGAGTCTTGTCATTAATCCACAGTGTCTGATCTGTTTTCTTTTCCTCTCCCAAATTTAACAGAGCTTTTTGAGAAAATTGACTGAAGTAGCTTCTGCTGCTGGTGGTGGTGCTTTTGTCTGCAGTGAGGGCAGGTGATTTGAACCAAGGACGGAGTCCATTGTTAACACCCCAGCTTTGCCAAGTCAGGAAAACCATTCACAATTGGGGAGCCAGTGCTGAGCAATTTTCCTAGTTTTTGGAAAGCTCCCACCTTAAGAAATCCAAGAGCCCCTTAAGAAATTCAAGAGATTTTCCTCCATGAGGATACCAGCAGTACCATGATGCCAGTGTTTTCCACCCCGTTTTCTGTGTCTTTGGCACTTTTAAGATGTCCTCAGTGCCCAGCAGGAATGAAATGACCTGTGATCATGTGATTTGAGAGCTCTGTGTTGTTCGTTGCCACATGAGTGTTCATGACAAGCTGGACACACCAGTCGTGGCTCTGTTGAGTTAAATTCATCCCAATTTTGTGCAAACAGCAGCCCTGAGATGCTGAGAAGAGCAAGCGCAGTGGGTGGGTGTGCATGCACACGCCCGGGGGCTGACTGCTGTGTGGGCAGAAGGTTTTGCACTGTTGTAATTCTTCGCTCTCCCAAGCTGGAGGAAGAAATCAAATCTTTATTAAATTAAAATACATAAATCTAAATGAAATGAAAAAGTATCAAAATGAATGAAGCAATACCTCTTAATTTATCATGGATGTAATTTAACATCTATACACTATTGCCAGCCGGGGGTCCCTGTACAAATCACGAACGGGACGGGACTGCTGAGGAACGCGCCTCGAGCTGTTTGTTTTCCAGCATCAGTCTCATTACTTGGGTCTGACTATGGGAAGATGCCAGCGGCTCACATCTGTGGCAGCAGGCAAAGAACTTAATGGCACAGCTTACTTGAAAAATTTTTTGACCAATCACACAAAGCAGAAGCATACTGACAGTAGTTCTATCCAACCACTATAAGCACACGTACCTTTTGTTAAAACAGTGCTTGCTTCTTTTGAATACAATACCTGCTTGTAAGCCTTAAAACACAATGCACTGAGCTCCATTATTAAGCTGAGAAGTTCCTAATATCTTGCTAGAGATACTTTTTTGAAGGCTAACGAGTTATTCTAGCCAAGCACTAACACACAGGCCATTTTGCTATTTCTCCTTACTTTTCTACTTCTATAACACTTGTGCTGACAAATCCTATGGCTGCTGATTAGCTCCAACCGCAGTTCGGCTTTCTCTGAGCTCTGCCTTTTGTAGCTTTCCCAAAACCCCCTGATTTGAAGGATTCCCACAACTCCCCCTCTCAGTACAACTAAAAAGAAACCTTTGTATCCATGTCGTTTATTAACTACCTTGCATTTCATAGCTTTACTGCAGCATACCTGCTTATTACTTGCTTAAATCATCCTTTTTGCTCACATTAAGCCTTGCTATATTCCAACAGAGCAATTTTAATGCTGTGAAAGTCCAGTTAGTTCAAAAGGCAAAAGTCATGTCTGATAGCAACTACAAGTCATTGTTCCAAAAAAGTCTCGCCTGTTCCAAGGTCTTAATTCAAAACCTCCCTCCATGTCCATACCTTCATCCACCATCTGAGTGAGATTTCAAGAACTCTCTGTGAAACCATTCCCTACCTCTCTCTCTTGTGTGATAAAAACTTCTTTGTTCATTTTTTCCATCATTTGTCACACACACCAATGTAGGCAAGGTATTACTACTAGTACCACTACCAAAACACCCAATCCATAGAGACCTATTCTACAAAGTTCCCCTTAGCCAAGGTGCAAAGCTCCATCCTTGGAACAAATCATCTAACCATGACCCACTGTCTTCCTTTTTTGGAGCTGTCAAATCTTTCAGCTTTTGTATGCTTTTCTGCATGGATTCAGAGTGATCAGACAGGTTCATGCAACACAATCCTTCAAATTCCTCACAACCATGTCCATGTGCCAGTAAAAGAAAATCAATTGCTGCTCTGTTCTGTAAGGTTGCATGTCTGACAACACTAACATCAGTCATCACGTCACTAATTGCAACGCACGTAGCACTGTCTTCTTTCTCCAGCCAACACCCCAATCTCTATAATGGTCTCAATGCCTCACCCGAGGCAAGTGGATGCAGAAATAAATTTGATGTAACTCATTTAGCAGGGCCCTAGGTCTGAAATTGCTATTACACTTTTCTTTATAATGATGGGCAAATCTTTTTTCTCTGTATTTTCTCTTGATGGCTTTTTTATTGATAGGTGCTATCCCAGTGAGTTTTCTGATGCTAGATGGGCCACCTTTAATTTTTGAGGAATTCCCTGTCAGGCTTCACCTCCACAAATGAGCCAATATTCTGTTACTAATTGTCGTGGGGCTTCATCTAGGTCATCTGCTTGTCAGCAGTTTCACCCTTAGGGGACACTGGGGTAGTACAATTGCACCACAAACTTGAGTATCTGTCCACAGGATGATGGGGAGTAACATTTAACTGTGGATCTCCCTGGTACTGAAAGGCAGCACAAATTTCCATTAGAAATGAACCAAGAATTCCAATTCTTGAGGTTCAGAAGGTGCTCTAAGCAGATCAGGGGCCCAATGATGCCAGCTGGTTATGGGATTGGTCTTGTTGGCAGCCTCACACCAATATTTGTCACGATCGGCTATTGGCCATTCCTTGGCTGGCACTGGCACACTGACCAAACAGGTCACCAAGGGTTTGTCTGGGCTCAAATTGGTCAAACATATGGTGTCTGAGCCTGCTGACTTGGCTAAAGCAAGGTAAACATTCATTTTTGGTTGATCTACCGGCATATATGCACTGCAAAAGCAAGCAACCAAAACCAACAAGCACCAGTATATCATTTGATCAAACTCCATGTTTCTGTTCAGCTGCTTTTTGGCAAAAGCTTCCCCATCTCTTTCAGTTCTCAAGCAAATCTTTTAGCACTTGTTCAGGAACTGGCCAACTATAGGGCACTAAACGGTCCCTCTGACCTTCAGTTTTTACAAACTTGGATATCTTAGAGTTCTTTTGAACAAAACGGACACCATGCTTTTGCTGAAAGAGCTCTATGATACAAACAATTTTCACAGTCTAAAGATCAACAATCAAACTCAAGATTTGTAGCTTTCACAGGTTGAACAGGGAATGTCTGGCATGAACTGTAGTTTCTCCGTGTGGCTCACGTCTGCGTGCTCATTTCCCTGCTGGTGGAATTGTCGGTGCGCTCTTGTGTATGAGATGGTTTCACGTTCTTCGCGGGGACCCACTTAGGTCTGGCACCTGTGCAAATAAATACAAGCATTCCCTTTGCCCCAAGTGATTAGTGCAAATGGTCCTTCAATTTGTCCTAACTCAAGGTTTCTAATCAAAACGGGAGCATTTTCTTTCAGTTTTGCCTGTGTGCTGTTTGAAAAGTGCCTAAAAATTGGAGGATTAGGTGCTACAAATTATCTATTCAAAATATAAAGACATCTAAAGCTTTGCTCTACCTTATCAGAGCTGTTGCTTGGGCCACTCCCCCTTTTTTGACCATTTAAGGGTTTTAGAGTGTGGTGCATCCTTTCAACAATTGCCTGACATGTGTGGGAATAGGGAATTCCAAAAGTGTGGCAAACACTCCCGTCCATCAGAAATGTTGCCAATTTTTGAGCTCTGCATGTGGGGCCATTTGACGGTTTTTGCCTCGTGGGGGATCAGTCTGGCGAGCTCTGGACCCCAGTGACACTGACAAGGACAAAGCAAAAGATGAGAGGCGCTCTTTCTTCTCGGGACCAAAGTCGCACAGCTTTAATGGAGAACAACTCCAAGAGAGAAAGGGAGCATCCAGGAGAGGAAAGAGGATGTCCAGGAGAGGAATGAGAGTGCCCACCTCATGGCAGGAGATTTGTAACCCTAGGGGAGGGGGGCAGTAGAAAGGAACTACCATAGGTCAACATACGTAAATCACCACACTGTAGTTTTCTGCATAAATTGCTGAACTTGTTGCAAACAAAATCCTAAAATTTCCCCAAACACAACCATTCAGTCCCAAATGATCACAATGAGGGAGAAAAACCACACAACCCCCCTGTATACCCAGGCACCAGGTGTCACAGGGAGTACCAACCCCTGCAATTACAAAGTCCACACACACAAGCTCACCGGGAAAGGAGTATCTCTTTATGAGGGGACAGAGTGCTCGCTTTTCTCAACAACCACTCACCATCCACCACATCAGCATCCACGCACATCATCTTCCTCAAAACATACCCACTGAAAACACAACCACAATTACATCACACAGGAAAAATTGCAGCAATAAAACAGCATTTGCTCAATTCAAACCCAGAATTTCTAGCAGGTCCTTATTGACACAGCAAATCCTTTCTGCCGGCAACCAGACCCAAACCCAAACTGTACAGGCGTACGTTGTGCGCAGGACATCTCTGTGTGACTTAGGAACAGCCCTTCCCCTGCGTTCTCCTTACGGGTTACTTTATACAGAGTTAAACATTCCCTTTCTCCACAGTCCCAGCAGTCTTGTCTGTCCCCTACGAGGAACAGCCCAGAGCAGAGGTGCCTCCAGGAAAGGAATGTCCTGGCAGTGCCCAGAGACGTCCACAGCGCGGTTGTTCTTGCTGGAGCAGAGAAGCGTTCCTGCCGCGGTCACCAAATGAGGTGTGGAATAGAACTCACCACAGTTGAAGTTAGAAGGTGGTGTGTTTATTACAGCGCCAGGCACAGGAGGAGTTGTCTCTTAAAGACATGTGTGAAGAATCACTGGCTCTCTACTCATCTAAAATGAGTACACATTCATATAATTCCCAAAAAACCTAACACGTATTCATTAGGTAACACTGCGTACCCCCCTCTGTACTAAAATGTATTATAATTGTGTCCAAAGTTCCTTCACATTTCTGCAGTCTTTCACTTCAAATGGGTTGGTGGGTTTTAAAGTGGGGAATGGTGTCCTTCTGATGAAGGCTAAGATGTCTTCCTCAAGTTGACCTCTTTACTTATGACCTGATGGCAGGCTTTCACACTTCTTGCCTATGCTGAACTTTCGGGGCCCAGGTGCAGGCTCTGGTCCTCTTCTTTGTCACAAAGAAATCCGCATCCCATCCTGCTTCTTTAAACATAGTAAAGACAAGCAAGTGATATATTACCCTAGCCTCAACTACCTTACCTGCAAAACATTAACTATTCCTCATTATTTCTACTCTTCTTGCTATACTCTTTCCCCTTAACTAAATCTTGCTGAAATTTTAACTCCTCCAGTTCTTTTAAATCCTTGATTCATTGGCCTCATGTCACACGCCAGCCATGTGTGAGCCGATACTATAACTGGGAAATTCCACTCCTGAGCAGGAAGTATAAAGCCTGGTTCTGAGCTGGAAGGGTGAGAAGGGTGAAATGCACATGGTTTTGATCCAGGGGATGTCCTGAAAGTGCACTGCCTACCTGCCACTGCTGCAGAGAACCACGCTCCACCTCCTGCTGCTGCTGCACAGATTTTTAGCAACCCAGGGGTTGCTGTGTATTTTTTGCTACCACAAATAATGGAATCATTTTGCTTTGGAAGTTCAGTTTTGTCCTGGGTCATTTTGGGCATGGGCCTCCTACTGAACCTGTGAGAAAAACTGGAATGGACCTGCAGGACACTCCTATTCTTATGTCAGTAAATTCCGAGAAGTGATTTAGGTATCAATAAGTCAATAAGTATCAGTCAGTAAATCAAATAATTTGGGGGAATATTTAGCCTGTGAGTTTCAGCAAAGTATTGAAAATGTCTTAGATCCATGGATACACATTAGTAAGAGAGATTGCTGGGTGTGCACATATCAGGGAAGTGATTCCCCACACACCCAGTGCTGAGATCAAGTACTGCCTCTCTTCTAACCCTGAGCTGGCAGCAGGGATCAGGCCCGGTTTGGCAACATTTATTTTGAAGACTTCTGTTCAGCAGGTAAGAATGGTCCAAATGAAACCTTTCCAGCTGTTTCCCTTTGGTTCACCTGTTTGAGGGTTAAGATTCTGTGCTGCAGGTGTCCTGGGTGTGTGCAGAGCAGAGCAGCCCCAGAAAGCCCTTGGCTTGCCCACCAGTTGTCATGCCTTGTTGCCAGGTGTGCCCAGCTCTGGCAGAAGAAAGAGCCCGCAGCGCAGTGGGCACCGTGCCCTGCCCAGCCGGGGCTCTCTGGCACAGAGCAGCAGCAGCGCCAGCACCGTTCAGCCTGCTCCTGCCTTGGCTTCCCCTGGCACACAGAAGCCTCTGGAAATCAGCACCGCCAGCAGCGTTCCCAGCTTGGAGCAGCTGCTGCTGGTGGGCAGATGCTGCCAGTTCGACTGCTTCCAAAGGGCAAGAAAGGCACAGATGTACATGCACCAGAGCCCTGGGCATGTCCAAGAAAGGGGCAAATAGGTGGGGAGATTTGTTAGGAAAGATTTCAGCTGTGATGCCAACAGTGCCTTCTCTCCTGGTTCTGTGTGTTCTAGACGAGCAATGCAATGGTTGGCTCTGTCAATTAAGAAGTAGATGTTATGTGGATGTTCAAATGTGTAGTGATGATATTGTAATATATCCTCCCATTATCCTCTTTCCCCTCCCCTTTGTAATCGCCTTGGTAGTCAGGGCATTTGGGGAGGGCTGGCTTGTGACCAGCAGGCAGGGGGAAACAACACCTGACCTCCAGTCAAGGTGCAAGAAAGTAATTCCACCAATGGACAGCAGAGAAAGAGCTGACTGACAAAACTTCTGGAGGAGCTAAGGGTATAAAAGGCATAGCATCCTTTTTGTAGATGAGCACATGGCTGCTAGTCACAGAGACTCCCAATGCTATAAGTTTTCTTATTCATTCTTTGTTAAGCTTTGATAAACCTTTAAATTTTGAAAGTGAGAGTCATTTCTCACATGTGCAATACTTGGGGCCATTCTCTTGGTCTGGTTTCCTTTGCTTGTGTCCCATCTGAGTGCTCAGTTGGGGTACAGGCTGTAGGTGCTTGGGGCACTCCTGGAGTTCATCTTGGATGCCCTCAACAACAGGGTTTGGCCCATGAGGGGAATTTGTGCTGCTTTGTGACAGAGGAGAACTTCCCAGGCTCTTTTGTGTTTGATGTAGGGAAGGTTGGGTATTGCTTGGCATAAACTCACAGACCAACACAGAGCAGCTCCTTTGTGATGTCAGGGCATGGTTGTCACACTGTCGTAGTGACATCAGAAGGTTGCCTTGCTGCACAGAAGGCCTGAGTGTCAGAGCAGCCCTAGCGCTTGCTCTGATCAGGAGAACCCTCCTGGTTGCCGCCTTTTATCAGTAGGCAGGTGCCCACTGACAAGAGCCTTTTCTTTCCTAGTGTTGTGGCAAACTCTCACAACACTGGAACAATGTTTCACCATCTGGCCACGGCAGCTTTCGCTGCCTATGGGGTTTCCTTTTCCATCTATTATGTGACACACTTCACCCGTAAGTAGAGGTTTTCCCCTCTGCTCTTTCTTAGTGACTGATTTTCTGATTTTAAAACAGAAAGAGCACTAGGATGCCACTGCTTTGGTAAAGCTCCTGTCATGACATTCAGCTAAAAAGGGGGTGTCTGCAGCCACAGGGGCAGCATTTGCAAGGGAACCTGCAGGGGTTCTGTTCCCTCCATGGGAGAGTCTGTGGCAGCAGTCTCTGTCATTTCCTCAGTTTGCTGGGACAAGCAAGACAGCTTTGAAAATGTAGACTGGTAGACCTTCAGGGAATGCCTTTTAAAGTCTCTACAGTTGTTCTCAGAATTCAGAGAAAGCTTATTTATTTTTAAGTTTTTTTAAGTTTTTTTTTGTTTTTTTTTTTTTTTTTAATTGAGTGCTAAAATAGTAATTCTTTTTGCAAGGAAGTGCAAACTCTAAAGCAGTGAGTGTCTGCTCCTGAAGCCTAGGGGTGCTGCTGTGCACTTCCACAATAGAACTGCCACAGCTCAGGGGGATTTTGGGAAAGCTTTTCTGGGCAACTGTTTCCTGCAAGTTAATGAGAATTAGTGCATGTAAGTGATTGGAGGAGAAAAAAAAAAGTACCTGAAGGAGAGGATTTCAGAAGCTGTTTTATGTGTCTGGTAGAACAGGAGCATTAAGTGTTAGAAAACAATTTGCATATTATTGATCATATTTGTATTCATTTACCTGCTAAACAGGCTGCAATGAAGGCACAAGCAGGAATATTTTCGGGATCTCTTGCTGGCTGTGTGAGTGAAATGTGTCTCCTGGAGGGATGTTGGGAAACGGGAAATCATCTCTGTTTGGGTTGACTCATTCTGTGGGACTGAGCAGCCCAGGCAGTTTTCTCACAGCACGTGGTTCATTTCCCTTTTGCACTACAGGTCACCTGACGCGTGCATTAAGCAGTGCTGAAGATCCTGAGGTGAATGAGAAAATAACATTTCATGTCCCTGCTGTTTAAGAGTTATAGAGGAAGATGTGAGCTTGGCCAGTAGCACTAGAATATAGAGGGTGAGCAAGGAAGGCCGAAAGAAAATCCATTTTCATGCCAGAACCAAAAAAAAAGAAAGGCACAGGTAAGTATTTTTAAATTTCCATCTCAGAGTTTTGAAAAGCTGAAAACCTAGTTTTGCAAAGGGAACCATGCTTTCTAACACCAGATATGAAAAATCTAAAAGGCAGAGCATCTCTTCTGTAAATGACCAGGTCCCTGCTAGTCATGGAGACTCTCAATGCTGCAAATTTTTCCTTATTCATTCCTTTGTTAAGGTTTAATATACCTTTAAAATGTTAAAAATGAGAGTCATTTCTCACATGTGCAGTACAGTGGGCCATTCTCTTGGTCTAGTTTCCTTTGCTTGTGTCCCATCTGCGTGCTCAGTTGGGGCACAGGCTGTAGGTGCTTGGGGCACTCCTGGAGTTCCTCTTGGATGCCCTGAACAACAGGGTTTGGCCCATGAGGGGAATTTGTGCTGCTTTGTGACAGAGGAGAACTTCCCAGGCTCTTTTGTGTTTGATGTAGGGAAGGTTGGGTATTGCTTGGCATAAACTCACAGACCAACACAGAGCAGTTCCTTTGTGATGTCAGGGCATGGTTGTCACACTGTCGTAGTGACATCAGAAGGTTGCCTTGGTGCACGGAAGGCCTGAGTGTCAGAGCAGCCCTAGGCCTGCTCAGATCAGGAGAACCTTCCTGGTCAATGCATCTGTCTGTAGGCAGCTGCCCACTGACTAGAGGCTTTTTTTGTACATCTTAGAAAAATTGCACTAATGCCAATAATGAACCATCTGGCCACTGCAGCTTTTGCTGCATATTGCATTACATATTCCATTTATTACTTTACGAACTTTGCCCATAAGTAGAGGTTTCCCTTCTACTTAGGTTAGGGTGTATCCTAACCTGGCTTTTGTATGTCTTCCTACTCTTCATTAGTGACTGAGTGCCTGATTTTGAAACAGAAAGAGCACTAGGATGCCATTGCTTTGGTTAAGCTTCTGTCAAGTCCTTCATCTAAAAAGGAACTGAACTGTAGCCACATGGGCAGCATTTGCAAGGGAACCTGCAGAGGTTCTGTTCCCTCCACAGGAGAGTCTGTGGCAGCAGTCTCTGTCATTTCCTCAGTTTGCTGGGACAAGCAAGACACCTTTGAAAATGTAGAGTGGCAGACCGTCTTGCAAGGCCTTCTTAAAACTCTGCAACAATTATTCCCAGAATTCAGGGAAAGCTTCTTTCTTTCAACGGTTTCTCTTGAAAGGATCTGACTGTCTAACTTGACCCTATACAAAGTGCGAAAATTGTGATCTTCCCTTTGCAATGAAATGCAAACTCCAAAGCAGTGAGTGTCTGCTATTGAACCCTGGAGCTGCTGCTCTGCTGTTTCACAAAGAAGTGCCAGAGCTCAGGGGGATTTTGGGGAAGCTTTTCTGGGCAAGAATTTCCAGCAAGTTAACGAGAATTGGTGAATGCAACAGATTTTTTTTTAAAAAGTACCTGAAGGAGATGATTTTAGAAGCTGTTAATGTGTTTAGCAGAACAGGAGCATTGAGTGTTAAAGAAAAATCTGCATTTTCTTGGTCATGTTTATAGTCATTTACTGGCAAAACAGGCCAAAGTGTAGGCAAAACCAAGAATATTGACCTGATCTCTTTCTGGCTGTGTGAATGAAATGTGTCTCCTGGAAGGATGTTATGAAATGGGAAATCATCTCTGTTTGGGTTGACTTCTTCTGTGGGATTCAGCAGCCCAGGCAGTTTTCTCACAGCATCTGATTCATTTTCCCTGCCCACTACAGGTCACCTGAGGCGTGTATTCAGCGGAACTGATCCTGAGGTGAGTGAGAAAAGAACATTTCATGCTCCTGGTGTTTAAGCATTGTAGAGGAAGCTGTGAGCTTGGCCAGTGGCAGTAGAATATAGAGGGCGAGCTAGGAAAGCTGACAGAAAATCTATTTTCATGCCCGCAAGAAAAAAATCAAAGGCAGAAATGGTAATTTATTAATTTCCATGCCAGAGCTTTGAAGAACTACCAATCCAGTTTTGCAGAGAGAACGTTGTTTCCTACAGCAATATAGGGTGGAATATTTCCCTAAGGGCATGGTTGCCATGTTGTCTTAACTTGCATTTAACTAAGAGCAAATTCCTGTATAGCTGAATTATACCATTGAAGTTAAGTCAGAGTACCATAGAATTCTATTCCTAACAAATCTTATAATATCTACATATAAGATGTGGTTTCAGAAGAGGAAGAAGCTCTTGAAACGGTGGATGCTGCAATTGAAGCTGTAACCTTTGTGGCTGAGGAGCTGCGTGGGCCAAAAGGACACAGGGCTGGCGGCCTTGAGCAGCTGAAGATGCGGCAGCGTGTGGCCAGGGGGCCAAGAAGGCCAAGGGCTTGGTGGCTGTGCCAGCAGCAGTGGGGCAGCAGGAGCAGGGCAGTGAGTGTGGCCCTGTGCTGGGCAGTGCTGCGGCCACAGCTGGAGTGCTGTGTGCACTTGTGGGCCCTGGGGAGCAGAAAGTCATGGAGGGGCTGCAGCGTGTGCACAGAAGGACAGGGCAGCTGGGCAAGGGGATGCAGCACAAGGTCAGGGAGGAGGTGCTGAGGGAGCTTTAGCCTCGACAGTGGGAGGCTCCTGAGGGGTCTTCAACATCTCTGCAATGCATTGAAATATTTATCTACTTTTGGACTGGACTTCCCCTCCCTTTTTTGTTGTTATTTTTTGCTTTACTTGGAGGAGAAGACCCAATTCATTTTCTCTTTTTCCCAACGCAGGTTCTTTTTGAAATTATTTCCTGCCCTTACACAGCACTGGGAATGGTTCTGCTTGAAGTTTTTATTCCAAGGTGTCACTTCTGGGGAACACAGTATTTTTGCATGAGAACACATCATTCTGTGCAGGGACTTTGGTGCAGAAGGAGCTGTTGTGTTTCTAGGCCAGCCACTATGGCCTTACAGATCACCTTAATATTAGCAGTGCCCATGCCTTTCTGCAGTCCAGGCAATCAGTGTGTGTTGTGTTTGGGAATTGAGCAGGA
This sequence comes from Ammospiza caudacuta, assembly GCF_027887145.1. Taxonomy (NCBI): domain Eukaryota; kingdom Metazoa; phylum Chordata; class Aves; order Passeriformes; family Passerellidae; genus Ammospiza; species Ammospiza caudacuta. Next base: position 7,958,027 of record NC_080632.1, on the reverse strand, counting down.
GATCAATGCTTTGCATTCCAGCTGCTCCTCAGCAATCACAGGAGCTGGGAGGGGCTGGGCTGCAGTTTGGATTCCAGGCACTTTAGCACCATCAGTGTGGTCCTGTCCAAGACAAGACCTTGGCCGAGCACAGAGGCACAAAGAGTGCAGTTCCCAGTGCAGTGCCCTGGGTCTGATTGCATTCCATAAGTGTCGATTTTCATTTTTTCTCTTGGCGCTGATTTATGACCGGAGATAGCTCAGGGATGCCACTTGCTCGGTTTCTCGGCTGTTTAGGCTTGTAAGTTTTCTGTGAGCTGTCTAGGTGGCCTGGAAAGGCCCAGGGATGGCCTTGAAGAGCCCGGCGCTTCAAAGGACGAGGAGAGACTTCTGATCTTGTCTCGGTCTCGGTGTTTATTAATTGTTTATCTAAAAGATTTTCTTTCAGCCCGACAGAGGTCTGCACAGCAAGTCAGCCATGGGCACACTCCGCAAGCCCCCGGGCGGTCACTTATCTTTATACCCGAAGTTACGTGTACAATATTTATCATTTTTCCCCAATACCTTCTACCCTTATTAACTGGTGCACTTCTAGTAATAACCAATCCCAAAGTGCCACCATCACCACAGAAGATGGAGGCCAAGAAGAAAAGAAGAAGAACAGGACACGCCCCAATTCCTCCATCTTACTTCTTTAGACCCCCCTGTACCAAAATCCTAAACCCTGTGTTTTACACTCTAATTAACTTATCCCTTCACCATACACCCAGTGAAACCTTCCCAGTCCTCATACAGGCGTCGTCTCCTGTGTCGGATCAAAGTCCAGCCACCAGACACTTCTGGCAACATTCCAGGACTCCCGAGCCCCCCAAGGGTGGTCTCGGCCACTCTGCACCTGCACCTGAGGTGCTGAGATCCCACATCTCCCCCTTCTGTTTGCACTAGGAAGACTTCTTTTGCTATCCGATTCATAGCGTGTTTTAAATATGCAAATATGCATGGGACGACAAGTATGAGGACTAGGAGAACTATTAAAACATAGAACCCTACTCTTAAAATTCCTCTCCAAATGGGAGAGATGTCAAAGAACTCTACCCTTAAAATTCCTCTCCAAATGGGAGAGATGTCAAAGAATTCTACCATACATTTTGCTTTGGCTGACTGATAGGTAAATTACCCCCATTGCTTATTGCAATGAATGAAAGAACGATGCACATAAGCATCATGAAATTCATGGCTTCACTTTTGTGTGACATCATTGTTTTGCTTTTCATTCAGGACCTTAACAGAGAATTCCCCCAAAGTCCTTAGTTTCTTTTTATTTCTCTTCCGAGTCGTCTTGGCAATCTGAGTCTCGACTCCTGTCTGAGTACTCGTCTCTTTGTTTTTTGGATCTTTGTTTCTGGGATCCGCGTTTTCATGTTCTCGCACTCGAAATGGTTTCACGTGTCGTGCCGACACCCACGTCAGACCTCGATCTGTGGAGATACAAGCGAAAGCCTTGCTCCCCACTAGGTGGCGCTGTCACCAGCATCCCCAGCTTGGATGACAGCCTGAGCTCGACTGCCCCTCGTCCTGTCGACTGCCGTGTTCGTGATCTCATTTGAGACTGTGTCTGCCTGGCTTTTAATTCAGCTAAAAATGGAGCTTGAACACCAGAACGTCTCCCTTGAAGGGAAGGGACTGGGACTCCGAGGGTTACAACCAGAAGCACCAACTTTGAAGAGGGTGTGGGGCCCCTGGGACATAGGATCCCGAGCACGGCCCCTCCTCGCCAGAGATCGGGCTCGCCCCCGCCCGCGCTCTACTCTCTGCGCATGGGTGCTCTCCGAGCCGCTCCCTGTCTCTCCCGAGCTGACGTCACTCTCTCCCCCTCGTTCCACCTCCGAGGCCTCCCCCCCTCGGTCTGTCCCTGACTCTGTCTCCTCCTCCTCTGACGCTGTGTCCCTGGCTCCTCCCACCGGCATGTGTGCAGCCCGCCCCCCACTGGCACCCGGGCCCGCCCCGCAATTCGAGCCGACTTTGCTCCCGGGTTGTTGCGAGTTTTGCCCGCTGCGCGCGTCTCCACTACTCTGCCGGCCGGAGCGGCCGCCACCCCCGGTTCTTTGCTGACAAAAGCCACGTCTGCACTCGTGTCTCCCTTCTCTGTCTCTTCACCCGCGCTCCCCGTTTGCTCCGCCGCTGCCGCGCCGTGCCCCCCGCGAGGAAGCGTCCCCCCCCCCGATCCCTTCTCTCCCCCCTTCACCCCCCCTTCCGATCCTGACTCCCCTGTACTCTCCGGAGTTTCAGGACGCTTTAGGAGCTTCCTGGGGTTTCTGGGTTTTGGGACCGGGGCTTTAATATTATATCCTGCTCTCTTTTCTCGAGAGCCCTTTCCCCCTGGCTTCTTGAGGCCAGAGCTAATTTTTTCCCAGAGCCTTGCTCCCCCCCTCTTTCCGAGGGTGCCGCAACTTTTCGTTGCTCTTCCAGTCTTTTCGACTGCTCCGATATGCCTTCCAGCATTATCCTTGCCGGCGAGAGCAGCTTTAATGCTGTCTCGTCCTTTTTTGTTGCTAAGAAATATAAGTGCCTATTGATTTCCTGCCAAAACCCCACTTCGAATAGCAGGCATGTTTCGGCCAGTGGGTAGTTAAGCCTTGCCCATAACAATAGCTGTTTTAATTCTTTCTTTGGGATCCCTTCTGTATATGCTTGAGCCACGCCTTGTAAGGCGGACAAAATTTCCCGTTGTTCCTGGGAGAGTGTGCAATTATGTTCTTATTTTTGACCTTCTCACCGAATCTGTCGTCAGAGCTGTCCGAAAGCTCCCGATCTCCGCCCCGCAGGTCACAGGAGAAGGATCCAGAGGCGCCTTCCGGTTCCGATCCGGACTGCTCTGCTACGAACTGTCTTCGGCAGAAGCTGAGAGATGTAATTCTCAGTGACTGCTGTTTTTTTTTTTTTCCAGACTCTTCTGGCCATTTTTTTTTTTTTTTTCTTTCTTCTTTTCCTTTTTTCTTCAGGCTTCTCTCTGCAGGAGCTGTCAGTGCTCTCCTGGGAACTCGTCCTAGATCGGAGCTGCCCTCTCGGCTCTTCAGGGCTGATCCCCCCCCAAAAGGGTTGGTGGGGGGTGCCCACGCAGCGAACGCCACTTGTAGATTTCAGTTTTTCTTTTTGCTGATTTATGTCCGGAGATAGCTCAGGGATGGCCTTGAAGAGCCCGGCGCTTCAAAGGATGAGGAGAGACTTCTGATCTTGTCTCGGTCTCGGTGTTTATTAATTGTTTATCTAAAAGATCTTGTTTCACCATACACCCAGTGAAACCTTCCCAGTCCTCATACAGGCGTTGTTTCCTGTGTCGGATCAAAGTCCAGCCACCAGACACTTCTGGCAACATTCCAGGACTCCCGAGCCCCCCAAGGGTGGTCTCGGCCACTCTGCACCTCCATCCTGAGGTGCTGAGATCCCACACATAAGGACCTACACACTCCATATTCTTCAAGATTGTGGTTTATTGAGCAACAGGAAAGCAATCTCAGGATTGCTGCTGATCATGGCAATGGCCACCAAGTGTTGATGTGGGCAGCAACAGAGAGGACAATAAAGACAGATCATAGTAATGACATCTATCTCTCTATCTTTCTTCCTGTCTATCTATCTATCTATCTATGTAACATTTACATAATTGAATCTTCCTGGCTCTGGTGCCAGGCAGTTGGAGGTGCAAAGCTCACCTAAAGCAGCATCCCTCTCAGGAGAGGATTAGAGACATGTTCCCTCGACCGATTCTGAGCAGGCAGAGTTGTTTTCATCCTCCAGCCTCTTGTGCCCTGAAGTCTTCAGTTAATTCTTTAAATTTCCACCTCTCCTAGAGAGGTGGAACAATTCCATGTTTAGGTGGTGTTTGGTGACTCTGCTCATACGTGCCATGCATTACATGACGCATGGTTTCCTTCACTGGCATCCCCAGGGCTGTGTAAGTGCATTCGTTCATGGGGCCTTAGGGGAGTCTCTGTTACTGCTGGTCAGAATTCTCAGTTGACAAAAGAGGGAGAAGAAACACCTTGGTCCTCCTGCATATACTGAGGTGGCCATAGAGGCTCTGTGACCTCCATCAGAGATCTTTGCACGCATCCTCATCTCCTGAATGACCAGGTTTTCTAACAAGAGTGTGGATGTCAGAAAGGCAGGAATGCTGGTGCAGGCCTGAAGAGAACTCCAGAAGTTTCACTCACAAGGAGTGAGCTCACCCAGGAAGCCACCTGCAAAGCCAGGATGGAGCTGTGGGACAGGGCAGGGTGTCAGTCACTACTGAAAGACAAACAGGACATGGCACAAGCAGAGGGAGGCCCTCACCACACCCTTGAGAAATGCCACACCTTCCCTGTCAGCTGCCTGAGAGGCTCTTGCAGCTTCAGTCCCAGATGGCCCCTGACTGTAGGGCCAGGGTCACTTTGGAATCTGTGCCTCCCCTCAAACAGAGAATGACCCAGCAGAGCAGCAGCACAGTGCTTTGGGAATGTGTGAGCCCAGCAGTCTTGGAGTCTTGGCCCACAAAGGTCCTATGGGAAGCTGAAACCCATCTTCTCTTGCTTTCTGTGCAGGTGCTTCTAGAGAGAGAGCAGGAGCAGACTGCTTCATCAGAGATGCCATGCCAGACTCAGGGAGAGCTGTTCCCAGCCCGACAGCAGGAAGAGCAGCTTGGGCAGCAGGTGGAGAAAGGAGAAAGGCCAGGTAAGCCAGACTGGCCAGGGGAAAGAGGGCAGGGCAGGAAGAATGGCATAAACCAGAGCTCTTGGGACTGAGGAGGCCAGGAATCCCACAGACACTGGAAGCACAGAGCCTTGGAATCTGCAGAGATCAGCCCTGGGACAGGAGGTTTGAAATGGAGGCAGAGGTGGGGAGGGAAGCAGAAAGAAGGAGCTGAATCAATGTGATTCTGAGGCTGCAAGAGGAAAAAAGCTGAGCCTGGTGGCAGCTCCCAGTCACTTGCTCTGCATTTGTGTGCACAGAACATCAAGGCAGAGCCACAAGCAGAGCTGCTTGAAGCTCAGAGTGCCATCATGCCACTGAAGAGGAGGAACAAGGAAGACATGGGAAGAATTCAAGAGGAGAATCTCCATCAGCAGAGGGGCGATCAACACAACCAGGTGAGTGAAAGAATGGCAGCCGCTCCACTCAAAAGGCGTCCTCTTCCTCCTTGATTACAGAACATCAAGGAATACCTGCAGGCACAGCTGCAGAAAACTGATGCCAGGATCAAGGCTCTGGAGAAGAGGCTTGAGGAAGACATGAAAATCGTCAGAGAGAAAGCTATCTGCCTCCCTCAGGCTCTAGAAAAGCAAGTGAATGAAAGAGGGATGCAGTCACTGCTGTCACCAAACTGGTGGTTTCGGCCCTCCTTGCCTTTCAGTGCAGAGCAGCAGGGAGTGGGGCCATGCCTCTGAGTGCCATCCTGCTGTGGTGTGTATCACAGTCACTCTGAGGGACATTTCCTGGTGTGCTGAATCTCAACTGCTGCCCTGGACAGTGAAACTTGTCCTTTGGCCTTTGGGCCAGCAGTCATCCAAATTGATTTCTGCTGGCCTGTTCCTGCTCCCCTTGTTTCTGGAGGTGTTTCTACAGTGGAACGTGGTGATCCAGATGGAAGACTGAAAGAAGCTGTCTGTATCCCCTGTCAATCTGTTCTTTCCCTTTCCTCACAGTCGATGACTCTGGGCTGACAGGGACAAGCTGTAGTGTCTGACTGCTTTGTTCTGTTTGACTTGAGCTGAAAATGCTGACATCTCACCGGGCAGCCTGCACAGACTTCCAGAGAATGTCTGGCAATGAAGGACCCCAAGGTTGGCATGAGGCACAGGAACAGTGCCCACCACAACTGCTGCAGGTTGAGCACACCTATGCGGGCTCTGGCACTAAAGCTGCTGCCGCAGCAGCATCACCTCAAGGAACGCATACTGTCAAACCTGAGAACTCGAGCTCGGGCAGTTTGTTCATCTCCAATGCTGCCAGCAGCATGGCTGCTCCAAAACAGGAGACTGAGGAGAAGTACCTGGAGATGCTGGGTATGTCTGGGCTGTTTCTTGTCTGAGGGACAGTGTGTTGTGTGCAGGTGTCAGCAGAGCTGTACCAAATGTTCCTCCTGAGTTTGGGCCATTTAGGACTCCCCAGAGGAAGTGCTGTACTCTGAAGGAGCAAGAGAGAGCTCTGGGTGAAATGGACTGGCTAGAGAGCTTTGTCTTTTTGGGAGGGAAATTTTTATTGGGCTTGTTTTGGTTTGGTTTGGTTTTTTTGTTGTTTTGTGGGCTTGTTTTGGTGGAGTTTGTTTTTCTCCATCCTGAAGGAGCTGTTCTGCCTCACATGTCTTGCTGATGTCATTTTTATGACTGTTACTGTTACCATAATGAAAATGCTATCTTTTTGTCAATAAGAACTCCTTTGAAAAGAAGTACATCAGGTTACAGGACCAACAGAGAGCACTAGGTGTTTTTCATGTGCCCCCAAAGAAAAAAAAACTGCTGAAAGGTAGGGAAGATGTCCTTCTCTCCTGGAAATGAATCTCCCCGTGCTTTGTTTCCTGTCAAGAGAACTCTTCAAAGGACTGTACAAAATCACTCTCTGTGCCTACCATCTGCACTACAAGGCTACCTGTCCTGTTACGAAGATGAAAGAAGAAGCTTTAGTCTTTAGGAGCTGAGGCACTAAACTCCAGCACTCCAGGGACAGGCCCGGTGCCATGCACTTGAGAGGAAAAAGCATCATCTGCCTTCTGGCAGAGCCCTCCTGCATCCTGCAGGTTTTAGGTATTTAGAGCAGAGATCTCCTGTGTGGGCTGGCTTTCAGTGCAAGATCTAAATGGCTTCTCCTTTCTCTGCTTCTCTTTTGTTTCTAGGAGTTTTGGAGATGTTTGCAGAGCACTTATCAATGCCACAGGAGGAGAGGTAAATGTCAACAGCCCCTGCAGACTCTGCTGCTCTTGAGGGGCTTTCCCCTCTGGTGTGAGCTGTGGCTGGAGCTTTGGCTAGAGCCGTGCTGAAAAGGCACAAGTAGCACAGACTGGTGCCAGCCTGCAAAATACATTTGGCACTTTGTCCTCCTCAGCTGCCGGAAGGAAGGCACGCAGGGCAGCGCTTCCTTTCAGACAAGGACGCGCTCACTCGCTCTCCATTGCTAAAACAAAGGTGGTGCCTTAGAGCACCTCCCTGCTCTTTGGGGCTACAGCTTCAGAGTCCTGAATTCTCGATTCTGGCTGCCAGCTAATCCATCGGAAAGTTACTGGTAGTTCCTTAGCCACCTGCAGTGCTGCACTTGGCAACTGCACATAGGGAGAGATCTGCAAGGTGCCCTAAAAGCCCTAAGCCCAGCCCATAGCCCAAGATGTATCCACAGAATATTAAGGCATGGATTACTTCTTCTGATTCCTAGAAAGAGTAGCAGAGAGTGTGGTCAGAGGTTTGTGGGTGATAGCTGAGACACCATTGTTACCAAGTGGACAAGGCAAAATGTCAGTGGCTACATGTGTCCTGTAACTGGCCCCCAAGGCAGCAGAGAAATGGGCTGTTGGAATGTCAGGTCCTAATTACTGCAGTGCCTAATCACAAGGCAGTTTGGCACAGCTCAGCTGTGTCATTGCAAAAATCATTTGCTCCATGCGCACTGTTGTGCGTTGCCACCAACTGCTCAAGGTGTCTTTGAAAGGCAGGGACCTATGTGAGTCATTGGAGTTTCCTGAAAGGAAGAAACCCCAGGGACAGAAAGCACCATTTCTACAGCACTGGCAGGGCAAAAATCCCAGCAAGATGAAGACACCACAATCAACAGATGCCTGGGACTCTGGGCCACATTTGCCTGGGATGGCCAGGTCCTGCACATGACATTTGGGGAACAGATGGTCCCACTGTGCTACTTTCTGGGTCTTTCTAGCAACCAGAGGAATCCTCATCAAGCCTGTGAACACTGAGCTTGGAAAGTCATGGATCATTGTTCTTGTTGTTTTCTTTTCTTTTTTTTTAATTTTTCCTGTGGACAGCATCCATTTGTAACAACAGCCAAGCCAGCATCCATCCTGGCACCACTCATTAACTCAGTCCAGAAGAAGTAAGAGACAAGAACATATCATGTCAAGATGTCATCTCCATAGCCAATTTGAGTAGAATTGTAGAGTAGGATTCTAGAGTAGGATTGTTGAAGAGTTTTGTCGGATAGGGTTATAGAGTAGGATGAATTAAATAAAGTAATTAAATAAAATTTCTGAAACATCAACTCATTTGGAAGATGATTTGGAAAACGCCCCTACTGACCCCTTCAGAAAACTCAACATTTCCTCCTGAATTAGCAGTTGTTTTTTACTGGTGCTAAGACATGCTTATGGCTTCATTTGTATGGTTCAGAAGCGGGGAAGGCTCTTCTTCATTCATCCTCCCCAAAGCACGCTACCTTTAGAATACCATCCACTGGCTGGTTTTGGCACAGCTGTGGTATTTCTAGTTGAGGCAGAAAAGGCAGTGGCATTTGCAGGAAAAACCAAAGGAGGAATGGGCAGCCCAAACATCCTGTGTGGATTCAGGCCTGCAGCTGTGACTCAAGAGCATTTGGGTTCCTGCCACTTGGATTTGGATCCCTAAATGAAATCTCCTCGGCGTGAGGAAAGACAGGAACCCAACATGACAGGTCATAGGCCAATTTCTAGCTGTCACTGCCTGCAGGAAAAGGCTCCATCCTGCAGGACTCCAGCACTCAGCATCCTCAGCCAAACACAGCAAGTGCTGGCAACTCAGAAACTTGCACCTCTGCCTTGCACTAAAGACAGCACCTCTCACAATGGGCACTTACAGGTACAAAGTATTGTGGTGTGACCCCTCCATGCAGCTGGTGGACTCACCATCCCTGCAAGCCTTTGAAAAAAGACTGGATGTGGCTCTGGGTGCCGTACTTTAGTTGACGTGTTAAGGCATGGGTTGGACTCGATCATCTTAAAAGCATCTGTCTTCCAAGCCACTGACTGTGTGATTCTGTCACTGAGGGAGCTTTTCCTGCAGCCCTGGAAAAGGGCTGTGGGGGCCCTTGGCTGAGGATGGGGTGATCAGGGCTCATGGAAAAGAAGCAAAGGGCTCAAGGCGAAGGCCGAGAGGGCAGAGCTGCCCCACCGCGGCCCAGAGCCAGCCTCATGTCCTCCTCCTCAACCTGCGACCTCGGCGCTGCCCTTTTCGGCACTGGCGGCTCCTCTCGCTGCGGGGCTCCAGGCCGTGCTGGGGGCCGGGCCCCTCGTCCTCGGGAAGCGCCGGAGCCTCGGAGGCGAGCGGCTGCTGCTGTGGCCGGCAGGGGAGAGCTGCGGCTGCGGCCCCGAGCACGGCGAGCAGCCGCTACGGCCGGCTCCTGCCGCGGCTCCTGCCTCTGCTCCGGCCTCTGCTCCTGCCCTGTGCGCACAGACACGGCCGAGGGCTGCCCGGCAGCTCCGTGCCGCTCCGCAGCGGGCCCGGCCGGGCTGCTGCTCTCTGCGGCCTCTGCCCGCCGCTGCCGGCCCCGCCGCGCTCCCGCCTGCCTCTGCCACGGCCCACACGGGAGGCAGCACACTGCGGCCGGCTCGGAAAAGCCCTGCCCGCAAAGCGCCCGCCACCGCCTCAGGGCACAGGCTGTCGGCGTCCTCGCAGCTGCGAGCCGGCCCGGGCCGCCTGCCGGCCTCGGACACAGCTCCCACTTTTGTCTCCATGGCCGCAGCTGCTCGGCACAGCGGGCTGAGCACAGCCAGCGCCAGCAGCAGCTCCTCACGGGCCCAGGCTCCTGGAGCTCCAAGCCCGCCCAACCCCGAATTCCAGCCCTGAGGGGCTTGGCGTCGCAATGCATCCCCTGGGGACAGCAGAGTCCGCCGCTGAGCTCAGCCCGTGGCGACTCCACCAAGTGACCCAAGGAAAATTCACCAAATCCTCATCAGAGACAAGAAAAAACTCCCATGGTGCCTGACAGCCTGAAGCAACTGCCAATTACAGGTAATGCCATCCACGTGGGAAAAGAGCTTTTTTCATTAAAGCAGAGAAAAGTTACCTAAATGGAGGCCAGGAGCCAACAACAAAGTTATTTGGACTCATGCTTCTTCTGTTTGTTAAAAAGACCAAGAAATGGCAATCTTGCTCTTCTGACACAGCCCTCTGTTCATGATGTGAGACAGTGAGTGCTGATGTGCAGGAGCTGATGGAAGGGACAGGGATGAGAATGCAGCAGGCACAGTGCCAACCTGACAGAGGGATGATCTCTGGCACTGGAACTGAAGGAGAGCAGTTTGCAGGCAGGAGAGAAAATGGCTCTTTGGTTCACATCTTCTTTCAGTGCTGCTAAAAATGTAGCCTGGAGGAAGCTGGGAACACCAGAGCATGGAGCCCTTTCCAGGCAGGGCTGCATCTGCTGAAGGGGCAGAGGGAGCCCAGCAGGGATCAGACACAAAGCAGCAGGGGACTGAGGAGCCCCTGTGGTGGCAGTGAGCAGCCTCCGGCTCTGCTCACTGCTGGTGGCATTTTCTATTGAACCACCTCCAAAGACTTCTGCTTTGCTCTGTATTTTTAAGTGTTTTATCCCTTGGAGGGTTTTTTTTTTTTTTTTGGGGGGGGGGTTTTTTGTTTGCTTGTTTGTTTGCTTTGATTTTTTTTTTTTTTTTGCTCGTCTCCTGGACCTTTATTTCTGCAAATTTTCCTAGCCTGTCAGCAGCAGCCCCTGTTCAGAACTGGCTCTAAAATATCAGCAAAGCAACTGGCAACAACACTAGGTGGAATCATGTGGTTCAGGAATACTTATGCCAGAACCCTGCCAGTGCCTTGTGATTTGTCAGGACCTCCTTTTCTGTGCAAAAACTAGGGATTAGCGGAGGTTTTTTTTCAAGGGCTCCTGAGAAGCAAATGTTGTGCTGCGATTCTCATGAGTGTACCCGGTAACTTCATTGCAGCACAACAGAAAGTATGCTCAGGGTAGCAGAGCAGCTGGGAGCTGGTCACTCCCTGCAAAGGGCTGGTGTACGATGTGGGAACACCACGTTCCAGGATGGGGCAGAAGGGTAATTGTTCTTAAGGCACTGCAGGTGAGGTTTGGGCTCACTCAGAGGGCAGCCAGGGCTGGTGAGCACTGGAAGATCCAGCTGCAGTCCCCATCCATGTCCCTTTCAGTGCTGGCTTTAGGGTGTCTGCAGCCTGGATCCAGAATGCCCTGGGAGGCTCCTGTGGCTGCCTTTGCACCCAGGCTGAGGATGCCCAGGAGCTCCTGAGGCCGGCAGTGGGGACCAGGGCTGGGGCTTGTGGCCTGGCAGGTGTGGCTCTGGGGGCTGTGACATGCCAGAGCGTGGATCACTGTCACTGTCCCCCGGAGCCCTGGCAAGCTCTGTGATGTTCCAGGGACAGCGGGAAGAATGAAGAATGGGTTAGGTTGGGATTTTGCCTGAGCCAGAACCTCCAGGCCAGCTGCCCAGCAGTAGAGAGCCCTGGAGGACCGAGTGAAGGAGGCAGAAACAGCTCTTCTACAGTGTAAAGTGCAGCTAATTTATCAGGAGAGGCGGAGGAATGGTTAACAGAAAAAATTCCCCAGACTGGAAAAAAAATAAAACAATCCCCAGCACCCTTCTGCACAGGCTTTTAACATCTTTCAAAACGGGGGGTGGACACCATATCGTAACCAATAAGCGACTCTCGGGGTGTGGATTCAAGGGCTACAACAAATCAGAACAAGGGGAGGAGAGAGGGTTGGGATAGGGATTGGATCTTGGGGTGAGGGACAGGGAACTTTCTGGAACAAAGGGTAGGCTTTGGGCTGATGGATGGGCCCAAGGGGCCGGGTTGTCTTGACAGACAGGGAAAAATCCGGTGAGGAGGGAGGGAATTGCTTGAGGGACACTTGGGTAGGAGGGCATAATTCAGGGGAGAAACTAACTGCAAGAAGTCGGGGAACACTTGAACATACTGCAAGCTAACAGAACATTTGACTCGGAAACTAACGCACTGCAACACAGAAATTCAGGGTTTCAGCAGCCGAGAGGTGGCACGGTTAGAACCCTCAGGAGCTGGTGAAAACCATCTCTGTCCTTCAGGTTCCTGCTGTGTGGGAAGGAGCTGCGAGTTGTGGTGGCTGCACTCCCCCTTTGCTGGCAGGATGATCTGTACCAGGGGAGAGCAGAAAGCTGCCGTGGTGAGCAGAACATGCTCAGAGCATTCCAGTTCAGAGAATGGCACTGCCCCTGAAGGGCAAAAAGCTTGAAAGCATAGAATTCTGTGCAGAACCATTGCAAAAAATTTCTTCTCTAGAACATGCCCATTTTTGTATACTGTAGATGAATACCCTGGGTTTTAGAGAATACATGGGTTTTTTTCTAAGGTTTTTTGGGGGAACTCTCAAGTTTATTTCTATTTGCATTTTACATCCAGCATGTATACAGATTTTTTTTTCTTTTGTAAATAATTAGGGAAAAAATAACTAAGCATTTTTTAATCTTTTGGGATATTGTCATTAATATCCTTAGAAAGCAAAACTTGTTGAATATGTGTGAAAACATAGAGAGAGGGAAGATAGCATAAAAGTCTTTTAGAACAGGGCGTGTAATAAGGACTGCAGAACTGAGAAATTCCTCCAAGGGCAGAATTAGCAAGATATATCACCAAGAATACCTGCCAAGATACTTCCTTAAATCGAGGGAAATGTGACCTGCAGCCATACGAAGTACAGGCAAAGCAAATGAAAACGTTTGGAAAAGAAGGAATTTTGCCAGCGAGATCAGTCTGTCTGGATAACTGAGGGTTGCCCATCAACATTGCAGGGCATTCCTCAATATTTGCAGTGTCTTTTCTCCCAATTTCTGTGAAGTGAATAAGCTGCAGTTGTTTAACCATTAATTTAAGCTCATTGAGGAATTACCAAGCACCATGTATATTTTTTTGTAGCTCAGCAGGACTTGAGTTTCCCAAGTCTTCTACAAAACAGAAGAGAACCACACAGCTCCTTGTGCTAATGTTAATGAAGGGTTTCATGAAAGCAGGTGAATGAGAGCATTGCATTATAGAACTTCCACATTCAAGAAAACAGGAGTCCACTTAGAATAAAACCTCTAAGGCTAGCATAACATCAGAACAGGATGAAATGAAATTACTAGACAGGAAGTGATGCATTAGAAATGAAGTGTATCATTTCTGATACATCTGCATGCATTTGCAAGCTAAAACAGAAAAAGAAGGGCAGAGATAACAAGGAACGAAGATTTTAAAATTGCACTGTGCAGAAGAGACACACGAACCACCAGTGTGAACACAGCTGGGAGATTCATCTTGGAGATGCATTAGAGTGGAACCCATTCACTGAACGTTTCTGGTGCACATGAGTGCAAAGACTGAGGAACAAAAGAAGAAAAGTTTAGTTTCTGAAAGCTATTTAGATTCCTGGAAGCATTGTCTAGAGACCTAAAAATCTAAAGCCTCAAAGAATCTGAACCTAAAACATCCCCACATGGATTGATCAGGTATGATGGGCACATCTCTGCTCTTTTCAGAGTCAATGAAATTGACAATGAGTGTCTGGAAATTAGGAATGCCTGCCCAGATTTTATCTCGGTTACTTTAAGAGCACCTTAATAAGGCACTTCAGGAACTGAACTCTAAAGTTCTTCACCCTGCTCTATTTACTTTACATTTGAAAAGAGGCTGGTAGAAGGAGGGATCTGGCTTTAATTTCTCCCCAAATCACCTGTTGCACTCTCAGGTTACAAGTAGATGTAAAATTCAGCTAATCACTCTCTCTATCCATGAATATTCCACTAGTGAACTGACATATAGAAACATCCTTTTTCCCTTGGTACCTTCCTAAATGGTGCCCTGATGAACAGGAGACTTGCATAAATCTCACATAAAATCACCAAAATTGCTGAAATTAACACTCAATTCCACAATAAAAGCTTCTGGGAAAAGGCTTGACAGGATCACTGAAGAAAGTCAAACCTGGGAGAGAAATGTGCATTTTAGCGCTGATCAAGGGGAAAGAAAGAGAAATGCTGTAAAAATTCCAAGTGGAAGGTGAGGAGAAAGACAGGCAGCACAGGAAGCACAAGGCCCCGTCAGATGACCTGTGGAAGGTAACTTTGTGCCCCAGCTCTGTTAGAGGACGTTCCCTGTCATTGGCGGAAGCAGCTGGAGACATAAATACTGATTGATTTGGGAGCCACAGTCTTGGTAAATGCAGAGGTGGTTCAGTAAGGTGACATGAGGGAGTTCCCTCAGAGCAACTGGGATGCCTGAAAGAAGTGAACAGCTCACCACAGCCCGGCCCGCTCGGCTGCTTTTCCTTCTGACCCTCCTGGGGAGGCTCTGACATTTCCTCTTCCCTGATGGAAGTGCAGCTGCTGCCAAGGGAAAGGTCCCCATACTCACTCAAGTGTTCCCTTTGCTTGCCAGATGCCCCATCTGCTGTCGCTGTCCAGGAGAGCTGCTCTGCACAGGAGGAGGAGCCCGAGGGAGAGGCTTTGAAGATGGGGCAGCTGGGATCCCTCTGCTTGGAGCTCTGTTTAAAGATACACGGACTTGCATGTGAACAGGGATTATTATATGGATTTGTACATAAGTAGCCAGCTATTTGTTCAGGCCTATTTCTGTACATATGGTATCAGATTTATGAATGTACTGTGTATCTATGTACGTATAGGTACCTGTATACATACAGGTTTTCAGTCACATCTTTGTGTGTATTTGTATCCAGTTTGTTATGTGTATTGTAATATCTGTGTTTAGATTTCCGTATGTATACGGTTGTGTAGGTATCTATTTCCATTGATGTAGTTTTGGTCTTTTTAAATAGCTATATTGGTATTTGTTTTGGTATTTGTGTATTTTTATATTTTTTTAGATGTGCATTGATGTATTTCTATATATATAATATTTACATATATATCCAGATATATTGCTGTATATTTGTATTGATGCAGTTGTACAGATATTTAGGTTGGTACTGCTGTTTGTCTATTTATAGATAGGTTTGTTTTATGTATCTGCTTCTTGAATGTAATAGGTAACATTTATTCTGTATTCACATCTGTATATTGTAGTGGAGTACAGTCCCAGTCTCTGGAAGGAGGTTGCCAGGGGGGTGCCATGGGTTGCCATGGGGGTGCCAAAGGGGTGCCAGAGGGGTTCTTGGTTCCTTGATGAGGGGATTCGCATCTCTGTTGGTCCGTCACGGTGGTTGAAGACAGGCAAGAGGGGTCTTCTCATGGAGCGGGGGGGGAACCACCCCAGAGCTCAGTCCAGCCAGGTCAGGAGTTTGGAAGAAAGTCCAGTTCAATTGTCCAGAAAAGGGCAGCATGCCCCCTTCGAGTACAGCATGGCGTGTTCTGCAAGCATCACTTGTGAACGCACTAGATAAGCAGGAGACTTTCTTTCCCAACCGGCTCAGCAGTTTTAACCCTTTGGTAGTCTTTTCTCATGACAATTGTGAGGCAAAAAATGAAGGATTTTTGGATGGACTTCTACACGACCTCGTGACTCACGATTGTCTTGAGTAATCTTCATCAACAGAGCTCTGGAGTGTCTTCAAAACTCGTTGCACGTCGGTAGCATAACCCCGGAAAAGTAGGGAACTCAGGGGAGAGGGGATAAAAGGGGAAGAGAAGGAAAAGAAAGAGGGAAAAAGGGAACCAACAAACATAAACATAATTAATATTGATCAGCATAACAACTTCACACGTGGTTATTAGGTATAACAATTTCAAAAATAATGATTAATTTAAACAATTTCAAAAAATATTAATCAGTTAAAGCAATATCCTTTGTTTAACAATTTCAAAATGATTAAAAAAATCACAAATAATCAAAACAACAAACAAATCATAATATTATCATCGTCTTTTAAAATTATTTTCTAAAACTTAAAATAACTTTATGTAAATCATACTGTATATTTAAGAAGTTATTCTAAGGCACATATGCTTGATTCATAACTGTTTCGTATCAAATGTTTTGGGGACATCTATTGTATAGAGTACATCAGCTAAGTGGTGTGCTTTGACTACAGTTGATAGTCTCTTAAGCTTTTTCATCATTCTCCAATTCCAAATGAATAGGGCTGCTGCCAAGATAAAGCCAAGCGTAACTAGGATCAAAAGAACAACAATTGGATGGCACACATTGTTCAGAACACCTGTGGCAGTAGGTGATCACTCAAAAAGAGTATCCCACCACCTATGCTCAGCATCCTGCTTTACCCTCTCCGTAACCCGGTGTATTTGTCTCACGTTGTGATGAACAGTCACCAGAGTCTTCTGTCCGCTCTCCTTGATTTTCTTGAGGATGTCAATCAGGTCCTGATGGAGCAATAGTTGTCTCACGAGGGTGAGGTTCATTCCGATAGGAGTGGGCATCAGCTTCTGGATCAGCGTGTAGTTGGATTGCAGTAGGTGGTGAGAAGTGACTGGAGCTTCATAAGAGAAATCGCATCCTACTATCTTAGAAAAGTTACAAGCACAAAAATTTGAATGATTCTTTGTATCTACCACAACATCTTCTACAAAGACAGAATCACATGTCGTTCTAAAGCATGCACAGCCATTGCCTATGTATATAAGAACTGTCTGGGTCTCCTCATGTGGACGAATCTCGAAATGACAGATGTTCTGCTCTGTGTCCAAACAGATATCCTGAGCTCTAATTGCATTGCTTTCACAGATAAACCCTTGCTGTTCTCGGACAATACAAGTTTCCAGGTTAACAGTTTGCCATTTGTCATCAACCTGACGGGCCCATCCCCTATGTTCAGTAGGATAGGGAACAGCTCCGTCATGGTTTAATCCTAATGCAATAACAGGGAAGACCAAATGTACAGAGGCATTGCGTATGGTTAAGACAAAAGCAGTGGCTGTGTTTGAAATGGGATCATAGGTAAAGTTCACCAGGTTCCACCAGGATTGGAATTCTCTTTCAAATTCAGTGGCACTGTCCCAGATTATTTTCCGAATTTCTGTGGGGAAGGTGCCTTCCTCACCCTCTCTTATAATTGCAGCAGAGACAGATTGCATCCACAATTGTGCCTGGATACAGCTGAGGGCTAAGGAAACATTGTTCTGTGTAGCACTAAGTGCATCAATTACCAATTTGTGATCATTTACATTTACCTTCTCCCAATTTGGTAATATGCTTGATAGTAGCCACTGGTGTGTTCGCAAAAGCCAATAAGAATGACTGCAGTAGTTGCTGTAATTTGGTCAAATCTCTAATTGTGACAGCCAATTTATTCAAGTTCAATTAATTTACATGTTATGTATAATACCATCACCTGGTGTTACCATAAGGGAAGGGAAAACATTATTTCTGTTGTCCATCTCTAGTGTTACCGTGGTTTATCAGGTCTTCATGTCCCTCGGAGTTCTTCTGAAAAAGTAAACACAACAGACTCTGCCACAAAGAGGCAGAAAAGGTTAGAACAATGGAATTGTCAGAGAGGTTTTGAACAGCAGTGGTACTTCCCCTTCAGCAGCAGGGGGTCCACCAAAAACAGGTTGTCCAGGGTAAATGCCCTGGGTTCTTGAAATCATCTGGTCCCTGTAGTGAAGGAATTGTGCTTGGAGCTGTCTGGCAAAAAGCAGTGATTTTGGAACACTCATTTAGCCCCCCTCTATAGTAAGAGGTATGAGAAGTCCATTTAATCTTTTCACCCTCTGCCCTATCCTGTACACTTTTGACAGTAAAGTGAGAAACATTACCAGATTGAATTTCCTGTGGGTTTAGGAAAATCCCAAACCATCCTTGCATTGCTTTAACAGTGTTATCACCTATAGGTCTTTTAAAAGCATCAGCCTGGAGCAACCCAAATATAAACATAGGTTAGGACTTGGTGTTAATACAGACAAGAAAGTAATTCTGTCCCTCACTTTGGAAAATACTCCAAACAGTAAACAGTTCCCCAGCCTGGGCATTGCCCTGTTCCTCTCTGTTAGCAGAAGCGGGGGAGAGGGGAGGGGTTGCTTTAGTCACAGAGGCAGGTTTATTTTGGCTGCTGCCCAAGCTCCCAGTTTCTTGGATCGGCCAGTTCTCCTTCACCTCCCTGGGAGCCAAGCCAACCACAAACACCCCTTCCCAGGTAGTGTACCTTTTCTCAGCATCTTTGAAACCACAGGAATAAAAACCAACAGGCTTTGTCAGACCCTCGGGACCCTGCTGCCAAATGTTTATTGAAAGTTGTGAGGAGGCAAATCCCCACTCCACCTGAAAGGGGTCTCTAGGATGGATAGGGTCCAGTGCTTGGTGAGCTGTCCCTTCAAGAATCAGCAATTGCAATGTTTCCTTCTGAGAAGAAGTCCAATCCCATTTTATTCTTTTTCTCAGCAAGTCATAAAGGAGAACAAAAGGGTCATTCTGGTTACTAAGAAGTTTATCTGGTCTTTCTAGAGGAGACAGAGCTACTATGGTTTTCTGAAGGAGAATTGCTGTAGGTTTAAGTGTTCCCGGAAGCCTTTGAGTTAAAGAGGTCATAATTTCAGGCTTTACAGGTGATTGGATTGGAGATTCAAAACCAGGAATTAATTTCTTTTCATGAATCAATTGCAGGCAGCCGGATTTGTGAATGTTTTCCAGGAGTTGGTCGGGGGTACCGACCAAAGGGTCTCTTTTTCCCAAGGGGTTAAGCCCCTCAGCCCAATGAGCTGTGTGCTGAGTTAGGGACCATGGGATGCGTCTGTCTGCTGTTGTTAAGAACACCCCATGTCCCCAGCACCCACCGGCTCCTTGTTCTGACAAAAGAATCTGATCTCCCCCAGTGAGAGACACTTGACAAATGTGTTCTGTTTCAGATTTTTGGGGGAGAAGCCCGTACTGCTTTGCAAGTTTTGTTAATTCAGTAGCAGTGTACGGGATTTCTTTAGTGGTTTTGTGCGGGTTAAGATCTTCATTATTGATATAGTTGCATTCTGTTTTAATTAGAGGTTTTATGTTGTTACAGCAGTGTTTCCCGCAATTTTTCATCAGGGTTAATTCTGTTTGAGAACAATTTTGACTAGTGTGAGGAGTTTCCTTCTCCTGTGTTTCTTTTCAGGAATCAGAGTTCTGTGAATTTTTAACATGTTCCTCTCTCAGGGCAGTCTGTAACAAGTTATTTACATTTCTTTCTTCATCCAATTGTTTTTGCAAAACTTCAACTAGGTTTTGGAGGGAGTCTATGATAGCATTTTCCTCACTTTTTCGCTTAAAGCGAGTTTCTATGGCTGCTGTGAGACAGGCACCCAAGACTGAGCAGAGGATGGTTTTATTTGTGCCCAGTTTAAATTTTGTTCCATGTTGCAAAGAAAATATTCTATCAATAACTTTTTCTAAGTTAAACCAATTGCAGTTTGCCCATTCTTCTCCCCCCGGAGAAGGTGCGGCATTGTATTTAGCAAGCAGAGCATAAAATTCAGCTTTTCCTTTTGCACTGAAGTTTTTAGTCATTTTGTGAGGGGACCAAAGCTACACCAGGGAGTTAACTTAAGTTACATAAATAACACAGCCTTTTCACTGTCCCCTTGCTTCCCTGGGTAGTTGAAGAGACAGAATCAGTCTGGGAGGCTCTGTGAGGTTGCTTCAAATTTGTCTCTTTCTTTCCCAGACAGCAGAGATACGCACTCACATGAACACACACACACACAAATGTTTTCTTTGTGAGGGGACCAGAACCTAGAACAGGGGGAAAGCCACTCAGCCTTCGCTGGGCTGCCCCTCACTCCCCTGTGTAGGTGAAGGGACAATATCTGTCTAACAGGTACAACTTAATTTCCTCGGTCTGTCCCTTCCCTTTTAGACAGTCCAGGTACACAAATACAGCAGTAACAACAGTAACAGGTTCAGATTCAGCTCAAATACAACAGTAACAGATTCAGATTCAAATCAAATACAACAACAACAGTATCAATATCAATATCAATATCAGTAACAGCATCAATATCAGGATCAGGAGAAGTATCAGTGTCAGTGTCCCTGCCAGTAAGACCAGTAACAGAAGTGACAGTAACAATTTCCCCTGCTTTTGCACCGAAAAATATTTGTGACAATTCCGGAGCCTGTGTGCTCAATCGAGCATGAGATTTGGCTTTGGTGTGTGCAGTCTGCAAGAGGTTACAGACTACACAAAACCTGCAAAATCTCACTGGCTACTGGAAATTCTGTCCGTGACGCCAATTATGTGAAGATCCGCCCGAAATGAATGGGTGACGAATGATTTTTGGGTGCAAAAATAACCAACAAAAGGCACAGGGGTTTTGCAGTAACAAATCAACAAGATGCAATTTTATTGATTATAACCACAGCTAAATATGCGTTTGGTTAAGGGATCCGGGGAAGAGAAGGGTCAGACAAGGAAAAAAGGGAGGAAAGGAGGTCAGGGAATGGGGTATAGCTACCAAAACGTGATGTCTTCGGGGTCCCGCCGCCGAAACTCGCTGGTACACGTCTTGGGGAGTACTCGAAGGACAGTCGAACCGAACCCCAATATATACACTGTTCTTGGTTGGGGGAAGGGTGGCTGAAATTAGGTTTCCATGGAGGGGAGAAGAATAGGAGGGGAGGAGGAGGGGGTGAGACAGTTCCATTGTTTTCATGGCCGAATGCTCACAGGTACGTTAGGTTTTTCCCCCTCCCTGAGTTGGGAGGGAGTACAGTCCCAGTCTCTAGAAGGAGGTTGCCAGGGGGGTGCCATGGGTTGCCATGGGGGTGCCAAAGGGGTGCCAGAGGGGTTCTTGGTTCCTTGATGAGGGGATTCGCATCTCTGTTGGTCCGTCACGGTAGTTGAAGACAGGCAAGAGGGGTCTTCTCATGGAGCAGGGGAGAGCCACCCCAGAGCTCAGTCCAGCCAGGTCAGGAGTTTGGAAGAAAGTTCCAGTTCAATTGTCCAGGAAAGGGCAGCATGCCCCCTTCGAGTACAGCATGGCGTGTTCTGCAAGCATCACTTGTGAACGCACTAGATAAGCAGGAGACTTTCTTTCCCAACCGGCTCAGCAGTTTTAACCCTTTGGTAGTCTTTTCTCATGACAATTGTGAGGCAAAAAATGAAGGATTTTCGGATGGACTTCTACACCCTGTCAGTAATAAGTAGCAACTCTGGGGGCAACGAGATGGGAAACCATCTCTCTAAACCAGAATGGGATGTCGTTTAATAGCTTGAGGCAATTTTACAGGGTAAAGGATGTTCAGACATCTCAAAACGTGAACTAAAAGACTTATTAATTTGGGAAAAAGTGAATACTCAAAATACAGACTTGAAGTCTGATTTTACCTTTGATTTCTGGGACCAGATAAAGTGGAAAATTCACAATCTAGTCTCTCTCACAAAGGAAGAGTCTTTGGTCAAACTTACGCCTGTCTCCAGAGCTTTAATGGAGAGCTTTGATCAGAATGATTTAACAGAGACTTTCTCAAACATCAGAACAGAACACCTGGCTCTGAGACTTTAATTCTGAGTGGTGCTGGACCTTCATCCTTCTCTGGGGGGATCTCGGATTTTATTCATGGTGTCCTGGCATGTCCAGGGTTTCTCCAGGCAGTGTGGACAGCACCCCGAAACCTGGAAAAGGGGAATCGGATCAGCTTCCAGCTTTGGTCATGTTTTCTGCTTTTTCCGGGATTCCTTGAGGCACTGACGCTGCAACCTGTCATTGTCCCAACTCCTCCGGGAAATCATCCACCCCCAGAATTCCCAGAGAAGTGTTTGGGATTTTTCTTGCATTCCAAGAGATTGGAACATGGAACATGGGGAGTCATGGAACATGTTCTAGGGAGGCTGGGAATCAAACGGGTCCAGGAGATTAATGTTTGGGGAGGCTTTGCAAAAGAGGAGCTGCTGTTTCTGTGCTCTGCTGCTCTTCTGAAAAAGATGCGGCCGGATCTTATTCTGAAGTTGTGCAGGTGGGGTCAGCCAAGGGGGGGCCTGGACCCGCTCTGCCTGGCCGAGGGGCTGCAGGGTCGCTCCTGTCACTGTTGGCCCTTCCCAGGAAGTCACCCCCTCGGATCGGGCTCAGGCTGGCAGTTGGCTTTGGAGCTCTGAGGACTCTTTTCATATAGATTCCTCTGCCAAAACTTTCCGGGATTTTCACCACTTTTGGCTCCCAAGCCTCCGGTTACAGCGGGTGGTGGGACTTTGGATTTGGCTCTGCCTGCAGGGGAGCGGGCAGGGGAGAGGACAGAGGTGGCGGGGGGCAGCCAGGGCTTGAGCAGGGCAGGGATGGCTCTGCCCAGAGAGGTGGATGGGGTGGAGGTGGGAGAGCTCAGGAAAGTTGCTGTGGAGGCACAGACAGTTCATTCAGAAGCCTTGAAGCCTGTCTCATTGGCTGCTGGGGTCATGGGGGAAGGCATGCTGAGATTGCTCTTGGACCTGAGAGTTTTCCAGCTGTATGCCTGCGGGCAGGGATACAGTGTGGAACCTCTCACAGTCCATTGGAAAGCATCACAAAGTCGGGGTCTACAGCTGGAGAGCAGCCCGATTTGTATGAATCTAAAAAGATCCAATTTAGTGAATCCAGATGTGAGTTAGCAGGCTCTGGCTTTCTTCCTGTCACCAAGAACTTGGAGCTCTCCTCCCCAGCCCTTCCTAGCAGGGTTCCCAGGAAAGTTGCTGCAGCAACACTACTGCCAAGTGACGCCACCCGGGGGCTATTTACAGACTTCAAACAAGACAGGGCTGCTATGGAAAGTGCCTAGAGCTGTTTATTTTTCAGCATCAGTCTAATTACATGATTATGATAATGGGAAGATGCTAGCAGCTCACAATCCAGGCAGCAGGCCAAAAATCAGAAGGTTACAACTTACTATATAATCTTCTTAACAAATCACACTAAGCAAAACATATTGACACTAGTTCTATCCAATCACCATAAGCACACGTAGCTTTGGTTAAAACAATGCTTGCTTATTTCAAATACAGTACCTGTTTGTAAGCCTTAAAACACAATGCACAGAGCTCCACTATTAAACGTCAACCTTCCTAATATCTTGCTAGATAAACTTTGTGCAGCTTAGAGAGCTATTCAGACAAGCATTAATACACAGGCTTATTGTTCTATTTGCCCTTGCTTTTTCTACAGTTTAAATAATTTTTTCTGCTGACCTATCTCATGACTGTTGCTTTAGCTCTACTCACAATTCTGCTGTGTCTGAGGCCTGCCTTTTGCAGCTTTCCCAAAACCCTCTAATTTTATGGATTCCCTCAATTCCCCCTCTCTCTTCACCCAAAAAGAAACCTTACCAATTGTGTCATTTATTACTTGCGTTTTGTGGCCTTACTATAATATTTTTGTTTCTTATCTGCCTAAAGCATGTTTTTGTTGGCACTAAGCATTAAATTGCTGTATTACAACACAGCAATTTAATGCTGTGAAGGTCCAGTCAGTGGAAAGGCCATAAATTATGCCTGACAATAGTTACAAGTCATTGTTCAAAAATCTCTTGTCGATTCCAGGGTCTTAACTCAAAACCTTCCTCCATTTCTATACCTTCATCCACCATCTCCGTGACATTTTGAGCACTGTCTGTGCATACATTTCCTACCTCTCTCTCTTGTGCGATAAAAATTTCTTGGACAGTTTTGTTCATCTCTCGTTGCACACACTGAAGGATGCAAGGTATTACTATTAATATCACTACCAAAACACCCAATACACTGAGACCGATTTTGCAAAGTTCCCTTAGCCAAGGTGCAAAGCTCCATTCTTAGGACAAATTATCCGACCAGGACCCACCATCTTCTTTAATTTCAGTTTTTGTGTGCTTTTGAGGATGGATTCAGAGTGATCAGACAGGTTCATGCAACACAATCCTTCAAATTCCTCACAACCTTGTCCTTGTGCCAGTTAAAAAAAATCAATTGCTGCTCTATTTGGAAGGGTAGAATGTCTAACACTATTAACATCGGTCAACATGTCACTGATTGCTGTGGATGTGCCATTAGTTTGTTTACTCAGCCAATATCCAAACCTATCTAATTGTTTCAATGCCATTGCTGAAGCCAGCTAGGGTAAAAACAAACCTTGGAACTTGGAGCTTTTTGGCAGGGTTCATGGAACAGCTGATTGCTGTGACAACACTACCTGTTCTTCTGGATCAGATACAGGAGTGATGAAAAGGAAAAAAAACACGGTCTAAATCGACAGTAGACCTTCCATTGCAACTACCTAAGTGGTCTTACATATTATTCAAATATTATTCAAAATTTAGAAAAAATTTGGATTCAAATAAACACTTCCTTGCCTTACCTGTAAGATATGCTCATAACGATGTGAATGCACAATACATAATTCCTTCTCACCATGAGATCAAAAAACTTATAGGAAGAATCTAAAAAAAACTATTATAACTTTACCTGATCAGCCTCCAAGCGTAACAGAGATGCTAACAGCTTGCAGTAAGCTCATGTCTTCAAAATATCTTGCTAATGTGCAAGTCAGTGCTTTTGGAAAGCTGATTGCAGATTCTTAAGAAAAGTTAGGAATCCAATGGGAGATAATTTGGGAAAGGCTTTGGGAGAAAATTTGGGACAAAAAATGGAAAAGCTTGAAAAGGCCCTTGAAGCACAAAGAAACATTTTCTAAAAATCTGTTGGTACTGTACAGTTGGACTCTGATAAAAAGGCTTGTGGCTTTGCTTGTGGTAAAGCAGGACACATGAAAAGAGATTGTCCTACAACAACCATCAAACCTAAACCACATTCTATTTGCCCTCAGTGTAGGAAAGGGAAGCATCTTGCTAAGTACTGTCGTTCTCAATTGGACATCGATGGCAAAGCTTTGTCGTTAAACTGAAATAAGAGCGCGGATTATCACCGCACCTGGACACAAGCAGCGACCTCCTTACAGTCAAGTACCCAGTCAAATGGCATTGGTACCTCAGTCATTTAATCTTTCAGGTAACCATCCCTCAAATGGTCCCAGGTCAATACCCTCACATACAAGGTTTGAATTGGCCCCCTCAAAAATTGATACACCTTTTAAATAATTTCTGGTATGAAAGTATTTCTAGTGGAATTATCAGGTTTTTTCAGCAAAGACAAGAGCTTTTGATTCTAGGCAGAGCTAGCACCAAAATTTTCAGACTTGCAGTTCTTCCAGCGGTTGTTTCAATAGATTTTAACAATAAACCAATATATTTAAATCTTGCATGTAACGTTCCTATAGCGACTCCACCAAAAACACCTATAGGTATTGCATTTCTTCTACCCATGAGTACAGCCAAGCAAAACAACTTTCCAGAGAATTCAATGCTGTCTGTGCCATTTGGAAGCTAAGGTCCTGAGGTCTTTTGGATGCAATTTTTGGACTGCAAGCAAGCAAAATTGACTTGCTGCCGGACTCACTGTAGTAAAGCAATTTACATTACAGGCATGCCGGATACTGGTGCAGATGTCACTGTAATCTCTCACATGTTTTGTCCCAGAGGTTGGGATTTAGTAGCTTGTGCAGGTTCCCTAACAGGGACTGGAGACGCTACCGTGTGTTTGCAAAGTGCATCCATGATTAACATTACAGGTCCTGAAGGAAAGACAGCAATAGTGCGTCCTTTTCTTGTTCAGAAGCTTCTCACTGTCTGGGGGAGAGACGTCCTGTCCCAATGTGGAACAGAACTGGAGGTGGGCCTGCGATGTAAACCACGTCAAAACCTGCCACTTGAAAGCTGAACTGGAAAACTGATCCTCCTATATGGATTGATCAATGGCCTTTAACAGGGAAAATATTAAATAGCCTTAAATGATTGGTAAAGGAGCAATTACAAGAAAGTCACATCACACCCACAAAGAGTCCCTGAAATTCACCAGTATTCGTCATCCACAGGAAGACATTGGACTCCTGGAGGTTGTTTCGTGACATGAAGATCAATGTAGTGACTGAAGACATGAGACGTCTTCAACCTGGACTTCCTTCTTTATCAATGATCCCAAAACACTGGCCTCTCATTGTCATTCATTTAAAGGATTGTTTTTTCCACATCCCACTTCATCCCAATGATGCTCCAAGATTTGCCTTTTCAGTTCTACTCATCAATCAAAGAGAACCCATGCAGAGATAGCACTGGAAAACATTGCCTCTATAAATGAAGAATTCGCCTATAATTTGACAATATTTTTTCACACAAGTTTTGTCTCCAGTTCAACAGAAGTATCCAAGATCCGTGATTTCACACTACAGGGATGATTTGCTCATCGCAGCTCCAACGAAGCCAGAGATGGAGCAAGCTCGTCCTAGTGTTGTTACTGAAATCCAAAATGCTGGACTTAAAATTTCCATAGCCAAAATTCAAGAAGTACCACCTTGGAAGTATCTGGGATGGAAGATGACTGAAAAAACAATTACACTGCAGAAGATACAGCTCCGGACCAGTGTCAACACCCTGCAAGACTTACAACAGCTTCTAGAAGAAATCAATTGGGTCAGACCTGTTTTGGGAATCAGCAACGATGAATTGGGTCCACTTTTTAATTTGTTGAGAGGAAGCTGCGCCATCGACTCTCCTGAACTCTAATACCTGAAGCTCGTGCAGCGCATGACAAGGTCATGGAGGCTCTCCAAAGACAACAAGCTCATTGCTGTATTCCAGAAAAGCCATTCTTTTCTGCAATTTTAGGAGGAAAGATGCAACTTTGTTCTGCCATTTTTCAATCAGACCCTTCTGAGAGAGATCCTTTGTTGATAATAGAATGGGGTTTTCTTGCCTCAAGGTTTCCAAAGACTATTTTCACAGTCTTAGAGAGGATAACACAAATTCTGATTAAGGCCAGAACAAGGTTATTAAGTTTAGCAGGTGAAGAATTTGCAGTTCTCTATTTACCACTGAAAAAAACTATCTTGATTGGGCAATGCAATATTCTGCAAATTCTGATGATTTGCAACGAGAATTATTTAATTTTGCAGATATTGCTTCTGTTCATTACCCGGCTCACAAATTATTGCAGCAAAATTGAGTTTTAGAGAGAAACCTTCGTTAAGTAAAGAACCTTTAAACACAATAACTCTCTTCACTGATGGAATCTGGCAGAGGTCACAAATCAGTCATTACTTGGTTGAACCAAACCAAGTTCCCAACTAAAACTTGGGAATCAGATATTCAAATAGTAGAGGGATCTCCTCAGATTGTTGAGCTTGCTGCTGTGGTTCAGGCTTCTCAGTTCTTCCCACAACCGTTTAATTTATTCACACATTCTGCGTTTGTTGCTAATGTGGTTAAAAGAATAGAAGGATCAGTTCTAAAGAATCCTAGTAATGACACTTGATATCATTGGCTTTCATGGCTTTTTACAACTTTACAATAACCAGCTAATCCACAGTTTGCTTCTCACATCAGGGCTCATTCTTCGCTTCCTAGATTTTTAGTGGAAGGAAACGCGAGAGCGGACAAACTGACAGTGCTTATTTCCAACACTTTGCCAAACATTTTGGAACAAGCAAAACTGAGTCAGGCCTTTTTTCACCAAAATGCACAAGCACTTGTGCAAATGTTTCAAATTTCCAAAAGTCAAGCTAAAGCTATCATTAGTACTTGCCCTGACTGTCAGCTTGTGCAGCCTCCTGTTTCTAGAAAGAGTTGTTCAACCCACGGGGTTTGCAAAGCCTGCACTTACGGCAAATGGATGTCACTAAATAGCCTTCCTTTGGTAAATTTACCAATACTCATGTTTCAGTGGACACATTCTCTGGTGGAGTTTTTGCTTCTCTTCACACAGGGGAAGCAGGTAATCATGCCTGTCAACATTTTTAGCAGAGCTTTTGCTTCACTGGCTGTGCCCCAAGAAGAAAAAAACTGACAGTGATCCCACATATATATCTCAAAAATTGGCCACATTTTTAAAGATTGGGGTGTTCATCATATCCTTGGTATTCCATATTCTCCCACATCCAAGCATTTGCTGAGAGTGATGCCGAATTTTGCCCCAAAAGGCGAGAATAACTGCTTAAGAGACTCAGCCTAAGTCAGATAAGCAGGAGGTATTTTATTACGACGCGTCGGAGAAATCACGAAGTGGATTTCTGAGTTCACATAGCAAAAGCAAGCCTTATATACAATTTTGGGTATAGGATTACATCAGATCAGATACATAATCATGCATATTCATATGGGGCGTGGTGTAGGCGGAGCGTAGGTGGAGACATCTCTTTTGGGGAATTTTCGGGTGGTCGTTCCTGTTGCCTTCATCATAGACGGGGTCTTTCCGATGACTCTTCCTCTTTAAACTTTTGAACCTCTTCCCTAATTTGGTCAATTCCCGGTGTACTTGGCTTGGTCTCTATGGCTTGGCAAAGTTCTTAGGGTCAGTTTGACATTGTTGGCTCTGAACATGCTTAGCCCATCAGTTCCCCCTTATCCCTATCTCCTTCCTGTCATTGTGTTTCATGCTTTAGCTGATTAATTGCTCTATGTGTTTCCTAATACTATGCCTTCTTCAAATGCCTCACATTCTATGTTTTAACTCATTATTTCTTGGAGGCTATCTGCTTTGGGGCTTCAAGAGGACACATCAGACATTAAAACGCATTCTTGATCAAGAGAGGGGGGAGTCGAGGTCACACCACAGATGAGGTTAAACAAAGATTTCCATGTTTTAATTTCTTCAACAGCTCTGTTGCAGAACCTGATCCACCGATTTCTAGGCATTTTTACAATAACACACAGGCAAAAGTGAAAGAAAATCCCTCTGTTTTAATTAGATACCCTGGGACAGGACCAATTGAAGGTCCATTCTGATTTATCACTTTGGACAAAGGGTTTGCTTCTGTCTCTACAGGTGCAGGAATTAAGTGGGTCCCAGCAAAAAACGTCAAACCATATCGCACCTTTTGCCTTCTGGATCAAGGCAGGCGACCTGGTTCTAAGGATCAGCACGGTGGCCCACTCTCCAGGGCCGCTCGGGCCAATGACACACGCAGACACAAATATGGTGGATGGTCAAAAGGCGTTTATTACTTCTTCTCATGGGGCCTTATAGTCTAAGGGGTCTCTACGTCAAAAGGGGGTTTGTCCTTCTTATCTATGGTTAGTAGGGAATGGAAAAGTACTGGGTAAGGAATGGAAAGTTACTGGCATTACTGTTAGTGGGGCCACATTCCTACTGTTAGTGGGGCTACATTCCTAGGGTAATCTCTTATCTTAGAGGAACAAAGGGTCCTGGCTTTCCGTGACATCGCGTGATCTTCCGCAGCGCCTGTTCCCTATCTACCACATCTCCCCCCCCTTTTTCACAAATGAATGAGGTAGTCATATACATAGGTACTAAAATGAGGTATAAGGTTGTAACTTGACAAGGGAAAGGGGTTTTGGAAAACCTGAGTAAGCTTTTGCCAGACAAGTTCAGAAAATCTTGTGACTGGCAGTGTTCCCTGGTTGAATTCACAGCAACTGTCATCGGCCTATGAACAGGATGTTGGTCCGTTCCAGGCGGCTCTGAACGAACGAGACCAGCTTGTTCAGCAGGCATGGTCCGAAGGTAACTGTTAGAAACAGCATTGCCAATGGACCTATCAGGGCAGAAATCAGAGTGCTTAGCCAAGGTGATTGATTGAACCAGGACTCGTACCAGCCCTGTTGGGCTTCCCTGTCTTTCTGTCTCTGAGCCAGTCGGTTCCGGAGTTCTGCCATGGAGTCTCTCACTACTCCCGTGGGGTCTGCATAGAAACAACACTCCTCTTTCAAGGCGGCACACAGGCCTCCTTGCTGCATGAACAGGAGGTCCAGGCCTCGCCTGTTCTGCAAGACCACTTCTGAGAGTGAGGAGACCGACTTCTCTAGAAAGGAGATGGATTTCTCGATCCTTTGCAGGTCCTATCAATGGTCTCTTGCAGCTGGGACAGTCCTTGGTGCTGGGTTGCTAGGGCTGAGACACCCGTGGCCGTTCCGGCTGCTCCCAGGCCGAGCAGCATTGCGATTGTTATACCTGTCATTATTTCTCTTTTGTGGATCCGGCTGGGTCCCTCAAGAAGATGGTACATCTCTTCATCTGAGTGGTACAGGACTCTAGGAACAATCAGAACTTGGACACAGAAGTCGTTAGAGTCATTGAATTTGGGAAGGAACACACAAGGACTCACTCCGGATCGCTGGCAAACCCACATCCCCGATGCAGATGGGACTGCCCACTTATTGTTTCTCCTGTTAGGCTTGACAATTTTGGTGCAGACGTTGCCTTTCCACCTAGACAGGGTTGCATTGCCAAAGCATCTGCCTCGGCCTGTGACTTGACTCAGGGGGATTCCTTTGCGAGGGGTATCCCATCTGCACTGGTGAGGGGCGTCAGCTGAGGAATAACTGAAGGGAGTGTTTAGAGCGACTCCTTCGTAAAAGGGGGGTTTGACATCGTAACAAAGCCAGCAGGACTCGGTTAGGTTAGGGTTGGATTCGTTCAGGGATACAAAGGTAGCTTCTAACATACGAAGGATTGGGTCTGAGTCTGACTCGGTTAAGCGGCTCATCTGAAAGGTTTCCGCTTGACCGGTCGGGACATTGCTGACCCCTGTGGGTCAGGTTTTGGGGTAGGTTATGTTTCTCCCTTTCGGCACGCTTTTAATCGCTTTGTTGGGTCCGACCGCTCGGGGTGCCGACGGCTGGAGCCTGATAATTTGCACGTTCACCCTCTCTTTTGACCCTTGAAAGACCACTGTCCACGATTTGCCTGTGGCCCAGCTAGGGTGATCTGGCTGCAAGACCGTCATGTTGTAATCAGTGCATGCCCGAAATCTAGGGATTTTATGCTGGTTTCGATGGAAGTTTCCATGAGAGAAGAAGGGTGTTTTGCAGACGATGGGTGCCCAGGTGAACTGTAAGAATTTTTCTGGTTCTTGTGGATCCCACCCAGGCCCCGACGGTCTGGCATCTGTAACTATGGTTTCGCAGCCCCAGTGCCCACAGTATCCCCATCCCGGGTGATTGCAGTAGCTTTTCCCAGGGTTTGAAGCTGGGCACCAGTAGGATAGGTACGAGTGTGTGACGTGTGGGGAATAGGGGTTTACCCTTGGCTGTCCTGGAAACAGGTCGGTGATGCGGAGCACGAAGGATGGGGTGTTTGGTGTGGTGATTTCTCTGAGTACTTTGCCACTACTAAGGTGTCGCATGACCCACCTGAAGGGCCGATGGGGGTAGTGGTCTGGGCTGGCTTGCCCTCTGGCAACAAGCCCCAACAGCAAAATCACACAGAAACACCCTTGGTGCTTGGGTCTCACCCGTGCGGGTCTCTCGGGTTCTGCCTGACGGCTTGGTGGTCTGTCACTTTCGTCTGGAACCGGGATGTACGCGTCACGAGGACGTCCCACGAGCAGGTCCTGTAAACAAAGACTCGCAATTCTCGTCAGTCTCATTCTGCTCGCTATGAAGGTCCGGTTTAATCGACTTAAGCCGACACCACCTGATTTTGCCGTCCTTTTTGACAGCTGCGTACCCTCGCCCCGTGAGCATCAGCCTCCAACCCTGTTCCCACTCACCTAGCTCGTTTCTAATTACTACCTGTGGGCCCTCTTCTAGCGTTCGAGTGGCCCAGTGTTTTTGAACGGGACTGTTTGTTTCATCTCCCCTAGGGAATTGATTCAGTGCCAGCAAAGCGGTTGCCAGCACACGTGCCTGATCTCCTGGGGGAATGGCATTGGCAAAGCCCTCTGCTTTTGCCAACACTTCTATCTTGGTTTTCAGGGTCTGGTTTGCTCTCTCAACTATGGCCTGTCCGGTACTGTTATATGGGATGCCTTGCACTAACGTGATGCCCCATTTCGAGGCGAATTCCTGTACTTGTTTGGAGGTGAAATTGGAGCCATTGTCCATTTTGATCTGCTTGGGGATACCAAGCCAAGCCATGGCTGTCAGCCAGAGCTGAATTGTGGTTTTGGAGTTTAGCTTTGGGGTGCTGTGTGGCTATGATTGTTCCGCTATAAGTGTCCACTTTCACTGCAAGCCATGCTTGGGGCTTCAGCAGTTCACACCAGGTGAAGTCCGACTGCCAGATTTCTGAGAGCTTGAGACCTCTCGGGTTGACCCCGTAGGTCCAAAGGGTTGACTTCTGGCAATGAGGGCAGGTGGCTACCACATGTTTTGCGTCCGCTGTCGAGATTTCGCATCTCTTCGCCAGTGCTTTGACTCCGATGTGGAGTGACTCATGCAGCTGACGAGCTCTTTGCAAGGTCCAAACGCCTTTTGCTGCGGCATCCGCTTTGTCGTTGCCGATTTGGAAGTAACCTTTGACTGGGTCATCGCTGTTGATGTGGATGACTGACACGGTGCCCTGTCGCGAGGAGAGTGCTTCTTCCAGCATTAGGGCTGCTGCTGATGTTGACACTCCTGGTCCTGCCATTGCTAGGCAGAGCCTTGCCACGAATATAGAGTCCGTTACGATGTTGAGGTGTTCGTCTTGGAAGAATCCGCACGCCAAAACAACTGCTGCTGCCTCCAATTGTTGCACTGACAGTGTGGGGTCACACGCTTTGACGCAGTGCCATTGCTCTCCTGCCTGCCACACTGCTGCTGCGGTTGAAGTCATGGAGGAAGCGTCTGTGAAGACCGTTGGTCCTGGCTGCGGTCTGTCCTTGACCTTCCGTGGCATGTCCGTGTCGACTACGGTCAGCAGCTTAGTCCAGGGTGGCTTGGAGGAGTAGGAGATTTCTCCTCCGAAGCCGGAGAGAGCAAGGGCCAGACACTCCAATATTGTGGCTGACTCCGTGGTCGGCTGCTTGTGAAATGGAAGGTGGATGCTTGTCGGCTGGGTCCCTAGGTGTTTCAAGGCGAATCTCCTGCCTTTCATGATGAGGCTGGTGATGCATTCGATTCCTGGGGAGAATGCACGAGCGGGTCTTCCGAGGACCACCCATTGGATCGGTCGGGCCTTTTCAGCGAGTCCTTGGGCCAGTGCTCCCACTCCCCCTTTGGTGTAAAGTGGACGTACAGGTCCAGTGGCATGGCTGGGTTCCACCTGGCAAGCGTGCCAGTGGACATCTGGTTTTCGATGAAGTCGAGGGAGCTCGTTGCTTGCGGCGTCAGCTCCTTGGGTTCCCAGGGGTTCTTTCCTTTCAGGAGGTCGTACAGAGGGTCCATGACCTCGGGATGAATCAAGACGATGTTGCGAAGCCACTGCAGCAATCCCACCAGGCGTTGCACGTCGTGGAGCGTCTCAACGTCTCGGTTGACCTTCATCTCGGGGGGTGTCACGTAGGAGCTTGTAATCCCTACTCCCAGGAAGGTCACGCAGGGTCCTCTCTTGATCTTTGTGCTCGCGATCTCGAAGCCGTTGACCTGAAGGGTCTCCGTGATTGTGGACACCAGGTGATCTACTTGGCTTGTCGATGGTGCTGCGACCCGGATGTCGTCCATGTACTGGATGATGGTTGCGGTGGGATTGGAGTGTCGGACTGGCATCAGTGCTTTGTCCACGGTGATTTGGCATATGGTCAGGCTGTCGACCAGGCCTTGTGGAAGTACTCTCCATTCGAAGGGAAGGTTGGGCCGCTCACCGTTCCGAAACGCCACGGAAAAGGCAAATCGTTCTTTGTCCTCAGGGTGCAGGGCTATTGAAAAGAAACAGTCCTTGATATCCAGTACTGCGCACGGCTGCCCTGCAGGGATGGCTGAGTTCGCGGGTAGCAGTGTCTGGACTGGACCCATGGGTCGGATCATCTTGTTCACTTCTCTGAGGTCGTGGACAAGACGATAGCCTTGTCCGGACCTTTTGGGGATCACGAATACAGGGGTGTTCCATGGGCTGGTGGAGGGTTCTATGTGACCCTTTTGCAGTTTGCGGTCGACCAGTTCCAGCAAGGCTGCCATTCAAGGCTCTGTCGAGGGCCACTGCTCAACCCATACAGGGTCTGATGACTTCCAAGTCAATTTGATTGGCAGCGGGGGGTGTACAGCAGTGGCTCTCATGATAAATTTGTAATCCGAAATCCGAGCATGGAAAGGACGTCCCTTCCTAACAGCGGTGGAGAATTTTACAAAATGTAGGGGTAGGTTGCTACTGTCTGTTCTGGTCCCTTTTTCGTGTGAACTGTTATAGCCACCAGCTGGGTGCTTTTCCATGCCCGGGACTGCCCCCCCACTCCGTTCACTGGGAGGACTTCTTTGAATTGCCAATGTCCGGGCCAATGTGCTTGGGGAAAAATCGTGCAGTTTGATCCCGTGTCCGCCCAGAACTGAAACCCTATGAGGTGGGGATCCTGGCTGCCGTAAAGGCGGCATGTCCCCCACACCATCAGGGGCTCCTTCCCTATTTTCATGACCAAGGCCACCCAGGGATCCCGCTCT
Source organism: Ammospiza caudacuta (assembly GCF_027887145.1). Classification (NCBI taxonomy): domain Eukaryota; kingdom Metazoa; phylum Chordata; class Aves; order Passeriformes; family Passerellidae; genus Ammospiza; species Ammospiza caudacuta. The sequence continues at coordinate 7,923,846 of NC_080632.1, read as the reverse complement.
GGGGCATCTCCTGCTGTTCCTGTGACTCCGGCGCGGCTTGTGGCGGTGGGGGGTGCGAAGGTATTGAGGGTGCTGCACAACTCTGCCATTGTATTGCTGGGGGGGATGCAAAGGTGACTGCTCCCTGTGGGGGCATAGGGTATGAGGGTCCCCTGCCCCACTGGGGGTTGCTGTAGCTGGGCCGCTGCATATTCCAGGTGGGAGGGGGCTGGATGCGGCCCAGGTGCCCCCTCCCTTTCCCGTTTCCTTAGGGCTTGGATCTGCATTCCTTAGCTAAATGCCCCTTCCTTCCACACACCCAGCATGGCCCCCTACCTCCCCCTTGGCGTGGTGGAGCAGCTGCTGATAGGCGCCTTGGCTGGGGGCAGTTTACTGCCAAGTGGCCTGCCTGGCCACACTTAAGGCACGCCATCACGCTGGTTATTGCAGTGTGAACTGCTGCTTGAATGGGAGCTAGATGTTCCTCCTTTGCAACGTGTCTGATCATGGCAGCTATATTAGACCCCTGTGGCAGTGACCTTAAAATGTCCTTGGTTGCTTAGTTGCATTGCTGGCGTAGGCACTCTGCCAGCACGGGACCCTTCGCCTCTGAGGGTAACGCAGAGGAATCTAATGCTGCCTGAAGCCTGTCCGCAAACTGAGTGAAGCTCTCACTCTCACCCTGCTTTATGGAAGACCACGGCGATGGTCTGGCTACCACTTTGGAAGCATTACGGATGGCTTCTCGGGCAGCACGGGTTGTTGTCATAACCTTATGGGCCTGCAAGCCCTCAGCCTGTAGCTGGGGGATGATCATAGTGGGGTCTGTGCCCATTAGCCTCTGTATGCTGGAGCCGTGCAGTGGATGGTCTGCCCCTGTTACCAAGGCTAGCTGTTTGATGCAATTGTCCTCCCATTCTTGTTTAAAAATGATCATCCCTGCACCATCAAATATCATTCCACACGTCTGCTTAACATCAAAGGGAAGCATATCGTCCCCACCGAAAAGGCCGTCAATGAATGTGCAAACCATGGCAGAATTAATTCCCTTTTCCGCAATCGCTTTAACAATTGCCTGCACATCTTTCAGATTGACTGGTGAATAAGTCCTTTGGTTTCCACCTGCCCCCCCCACACGGACCGGGAACACCAGAGTGGCAGACGGAGCCCATTCCACGCAAGCCATTTTTATTTTCCGCCAGTTTGTAAGCGGGGTTCGGTTTTTCTCTGGTAACCCCTTCACCCATGTGGGAGCGCTGTGGCTAGTGACCTTACGTGCCGCTGCTCTCTCTCTGTTAAAGCTAGAATCTGAGTCGGAATCCTCTGACCCTATCTCGGGCTCAGAGCTCGAGTCCGAGTCCGAGCCGGAAGTCGAGTAACTAGACGCTTCCGGGCTCCTCTGCCTTTTCCTCGGGCTCCGACCCCGCCCCTTCCTGTGGGGGTCGGGCCGTTCCCTCCCCCTGGGGTCCCCCCGCCTCCTGCTGGGGGAGGTCCTTGCCCTACAAGGACTTAATTTGAATAAAGCGCTCTGATTGGTCTTACGCGCCTCCGCGGGGGCTGCCCCGTTACCCCGCTCGCCTGCGCATGCGTTGTTAAGCGGGCTGACTGCGTTTCCGCCCCCCGCCTCCTCCTTTCCGCCCTGACCACGCGGTCCGGCACCATTTTCAAACGCATATGGTGGGGGGGCGTTTTTATCGATCCCTATGGGGTCCGACAATCCGGCCGCATTCCGTGCCTCCTCCGTGAGCCCCCGCCAGAACGCCCGCGCGTGTTCCCCCCCCTCAGATGGTGAGTCCGCTCGTTGAGGGGGATCCGGCGCTCGCGCCTCCGTGCGCCCGCCTGGGTCAAGCACCTCCGCGGTTTGTGTCGCCGCGCCCACCCCCAACTGCGGCACGGCTAATAAACAAGTTCGCGAGGCTATCCAGGTTTCTTGCTCTTGTCGCGCTTTTTGCAGAGCCTGAACAACTCTGCCTCATGATTTTAGGGCTTTCCCTGAGCCCGAGGACATAGTGTCCTCCACCAGAGCTTTTGTAAAATTATCCCACACGTCCGAATGTAGGACGTCCACAGGGCTTTCAATAGCCCCAAGCTTAATCAATCTCGGCAATGCGAGAGTTAAATCTCTAAGTTTACATTCTATACCCCATTGTGCATGCATCTCTGTTACGACCTTCGCTATGGCTTCCATGGTCCACGCTGGTCCGGAGGTGTCCCTCCCGCTGTGGTCAGACCTGCTGCCACAGCCACCGTCCCCTTTCCAGGAGAATCCCCGTTCCCCGGGCGCAAGTCGCTTCCCGGGTTTCGGGCACCAAATGTTGCCTTCTGGATCAAGGCAGGCGACCTGGTTCTAGGGATTAGCCTGGCGGCCCACTCTCCAGGGCCGCTCGGGCCAATGACACACGCAGACACCAATATGGTGGACGGTCAAAAGGCGTTTATTACTTCTTCTCATGGGGCCTTATAGTCTAAGGGGTCTCTACGTCAAAAGGGGGTTTGTCCTTCTTATCTATGGTTAGTAGGGAATGGAAAAGTACTGGGTAAGGAATGGAAAGTTACTGGCAGTACTGTTAGTAGGGCCACATTCCTAGGGTAATCTCTTATCTTAGAGGAACAAAGTGTCCTGGCTTTCCGTGACATCGCGTGATCTTCCGCAGCGCCTTTTCCCTATCTACCACACACACCTCAGGACACTCGACGAGTTCAAGACCGTAGAAGCAAGTACACAGGTGTGAGCCAAACAGAGGGATCATGGGTCACACCTGACTTTCCTTGTGCATCGGTGGAACCTGCAAACTCTGATTTTATGTGGTTTATAAATGTGTCACTTGTTGGTTTCATAGAGCTCTAGTGGAGAAAGCGTAGGTTTTGTTTGGTTCATTTTTATTAAAGGTCAAAAGTCATGTTTTCGAATTGAGAAGGATATGGGAGGAGCTTAAGCCAACAATTAACTTATAAAAAGGATGCTGCAAAATCAAATGTTACTACGATGTCAGTACTGATTGCTTCTTCTAGTGCAGTGTTTTAGTCAATTTGTAGTGTTGATTTGTCTGTGGAACAACCAAAACCAAATGTCTGGGTAACCTTAGCCAAGGCAGCAGGCTCGGATACCATGTGTTTGTCTAATTCGGAACAGAAAAGCCTTTCTCAACCTGACTAGTCAGTGTGCCAGTAAAGAATTTGCCCTTGGTCAAAAAGCAATTCAATAGTAAGCCTGGTGAAATTGACAATGGCAGGAGCTCTGTATAGGATTGTAACATTTGGGAAAAAGAACTTCCCAAAGCAGTACCTGCACCCCAAGAATTAGAAATCCTTGGTCCTTTAACAATGGATTTTTGCCTTACATTTACAGTTAATGATTAGTGAGAAAGTGATCCTCCAAAGCACAATGTTACTCTCCATTGTTTTGCATACAGAAACTCAAGGTTTTGGTGTAATTATTAGGAATGTTGAGAGTTGCTTTCTAAAGCTGACCAATATCCACGACAGTTACCAAAAGGATGTTGGTTCACCTGTGTAGATAGGCCCTGGCAGGGCATCCCATGAAGGTGGCCCATGTAGCAATGGGATGCTCACTGTAATTGCGCCTACTGCCAAAGCGGTCATTAAGAAGAAACAAAGGGGAACAAGATCTGCTCGACATTATTGTGAAAACTGTAGAAGTGATTTCACGCCTTGGAAGGCTGCAAAAAGGGTTTCCGCAGGTTTGTTTTTACCCCGGCTGCCTTCAGCAATGGCATTGAAACAATTAGATCGGGTTGCATATTGGCTGAGTAAACAAACTAATGGCACATCCACTGCAATCAGTGACATGTTGACCGATGTCAATAGTGTTAGACATGCTGCCCTTCCAAATAGAGCAGCAATTGATTTTCTTTTACTGGCACAAGGACATGGTTGTGAGGAATTTGAAGGATTGTGTTGTATGAACCTGTCTGATCACTCTGAATCCATCCAGAAAAGCATAGAAAAGCTGAAAGATTTGACAGCTCCAATTAAAGAAGATGGTGGCTCTTGGTTAGATGATTTGTTCCAAGGATGGAGGTTTGCACCTTGGCTAAGGGGACCTTGTAGAATAGGTCTCCATATGTTGGGTGTTTTGGCAGTGATACTAATAGTAATACCTTGCATACGTCGGTGTGTGTGACAAATGACGGACAAAACAATCTAAGAAGTTTTTATCACACAAGAGAGAGAGGCAGGAAATGGATTCACACAGAATTCCCAAAATCTCACACAGATGGTGGATGAAGGTATGGACATGGAGGAAGGTTTTGAATTAAGACCTTAGAACAGGCGAGACTTTTTTGGAACAATCACTTGTAATTGCTATCAGACATGACTTTTGTCCTTTGAACTGACTGGACTTTCACAGCATTAAAATTGCTGTGTTGGAATATAGCAAGGCTGAATGCGAGCAAGAAGGATGCTTTATGCAAGTAACAAGCAGGTATACCACAGTGAAGCTATGAAATGCAAGGTAGTTAATAAACGACACGGTTACAAAGGCTTCTATTTAGCCAAAACGTGAGGGGGAATTGTGGGAATATGTGAAATCAGAGGGTTCTGGGACAGCTGCAAAAGGCAGACCTCAGAGAAAGCAGAACTTTGGTTAGAGCTAAGCGGTAGATTTGTCAGCAGAAAATTTATATAAGTAGTAGAAAAGTAAGGACAAATAGAACAATGGTTTGTGTCTATTACTGTAGAATGCAGGACATTCATATGTCTGAGATGTAACACAAAACAGAACTCCCTTTGGTCATCAGCAAACAGCTTTGTTTATTGCCTTCAGCACCCACAGTCCATTTAGCCCAGTCAAAACTCCCAGGCCGAGACATCTCATTGGTCTATCTCTGTGCCCCCAGACTCTGAACCAATGCAATGTCTGTATCTTAGGAGAGCTCCCATTGCCTGGGAACTTCTGTCAGTCAGTCCAGAGGCTGCTCCGTGGAGCTGAATTGGGCTCCTCATTCTAATTTGATTGATACTGACCCACCAGTGTATTAACGCTTGGCTGGAATGACTCCCTAAGCTACAGAAAAGTATCTCTAGCAAGATATTAGGAACTTCTAAGCTTAATAATTGTTATATTTGCCCAATTATCCCATCAAAAAAACCAAAAAACCAAACAATATTTAGGTAGCAGTAATTTTAATTGAATAGTTTAGAAAATATATAAATAAGGGATAATTTGGTTCAAATAATAGCACATAAGGAAAAGATACCGCGAGGTACGGAGGGCAGAGTTCTTGACCCTTGCCACTTCACGTACAAGCTTGCCAAGTGAAAATCACCCCTTGTATGCCATATGTCAATACCATCTCCTCCTATTTTCGGTTCGTCACTTTTCTGTCTCCGCCTTCCTCACCACCTTTACCACGCATGCGCCACCACTCGGTTTGGTGGTTGCACAAGTCTTTGGGGGTCGTCACTGATGAAGGCCCTGTAGTCTTCTTTGTTGTCCTTTAATTCACCTTTGGGTTACACATGCGCATCAAGCCAGCACGTAGCCAGTACAGCCAATGTAAGCCAAGACTAACGTATCACTCCATCTACATATCAAGGCAATAAATCCCTTATAATTAGGATTTGTTGGGACCGAACCAGGTTCTTGCTCATTTTTAGCAACTGTATCTTCAGCTTCTTTCCTGTGGTCCTTGAGAACAGCTGCTGGGAAGGGGGGTGGAGCCCCTCCTCTCCCTCTCTTCTTTGGCATTACAACTTTTTAACTATTTATTATTCTCAAATATTAATTACTGTATCAGTATCAATTACTCTTTCAAATTTTATCAGCATGAATGATACCTATTTATCACAATAATGGAGCTCTGTGCATTGTGTTTTAAGGCTCAAAAGCAGGTACAGTGTTTGAAATAAGCAAGCAGTGTTTTAACAAAAGCTACGTGTGCTTATAGTGGTTGCACAGAACTACTGTCAATATGCTCTTGCTTTGTGTGAGTGGTCAAAAAACTTTTCAAGTAAGTTGTACCATTAAGTTCATAGCCTGCTGCCAGGGATGTGAGCTGCTGGCATCTTCCCACTGTAACAACCATGTAACGAGACTGATGCTGGAAAACAAACAGCTCCAGGTGCGTTCCTCAGCAGTCCCGTCCCTTTCGTGATTCGTACAGAGACCCGCGGCCAGCAATACTCAGCTGAGGACCAGAAGAGACCGGAATAGCCCGGGCAGTCCAGCTTTAGTGCAAGGCATCCGGCAGCCTTGAGGGTACAAAGCGAGCACAGGTCGCAGCTCCTCATGTCCGGAGTGAGCCCGGAGCAGCTCTCACAGGCCGCAGCCCCTCCCAGGCCCAGCTCCGGGCGCAGCCGGGGCCGCTCCGACTGTGTGGGCCACTGCCGGGGCGCTGTCGCGGCTCCTCCCGCGGGGCGGAGCTGACGCGGCCCCGGCGGCCCCGGCCCGGCCCCGCTGCGCTCCGAGCGCGGCCCCGGAGCGGCCCGGCCGAGGCGGTGAGGGACGGGCGGTGAGGGGCCGGGGGCATGGGGCGCTCCGGGAATGGGCGGACATCCCGGCAGAGGGGAGAGAGACCTGGCAGAGGGAGGAGTGAGCGGGAGAGGGGAGAGATGCTGGGAGGAGGGAGAAAATCCCAGGAGAGAGGGTCGAGCCCGGGAGTAGGGGAGATCACGGGACAGGGGGGGTGAGGTCCCTGGGAAAGGGTGGGTAGCCTTCCAAGACAGTAGAGAGCCCTGGGAGAGGGGGGAGGTCCTGGAAGAGGGAGGAGTAATCGGCAGAAGGGGAGATCCAGGGAGACGAATAAAAGCAGTGGCTACAGCTAGGGAAAGGAGGGAGCTTGGGACAAGGGGTAGCTTAGGACTGGGGAAAACCCGAGAGAGGAGGGAGAACCCAGGAGATAGAGGACAACTTGTGAAGGGGGGGAGATCCGGAGTAGAGTGGAAAGGGCCTGGGAAAGACGTAGGAGAAGAAAGCCCAGGGCGGGGGTCCAGGAGCGGAGGCTCCTGCAGGTGGACTGGGAACCCAGAGAGCCCGGAATCACGGAGTCCTGCAGCCAGGCCGAGAACGGGCGCGGGTCAGTGCGGTTCGGGAGAGCGCGGCTGCGGGGCTCGCTCCAGAGGCGGAGGCGAGTGGAAAGCGCTGCTCGGCAGCCCCGGCGGCGCTGAGAGCACAGCCCTGCCCGGGGAGGCAGCGCCACGGGCGCCGCTCGGCTTCCCAGCCAGGCCACGGCACCGCTCGGCTTCGCCACCAGATCCGCGGCAGCTCGGAGCATCGCTCCCTGCCCGGGCCCGAGGCTCACCTGCGCCAGGTGCACCAGAGCATCGCCTCTGCCTGGACAACCCACAGCGAGCAGTGCCCGGCAGGGACTGCAGATCCCCTTTGGTGGCAGAGAAAAAAGAGCAAGGAATCTTCCATGGGAGAACATAGGCAATAGGATGAGGTGTCAGTGTCCAGTGTGTTCAGATGCACTCACAAGGATACTATTGCTCTTGGCTCAGAACATGGAAAAGAAGTGGGCAGACACAAATCAGAAGCTGGTTGCAATATCCAGGGATCAGTTATCAGAAGAAAATGCTACGCAACTGCTGGAATGCTTAATGGATGACTAATTACCCCTTGCCAAGTAATCTGGACTTTTTAGGGGCAGCATACTTATCTCTCAAAAATTACTCTAGAGATATTCTTTAGAAAATTTTGAAGAAAGGCTCATACACCCACATTTCAATGCAGTTGCTGTGGGTTTGATAAATGAAATCTGCTTTAATGTCTTGATTTTCCTAAAGATTTGTGGGGGTTGTTTTTAACACAGGCATGCATGCTAAATTTGAGAATCTAAGGTAAGGTCTTTTTATAGGGGATATGGAAGAGACAGGTCTTCAGCCAGCAATATGTCAGTGAGAGACAGCTGAGCGATGATTACTGAGAAGAAGAACAGCCCTGCAATAGAGGTGTGAGCTGCATTGCACAGCGCTTGCTGTGGGCCAGAGAGCACAAAGCAGGCTGGCCTGGTGGGCCTGAATATTCCTGCCAAACACTCTGCATCTCACCCCTTTGCTCGGGCTCAGTGCAGAACTGCAGGATTGCGGGCGCTTCCTCCCAGAGCTGCGTGAGGCGCTGGCTCCTGCAGATGTGCCCTGCCAAGCTGTCCCGGCCTCACGCTGGCCTCGCTTCCCCTGGCACAAGAGCCATGCCTGAAGGAGGCTGCCCTGTGCTTCAGCCTGCCGAGCAGCCCGGCCCCCTGCCCCGGTGCCCAGAGTGCTGCACACACTGCTGACCTTTGCCAGGAGTTGCAGGGCAGCCGGCAGAAGAGGAGGAATCCTCAGGCAGCCCAGCAATCCTCGGCTGCCCTTGATCTTTCTCTGCTCCTGGGCACACTCCAGACAGCCAATGCCTCCAGGCTGGGCTGTGCCCAGCACGGCTGCGCTTCCCCTCGGCAGCAGCCAGCTGCCACCTGGGCTCTGAGAGCGGAGGATTCGCCCACTGCCGGGAAAAGGCACCCAGGGCCTGGCTGCTGCCTCTTGCAGCTCCAAGGGCCTCCTTCCAGCCTGCCTCTGCCGGGGCTCAGCCTGCTCCGGCCTCTGCCGGGGCTCTGCTGGGGCTCCACCCCAGCCAAGGCTGGGCCCGCTCTCACCTCACAGGCGCTGACAGCTCTGCACCACAGGAGACCTTCCCGAGCACCCTCTCTGATCTTTCTGCTTTCTCACTTGAGCAAGGCTCTCCTCCAGCCAAAGAGTTTATTGCATTTTGGGATACAAATCCAAGTGGCAGGAGCCTCAATGTTCTCCAGTCACAGCTGAAGGCCTGCATCTGCACAGGGTGTTGGGCTGCCTCATTCTTCTTTTGGTTTTGACTTCAAATGCCATTGCCCTTTCTGCCTCAAATAGAAATACCGAAGCTGGCCAAAAACAGACCAGTGGGCCAGATTCCAAAGGCAGTGTGGTCTGGAGAGGATGAATGAAGAACATCCTTCTTCCCCACTTTCACACCATGTCAAAGACATTGTGTCACTTTCCACCTTTAAGAAACAACAGACAATTCAGAAGAAATTCTTGAGCGTATTCGCAGAGTGAGAAGGAAGGGAATCTTCAAGGTGACTTGTGGTTTCAGAAACTGTATTCATTTCCAATCCTACTCTGCACTCCTATTAGACAATCCTACTCTAACCCTAACCTTAACCCTAATCCTAATCCTAATCCTAATCCTAATCCTAATCCTAATCCTAATCCTAATCCTAATCCTAACCTACAATCCTACTCTAAAGTGGTTGACGAATAAATGGTCCTGATGTGATTGTCACATTCTTGTCTCCCTCCTCTTCTTCACTGAAACAATCAGCGGCGCCAGGCTGGACGCAGGCTCAGCAAATGTTACAAATGGATGCTGCCCAAAGGGAAAAAAAAACAAATCAACAAAAAATAATGGACCATGAATTTACAAGCTCAGTGCTTCATAGGATTCCTCTGTCTTATAGAAGGATGCAGGAAGAGGACCAATGGGACCATCTAGACCTCCATCTTTATGCGCCGGACTTAGCCATCACAGGCAAATGTGGCCCAGAATCCCACTCATCCATTTATCCAGGTGTCTTCATCTTGCTAGGATTTTTGCCCTGCCAGTGCTCTAGAAATGGTGCTTTCTGTCCTTGGAGTTTCTTCTTTTCAGGTATCTCTAAAGCCTCACACTGGTCCCTCTCTTTGAAAGACAGGCACTGTGCTGATTCCCACAGGGAGACAGAGCAGTGGCTACCTTTCCATGCCCTGCCTCTCGTGTGCTGGATGGCACCTTCCTTCCCAGCAGGGCCAGCCCAGTGGCACTGGGCCCTGCAGTTCCCTCTCTGCCACACAACCTGGCACTAACCCTGGCACAGTTCCTGTCTGCTTGAGCGTGCCAGGCAGCAGATGGGGCTGGTACAAGTCCTCCCAGCTGTCCCTGTTTGCGTGGCAGAAACCTCTAAGGGTGGGCTGGGGGGCACAAACCAGGGCCCCCAGGAGGCTCACAGTGAGCACCCCAGGACCCCTCCTGCCAACAGCCAAATCTCTGACCCCTAGGCTGGGACTGGCTTCCTTGGGTTCCTGCACCACCATTTCACGTCTCTGCACCCTGCATTGCTCTACTTCAATTCTTTTGCCATTTGATAAAACTGAGCACACCACCAAATGACAAAAGAGGGTGACCAAAACAGCCAGAGGAGCTCTCTGACTCAGGAAATGCAGAGAGAGGTGGAGTTACTCAGTTTTGTGAAGAACAGGCCCCAGGGAGACTTTATTGCCACTTTCCAAGACTTCAGAGTGGCTTTGAAGAAAGTGAGGGACATATTTTTTAACAGGGCCAGTTACAATAGGATGTGGGTGAATATTTTTAAACACAAACAGGATCTAATCAGAACTTGTTTACTCAGAGCATGGTGTGACTCTGGCACTGGTTGCCCGCAAGAGCTTATAGGTGCCCCATCCCTGCAACCATTCCGGCTCCAGTGGGAAAGGGCTCTGAGAAACCTGATCTCTTTGAAGATGTCCCTGCTCATTGCAGGATACTTTCACCAGAGGACCTTTACAGGGCCCTGGCAGCCCAGCCCAGTCTAGGATTCCTCATCATTTTCATTTGAAGAGCACCAAGAATGGAGGTGAGGAGGAAGGGGGCTCATCTGATGCCTTGGACTTGAGTGGAGGAGGAGCCCATGCCTCAGAACCTGTTTCACCTGCAGCCCCTTCCCATTTTACCTGCAGGAGCTCCCTGGCAGACCAGCGCTGCTCCTCGTCTCTCTGCAGGCAGCAGCTCAGGAAGTCACGCAGGCAAGGCGAGAATCGGTTGGGCTGCTGCAGCCGTGGGGTCCCTACTGTGGCTATCAGTTGTGTAGCCTGGAGAAAAAGGAGACACCAGGCTCCACTTGCTGCTTTCACATCTCTAAGTGCTCTCCCACCTCCCTTTGTTTAACCTCTGTTCTTCAGTGGCAGTTTCTGCCCTGGCAGAGACCCAGAGATCATTTTCCTTTACCAACCAGAAAACCCAAACCCGATGCAGCCACAGCTTTTCCACCATCCCACAGATCTTGCCTTGGCAGCTGATTTCATTGACTGTGCTAGTTAATAGGAACTACATCAGAAAACGCACATTTGCTTCCATAAGGATTCACACCAGCTTGAGAGGATTTTTGGAAGAGGGACTGTGCTATACAAACTAATTTCAAGGGTTACTACATGAAAGGCATGTCTGCAGTGCTTGTTGGTCCTTTAAGCACACGTGCCCAAGAACAAAACTCATCATACCTTTTGTGCTTTTTTTGAAAACAATGGTAATTGGAAGGAAAGAAAGGGAATCCATCAATTAATCCCCAGGTAAGGAAATAAACATTTACAATCTCATCTTCAACAGAGACACATTTAGATGCCTGCACAAATGTATTGGGATGAAAATTGCTGCTTGGGCACAAAGGAGCCACCTGCAGCTCTGTCTCTCAGCAGTCTGAAAATTGCAGCTTCCCATTTTGCAGCAAAAGAAAAATTGTCATGGTCAGAAGAAGGAGAGGTGCCATCCCTATGGCCACCCTCTGCTCATTTGGCTACTCAAGTCAATGCATTAATGATAGGCCCATGCCAGAAAGGGCCTGGAAAGAAATGGGAGGTTTTGGCAGGCTCTCCGCATCACCAGGCTCTGGCTTGGTGACACAGAGAATGTGCCTTTTTCTCTGGCTAGGAGAGAAACACAGTGACTGAGTGTTTCAGCAGCACTGTACAGGAAGCAGAAGAGACTCAGTGGCCTTTACACTCTCATGCCCAGGTTTCAGGCATGTTTCCCAGTGAGAAGAAACTGTACAGGGAGTTAGGTTCATCTCTAAAGACCACAGTTTTAGAAACTTTGTTGGGTTTGTGTTGCCTTCCTTCATTTCTGGAAAGATAACAGCAGTTGTCAGATGCTTCTTTTCTGCTATTAAGGCCATCTCCACAGCCAAAGGACTGGAACCACTTAAAAGCCAAAGGAAAGTGTTGCCTGAGAAGAGAGTTTGTTTGGAGTTTGTTTGCATGTGGTAAGGCTTGAGTTGCCCCACTGCTGAAACCAAAACTACAGCAGATGCTGATGTGTTGCAGGCACATTTTTAGGAGGGGACCTTGGTGGAAGTAGTTCAGGCAGATGGCAATGGGCTTTTGTCCAATGGCACGCAGGACAAGGGACAGGTGAGAAAGACAGTGGGATCAGTGAGTATTTGCTCCTTACCGTGATGGGACTTTGGTTCCAGTAGGGAGGTTCTTGTTCGATCATTTCAATCCCCACGATTCCAAAAGACCATATGTCCACTTTGGGACCATATGGTTGACTTGTCAGCACTTCTGGCGCCAGCCACCAAGGAGTCCCGACTACCGAGCACCGTCTGCTCTGCTCAGGGCTGAGCTGAGTAGAGAGGCCAAAATCACCTGAGGAGAAAGCAAAACTCTGTTTCTATTTGAATTCTGTGCAATTAGGAAAGCAAGCCAAAGAATTGCCCAGTAGAAGTTGGAAAATGTGCTGTTGAATCTCCTGGCATTGGCGACTTTTAAACTCCCCCCATTTTTTACACTGTCGCCAGTAGTGTCTTTTGTTCTTTGGAAGCTTTAGACTTGTAACTCCCTCCCTCTGGAAGGGACACACACAGAGCAAGGCCACTCTTGACTGCTTGTTCCTTGTCCTACCTCTGTGCACGTTGCAACTGTGCCCTCAGCTCACAGCAGTTGTCCCTGAGCTGCCACCAGCCCCATTTAGGGGAGCTGGCTGTCACTCCAAGCAGCCCCACACCCACATCCCTGGAATGCTGCTCCTGACCAAGAATACACTGACCCAGCTTGACAGAACCATCGGTTCTGAGAAGGATGTTGTCACTCTTCACATCTCGATGGATCACATGGTTTGAGTGAAGAAAATGCAGTCCTTGCAGGCACTGAGAGAGAAAACAGAAAGAGGAGGGCAAAAATGAGTGATGTGATTTCATCCCACAAAAAAGGCAACAAAGAATCTAAAAGATTCCCTCTGCAGGGGAATGGGCAGTAATGGCAGAACACAGTGCCACTGAGAGGAAGAGCTTGCTGCTCCAGCACTTGAAGAGCAGGACCTTTCTGAAGGAAAGGCATGTCAGCTTCTGAAAGAGCAACAGCGCCTGCTGTTATAAACTGTGCCCTGCAAACCAGCCAAGATGACTGCTGCTGCAGTGCATGTGCTCAGAAGCAAAGAGCCTTTTGGCTGCACTCCTGTCCTTGTATGCTGAGGCCTGAGAGAAACGAGTCTCTCTCTTTTTTCTTTCCTGATCATTTCAAATCCTGCCACCAGCACCTTTGCTTTCACAGGCAAGGAATGCAGTGAAGACAGACTCCAGGCAAACATTTAGAGAGGCAAGGTGGAGAACAGCAAATACAAATACATGAGCCCGAGCGAGAATACAACAGCAGGAGAGAAGAGTACTGGCACTGAGTACAGGGAGTGCAGGAGCACTGGCAGGCCTTTCACTTGAGATGCTTTTTCTTGCCCATAGCACACCAGCAACACAGAACCAAAGCTTGGCACAGGAAATCACTGCAGGTCTGAGCCCCTGTTTCCCAGACAATCCTGCCCAAGCCCTTGGAAACACAGATGGGATTGCTGACCTCCCGACTGATGGCTGCTGCCTCATCTTCATACAGAGCGGTCGTGCTGAGGATGTCGTTCAGGGTGCCTCCGTCCATGTACTCCAGCACCAGCCAGAGTTCCTCACCCACAAGGTAGCTGAAATAAGGAAAGAAGGCCGTGGAGATGAGCATGCATGGCTACGTTGATTTTTGCCTCCAGGTTTCTTACTTCCAAATGCCTTTGTGACAAGGACAGAATCATAGCAAGAGATATTCCCTCTTGGCTGTGCATTGTTTGCAATCTGTGCAGTCTCAAGGAGAAAAGCACAGCTGTGAAAAAGGAGATGTCTTAGATGGCTAGTGAGTGAAAAATGCAGTTTAGAAACAGCCCAGATAAAAAACCTGTCAGGCATGGTGTTTCTGGAAATAAGCACCTAGTCTTCCTGGCATGCCCAGCAATGGCAAAGAGTGGCAACAATCCAAGGGAAATCCATTTTAGGACGGTTCATCAGCACTTCAGAAACTTGAAAAAATCAATCCCAAAACTATGTGGAGGCAGTAAACTTCGAGGCTGATGACTAAGGAAGATACAGCTGATCCAGATTTTGAATAATTTTGGAATAATTTTCAAACTAGGTGTGCCAGGGAAGACTCATGCAGAAGGGATGCACTCTCTTCTCATCCATTGGAGATGAGTAGAGAGATATGAATAAATAAAAATTGACAGCTCTACTATCTGCCACTGACCAAAGTGGGTTTTTAACCTCTTATGTTTGCTGTATGTAAATGCACACATGGGATAAGACCAGAACCACTCACCTGTCTAAAAAATTCACAACATTGGGACTCCTGTACCTCTTCATGATTTGGATTTCATTAATGCTTCGTTCCATCCTTCTCGGTCCTTGAAGATTTATTTTCTTTATGGCCACCTAAAATGACATTGAAAATCAGTAACTTGAGCAGTTGGTGGCAGGAGACAACAACGCACATGAAGCGAGTGATTTTGCAATGACACAGCTGAGCTGTGCCAAACTGCCTTGTGATTAGGCACTGCAGTAATTAGGAACTGACATTCCAACAGCCCATTTCTCTGCTCCCTTGGGAGCCAGTTACAGAACATGTGGGGCCGCTGACATTTTGCCTTGTCCACTTGGTAACAGTTGTGTCTCAACTATCACCCACAAACCTCTGACCACACTCTCCGCTGCTCTTTCTAGGATTCAGAAGAAGTAATCCATGCCTTAAGACTCTGTGGATCCATCTTGGGCAATGGGCAGGGCTTAGGGCTTTTAGGGCACTTGCAGATCTCTCCCTATGTGCAATTGCCAAGTGCAGCACTGCAGGTGGCTAAGGAACTACCAGTAACTTTCCGATGGATTTGCTGGCAGCCAGAATTGAGAATTCAGGACTCTGAAGCTGTAGCCCCAAAGAGCAGGGAGGTGCTCTAAGGCACCACCTTTGTTTTAGCAATGGAGAGCGAGTGAGCGCGTCCTTGTCTGAAAGGAAGTGCTGCCCTGCGTGCCTTCCTTCCGGCAGCTGAGGAGGACAAAGTGCCAAATGTATTTTGCAGGCTGGCACCAGTCTGTGCTTCTTGTGCTTTTTCAGCACGGCTCTAGCCAAACTCCAGCCACAGCTCACACCAGAGGGGAGCTGTGGGGAAAGCCCCTCAAGAGCAGCAGAGTCTGCAGGGGCTGTTGACATTTACCTCTCCTCCTGTGGCAGTGTCGAGTGCTTTAAAAACATCTCCAAAACTCCTAGAAACAAAAGAGAAGCAGAGAAAGGAGAAGCCATTTAGATCTTGCACTGAAAGCCAGCCCACACAGGAGATCTCTGCTGTAAATGCCTAAAAGCTGCAGGACTCTGGAAGCATGGAGATGTTCTGGACAATGCCTTCTGAGCACAATTAGAAATTCTGATCAGCAGTGACAATCTAAGCCCAGTGCCTGAACACATTTGCAGCTTGTCTGACTTCACGCTTGATACCTATTCCACCAGCAAAACACCTGATGCATAGTTTTGTAAAATTAGCATTGCTTGGACTCACCCACTGCCAATACTTTCCAGTTCAATGTATTTGATGATAGGATTTTCCGTCTTCACCATTCTCCCTGAGGGAAACAAAATGCAAGATGTTCACTTTAAAGCAGAGATCCCACCTTCTCGGAGATACAAATGGCAGCCCCACTGTCTGGGGCTCTGAGCCCTCCCTTTGTTAGCCAGCTCTGAGGTGGCTAACAACAACAGTAACAGGAACTGGAACAACAAGAAAAGAACAGCACGTCCACAGCACAAGTCTGGCTGGCACAGAGACTGATTTCTTGCATCCTTTGAAGTGAGAGACCTCTTGGCAGCAGACACACAGGGAAGCACAGGGAGATAGATTCAGACTACACTGAGACCAGAAGAGAATACATACCAAAGCAAGTAAGTTTGTCCTCTAGAAACATTGAGGAGAGCTGGAACTAAGAGTGCCTTTGTTTTGTTGGGAATAAACACTGCGAGATTTAGAAAAGGTTTCCCACTTGCTAAGATTAAATGCACCTGCACATCCCGAATCAATTCCTCTGAACAGATGTCAAGTTCAGAACAGGAGGAATATTGCCAAGTGTTCCCATCTTTTCCACCTTGCAGCAGTTTGCCAATAGAATGCCTTCCCAGTTGTAAACCAGAGCAGCTCATGCCAGAACCAATCGCGACGGGGCTTTCAGCATCAGGACCCTCACCCTTTATGAGCAGGCTGAGCTCAAAGACGCCCTTGCCCGTGCCCCGCGTGAAGAACCACGCCGCTTCTCTTCACCCTGACAGCGTGGATCAGTCGCTCCCATTGCACTCGCCCTCTCGGCACCGCACACCTCCCCATCTTCCCAACTCGGCATGGCGGGCACGGGCACAGAGGGACAGCAGTGCTCCTCAGGCACCCCTGTGACACAGAGAGCTGCCCAGAGGAGATGCTGACCCTCTTGTGAGTCCAGGCCGTGCGAGGCAGAAGCCGGCCCAGAGAAGGGGCTGCTGCCTCAGGCAGCTCCGCGCTGCAGCAGCCGGGCAGCAGCGGGACCCTCCCAGCTAAAGAAGGCTCCAGCCTCTGCAGTCCCTGCAGCCCTCAGGGCCAGGGCAGCGAGCACAACCAGGCTGGCAAAGGCCAAGCATGAGCACTGACAGGCACTGATGGGAAGAAGCCAGAGTGAGCCTGAGCCCTGTACAAGCTTTTGCCCCCATTCAGGACACAACAGGATGGGCTTTGAGATCAGCCCCATCGAGGTGTGGATCAGTGCCCTTTTTGTCCCAACAGGTGATGGTAGACACAGAATCCCCTGGGCTCTCTTCTCAACTCTACCAGGTCTTATCTGAGAGCACAGCACTGGCAGCTGTTACAGGCAAGAAGCAGATTCATTGGGTTGTGCTGCAGAATCACAAAGGGCTTGATTTGTTCTTCTAGAGACTGATCTCAGCAGGCCTTCTACCAGTGGCTAGAACTCAAGCAGTCACAGCCTTCTGCTGATGCAGAAACAATTCCTGCTTCTGCCTTTGGCAGAGAGGGAAGCCCAGGCAAACTCCAGCCAGTCTAAGCTGCCCTCTGAGGCAGCAGGAACACCCAGAGCTCTCTCTTGCTGCCTTGGAGCAATGCCAACACTTCTGTGACCCTGAAGTGAGGAGAGCCCTTTGGTACAGCTGTGCTGACATGTGCACACAATACACTGTCTCTCAGATAAGAAAGTCAGCAGACGTACTGTGTTGCTCCAGGGAGTCACCCGCCATCTCCTGTTGCAGAGCAGCAGCTGGGTCAGCATGGGAGGTGAACCAAGTGCTCAGGCTCCACGTCTTTGGCTGGGGAGCAAAGGCTCCTTGGGGCGGCATTGCTGCAGCAGCTTCAGTGTCAGAGTTGGTGTAGATCTGAGAGAAGAAATGAGTTGATGTCAGGAAGGTGTGGCAGAGATTGCCCTGAAATGCAAGAGAGATTGCCATTTGAAATGCAAGCCCTTAGGAAGCTGCTGTTAGCCACATGCAGAGCTCTTCAACTGGATTGCTTTGGATGTCCACTTGTGAAACCAAATGGTCAAAACCAAAGACTGATTTTACTCAAGTTCATAGCCATTTCCTTGTTCTAAAGGATGACTGCAGCAACGACCTCTCCACTTCCTCTCAAAGACTCCTTTCCCCCTCCTAGGTCTGCAGATACATTTGCAGCTCCTCATTCTAATGTTCTACCTCCTGCCATGAAATTCTCTTTTACTGCACCTTCCTCGGGACGTGCTTATCCTGCAGCATCTCTGGATGGTACAGTTCCTGGGCCTCATGCCAGCCTCGGGGCTCTTGGTTGCCCATCACTTGCTGGAACTCGCTGCAGGCTGCCAGGTAGGATGGCGAACCTTCCACCTCAAGTCAAACAGAACAAAGCAGTCAGAGACTACAGCTTGTCCCCGTCAGCCAGGAGTCATCGACTGGGAAGAAGTAAAGGACAGGAGCAGATTCACAAGGGTTACAGACAGCTTGTAGCCTGTATTCCAAATCTATGTGAGTGACCGTGTTCACCTGCAAAAACACCTCAAGAAACAAGGTCACCCGGAAGAAGCCAGCAGGAGTTCATTGGGATGACTGCTGGCTAAATGGCCAAGGGAGTAATGCCACTGTCTAGAGCATCAGCTGCGATTCAGCAGAGCAGGAAGTGTCCTTGAGAGCAGCTCTGACAGAGGCCTCATCAGGATGGCACTCAGAGGCAACACCCCACCCCCCTGCTGCTCTGCACTGCAAAGGCAAGGAGGGCAGAAACCACCCCTTGGGTGACTGCAGTGCCTATTGCTATTTCACTTGCTTTTCTACATCCTTTTACTCCTGAAGGAGGCGATTAATTTTCTCTTTGATGATTTCAATTTTTTCGTCTGGCCTCTTCTTCCTTGCCTTGATCCTAGCCTCAGTTTCCTGCAGTTGTGCCGGCACCTGTTTGTCCATGTTCTGTAAATAACAACGGAAAGGACTCTCTTTCATGAGTGGAGCAGCTGCCATTCACCTGTTTTTGTTGACTGTCCCTCTGCATAGGGAGATTCTTCTCTTCTTGGATGTCTTCATTCCTCCTCTTCACTGCCATGTCACTCTGAGATTCAGGCAGCTCTGCTTGTGGTTCTACCTTGATGTTCTGTGCACACAAAAGCAGAGCAAGTGACTGGAAGCTGTCATCAGGCTCAGCTTTTCCCTCTTTTTGCCTCAAAATCACATGGATTCAGCCACTTCTTTCTGCTTCCCTACCCACATCTGCTTCCACTGTAACCCTCCTGTCCCAGGGCTGATCTCTGCAGATTCCAAGGCTCTGTGCTTCCAGTGCCTGTGGGATTCCTGGCCTCCTCAGTCCCAAGAGCTGTGGTTTATGCCCTTCTTCCTGCTCTTCCCTCTTTGCCCTGGCCAGTCAGGCTTACCTGGCCTTTCTCCTGTGGCTCTTCCACCTGCTGCCCAAGCTGCTCTTCCTGCTCTCGGGCTGGGAACAGCTGTCCCTGAATCTGGCATGGCATCTCTGATGAAGCAGTCTGCTCCTGCTCTCTCTCTAGAAGCACCTGCACAGAAAGCGAGAGAAGATGGGTTTCAGCTTCCCATATGACCTTTGTGGGCCAAGACTCCAAGACTGCTGGGCTCACACATTCCCAAAGCACTGTGCTGCTGCTCTGCTGGGTCATTCTCTGTTTGAGGGGAGGCACAGATTCCAAAGTGACCCTGGCTCTACAATCAGGGGCCAACTGGGACTGAAGCTGCAAGAGCCTCTCAGGCAGCTGACAGGGAAGTTGGGGCATTTCTCAAGGGTGTGGTGAGGGCCTCCCTCTGCTTCTACCATGTCCTGTTTGTCTCTCCTGAAGGGATGCGTTTAGGTGAGCATTGCATCTTCCACTGCTTTGGAGCAGAGCCAGGAAGATTCAAATAGATAGATAGATAGACAGATCTCACTTTTATAATCTCTCTTTACTGTACTGTGGGATTTACATTCTTTGAATGGAGAGAGATATAATTCTCTCTCCTAGGCTTTTTTTTAAGGAAGTGTAGTGAGAAACTTAGAGAAGAAGAGAAAACAATTATTATCTCTACTTGCTCTTCTTGTTGTTTAGTCCATGAAGAATGTGTTATAGCGATTGTTTACTGTAAGTGATTTGTTATTGCATTTTAGTGACAGTTGTTTGGATTGATTAGCTAATTAGATAAAAGACTGTGTGGAGACAGTCACTAGTTTTGCTTTAGTATCTTTTTAGTATACTATTTCCATAGTATAGTTTTAACATAGTACTAGTGTAATATAACATAGCTTAATAAAGAATTTGTTTAAACTTCTAAACCACAGAGTCAAAGCACATTTTTCGCCACCTGGGGGTCACCCGGGATCAATAATGTTCTTTCTGTCGCTACACACATCATCACTTGGTAGCAGTGCCCCAATCAGAAGCCATCCTGAACTTGCTCTCCTGTTGCTTCAGTAACCCACACTCTTGGGGTCTCTGGAGCATGTGGGTCCTTATGGAATGCAATCAGACCCAGAGCACTGCACAGGGAACAGCACTCTTTGTGCATCTGTGCTCGGGCAAGTTCTTCTCTTGCACTTGACCACACTGATGGTGCTAAAGTGGCTGGAATCAGAAATGCAGCCCAGCCCCTCCCACCTTCTCTAATCTCTGAGGGCCAGCTGGAATGCAAGCGCATTGATTTCCTGATCAAGTCCCAAACACAAAACACACTGATTCCCTGGGCTGCTGAAAAACACGGGAGCCGTTAACTTGAAAATGATGGGCAAGCCCTACTGGCTGGTTGGGCACCAGAACAGCTTGTTCTGCACAAACATCCCTGCCCCAAACTATGTGTTCCTGTGCATAAATACTGCATTATCCAGAACTGCCTCTTTGAAAACTAAAATTCTAGCAGAATTTCTGCCAGTGCTGTAAAAGGGCAGGAAAGATTGAGACAAAGCTCCCTTGCTCCCTGGAGAAGGAGAAATTGCACAAGGGTTTTCTTTCTATCAAACCAACAAATAAACAAAATAAGAAAGTGTTGCTCGCACCAGTGTCTAAAGAACTTGGATGCAGTGAGGGGATGTCTGGAAGGGAAACAGCCCTTGTGCTGAGCTTTGGATCTATGGATCTAAGGCAGCAATCTATGGAAGTCCGCCTGAAGGTGCCTAATGAGCCCCCCCCATTGTCCAGGCTAAAGCTCCCTCGGCACCTCCTCCCTGGCCTTGTGCTGCACCCCCTTGCCCAGCTCCCCTGTCCTTCTGTGCACACGCTGCAGCCCCTCCATGACTTTCTGCTCCCCAGGGCCCACAAGTGCACACAGCACTCCAGCTGTGGCCGCAGCGCTGCTCAGCACAGGGCCACGCTCACTGCCCTGCTCCTGCTGCCCCACTGCTGCTGGCACAGCCACCAAGCCCTTGGCCTTCTTGGCCCCCTGGCCACACGCTGCCGCATCTTCAGCTGCTCAAGGCCGCCAGCCTGCCATCCTTCTTGCCCACGCAGCTCCCTAGCCACAAAGGTGCCTATTTCACTTCAGAAACAGCAGGCACCATTGCAAGATGGCCTTCCTGTTCTACTACCTCCTGTTCCAAGTAGATATCAGCCACTGCCCCTTCTCACCAGCGAGGGCTCCTTGCTGAGCTCCACGTGGCCTCTGAGCTCTGGGTGCAGCCTGTCCCCGCACTCGCTCAGCAGGTGCCTGGACACAACCGACAGGGCACTGGCACTGTGCTTGTTCAAGTGCAGACCCTACAGGGCCATGACAGCCTCTGGCCTGCCCTCAGCCACTGCCCTGACAGAGTCTGCTGCACGTTCCGGGGAGGCTGAAGTGACATCAGCTTCTGCCTGCAGATCAGCCGTGCCCTCGGTTGTTGCGGCGCTGGTGTTTCTGCGCCCAAGACCCAGGAACCTCCGCAGTATCTGCAACAGAAGGAAGGGCAGGAAGAGAGGGACATTCCGTGGCCTGCTCCAAGAGCAGTGCTGGGCCGAACAGTGCCAGCAGGCCCAGCCCAGGTGGTGATGGCCGCAGGTACCTGCGCTGGTCTGTGGAAGCAGCCGTGAGTGGGGTCCTGCTCCAGTGTCCCATGCTTGCCCGCATCTGGCAAAGAGCGAGTGCAGCCAGAGCTGAGGGGCTGCGGGAAAGGCCGGAGAACACGGCACAGCCCTGCACGGCCCAGGCAGGGACAGCCCCCGGGTGCCCAGGGGACGGCGCACAGCCAGCAAGGGCAGCCCCATCCCTCTTACGTCCTGTCTGTGGGGACATCCATAGGGGCAGGGATGGGATGGGGCCAGGCCGGCCGCAGTCACCAGCCCTGCGGCCCAGATCTGCCACTCACCATCACGCACTGGCTGCAACTTCTCCGGCTCTGCAGGCTGCTGCGCTGGGGAGGCTGCAGGCCCTTTCTTTTTCTTCCCCCAAAGCACCCTGAAGAGCCTGAGCACTCGGCCTGCCATCCCGCTTTTTGGCCTCTAGGACACCTTTGAGACAGATGCCTGGGAAATCTCGGAGGTAGCAAGTCCCGCAGTCCGGCTGCAAGGCCAGCTGCAGGAATAACGCCTCGGAATCGCTGTGGGTCAGTGACGAAAGAGCCGGCTGTGTGGGGCTCCTCACAGCACAGCCCTGGCACGTCCTGTCCTGTCTAGTGCACCGAGCACTGTGGTGTTGCTTCGTCACCGCCAGCAGCCACTTCACCACGTGTCACAAAGGGCCCTGTTCCATTCCGTTCCATGGTAACCATGCTGCGCCGTGTCAGCAAGGGCCCTTGGACACGCTGCCAAGTGGGCTGCACCAACCCTGCCCCAAATGCCTCTGATTGGAACAAATCCATTGCCCCAAGTGTCTAAGACATCCTGGGACACACCAAGCCCAGCCAAGTGCTCAGGGGAGGACTCTCCACAGTGCCAGGCCAGCACAGCCCAGCTCCCTGGTGGCTCTGGAGCAGAGCAGCTTCCAGCAAGCACGGGGTAAACACATCTTGCCAAGAATTAAAACTCACCAGATAGGGGAGGTGGCATGAATGTGTGCATCAAGGCGTTTGAATTCACAGCTCCCCAAGAGAGCTTTGGGGCGCTTGGCTGGACAAACAGGATTCAGCTCAGACCTGTGCTCAAAGGTGGGCAACAAACCCTGCCGCAGGTGCTTGGCTTGGTCTCTGCAGGCCCAGGCAGATGCCTAAGCTGCTCTTCACATCCTTCGCCTGCCCCTCAGCCAAGTGCAAGAACTGAAGGAAACACAGGAAGTCAAATGGAGACACTTGCACCTGTCTCTTTGGGGGCTCCTGGGGAAGCAGTTTCCTTGGCAATCAAGCCCCTCTCTTCCAAGGGCACTTCCCCAAATGTGTACATTTTCTGGGCAACACCAACCCACCATTAAGTGCGGGGTGCGGAGGTTCATGGGCATCACACCATAACAAATATGATCCAGTGAAGCTAAATTTATTATTCCTAAAAAGACTATCTATAATAAATCTCTACTGTCCACACGTCTCTAGCTAATACATGATTGGTTGATCCTAGCTGTTCACACATCTAAAATAGAATGCTGCTTGGATTATCTAAGTTTTCACGCATCTTGCTGGGTTTGTATGGCCCACCCATGGCTCACTTTCTCAAGCTTGCTGACAAACTTGCTGAGTCCTGATGACTCTTTTGCTTGCATCTTCTTCAAGGATATACCGACCCCATTTCTGAATATGTCCATAATTCATTCTTTGTGAACGTGTTCAGTGTCCATTATTACAAGCAGGCTGGATTCTGCATCAGCTGAATACGGCCCTTGTCTTGCAGAAATTCCTCCACATGCAAAATATCTTCAACAGTTCCCCTCTTTTGTTTTTGCAGAAGCCAGACTGATTTAAAAGCACGGTCAATTTCCTTTTGCACACACCATAGTAAGCAAGGCACTATTAGCAGAACTGATAAAAGAATGAAATACAAAGCCTATAGTATATAAAATTATTTATTCATTACATAGCCAAGAATACCTAATACCAAAGCATACTAAGTCCTTGAGCCAGCCTCTTATTCCCCAGGATTTTAGCCACTCATCAAAAAAAAGAATTCTAAACAACTGTCAGCTGTATCATGTTCTCCTTAAGCAATGACACTTGCTTGTCCATAGATTCAGAGTGCTCAGAGAGATTCATGCAACACATCCCTTCAAAATCTTCACACCCATCTCTCTGTGCTAGCAACAAAAACACTATTGCAGCCCTATCCTGTAATACAGCATGGTGTATGCTACCTACATCAGTGGTAAGCTCATTCAGTATGGCAGATGTAATGTTAATTTGTTTGTTTGTCCAACAAGCCAATCGTTTGAATTGTGTAAGGGCCTGTGATGAAGCTACTCCTGGTGTAAAAAGTGATGCCAGTAGAACCAAAGGCATATTCTACAATTCTACATTATCCTTACAGTCTCAGCCTAATAGATGCACAGTACGTTTTGGACATTTAATTTGTGCCTGATGTCAAGCATCTGTTGAATGCTAGGGGCAAACAGTGTCAGTTTCCCAAAATAGCACAGTCCTCCTCATGCTTTCTCAGGAGTCTCAGGCTAAGCTTTATCTCCACAAATGAGAAAAACTCCAGGAGGTGACATCCTTGCAGATTTTGGTTTTAGGGATACAACCATGTCCAATCGGCTCAGTATGCCATGGTATTGTAATACCAGGAAGAAACAGGAGATATCCAAGTGCCGTCATCGCCGAGTCTTCCTGATTTCTCCCTAATCAGCTCTTTAACCCGGTGGTACTCATAGAACAAACAGTAATTTCCTGGCACTGATCCCAAAATATCCAATTCCTGTGGTCACTGACTTGTAGTATTTAAACCTTGAACGATTGTAAATGCCTGAATTCCTAACGGATTTCTAGAGATGCTTTGTTTTTCACACCAAATTTCTGTGATCATCCCATTTTGATTAGTGCACCAATTTGAACAGGCCTTACTTAAGTTGCCATAAATTTGAGCTCTGGTCTAATTTCCCAATTCTTCCATTGAGTCTAAAGGAATGCCAATTAAACAGGTGCCAAATCGATCCGAAGGTGGAGCTAGTGATAGGCAGAAAGATTCTTGCCTTGTTCTGTTAGCCTATGTAACCCTCATGTTAGCTCGCTGCTCTATCTTGTATACCCCCTGCATTTCATTAATCACTCCACTAAGCAACATTGTTAATATTTTCCAGACTGGTGCCATTGTCGCCCTTGTGGTCCATCACGCCTGTGCTTTGCCGAAACTGCTTTAGCTTGTTCTCACTCCAACTCTCTCAAGTGATGTGTTTGTGGTATTGCTATTCTTACTCTACATTCTGTAGCTATTATCTTGCTCTCTAGCACAATTTGATTTACTACAGCAATTAAAGCAAGTCTAAACTGCAATTGCAGTAACAATCTTTGCTTATATATTTCTATCAAAGATACATCTTAGAGAAAACTCTGATATCTTCTTGAGTTATGCCTTAAAAATTTAGCTAATGCCATTCTTGGGGTACTAGTGTTAAGTGTGTAAGAGCAGTTATTGCATATTAGGTTGATAGGCTGAAATTTTTGCTTTTCCCTCGGACCACTGCTCAATTATGTTCTTGACAAACTCGTTGCCAAGTTTTTTAGTTACACTTGATACAATGAACTTTAAGCCATGGCTTACATGCACAACTATGCAGATATCAAGCATTTTCTATCTGATTTACAACTTGTGAGGGAAGTGAAGGTCCACGTGGCTGGAATCCAACGAACGCCTTTATCTGTAAGTAAGCACATAGAACTTCTTCCTCTTCATTTGACTGTAGCTGGTCCTTGCCACACCCCTGTCCTGGACTTGTGAACATGACCTGAATGCCGTCAGGCAATTCCTCCCTTGGATTATCTGTGAGGGCATGATGCACAAGAATAGGTGCATCTTCCCTATCTCCTGTTGTTCTGAGCTAATTAGGCACAAAATTGGCTTTAGCTGTTTTTTCCTCAAGGGATAACCCTGGAGTTCCCACTTTTTGTTTTTGCAGCATGTCCTTGAACATCTGATGGGCACGCTCAATAATTGCCTGTCCAGTAGGATTGTGAGAAATACCAGTGTCACGTCAAATACCCCAAAATTACAGAAAATTGAATCTTAAGGAACACGAAGCAGGACTATTGTCAGTCTTAATTGCTAAGGGGATACCTAATATAGGAAAGCAATTGTACAAATGTTTCTCAACATGACGTCTCACCGGATAAGAGAGTACCCTATAAAACACAAGCATAGGTATCAATGCAAACATGTACAAATTTTTCCTGACCAAATTCTTCTACATGAGTTACATCCATTTGCCATAACCGCAAGGGCTGAGTACCCCTAGGGCTAACACCATGCCTAAACCAATGCCATCTCGTTGACCGGGCAGGACAGGATCACGCAATACTAGAAGCATCAGTAAAGGGAATAGCAAATTGTTTACCCAACATTTCTGCAGATTGATGAAGAAATGCATGAGAAGTTTTGGTCTGTCAGCCTGTGCCACTTCCCTGTACCCTCAGGGCCACCATGGCCCTCAGCTGCCCCACAGCCCTCAGCCCCAGCAGCAGCTCAGGGCCAGCGTCCCTTCGGCGCCACCGCCCCCTCAGCCCCCTCAGCCCCCTCTGTCTCACCGTCCTTCAGCAGCTCCTCAGGGGACAGTGCCTGGGGCCAGCGGCAGCTCCCACCGCTCCAGGGACAGCCGGGGCTGGAAGTGCTGCTCCGCCCGCACCGGCCGCCAGCTTGGACCCAGCACAGGGACAGGGGACACAGGGGGCACAGGGGCAAAAGCAAGAGGTGAAAAAAGGCAGCCGAGGGGGGAAAGAGGTAAAAATGCAGCCTAGGCTTACACAGCTCAATCTATGCATCTAAACTTCCACATACCTCTAACTAAATAACTCAGCATATTTCTAGATCTATATCTAAGCATCTAAATTTAAGCATCTAAATGTAGGTGTCTAAATGTAGGCATCTAAATGTAACTCTAATAACTGTATAAATGTAGATCTCAAAATCTAGAAATGTAACTAATTCTATCCCATCTAGAACAATAGAGATCAATTTAACTATATAGATGTATATATATGCACATATAAACACACCTCTGTAAATCTATAAATGCAACTATATGGATATAGAAAGAGAATTGTAGAAATCTATAAATCTATGTGTACACTAAGGGATTCCACCCATCTGATGCTCACAGGCTCTGCCTCTGGTCCTTCTTCCCATGAAGTGCAGCCCTCCTGGCAAGGCAGATTAGCTGGAAGTCTGGGAAGCAAAGGGAACACTGGGTCAATATTGGCCTCTCTGCATCATTTGTCCTCTTGGAAGTAACTGTCCTTCTATCAAAGTCTGTAAAAGATGAGCCAAAAGGCAAAATCTCACTGGCAATTTGAAGCCTGCTCTTCAAAGAGCCAGACTCCTTCCAAGAGTTTATAACTTCTGAAGTTTTGAAGTATCCCAATACACTGAAAGCCCTCAGTGTACTGGGATACTTTCGCAGGGCCAAGGCACCCATGAGAGCTTGAAACACAGACAGACCCAGCTGCCACAAAGAAGCCCAGCCTGGTTCTTTCTCTGTGCTGACAGAGACACCTCAGTCCTCACTGAAATGCCTGAAGCTGAAGGTGCTGGGAGCTGAGTTATCAACTAGCACCATTCCCTGCCATCTACAACCTGCTCTCTGCAGTGAGCCACAGCTCCTCCAAAACAACCGCCAGCTCTGGGATGAACAGCTCCGTGACAAATGACCAGGTAATTTTGGCTTAGGCATTTATGTATTAGCTTATGGGCATTGTTA
Organism: Ammospiza caudacuta; assembly: GCF_027887145.1. Taxonomy (NCBI): domain Eukaryota; kingdom Metazoa; phylum Chordata; class Aves; order Passeriformes; family Passerellidae; genus Ammospiza; species Ammospiza caudacuta. The sequence continues at coordinate 7,896,558 of NC_080632.1, read as the reverse complement.
GTGATTATAAGTATTTAGAAATAGCATCAGTTAGAACTCTTGTAGCTGCTTGTAATATAATAGAATCTATCAGCACTGTGTTGCTCATTGAAACAGTAGCATAATGAATATAATATCTATGCATCACTTATGGAAACAATTGTGTGATGAATGTATTGTGTTATAGACCCTAGCAAAACATAACTGGAAAAAAGGCTTGTGTGTAACTAAAATCAGTGTAAGGCTGTCCACTGCCCAACCTGTCCAAGTGATAAAATAACCCTGACACAAACCAGAGCACCACAGGACAATTAGAGAATACCATGTGAAATTTAGGGAGAACCTACTAAAGCCTTATCAGAGGGTGTGAAACATCAGGAGACACAAGCAGAAATAATACATGTTGACCTGATGCAAAGGATGTCATGCAGTAAAACTGAGTGCGAAGCAATCAAGCTAAGGAGTTCCCAAAACATCAGAAAATTCCCAAGAATGCTTGAAAAATTCATGAAACACATGAATATACTTGCCTCTCAGCAATGTAACACCATAAAGCTAACACTGTCACTTAGCACCAGGTGTTGTTTGGGTGTTAGCCCCGAGCACCACAGTGCTGCAAATATTGTCTTTTTTTATCCTATTAGTATTATACATTTTATAATTCTAAGCAGTGAATTCTGTTTCTCACAGCTGTGAAGGAAAGAGCTCCCTAACAGGACTGCAGGCAGCACCAGCTTTGCTCAAGGATGCAGACCCAAAGTGCTCTCTCTCTCCTTTAGTTCTCACTAATTTTAAGGGGTGATTTCAGATTTTCCTTGAGCTCCTGGATCTGTGACTAATGATTTCCTTGGCCTCAGAGCTTCTGCTGCTTGTATTTTTAATGTATCTCACTACAGCTATCGGCAGACTGGCACTACATGGATTTAATGCTTGGAGACAAAAAGCTCAGACTTCTACACTGACCTTTTGCTGGGCTTTTCCTCTCTTGCTTCAAGAGTCACTCAGGGTTGCCTCCAGAGCACTGACATCCTGCAGCAAACTTATCCACGGACATCAGCACAAAACTGGGACACCTGGCTTGGTGACACAACTGCCACAAGGTCAGGTTCATTCCCTGCTCTCTTGCCCCAGCAGAGGACTCAGTGTCAGAGCCTCTGGAGAAGCGTGGAGGGCAGGGCTCAGGCAGGTTGTGCCCGTGCAGGATTTGAACTCAAGGCACCAGGAAGCACCAAGCCTGCAGACAGGAACTCAACCCTTCTCATCTCCCTCACTGCCAGAGGCAGGCTCAGAGCAGCCATCTCACCCCTCTCTAAACCAGTGGGGGCTCTGTCCCTACCAAGCTCCTCGGGCTCCTGGGAATTGTTCCTGCGGCTCTCGGTGCCAGGCAAAGCTCCCTCTGCTGCAGCTCTGCCCACAGGCTCCTCTCCTGAAGACTCAGGGGCAACAATAATATTGCCCTTGAAAGAGAAACAGAAAGGAAGAAACCCTTCTCACCACTTACACAAAACACCTGGTCCAACAACTCCATGGCTCACACACTTAATCCCTTCTTCCTAACAACAACTCTGGGACCCAAAGCCCTTCAACAGTCAGAAAAATTGACTTCTCAAACACAGTCCAAAAGCTGTCAGAGCTGACAGTGTTGAACATGGGGGTGACACTGAACACATGGAATGGCTGCTAAGCAGGAGTCCTGCCAGCTCCTGGCAAAGGGATGTGCTCCTTCCTCCACAGCCCTGAGCACAGAAGTCTCATCCAGGCTGCAGCACACATCTCTTCCCACAGAGATGCCCAAGAGCAAGGGGAAAGAGCTCTGCAACATGGACAGCAAGACTGGCCAGTTTGCCCAGCTGAGGATTTCCCAGATGGAAACTGGACTGCAGGCAGCAGCTTACTGAGAGGACAAGAAAGCTGCAGCTGCAGCCCAGCCCCAGCCACGGCTCTGGGAGCGCCCACACGCACGGCAGGGCTCACAGAGCAGCAGCAGCAGCAGCAGCAGCCCAGCCCTTGCTTTGCCTTGGCCTCCCCACCCAAAAGAGGCACAGCCCACATCTGCTGCTGCAACAGAGGCACCGCTGGCATGCCTCTCCCTGCACGGGACACTGGGCCTTCAGTGCCACTTCTCCAAACACTCTTCTCTTCTTTCCCATCAAAACAAAGCCTCTTAGAACCTACAAAGCTTCCACTTCCTCACCACAAATGCTCCTGCATCAGGGGTTCTTCCCAGGAAAAGGAGCACCCAAACTTGGCCAACACAGGCTCACACCTTTCCATCCTTACTCATGGATGATATTTTCATTCCCTCTTCTTTAGGAAGTCATGCTTTACCAGGCAAATACTTCCTTGTCCATTCACAGCTGAACTCAAGAAGCTTTTCCTTCTCAGCCATGCAACAACATTCACAAGTTCTCAGTCCAGCCCCTTTCTTCCCTGCCCAATGCTGTTGCCCAAGCAGAGGGAGCAAACATCTCCTCCAGTGTCTCAAGCACCATGTCCAGAACTGGCGGTGGCAATTCCTCTTTCCCAGGAGTATTCCACAGCCAGCTGTGGCTGTCCATGCTGCACAACCTGCGCTGGCAGCTGGAGTGCTGGGGGCTGAAGTGTCTGGCCTGGCTGCAAGAATCCAAACACATTGGTCAGGCTCCAAAATGTGTCTCTGGGACGCAGAGCTCTAGTGCTGCCTTGGATCAAACATCACAGGAAGCACACAGCAACCTCCGTTCCAGAAATGTATTCAGACTTCCCAGAGGATTGAAGGAGTGAGTTCTTCCTCTTAAAAATATTTATCCAAATTGACAAGTACATAGATTAAAGCATGAACTGGAAATCTGATATAGACACGCACAGAGACACACACACACACAAACCCCCTAGAATCACAGCATTGTGCGTCTTCCCAGCAGCTTTGGGATTTGACTACATTTGGTTTCTCATCACAAAAGACCACAGAAAACGGATTCACCCAGGAAGAGCCCAGATCTATAGACATGCATGCTAAACTTGTACTGTGAGTTTATTCTATAAACAGCCTTGAGGGTGAGGTCATATTCTTCAGCTGCAGCTGTTATTGGGCACACAGAGCTCATTTCAATGGCACGGCTTGATTTGCAGGGCAGACAGTCTTAAACATCTGCAATGTCCTATCAGAGTCCCAGTTTGGCTTCATTCAAAGAAAGAGGAGAGTGCACCTAACACTGACCACTTGTTAGGCAATATCTTTCACCGTGCCCTTGTATCCCTACAGAGAGTCTGTCTATAAAATATCCAGAACACCCTCCAAATCTGCAGCGAGGACAGGAAAATGAGGCAGAGAATCTTTCTGTTTTCAAGGTCCCCCTTCCTAGGCAACTTGACACTTTCTACCTGCTTCTCACTTGAGATCTACCCATGATAGAGCACTGCAGGAAAACACTTGAAAGGGTCATTAACCAGGAGCTGCTTGGAAAGCAAGGGCAGAAGCTCTTTCCCTCCCTGATGGGCTGCGGGCTGGCAAGTGCTGCTCTGAAGATGTGCAGCTGCTCCTCTCTGGAGAGGCCAGGGAAGGGTTGTGATGGTCTATGGGTACCAGAGGAACGATGAGCTCAGGTTGGCATTTAAGCTCCATGGGAACAAGCAGAATGAAGAGCTCACAGTGGAGATGAAATTTGCTCGTTCCTGGCTCCTCTGATGAAACGCCAAGAAGTCCAGATGAAGCAAGCACCTTCTCCCAAGAAGCTAGGAAAACCTCAGAATCGTGAGCACCTGCACTTCACCTGGAATGGCGTGGAGGCAGCTCTAAATGCTCGGGTGAGGCAGCACTGAGGTCATGGTATGAGAGCACTGTGTAGCAGTGAGGGAAGGAAAAGGGAAGCAAAGGGAAGGCTGGGTCACTACTGGTCTTTGGGTGTGCTTCCCTTGGCAGCAACTGTGTTTCTGTCAGGGAAAACAAAAGCTCCCTGCATTGTTAAAACTGAAAATCACCGACAAAGACTCTCTAACTAGTCAAAGTTAGAAAGTGCTATGTTCATTACGCTGACGGCCAGCAGAGGGGAGGGTCATTCCCGAAATACGCGACCGCTGGCCAGGCTCGGCTCGGCTCGGCACGGCACAGCACAGCAGGTTCCAGCAGGACAGGGAAGGGCAAGGCAGGCAGCGAAGGGCAGGGCAGGGCACTGGGAGCAGTGACAGGCTCTGTCCACATGCTGCATCCCATGCCTGGATAACCATCGGGGACAGAGAGGAAGGACATTGCTCTGGCTTGGCTGCAGAAAGGATGAAAAGTGGGACTTAGAAAACATTAATTTGGACTCCGTTTTAGCAGACTAGCTGGTTTCATCTCAGCATGTCCTCCTGTGTTTGGCAAAGTTGGCACATTTCTCATGATTTGGAGTCAGCTACAGCAGCAGGAAGGGGCAGCAATTTTGTCAGCATGGATATCAAAGCCAAAGTGCTGCCCCATGGATGGATGTTGCTTTCTCCAAAGCATTTCTGGCCTAGAGTTGTAGCAAACTCACACTGGTGTCTTCCCAAACAGCATTGCCCTTTTCTTTCCTCATGAATCACCTTTTCCTTTTCTTCCCCCCATCTGGGGAGAGCTCCAATGCAAATGCCTCCTGCAGCCAACTCCTGTCACTGTAGACTGACAAAGGAGATCTTGCAATGGAGAGAGATTCCCTAGAGCTGCTGTGGGGAGCTGAAGGGGGAAGCTTTGTCCCTTAGTCTTGTTGGGGAGCTGCTTGTGCTCTGGGGGACAGACACTGATAGTGGAGCCCTGGAAAATGTAAAAGATTGAATCTGAAAATTTTAGGCTTTGTGTTTTCCCAGATCAACCTGCATAAGCAGTATGAAAAATTATATAATTGTTAGATGTGATGATTGTTTAGTAATTAAATATAATTATTATGTAGTCATGAGAAGAATCATGAACAATTATATTGGAAATTTAGGGAGGGCTATGCTTGGCTGAAGTCTATGTATACAATAGAACAATAGAAGTGTAATAATTAACATGGAAGTTATGTAACGATAGAACATAAAAGCATGATCATCTCAAATATATGGTTGGAGTCAGATTTGAATTGAATACTCCTGAAACCCAGAGGTCTTAATAAAAGCACCTGCATATAATCGCTTATGGGATTATGTGTTTCTTAAGGCTAACAACACCAATGATGTTTATCCAAGCCTTGCAGTTCATTTCTGAGCTTCTTGACACACCACAGAGACTTTGGGGTTGTCGTATTGGCAAACCAATTTCAGTCTGGGCACTTTGAAATGCTTCAATTATCCTTTTTTTTGCTTTTCTGCAGAAATATTGTCATCATCTATTCCTTCCCGAGGAACTTTTCCTGCTTTTTGGAGAGCTCCTTTTTTTGCCCTCCCAGATCAGGCTAATTCCCAGGGCTCCTTCCCGAAGTGAGGTGTAGCCCATGGCCTCCACTCTTCAGCTGGAACAGAAGGAAGCACAGAGTTTGCTGTTGTGGGAGAGGAGCTTCTCATTCCTGCCTGCTTTCCCTTTGGGACAGGTTGGTGTGTTCTCATTTGATAAAGGCAGGTTTAAACTCTGAAGCAGTTGTGTTTCAATCTGCTCCCTTCTCCAGCTCTTCTGTGGGTATCCTTGGACAAAACGATCTTGGTGGGGGCTCCCTGTGGCAGCTTAAGGAAGGAGGTTGATATTTCAGGGTTGTGACTGCTGAAAGCAGCTGGTTTTCTGAGGTGTCCAGAATTGGGAGCGGCTTCTTTTCTCACTTGCCTGCAGAAAAGGAAGTTGCAACGTGGGAATTTCATTTGTGGAGATGGCCGCCAGGGGTGTTTGCCAAGAGATGGGCTGGCAGAGAGGCAGGTCTCGTGCTAAACTGGCTGTGTGTTTGTTTTGATATTGGGGAGGGTCAGACATGCAGACACAGACACCATCTGAAGGAACAGTGTAATTTTCTGTAATGCAAAAGTGCAAAAAAGAGTCAGGAAAGAATAAGCTAAGCAATGCACCTCAGCATTATTAAAAAAAGGGTGCGTCTGGTTATTAAGGAAGATACATCACCAGGTACCACAATGCTTTCCCCTTCATCCAGAGCTGCACATCAGCTGGGGGAAGCTGTCCCAGCCAAGCCCTGCAGAGCCACGGCTGGGAACCGGGAAATACTGCGGTGCCTCCACCTTTGCCGGCCACGAGGCTCCCGAGTGCGCTGTGAGAGTAGTCCGGCTCTGACAGTGCTGGACGAGCAATGTGCCAGAGCTTCTGCTGGGGCACAGCTGGTTTCATTCTCCTCTTGGTTTTCTCCCCGAGCCTGCCCAGGGCTCAAGGAAGAACCAAGACCAGGTGTGGCCTTGTCCGTTTTCCTCATGCAGAAAGATGCAGACATGCTTCACCAGTGAATGGAGGCAACAATATATTTGACACTAATACTTGGTTAAGGAGGAGATATGTGGAATGCTAGGTTGGAAAGATCATCTAGAGGGCAGCTTTGGCTCAGGTCCTGTGGTTGAGGCTTCAGTCAGGGTCTGTTGTTCAGGCCTTAGTCCTTTGGTATTTTGCAGTGCACATCAATGCTGTGCAGAGCTGAAAACAAACAAGTCTGTCTTTAGCACATTTGAGACAGGGAACAGGATTACCCTGCAAGGCCAGGCTAGGGCCAAGAGCAGAAGGCCAGCACCCTGCTTTTGCCCACAGGCAGCCCTGCAGGGCAAGCAGCCACTCCTGCCCAGGGCTGAGGTGCCCGAAGCTGCCTCCCGCTGTGCAGCTCTGCAGAGCCCGCGGGGCGCAGGGTCCTGGGCAGCCAGGGCAGCCCGGCTGCCTTGGAGCACAAGGAGGGGCCCAGAGAGAAGCTGCTGCCCTTTGCTTTGGAACTGTTCCTCAGAGTCTTGTCATTAATCCACAGTGTCTGATCTGTTTTCTTTTCCTCTCCCAAATTTAACAGAGCTTTTTGAGTGAAATTGACTGAAGTAGCTTCTGCTGCTGGTGGTGGTGTTTTTGTCTGCAGGTGAGGGCAGGTGATTTGAACCAAGGACGGAGTCCATTGTTAACACCCCAGCTTTGCCAAGTCAAGAAAACCATTCACAATTGGGCAGCCAGTGCTGAGCAATTTTCCTAGTTTTTGGAAAGCTCCCACCTTAAGAAATTCAAGAGATTATCCTTCATGAGGATACCAGCAGTACCATGATGCCAGTGTTTTCTACCCCGTTTTCTGTGTCTTTGGCACTTTTAAGATGTCCTCAGTGCCCAGCAGGAATGAAATGACCTGTGATCATGTGATTTGAGAGCTCTGTGTTGTTCGTTGCCACATGAGTGTTCATGACTAGCTGGACACACCAGTCGTGGCTCTGTTGAGTTAAATTCACCCCAATTTTGTGCAAACAGCAGCCCCGAGATGCTGAGAAGAGCAAGCGCAGTGGGTAGGTGTGCATGCACACGCCTGGGGGCTGACTGCTGTGTGGGCAGAAGGTTTTGCACTGTTGTAATTCTTCACTCTCCCAAGCTGGAGGAAGAAATCAAATCTTTATTAAATTAAAATATATAAATCTATATGAAATGAAAAAGTATCAAAATTAATGAAACAATACCTATTAATTTATCATGGATGTAATTTAACATCTATACACTATTTCCGGCCGGGAGTCCCTGTACAAATCACGAACGGGACGGGACTGCTGAGGAACGCGCCTCGAGCTGTTTGTTTTCCAGCATCAGTCTCATTACTTGGGTCTGACTATGGGAAGATGCCAGCGGCTCACATCTGTGGCAGCAGGCAAAGAACTTAATGGCACAGCTTACTTGAAAAATTTTTTGACCAATCACACAAAGCAGAAGCATACTGACAGTAGCTCTATCCAACCACTATAAGCACACGTACCTTTTGTTAAAACAGTGCTTGCTTCTTTTGAATACAATACCTGCTTGTAAGCCTTCAAACACAATGCACTGAGCTCCATTATTAAGCTGAGAATTTCCTAATATCTTGCTAGAGATACTTTTCTGAAGGCTAACGAGTTATTCTAGTCAAGCACTAACACACAGGCCATTTTGCTATTTCTCCTTACTTTTCTACTTCTATAACTCTTGTGCTGACAAATCCTATGGCTGCTGCTTAGCTCCAACCGGTTTCTCTGAGCTCTGCCTTTTGTAGCTTTCCCAAAACCCCCTGATTTGAAGGATTCCCACAATTCCCCCTCTCAGTACAACTAAAAAGAAACCTTTGTATCCATGTCGTTTATTAACTACCTTGCATTTCATAGCTTTACTGCAGCATACCTGCTTATTACTTGCTTAAATCATCCTTTTTGCTTGCATTAAGCATTGCTATACTCCAACACAGCAATTTTAATGCTGTGAAAGTCCAGTCAGTTCAAAGGGCAAAAGTCATGTCTGATAGCAATTACAAGTCATTGTTCCGAAAAAGTCTCGCCTGTTCCAAGGTCTTAATTCAAAACCTCCCTCCATGTCCATACCTTCATCCACCATCTGTGTGAGATTTCAAGAACTCTCTGTGAAACCATTCCCTACCTCTCTCTTGTGTGATAAAAACTTCTTTGATCATTTTGTCCATCATTTGTCACACACACCAATGTATGCAAGGTATTACTACTAGTACCACTACCAAAACACCCAATCCATAGAGACCTATTCTACAAAGTTCCCCTTAGCCAAGGTGCAAAGCTCCATCCTTGGAACAAATCATCTAACCATGACCCACCGTCTTCCTTTTTTGGAGCTGTCAAATCTTTCAGCTTTTGTATGCTTTTCTGCATGGATTCAGAGTGATCAGACAGGTTCATGCAACACAATCCTTCAAATTCCTCACAACCATGTCCATGTGCCAGTAAAAGAAAATCAATTGCTGCTATGTTCTGTAAGGTTGCATGTCTGACAGCACTAACACCAGTCATCACGTCACTAATTGCAACACAAGTAGCACTGTCTTCTTTCTCCAGCCAACACCCCAATTGCTATAATGGTCTCAATGCCTCACCCGAGGCAAGTGGATGCAGAAATAAATTTGATGTAACTCATTTAGCAGGGCCCTAGGTCTGAAATTGCTATTACACTTTTCTTTATAATGATGGGCAAATCTTTTTTCTCTGTTTTCTCTTGATGGCTTTTTTAACAATAGGTGCTATCCCAGTGAGTTGTCTGATGCTAGATGGGCCACCCTTAATTTTTGAGGGATTCCCTGTCAGGCTTCATCTCCACCAATGAGCCAATATTCTGTTACTAATTGTCGTGGGGATTCATCTAGGTCATCTGCTTGTCAGCAGTTTCACCCTTAGGGGACACTGGGGTAGTACAATTGCACCACAAACTTGAGTATCTGTCCACAGGATGATGGGGAGTAACATTTAACTGTGGATCTCCCTGGTACTGAAAGGCAGCACAAATTTCCATTAGAAATGAACCAAGAATTCCAATTCTTGAGGTTCAGAAGGTGCTCTAAGCAGATCAGGGGCCCAATGATGCCAGCTGGTTATGGGATTGGTCTCATTGGCAGCCTCACACCAATATTTGTCACGACCAAAAAGGTCACCAAGGGTTTGTCTGGGCTCAAATTGGTCAAACATATGGTGTCTGAGCCTGCTGACTTGGCTAAAGCAAGGTAAACATTCATTTTTGGTTGATCTACAGGCATATATGCACTGCAAAAGCAAGCAAGCAAAACCAACAAATGCCAGTATATCATTTGATCAAACTCCATGCTTCTGTTCAGCTGCTTTTTGGCAAAAGCTTCCCCATCTCTTTCAGCTCTCAAGCAAATCTTTTAGCACTTGTTCAGGGCACTAAACTGTCCCTCTGACCTTCAGTTTTTATAAATTTGGGTATCTTAGAATTCTTTTGAACAAAACGGACACCATGCTTTTGCTGAAAGAGCTCTATGATACAAACAATTTTCACAGTCTAAAGAGCAGCAATCAAACTCTAGATTTGTAGCTTTCACAGGTTGAACAGGGAATGTCTGGCATGAACTGTAGTTTCTCCGTGTGGCTCACGTCTGCGTGCTCATTTCCCTGCTGGTGGAATTGTCGGTGCGCTCTTGTGTATGAGACGGTTTCACATCCTTCGCGGGGACCCACTTAGGTCTGGCACCTGTGCAAATAAATACAAGCATACCCTTTGCCCCAAGTGATTAGTGCAAATGGTCCTTCAATTTGTCCAAACTCAAGGTTTCTAATCAAAACGGGAGCATTTTCTTTCAGTTTTGCCTGTGTGCTGTTTGAAAAGTGCCTAAAAATTGGAGGATTAGGTCCTACAAATTATCTATTCAAAAGATAAAGACATCTAAAGCTTTGCTCTACCTTATCAGAGGTGTTGCTTGGGCCACTCCCCCTTTTTTGACCATTTAAGGGTTTTAGGGTGTGGTGCATCCTTTCAACAACTGCCTGACATGTGTGGGAATAGGGAATTCCAAAAGTGTGGCAAACACTCCTGTCCATCAGAAATGTCGCCAATTTTTGAGCTCTGCATGTGGGGCCATTTGTCGGTTTTTGCCTCGTGGGGGATCAGTTTGGCGAGCTCTGGACCCCAGTGACACTGACAAGGACAAAGCAAAAGACGAGAGGCGCTCTTTCTTCTCGGGACCAAAGTCGCACAGCTTTAATGGAGAAAAACTCCAGGAGAGAGAGGGAGCATCCAGGAGAGGAACGAGGATGTCCAGGAGAGGAATGAGAGTGTCCACCTCATGGCAGGAGATTTGTAACCCTAGGGGAGGGGGGCAGTAGAAAGGAACTACCATAGGTCAACATACGTAAATCACCACACTGTAGTTTTCTGCATAAATTGCTGAACTTGTTGCAAACAAAATTCTAAAATCTCCCCAAACACAACCATTCAGTCCCAAATGATCACAATGAGGGAGAAAAACCACACAACCCCCCTGTATACCCAGGCACCAGGTGTCACAGGGAGTACCAACCCCTGCAATTACAAAGTCCACACACACAAGCTCACTGGGAAAGGAGTATCTCTTTATGAGGGGACAGAGTGCTCGCTTTTCTCAACACAACTCACCATCTACCACATCAGCATCCACGCACATCATCTTCCTCAAAACATACCCACTGGAAACACAACCACAATTACATCAACACAGGAAAACTTGCAGCAATAAAACAGCATTTGCTCAATTCAAACCCAGAATTTCTAGCAGGTCCTTATTGACACAGCAAATCCTTTCTGCTGGCAGCCAGACCCAAACCCAAACTGTATAGGCGTACGTTGTGCGCAGGACATCTCTGTGTGACTTAGGAACAGCCCTTCCCCTGCGTTCTCCTTACGGGTTACTTTATACAGAGTTAAACACTCCCTTTCTCCACAGTCCCAGCAGTCTTGTCTGTCCCCCACGAGGAACAGCCCAGAGCGGAGGTGCCTCCAGGAAAGGAATGTCCTGGCAGTGCCCAGAGACGTCCACAGCGCGGTTGTTCTTGCTGGAGCAGAGAAGCGTTCCTGCCGCGGTCACCAAATGAGGTGTGGAATAGAACTCACCACAGTTGAAGTTAGAAGGTGGTGTGTTTATTACAGCGCCAGGCACAGGAGGAGTTGTCTCTTAAAGACATGTGTGAAGAATCACTGGCTCTCTACTCATCTAAAATGAGTACACATTCATATAATTCCCAAAAAACCTAACACGTATTCATTAGGTAACACTGCGTACCCCCCTCTGTACTAAAATGTATTATAATTGAGTCCAAAGTTCCTTCACATTTCTGCAGTCTTTCACTTCAAATGGGTTGGTGGGTTTTAAAGTGGGGAATGGTGTCCTTCTGATGAAGGCCAAGACGTCTTCCTCAAGTTGACCTCTTTACTTATGACCTGTTGGCAGGCTTTTGCACTTCTTGCCTATAGCTGAAGTTTCAAGGCCCAGGTGCAGGCTCTGGTCCTCTTCTTTGTCACAAAGAAATCCGCATCCCATCCTGCTTCTTTAAACATAGTAAAGACAGGCAAGGGATATATTACCCTAGCCTTAACTACCTTACCTGAAAAAAATTAACTATCCCTTATTATTTCTACTCTTCTTGCTATACTCTTTCCCCCTAACTAAATCTTGCTAAAATTTTAACTCTTCCAGTTCTTTCAAATCCTTGATTCATTGGCCTCATCTCACACGCCAACCATGTGTGAGCCAATGCCGTAACTGGGAAATTCCACTCCTGAGCAGGAGATACAGGGCCTGGTTCTGAGCTGGAAGGGTGAGAAGGATGAGATGCACACCATTTTCATCCAGGGGATGTCCTGAAAGTGCACTGCCTACCTTCCTCTGCTGCCGAGCACCATGCTCCACCTCCTTCTCCTGCTCCACAGATTTTTAGGAATCCAGGGGTTGCTGTGCATTATTTGCTATTGCAACTAATAGAATGATTTTGCTTTGCAAGCCCCGTTTTGTCCTGGGTTCTTTTGAGCATGGGGCTCTTCTTGAACCTGTGACAAAAGCCAGCAGGGACCTACATGACACTCCTATACTCATGTCAGTAAATTCTGAGAAGTGCTTTAGGTATCAGAAAGTCAAAAGATATCAATCAGTAAATCAAATAATTTGGGGGAATATTAAGCCTGTGAGTTTCAGAAAAGTATTGAAAATGTCTTAGATCCATGGATACAAACTGGTAAGTGAGATTGCTGGGTGTGCACGTATCAGGGAAGTGATTCCCCACACACCCAGTGCTGAGATCAAGTATTGCCTCTCTTCTAACCCTGAGCAGGCAGCAGGGATCAGGCCCTGCTTGGTAACGTTCATTTTGAAGACTTCTGTTCAGCAGGTAAGAATGGTCCAAATGAAATCTTTTCCAGCTGTTTCCCTCTGGTTCACCTGTTTGAGGGCTAAGATTCTGTGCTGCAGGTGTCCTGGGTGTGTGCAGAGCAGAGCAGCCCCAGAAAGCCCTTGGCTTGCCCACCAGTTGTCATGCCTTGTTGCCAGGTGTGCCCAGCTCTGGCAGGAGAAAGAGCCCGCAGCGCAGTGGGCACCGTGCCCTGCCCAGCCGGGGCTCTCTGGCACAGAGCAGCAGCAGCGCCAGCATGGTTCAGCCTGCTCCTGCCTTGGCTTCCCCTGGCACACAGAAGCCTCTGGAAATCAGCACCACCAGCAGCATTTCGAGCTTGGAGCAGCTGCTGCTGGCGGGCAGATGCTGCCAGTTCAACTGCTTCCAAAGGGCAAGAAAGGCACAGATGTACATGCACCAGAGCCCTGGGCATGTCCAAGAAAGGGGCAAATAGGTGGGGAGATTTGTTAGGAAAGATTTCAGCTGTGATGCCAACAGTGCCTTCTCTCCTGGTTCTGTGTGTTCTAGATGAGTAATGCAATGGTTTGCTCTGACAATTAAGAAGTAGATGTTATGTGGATGTTCAAATGTGTAGTGATGATATTGTTATATATCCTCCCACAGTCCTCTTTCCCCTTCCCTTTGTAATCGTCTTGGTAGTCAGGGCATTTGGGGAGGGCTGGCTTGTGACCAGCAGGCAGGGGGAAACAAGACCTGACCTCCAGTCAAGGTGCAAGAAAGTAATCTCCACCAATGGACAGCAGAGAAAGAGCTGACTGACAAAACTTCTGGAGGGGATAAGGGTATGAAAGGCCGAGCGTCCTTTTTGTAGATAAGCACATTGCTGCTAGTCATGGAGACTCTCAATGTTGCATTTTTTCCTTATTCATTCCTTTGTTAATGTTCAATATACCTTTAAAATTTTACACATTTACAGCAGAGATCTCCTGTGTGGGCTGGCTTTCAGTGCAAGATCTAAATGGCTTCTCCTTTCTCTGCTTCTCTTTTGTTTCTGGGAGTTTTGGAGATGTTTTTAAAGCAGTCGACACTGCCACAGGAGGAGAGGTAAATGTCAACAGCCCCTGCAGACTCTGCTGCTCTTGAGGGGCTTTCCCCTCTGGTGTGAGCTGTGGCTGGAGCTTTGGCTAGAGCCGTGCTGAAAAGACACAAGAAGCACAGACTGGTGCCAGCCTGCAAAATACATTTGGCACTTTGTCCTCCTCAGCTGCCGGAAGGAAGGCACGCAGGGCAGCGCTTCCTTTCAGACAAGGACGCGCTCACTCGCTCTCCATTGCTAAAACAAAGGTGGTGCCATAGAGCACCTCCCTGCTCTTTGGGGCTACAGCTTCAGAGTCCTGAATTCTCGATTCTGGCTGCCAGCAAATCCATTGGAATGTTACTGCTGGTTCCTTAGCCACCTGCAGTGCTGCACTTGGCAACTGCACATCGGGAGAGATCTGCAAGGTGCCTTAAAAGCCCGAAGCCCTGCCCATAGCCCCAGGTGTGTCCACAGAGTATTAAGGCATGGATTACTTCTTCTGAATCCTAGAAAGAGCAGCAGAGATTGCGGTCAGAGGTTTGTGGGTGATAGTTGAGACACCACTGTTACCAAGTGGACAAGGCAAAATTTCAGTGGCTATATGTGTCCTGTAACTGGCCCCCAAGGGAGCAGAGAAATGGGCTGTTGGAATGTCAGTTCCTAATTACTGCAGTGCCTAATCACAAGGCAGTTTGGCACAGCTCAGCTGTGCCATTGCAAAATCAATCGCTCCATGTCCACTGTTGTGCGTTGCCACCAACTGCTCAAGGTGTCTTTCAAAGGCAGGGACCTATGTGAATCCTTGGATTTCCCTGAAAGGAAGAAACCCCAGGGACAGAAAGCACCATTTCTACAGCACTGGCAGGGCAAAAATCCCAGCAAGATGAAGACATAACAGTCAACAGATGCCTGGGACTCTGGGCCACATTTGCCTGGGATGGCCAGGTCCTGTACATGACAATTGGGGAACAGATGGTCCCATTGTTCTGCTTTCTGGGTCTTTCTAGCAACTAGAGGAATCCTCATGGAGCCTGTGAAGCACTCAGCTTGCAAAGTCATGGTTCATTGCTCTTGTTTTGTTTTTTTTTCCCTGTGGACAGCATCATTTGTAACAACAGCAAAGCCAGCATTCATCCTGGCACCACTCATCAACTCAGTCCAGAAGAAGTAAGAGACAAGAACATATCATGTCAAGATGTTACCTCCATAGCCAATTTTGAGTAGAATTGTAGAGTCAGATTCTAGAGTAGGATTGTTGTAGAGTTTTGTAGGATATGGTTCTAGACTAGGATTAATTAAATAAAGTAATTAAAGTTTCTGAAATATCAACTCATTTGGAAGATGGTTTGAAAGATCCCTTTCTGACTCCCTCCGAAAACTCAACATTTCCTCCTCAGTTAGCAGTTGTTTTTCTATTGGTGCTAAGACACACTTATGGTTTCTTTTGAACGGTTCAAAAGTGGGGAAGGTTCTTCTTCATTCATCCTACCCAGAGCACACTGCCTTTGGAATACCACCCACTGGCTGGTTTTGGCACAGCTGCGGTATTTCTAGTTGAGGCAGAAAAGGCAGTGGCATTTGTAGGAAAAACCAAAGGAGGAATGGGCAGCCCAGACATCCTGTGTGGATTCAGGCCTGCAGCTGTGACTCAAGAGCATTTGGGTTCCTGCCACTTGGATTTGGATCCCTAAATGCAATCTCTTTGGCTGCAGGAGAGGCAGGAACCCAACATGACAGGTCATAGGCCAATTTCTAGCTGTCACTGCCTGAAGGAAAAGGCTCCATCCTGCAGGACTCCAGCACTCAGCATCCTCAGCCAGACACAGCAAGTGCTGGCAACTCAGAAACTTGCATTTGTAAGCTAAAACAGAAAAAGAAGGGCAGAGATAATAAGGAACGAAGATTTTAAAATTGCACTGTGCAGAAGAGACATACAAGCCACCAGTGTGAACACAGCTGGGAGATTCGTCTTGGAGATGGATTAGAGTGGAACTCATTCACTGAATGTTTCTGGTGCACATGAGTGCAAAGACTGAGGAAAAAAGGAGAAAAGTTTAGTTTCTGAAAGCTATTTAGATTCCTGGAAGCATTGTCTAGAGACCTAAAAATCTAAAGCCTCAAAGAATCTGAACCTAAAACATCCCCACATGGATTGATCAGGTATGATGGGCACATCTCTGCTCTTTTCAGAGTCAATGAAATTGACAATGAGTGTCTGGAAATTAGGAATGCCTGCCCAGATTTTATCTCGGTTACTTTAAGAGCACCTTAATAAGGCATTTCAGGAACTGAACTCTAAAGTTCTTCACCCTGCTCTATTTACTTTACATTTGAAAAGAGGCTGGTAGAAGGAGAGATCTGGCTTTAATTTCTCCCCAAATCACCTGTTGCACTCTCAGGTTACAAGTAGATGTAAAATTCAGCTAATCACTCTCTCTATCCATGAATATTCCACTAGTGAACTGACATATAGAAACATCCTTTTTCCCTTGGTACCTTCCTAAATGGTGCCCTGATGAACAGGAGACTTGCATAAATCTCACATAAAATCACCAAAATTGCTGAAATTAACACTCAATTTCACAGTAAAAGCTTCTGGGAAAAGGCTTGACAGGATCACTGAAGAAAGTCAAACCTGGGAGAGAAACGTGCATTTTAGTGCTGATCAAGGGGAAAGAAAGAGAAATGCTGTAAAAATTCCAAGTGGAAGGTAAGGAGAAAGACAGGCAGCACAGGAAGCACAAGGCCCCGTCAGATGACCTGTGGAAGGTAACTTTGTGCCCCAGCTCTGTTAGAGGACGTTGCCTGTCATTGGTGCAAGCAGCTGGAGACATAAATACTGATTGATTTGGGAGCCACAGTCTTGGTAAATGCAGAGGTGGTTCAGTAAGGTGACATGAGGGAGTTCCCTCAGAGCAACTGGGATGCCTGAAAGAAGTGAACAGCTCACCACAGCCCGGCCCGCTCGGCTGCTTTTCCTTCTGACCCTCCTGGGGAGGCTCTGACATTTCCTCTTCCCTGATGGAAGTGCAGCTGCTGCCAAGGGAAAGGTCCCCATACTCACTCAGTGTTCCCTTTGCTTGCCGGATGCCCCATCTGCTGTCGCTGTCCAGGAGAGCTGCTCTGCACGGGAGGAGGAGCCCGAGGGAGAGGCTTTGAAGATGGGGCAGCTGGGATCCCTCTGCTTGGAGCTCTGTTTAAAGATACACGGACTTGCATGTGAACAGGGATTATTATATGGATTTGTACATAAGTAGCCAGCTATTTGTTCAGGCCTATTTCTGTACATATGGTATCAGATTTATGAATGTACTGTGTATCTGTGTACGTATAGATACCTGTATAGATACAGGTTTTCAGTCACATCTTTGTGTGTATATGTATCCAGTTTGTTATGTGTATTGTAATATCTGTGTTTAGATTTCCGTATGTATACGGTTGTGTAGGTATCTATTTCTATTGATGTATTGATGTAGTTTTGGTCTTTTTAAATAGCTATATTGGCATTTCTTTTGGTATATATGTTTTTTTATATTTTTTTAGATGTGCATTGATGTATTTCTATATATATAATATTTACATATATATCCAGATATATTGCTGTATATTTGTATTGATGCAGTTGTACAGATATTTAGGTTGGTACTGCTGTTTGTCTGTTTATAGATAGGTTTGTTTTATGTATCTGCTTCTTGAATGTAATAGGTAACATTTATTCTGTATTCACATCTGTATATTGTAGTGGTTATTTATGTATTCAGTTCTATTTAAATGTGTCTGGAGTGGTATAGTGGTGGAATTCTATTTGTAGAGTACTTGGTATTACAGGCAAATAGTGATATTTTCGTATTTGTATATGGGCTGTATGTTTGCCATAATATGCAATACATTAAGTTGTTAATTTTCCCTTGATCTCTGTGTAAAATGAGTGTTTTTAGAGGTTTGCAATAAATTAGTTTTTGTTACCAGAAGTTGTTATTTGTATGTTTTTAAATAGTGTGTTGTAACAAATACAAAAATTACTTTTTAAAAATTTAACAAAGATCTGTATAGTTCTGTTTTGTCAGCGCTGGTGTAAGAAATGGTCAGCGCTGGTAAGAAATGCCATTTGTCAAGTGAGATGGATGTGTTGTAATTTGTGCTACCCAAAGCCATGGGAAGATGTAAATGCTGGAGGATTTTGGCCATGCAAATCTCCAGCCATGCCCGGCACGTGCCCCACCTGCACTCAGGCTGGGCAAGGGAAGCGCAGATTTGGGCTGGCAGCAGAGCCCCACGTGTGCTCAGAATTCGCTGCAAAGGCCTGCTGGCTGAGAAAAAGATCAGGGATACATTTCATAGATTCTATTTATTACAGTACATATATTAAAATATATATTATGTGGTGTGTTGTAGAAACCCTTTAAATCAGAGGGTTTTGGGAAAGCTGCTCCTCAGTGAGGAGGATTTCTAGGCTAGAGGAATATAAAAATAAAAAGAAGGCCATGGACAGTGCCATTGCCAGAGGCCCAGGCTGTTAAACGGAGGAATGGATCGTCCCCTTCGCCGCCTGTAGCTGATACCCCTGTCAGTAATAAGTAGCAACTCCGGGGGCAACGAGATGGGAAACCATCTCTCTAAACCAGAATGGGATGTCGTTTAATAGCTTGAGGCAATTTTACAGGGTCAAGGACATTCGGACATGTCAAAACGTGAACTAAAAGACAATTAATCTGGGTAAAAGTGAATACTCAAAATACAGACTTGAAGTCTGATTTTACCTTTGATTTCTGGGACCAGATAAAGTGGAAAATTCACAATCTAGTCTCTCTCAAAAAGGAAGAGACTTTGGTCAAACTTACGCCTGTCTCCAGAGCTTTAATGGAGAGCTTTGATCAGAATGATTGTAACAGAGACTTTCTCAAACATCAGAACAGAACACCTGGCTCTGAGACTTTAATTCTCAGTGGTGCTGGACCTTCATCCTTCTCTGGGGGGATCTCGGATTTTATTCAGGGTGTCCTGGCATGTCCAGGGTTTCTCCAGGCAGTGTGGACAGCACCCCGAAGCCCGGAAAAGGGGAATCAGATCAGCTTCCAGCTTTGGTTGTGTTCTCTGCTTTTTCCAGGATTCCCTGAGTCACTGACGCTGCAATCAGGCATGGTCCCAACTCCTCCGGGAAATCATCCACCCCCAGAATTCCCAGAAGATTGTTTGGGATTTTTCTTGCATTCCAAGAGATTGGGGGGTCATGGGACATGTTCTATGGAGGCTGGGAACCAAACGGGTCCAGGAGATTAATGTTTGGGGAGGCTTTGCAAAAGAGGAGCTGCTGTTTCTGTGCTCTGCTGCTCTTCT
Organism: Ammospiza caudacuta; assembly: GCF_027887145.1. Classification (NCBI taxonomy): domain Eukaryota; kingdom Metazoa; phylum Chordata; class Aves; order Passeriformes; family Passerellidae; genus Ammospiza; species Ammospiza caudacuta. The sequence continues at coordinate 7,877,483 of NC_080632.1, read as the reverse complement.
GAAAAAGATGCGGCCGGATCTTATTCTGAAGTTGTGCAGGTGGGGTCAGCCAAGGGGGGGCTCTGGACCCGCTCTGCCTGGCCGAGGGGCTGCAGGGTCGCTCCTGTCACTGTTTGCCCTTCCCAGGAAGTCACCCCCTCGGATCGGGCTCAGGCTGGCAGTTGGCTTTGGAGCTCTGAGGACTCTTTTCATACAGATTCCTCTGCCAAAACTTTCCAGGATTTTCACCACTTTTGGCTCCCAAGCCTCCGGTTACAGCGGGTAGGGAGGGTTTGGATTTGGCTCTGCCTGCAGGGGAGCGGGCAGGGGAGAGGACAGAGGTGGCAGGGGGGCAGCCAGGGCTTGAGCAGGGCAGGGATGGCTCTGCCCAGAGAGGTGGATGGGGTGGAGGTGGGAGAGCTCAGGAAAGTTGCTGTGGAGGCACAGACAGTTCATTCAGAAGCCTTGAAGCCTGTCTCATTGGCTGCTGGGGTCATGGGGGAAGGCATGCTGAGATTGCTCTTGGACCTGAGAGTTTTCCAGCTGTATGCCTGCGGGCAGGGATACAGTGTGGAACCTCTCACAGTCCATTGGAAAGCATCACAAATACAAAGTCAGGGTCTGCCACTGGAGAGCAGCCCGATTTGTATGAATCTAAACAGATCCAATTTAGTGAATCCAGATGTGAGTTAGCAGGCTCTGGCTTTCTTCCTGTCACAAGAACTTGGAGCTTTCTTCCCCAGCCCTTCCTAGCAGGGTTCCCAGGAAAGTTGCTGCAGCAACACTACTGCCAAGTGACGCCGCCCGGGGGCTGTTTACAGACTTCAAACAAGACAGGGCTGCTATGGAAAGTGCCTAGAGCTGTTTATTTTTCAGCATCAGTCTAATTACATGATTATGATAATGGGAAGATGCTAGCAGCTCACAATCCAGGCAGCAGGCCAAAAATCAGAAGGTTACAACTTACTATATAATCTTCTTAACAAATCACACTAAGCAAAACATATTGACACTAGTTCTATCCAATCACCATAAGCACACGTAGCTTTGGTTAAAACAATGCTTGCTTATTTTGAATACAGTACCTGTTTGTAAGCCTTAAAACACAATGCACAGAGCTCCACTATTAAACGTCAACCTTCCTAATATCTTGCTAGATAAACTTTGTGCAGCTTAGAGAGCTATTCAGACAAGCATTAATACACAGGCTTATTGTTCTATTTGCCCTTGCTTTTTCTACAGTTTAAATAATTTTTTCTGCTGACCTATCTCATGACTGTTGCTTTAGCTCTACTCACAATTCTGCTGTGTCTGAGGCCTGCCTTTTGCAGCTTTCCCAAAACCCTCTAATTTTATGGATTCCCTCAATTCCCCCTCTCTCTTCACCCAAAAAGAAACCTTACCAATTGTGTCATTTATTACTTGCGTTTTGTGGCCTTACTATAATATTTTTGTTTCTTATCTGCCTAAAGCATGTTTTTGTTGGCACTAAGCATTAAATTGCTGTATTACAACACAGCAATTTAATGCTGTGAAGGTCCAGTCAGTGGAAAGGCCATAAATTATGCCTGACAATAGTTACAAGTCATTGTTCAAAAATCTCTTGTCGATTCCAGGGTCTTAACTCAAAACCTTCCTCCATTTCTATACCTTCATCCACCATCTCCGTGACATTTTGAGCACTGTCTGTGCATACATTTCCTACCTCTCTCTCTTGTGCGATAAAAACTTATGGACAGTTTTGTTCATCTCTCGTTGCACACACTGAAGGATGCAAGGTATTACTATTAATATCACTACCAAAACACCCAATACACTGAGACCGATTTTGCAAAGTTCCCTTAGCCAAGGTGCAAAGCTCCATTCTTAGGACAAATTATCTGACCAGGACCCACCATCTTCTTTAATTTAGGCTGTCAAATCTTTCAGCTTTTGTGTGCTTTTGAGGATGGATTCAGAGTGATCAGACAGGTTCATGCAACACAATCCTTCAAATTCCTCACAACCTTGTCCTTGTGCCAGTTAAAAAAAATCAATTGCTGCTCTATTTGAAAGGGTAGAATGTCTAACACTTTTAACACCAGTCAACATGTCACTGATTGCTGTGGATGTGCCATTAGTTTGTTTACTAGCCAATATCCAAACCAATCTAATTGTTTCAATGCCATTGCTGAAGCCAGCTAGGGTAAAAACAAACCTTGGAACTTGGAGCTTTTTGGCAGGGTTCATGGAACAGCTGATTGCTGTGACAACACTACCTGTTCTTCTGGATCAGATACAGGAGTGATGAAAAGGAAAAAAAACACGGTCTAAATCGACAGTAGACCTTCCATTGCAACTACCTAAGTGGTCTTACATATTATTCAAATATTATTCAAAATTTAGAAAAAGTTTGGATTCAAATAAACACTTCCTTGCCTTACCTGTAAGATATGCTCATAACAATGTAAATGCACAATACATAATTCCTTCTCACCACGAGATCAAAGAACTTATAGGAAGAATGCAAAAAAAACTATTATAACTTTACCTGATCAGCCTCCAAGCGTAACAGAGATGCTAACAGCTTGCAGTAAGCTCATCTCTTCAAAATATCTTGCTAATGTGCAAGTCAGTGCTTTTGGAAAGCTGATTGCAGATTCTTAAGAAAAGTTAGGAATCCAATGGGAGATAATTTGGGAAAGGCTTTGGGAGAAAATTTGGGACAAAATATGGAAAAGCTTGAAAAGGCCCTTGAAGCACAAAGAAACATTTTCTAAAAATCTGTTGGTACTGTACAGTTGGACTCTGATAAAAAGGCTTGTGGCTTTGCTTGTGGTAAAGCAGGACACATGAAAAGAGATTGTCCTACAACAACCATCAAACCTAAACCACATTCTATTTGCCCTCAGTGTAGGAAAGGGAAGCATCTTTCTAAGTACTGTCATTCTCAATTGGACATCGATGGCAAAGCTTTGTCGTTAAACTGGAAAATAGCGCGGATTATCACCGCACCTGGACACAAGTAGTGACCTCCTTACAGTCAAGTACCCAGTCAAATGGCATTGGTACCTCAGTCATTTATCCTTCAGGTAACCATCCCTCAAATGGTCCCAGGTCAATACCCTCACGTACAAGGTTTGAATTGGCCCCCTCAAAAATTGATACACCTTTGAAATAATTTCTGGTATGAAAGTATTTCTAGTGGAATTATCAGGTTTTTTCAGCAAAGACAAGAGCTTTTGATTCTAGGCAGAGCTAGCACCAAAATTTTCAGACTTGCAGTCCTTCCAGCGGTTGTTTCAATAGATTTTAACAATAAACCAATATATTTAAATCTTGCATGTAACGTTCCTATAGCGACTCCACCAAAAACACCTATAGGTATTGCATTTCTTCTACCCATGAGTACAGCCAAGCAAAACAACTTTCCAGAGAATTCAATGCTGTCTGTGCCATTTGGAAGCTAAGGTCCTGAGGTCTTTTGGATGCAATTTTTGGACCGCAAGCAAGCAAAATTGACTTGCTGCCGGACTCACTGTAGTAAAACAATTTACATTACAGGCATGCCGGATACTGGTGCAGATGTCACTGTAATCTTTCACATGTTTTGTCCCAGAGATTGGGATTTAGTAGCTCCTGCAGCTTCCCTCACAGGGACTGGAGATGCTACCGTGTGTTTGCAAAGTGCATCCATGATTAACATTACAGGTCCTGAAGGAAAGACAGCAATAGTGCGTCCTTTCCTTGTTCAGAAGCTTCTCACTGTCTGGGGGAGAGACGTCCTGTCCCAATGTGGAACAGAACTGGAGGTGGGCCTGCGATGTAAACCACGTCAAAACCTGCCACTTGAAAGCTGAACTGGAAAACTGATCCTCCTATATGGATTGATCAATGGCCTTTAACAGAGAAAATAATAAATAGCCTTAAATGATTGGTAAAGGAGCAATTACAAGAAAGTCACATCACACCCACAAAGAGTCCCTGAAATTCACCAGTATTCGTCATCCACAGGAAGACATTGGACTCCTGGAGGTTGTTTCATGACATGAAGATCAATGTAGTGACTGAAGACATGAGACGTCTTCAACCTGGACTTCCTTCTTTATCAATGATCCCAAAACACTGGCCTCTCATTGTCATTCATTTAAAGGATTGTTTTTTCACATCCCACTTCATCCCAATGATGCTCCAAGATTTGCCTTTTCAGTTCTACTCATCAATCAAAGAGAACCCATGCAGAGATAGCACTGGAAAACATTGCCTCTATAAATGAAGAATTCGCCTATAATTTGACAATATTTTTTCACACAAGTTTTGTCTCCAGTTCAACAGAAGTATCCAAGATCCGTGATTTCACACTACAGGGATGATTTGCTCATCGCAGCTCCAACAAAGCCAGAGAGGGAGCAAGCTCGTCCTAGTGTTGTTACTGAAATCCAAAATGCTGGACTTAAAATTTCCATAGCCAAAATTCAAGAAGTTCTACCTTGGAAGTATCTGGGATGGAAGATGACTGAAAAAAACAATTACACTGCAGAAGATACAGCTCCGGACCAGTGTCAACACCCTGCAAGACTTACAACAGCTTCTAGAAGAAATCAATTGGGTCAGACCTGTTTTGGGAATCAGCAACGATGAATTGGGTCCACTTTTTAATTTGTTGAGAGGAAGCTGCGCCATCGACTCTCCTGAACTCTAATACCTGAAGCTCGTGCAGCGCATGACAAGGTCATGGAGGCTCTCCAAAGACAACAAGCTCATTGCTGTATTCCAGAAAAGCCATTCTTTTCTGCAATTTTAGGAGGAAAGATGCAACTTTGTTCTGTCATTTTTCAATCAGACACTTCTGAGAGAGATCCTTTGTTGATAATAGAATGGGGTTTTCTTCCCTCAAGGTTTCCAAAGACTATTTTCACAGTCTTAGAGAGGATAACACAAATTCTGATTAAGGCCAGAACAAGGTTATTAAGTTTAGCAGGTGAAGAATTTGCAGTTCTCTATTTACCACTGAAAAGAATTATCTTGATTGGGCAATGCAAAATTCTGCAAATTCTGATGATTTGCAACGAGAATTATTTAATTTTGCAGATATTGCTTCTCTTCATTACCCGGCTCACAAATTATTGCAGGCAAAATTGAGTTTTAGAGAGAAACCTTTTTTTAAGTAAAGAACCTTTAAACATAATAACTCTCTTCACTAAAGAGATCTGGCAGAGGTCACAAATCAGTCATTACTTGGTTGAACCAAACCAAGTTCCCAACTAAAACTTGGGAATCAGATATTCAAATAGAAGAGGGGTCTCCTCAGATTGTTGAGCTTGCTGCTGTGGTTCAGGCTTCTCAGTTCTTCCCACAACCTTTTAATTTATTCACACATTCTGCGTTTGTTGCTAATGTGGTTAAAAGAATAGAAGGATCAGTTCTAAAGAATCCTAGTAACGACACTTGATATCATTGGCTTTCACGGCTTTTTACAACTTTACAATAACCAGCTAATCCACAGTTTGCTTCTCACATCAGGGCTCATTCTTCGCTTCCTAGATTTTTAGTGGAAGGAAACACGAGAGCGGACAAACTGACAGTGCTTATTTCCAACACTTTGCCAAACATTTTGGAACAAGCAAAACTGAGTCACGCCTTTGTTCACCAAAACGCAAAAGCACTTGTGCCAATGTTTTACTACGATGTCAGTTTTGATTGCTTCTTCTAGTGCAGAGTTTTAGTCAATTTGTAGTGTAGATTTGTCTGTGGAACAACCAAAACCAAATGTCTGGGTAACCTTAGCCAAGGCAGCAGGCTCGGATACCATGTGTTTGTCTAATTCGGAACAGAAAAGCCTTTCTCAACCTGATTAGTCAGTGTGCCAGTAAAGAATTTGCCCTTGGTCAAAAAGCAATTCAATAGTAAGCCTGGTGAAATTGACAATGGCAGGAGCTCTGTATAGGATTGTAACATTTGGGAAAAAGAACTTCCCAAAGCAGAACCTGCACCCCAAGAATTAGAAATCCTTGGTCCTTTAACAATGGATTTTTGCCTTACATTTACACCTAATGATTAGTGAGAAAGTGATCCTCCAAAGCACAATGTTACTCTCCATTGTTTTGCATACAGAAACTCAAGGTTTTGGTGTAATTATTAAGAATGTTGAGAGTTGCTTTCTAAAGCTGACCAATATCCACGACAGTTACCAAAAGGATGTTGGTTCACCTGTGTAGATAGGCCCTGGCAGGGCATCCCATGAAGGTGGCCCATGTAGCAATGGGATGCTCACTGTAATTGCGCCTACTGCCAAAGCGGTCATTAAGAAGAAACAAAGGGGAACAAGATCTGCTCGTCATTATTGTGAAAACTGTAGAAGTGATTTCACGCCTTGGAAGGCTGCAAAAAGGGTTTCCGCAGGTTTGTTTTTACCCCGGCTGCCTTCAGCAATGGCATTGAAACAATTAGATCGGGTTGCATGTTGGCTGAATAAACAAACTAATGGCACATCCACTGCAATCAGTGACATGTTGACCGATGTTAATAGTGTTAGACATGCTGCCCTTCCAAATAGAGCAGCAATTGATTTTCTTTTACTGGCACAAGGACATGGTTGTGAGGAATTTGAAGGATTGTGTTGTATGAACCCGTCTGATCACTCTGAATCCATCCAGAAAAGCATAGAAAAGCTGAAAGATTTGACAGCTCCAATTAAAGAAGATGGTGGCTCTTGGTTAGATGATTTGTTCCAAGGATGGAGGTTTGCACCTTGGCTAAGGGGACCTTGTAGAATAGGTCTCCATATGTTGGGTGTTTTGGCAGTGATACTAATAGTAATACCTTGCATACGTCGGTGTGTGTGACAAATGACGGACAAAACAATCTAAGAAGTTTTTATCACACAAGAGAGAGAGGCAGGAAATGGATTCACACAGAATTCCCAAAATCTCACACAGATGGTGGATGAAGGTATGGACATGGAGGAAGGTTTTGAATTAAGACCTTAGAACAGGCGAGACTTTTTTGGAACAATCACTTGTAATTGCTATCAGACATGACTTTTGTCCTTTGAACTGACTGGACTTTCACAGCATTAAAATTGCTGTGTTGGAATATAGCAAGGCTGAATGCGAGCAAGAAGGATGCTTTATGCAAGTAACAAGCAGGTATACCACAGTGAAGCTATGAAATGCAAGGTAGTTAATAAACGACACGGTTACAAAGGCTTCTATTTAGCCAAAACGTGAGGGGGAATTGTGGGAATATGTGAAATCAGAGGGTTCTGGGACAGCTGCAAAAGGCAGACCTCAGAGAAAGCAGAACTTTGGTTAGAGCTAAGCGGTAGATTTGTCAGCAGAAAATTTATATAAGTAGTAGAAAAGTAAGGACAAATAGAACAATGGTTTGTGTCTATTACTGTAGAATGCAGGACATTCATATGTCTGAGATGTAACACAAAACAGAACTCCCTTTGGTCATCAGCAAACAGCTTCGTTTATTGCCTTCAGCACCCACAGTCCATTTAGCCCAGTCAAAACTCCCAGGCCGAGACATCTCATTGGTCTATCTCTGTGCCCCCAGACTCTGAACCAATGCAATGTCTGTATCTTAGGAGAGCTCCCATTGCCTGGGAACTTCTGTCAGTCAGTCCAGAGGCTGCTCCGTGGAGCTGAATTGGGCTCCTCATTCTAATTTGATTGATACTGACCCACCAGTGTATTAACGCTTGGCTGGAATGACTCCCTAAGCTACAGAAAAGTATCTCTAGCAAGATATTAGGAACTTCTAAGCTTAATAATTGTTATATTTGCCCAATTATCCCATCAAAAAAACCAAAAAACCAAACAATATTTAGGTAGCAGTAATTTTAATTGAATAGTTTAGAAAATATATAAATAAGGGATAATTTGGTTCAAATAATAGCACATAAGGAAAAGATACCGCGAGGTACGGAGGGCAGAGTTCTTGACCCTTGCCACTTCACGTACAAGCTTGCCAAGTGAAAATCACCCCTTGTATGCCATATGTCAATACCATCTCCTCCTATTTTCGGTTCGTCACTTTTCTGTCTCCGCCTTCCTCACCACCTTTACCACGCATGCGCCACCACTCGGTTTGGTGGTTGCACAAGTCTTTGGGGGTCGTCACTGATGAAGGCCCTGTAGTCTTCTTTGTTGTCCTTTAATTCACCTTTGGGTTACACATGCGCATCAAGCCAGCACGTAGCCAGTACAGCCAATGTAAGCCAAGACTAACGTATCACTCCATCTACATATCAAGGCAATAAATCCCTTATAATTAGGATTTGTTGGGACCGAACCAGGTTCTTGCTCATTTTTAGCAACTGTATCTTCAGCTTCTTTCCTGTGGTCCTTGAGAACAGCTGCTGGGAAGGGGGGTGGAGCCCCTCCTCTCCCTCTCTTCTTTGGCATTACAACTTTTTAACTATTTATTATTCTCAAATATTAATTACTGTATCAGTATCAATTACTCTTTCAAATTTTATCAGCATGAATGATACCTATTTATCACAATAATGGAGCTCTGTGCATTGTGTTTTAAGGCTCAAAAGCAGGTACAGTGTTTGAAATAAGCAAGCAGTGTTTTAACAAAAGCTACGTGTGCTTATAGTGGTTGCACAGAACTACTGTCAATATGCTCTTGCTTTGTGTGAGTGGTCAAAAAACTTTTCAAGTAAGTTGTACCATTAAGTTCATAGCCTGCTGCCAGGGATGTGAGCTGCTGGCATCTTCCCACTGTAACAACCATGTAACGAGACTGATGCTGGAAAACAAACAGCTCCAGGCGCCTTCCTCAGCAGTCCCGTCCCTTTCGTGATTCGTACAGAGACCCGCGGCCAGCAATACTCAGCTGAGGACCAGAAGAGACCGGAATAGCCCGGGCAGTCCAGCTTTAGTGCAAGGCATCCGGCAGCCTTGAGGGTACAAAGCGAGCACAGGTCGCAGCTCCTCGTGTCCGGAGCGAGCCCGGAGCAGCTCTCACAGGCCGCACCCCCTCCCAGGCCCAGCTCCGGGCGCAGCCGGGGCCGCTCCGACTGTGCGGGGCCGCTGCCGGGGCGCTGTCGCGGCTCCTCCCGCGGGGCGGAGCTGACGCGGCCCCGGCAGCCCCGGCCCGGCCCCGCTGCGCTCCGAGCGCGGCCCCGGAGCGGCCCGGCCGAGGCGGCGAGGGACGGGCGGCGAGGGGCCGGGGGCATGGGGCGCTCCGGGAACGGGCGGACATCCCGGCAGAGGGGAGAGAGACCTGGCAGAGGGAGGAGTGAGCGGGAGAGGGGAGAGATGCTGGGAGGAGGGAGAAAATCCCAGGAGAGGGGGGCGAGCCCGGGAGTAGGGGAGATCACGGGACAGGGGGGGTGAGGTCCCTGGGAAAGGGTGGGTAGCCTTCCAAGACAGTAGAGAGCCCTGGGAGAGGGGGGAGATCCTGGAAGAGGGAGGACTAATCGGGAGAAGGGGAGATCCAGGGAGACAAATAAAACCACTGGCTACAGCTAGGGAAAGGAGGGAGCTTGGGACAAGGGGTAGCTTAGGACTGGGGAAAACCCGAGAGAGGAGGGAGAACCCAGGAGACAGAGGACAACCTGTGAAGGGGGGGAGGTCCGGAGTAGAGTGGACAGGGCCTGGGAAAGACGTAGGAGAAGAAAGCCCAGGGCGGGGGTCCAGGAGCGGAGGCTCCTGCAGGTGGACTGGGAACCCAGAGAGCCCGGAATCACGGAGTCCTGCAGCCAGGCCGAGAACGGGCGCGGGTCAGTGCGGTTCGGGAGAGCGCGGCTGCGGGGCTGGCTCCGGAGGCGGAGGCGCGTGGAAAGCGCTGCTCGGCAGCCCCGGCGGCGCTGAGAGCACAGCCCTGCCCGGGGAGGCAGCGCCACGGGCGCCGCTCGGCTTCCCAGCCAGGCCACGGCACCGCTCGGCTTCGCCGCCGGATCCGCGGCAGCTCGGAGCATCGCTCCCTGCCCGGGCCCGAGGCTCACCTGCGCCAGGTGCACCGCAGCATCGCCTCTGCCTGGACAACCCACAGCGAGCAGTGCCCGGCAGGGACTGCAGATCCCCGTTTGGTGGCAGAGAAAAAAGAGCAAGGAATCTTCCATGGGAGAACATAGGCAATAGGATGAGGTGTCAGTGTCCAGTGTGTTCAGATGCACTCACAAGGATACTATTGCTCTTGGCTCAGAACATGGAAAAGAAGTGGGCAGACACAAATCAGAAGCTGGTTGCAATATCCAGGGATCAGTTATCAGAAGAAAATGCTACACAACTGCTGGAATGCTTAATGGATGACTAATTACACCTTGCCAAGTAATCTGGACTTTTTAGGGGCAGCATACTTATCTCTCAAAAATTACTCTAGAGATCTTCTTAAGAAAATTTTGAAGAAAGGCTCATACACCCACATTTCAAGGCAGTTGCTGGGGGTTTGATAAATGAAATCTGCTTTAATGTCTTGATTTTCCTAAAGATTTGTGGGGGTTGTTTTTAACACAGGCATGCATGCATGATAAATTTGAGAATCTAAGGTAAGGTCTTTTTATAGGGGATATGGAAGAGACAGGTCTTCAGCCAGCAATATGTCAGTGAGAGACAGCTGAGCGATGATTACTGAGAAGAAGAACAGCCCTGCAATAGAGGTGTGAGCTGCATTGCACAGCGCTTGCTGTGGGCCAGAGAGCACAAAGCAGGCTGGCCTGGTGGGCCTGAATATTCCTGCCAAACACTCTGCATCTCACCCCTTTGCTCTGGCTCAGTGCAGAACTGCAGGATTGCGGGCGCTTCCTCCCAGAGCTGCGTGAGGCGCTGGCTCCTGCAGATGTGCCCTGCCAAGCTGTCCCTGCCTCACGCTGGTCTCGCTTCCCCTGGCACAAGAGCCGGGCCTGAAGGAGGCTGCCCTGTGCTCCAGCCTGCCGAGCAGCCCGGCTCCCTGCCCCGGTGCCCAGAGTGCTGCACACACTGCTGACCTTTGCCAGGAGTTGCAGGGCAGCCGGCAGAAGAGGAGGAATCCTCAGGCAGCCCAGCAACCCTCGGCTGCCCTTGATCTTTCTCTGCTCCTGGGCACACTCCAGATGGCCAATGCCTCCAGGCTGGGCTGTGCCCAGCACGGCTGCGCTTCCCCTCGGCAGCAGCCAGCTGCCACCTGGGCTCTGAGAGCGGAGGATTCGCCCACTGCCGGGAACAGGCACCCGGCTGCTGCCTCTTGCAGCTCCAAGGGCCTCCTTCCAGCCTGCCTCTGCCGGGGCTCAGCCTGCTCCGGCCTCTGCCGGGGCTCTGCTGGGGCTCCACCCCAGCCAAGGCTGGGCCCGCTCTCACCTCACAGGCGCTGACAGCTCTGCACCACAGGAGACCTTCCCGAGCACCCTCTCTGATCTTTCTGCTTTCTCACTTGAGCAAGGCTCTCCTCCAGCCAAAGAGTTTATTGCATTTTGGGATACAAATCCAAGTGGCAGGAGCCTCAATGTTCTCCAGTCACAGCTGAAGGCCTGCATCTGCACAGGGTGTTGGGCTGCCTCATTCTTCTTTTGGTTTTGACTTCAAATGCCATTGCCCTTTCTGCCTCAAATAGAAATACCAAAGCTGGCCAAAAACAGACCAGTGGGCCAGATTCCAAAGGCAGTGTGGTCTGGAGAGGATGAATGAAGAACATCCTTCTTCCCCACTTTCACACCATGTCAAAGACATTGTGTCACTTTCCACCTTTAAGAAACAACAGACAATTCAGAAGAAATTCTTGAGCGTATTCGCAGAGTGAGAAGGAAGGGAATCTTCAAGGTGACTTGTGGTTTCAGAAACTGTATTCATTTCCAATCCTACTCTGCACTCCTATTAGACAATCCTACTCTAACCTTAACCTTAACCCTAATCCTAATCCTAATCCTAATCCTAATCCTAATCCTAATCCTAATCCTAATCCTAATCCTAATCTACAGTCCTACTCTAAAGTGGTTGACGAATAAATGGTCCTGATGTGATTGTCACATTCTTGTCTCCCTCCTCTTCTTCACTGAAACAATCAGCGGCACCAGGCTGGACGCAGGCTCAGCAAATGTTACAAATGGATGCTGCCCAAAGGGAAAAAAAACAAATCAACAAAAAATAATGGACCGTGACTTTCCAAGCTCAGTGCTTCATTGGATTCCTCTGTCTTATAGAAGGATGCAGGAAGAGGACCAATGGGACCATCTAGACCTCCATCTTTATGCGCCGGACTTAGCCATCACAGGCAAATGTGGCCCAGAATCCCACTCATCCATTTATCCAGGTGTCTTCATCTTGCTAGGATTTTTGCCCTGCCAGTGCTCTAGAAATGGTGCTTTCTGTCCTTGGAGTTTCTTCTTTTCAGGTATCTCTAAAGCCTCACACTGGTCCCTCTCTTTGAAAGACAGGCACTGTGCTGATTCCCACAGGGAGACAGAGCAGTGTCTACCTTTCCATGCCCTGCCCCTCGTGTGCTGGATGGCACCTTCCTTCCCAGCAGGGCCAGCCCAGTGGCACTGGGCCCTGCAGTTCCCTCTCTGCCACACAACCTGGCACTAACCCTGGCACAGTTCCTGTCTGCTTGAGCGTGCCTGGCAGCAGATGGGGCTGGTACAAGTCCCTCCCAGCTGTCCCTGTTTGCGTGGCAGAAACCTCTAAGGGTGGGCTGGGGGGCACAAACCAGGGCCCCCGGGAGGCTCACAGTGAGCACCCCAGGACCCCTCCTGCCAACAGCCAAATCTCTGACCCCTAGGCTGGGACTGGCTTCCTTGGGTTCCTGCACCACCATTTCATGTCTCTGTACCCTGCATTGCTCTACTTCAATTCATTTGCCATTAGATAAAACTGAGCACACCACCAAATGACAAAAGAGGGCGACCAAAACAGCCAGAGGAGCTCTCTGACTCAGGAAATGCAGAGAGAGGTGGAGTTACTCAGTTTTGTGAAGAACAGGCCCCAGGGAGACTTTATTGCCACTTTCCAAGACTTCAGAGTGGCTTTGAAGAAAGTGAGGGACATATTTTTTAACAGGGCCAGTTACAATAGGATGTGGGTGAATATTTTTAAACACAAACAGGATCTAATCAGAACTTGTTTACTCAGAGCATGGTGTGACTCTGGCACAGGTTGCCTGCAAGAGCTTATAGGTGCCCCATCCCTGCAACCATTCCGGCTCCAGTGGGAAAGGGCTCTGAGAAACCTGATCTCTTTGAAGATGTCCCTGCTCATTGCAGGACACTTTCACCAGAGGACCTTTACAGGGCCCTGGCAGCCCAGCCCAGTCTAGGATTCCTCATCATTTTCATTTGAAGAGCACCAAGAATGGAGGTGAGGAGGAAGGGGGCTCATCTGATGCCTTGGACTTGAGTGGAGGAGGAGCCCATGCCTCAGAACCTGTTTCACCTGCAGCCCCTTCCCATTTTACCTGCAGGAGCTCCCTGGCAGACCAGCGCTGCTCCTCGTCTGTCTGCAGGCAGCAGCTCAGGAAGTCACGCAGGCAAGGCGAGAATCGGTTGGGCTGCTGCAGCCGTGGGGTCCCTACTGTGGCTATCAGTTGTGTAGCCTGGAGAAAAAGGAGACACCAGGCTCCACTTGCTGCTTTCACATCTCTAAGTGCTCTCCCACCTCCCTTTGTTTAACCTCTGTTCTTCAGTGACAGTTTCTGCCCTGGCAGAGACCCAGAGATCATTTTCCTTTACCAACCAGAAAACCCAAACCCGATGCAGCCACAGCTTTTCCACCATCCCACAGATCTTGCCTTGGCAGCTGATTTCATTGACTGTGCTAGTTAATGGGAACTACATCAGAAAACGCACATTTGCTTCCATAAGGATTCACACCAGCTTGAGAGGCTTTTTGGAAGAGGGACTGTGCTATACAAACTAATTTCAAGGGTTAGTACATGAAAGGCATGTCTGCAGTGCTTGTTGGTCCTTTAAGCCCACGTGCCCAAGAACAAAACTCATCATACCTTTTGTGCTTTTTTTGAAAACAATGGTAATTGGAAGGAAAGAAAGGGAATCCATCAATTAATCCCCAGGTAAGGAAATAAACATTTGCAATCTCATCTTCAACAGAGACACATTTAGATGCCTGCACAAATGTATTGGGATGAAAATTGCTGCTTGGGCACAAAGGAGCCACCTGCAGCTCTGTCTCTCGGCAGTCTGAAAATTGCAGCTTCCCATTTTGCAGCAAAAGAAAAATTGTCATGGTCAGAAGAAGGAGAGGTGCCATCCCTATGGCCACCCTCTGCTCATTTGGCTACTCAAGTCAATGCATTAATGGTAGGCCCATGCCAGAAAGGGCCTGGAAAGAAATGGGAGGTTTTGGCAGGCTCTCCGCATCACCAGGCTCTGGCTTGGTGACACAGAGAATGTGCCTTTGGCTAGGAGAGAAACACAGTGACTGAGTGTTTCAGCAGCACTGTACAAGAAGCAGAAGAGACTCAGTGGCCTTTACACTCTCATGCCCAGGTTTCAGGCATGTTTCCCAGTGAGAAGAAACTGTACAGGGAGTTAGGTTCATCTCTAAAGACCACAGTTTTAGAAACTTTGTTGGGTTTGTGTTGCCTTCCTTCATTTCTGGAAAGATAACAGCAGTTGTCAGATGCTTCTTTTCTGCTATTAAGGCCATCTCCACAGCCAAAGGACTGGAACCACTTAAAAGCCAAAGGAAAGTATTGCCTGAGAAGAGAGTTTGTTTGGAGTTTGTTTGCATGTGGTAAGGCTTGAGTTCCCCCACTGCTGAAACCAAAACTACAGCAGATGCTGATGTGTTGCAGGCACATTTTTAGGAGGGGACCTTGGTGGAAGTAGTTCAGGCAGATGGCAATGGGCTTTTGTCCAATGGCACGCAGGACAAGGGACAGGTGAGAAAGACAGTGGGATCAGTGAGTATTTGCTCCTTACCGTGATGGGACTTTGGTTCCAGTAGGGAGGTTCTTGTTCGATCATTTCAATCCCCACGATTCCAAAAGACCATATGTCCACTTTGGGACCATATGGTTGACTTGTCAGCACTTCTGGCGCCAGCTACCAAGGAGTCCCGACTACCGAGCACCGTCTGCTCTGCTCAGGGCTGAGCTGAGTAGAGAGGCCAAAATCACCTGAGGAGAAAGCAAAACTCTGTTTCTATTTGAATTCTGTGCAATTAGGAAAGCAAGCCAAAGAATTGCCCAGTAGAAGTTGGAAAATGTGCTGTTGAATCTCCTGGCATTGGCGACTTTTAAACTCCCCCCATTTTTTACACTGTCGCCAGTAGTGTCTTTTGTTCTTTGGAAGCTTTAGACTTGTAACTCCCTCCCTCTGGAAGGGACACACACAGAGCAAGGCCACTCTTGACTGCTTGTTCCTTGTCCTACCTCTGTGCACGTTGCAACTGTGCCCTCAGCTCACAGCGGGTGTCCCTGAGCTGCCACCAGCCCCATTTAGGGGAGCTGGCTGTCACTCCAAGCAGCCCCACACCCACATCCCTGGAATGCTGCTCCTGACCAAGAATACACTGACCCAGCTTGACAGAACCATCGGTTCTGAGAAGGATGTTGTCACTCTTCACATCTCGATGGATCACATGGTTTGAATGACGAAAATGCAGTCCTTGCAGGCACTGAGAGAGAAAACAGAAAGAGGAGGGCCAAAATGAGTGATGTGATTTCATCCCACAAGAAAGACAACAAAGAATCTAAAAGATTCCCTCTGCAGGGGAATGGGCAGTAATGGCAGAACACAGTGCCACTGAGAGGAAGAGCTTGCTGCTCCAGCACTTGAAGAGCAGGACCTTTCTGAGGAAAGGCATGTCAGCTTCTGAAAGAGCAACAGCACCTGCTGTTATAGACTGTGCCCTGCAAACCAGCCAGGATGACTGCTGCTGCAGTGCATGTGCTCAGAAGCAAAGAGCCTTTTGGCTGCACTCCTGTACTTGTATGCTGAGGCCTGAGAGAAACGAGTCTCTCTCTTTTTTATTTGCTGATCATTTCAAATCCTGCCACCAGCACCTTTGCTTTCACAGGCAAGGAATGCAGTGAAGACAGACTCCAGGCAAACATTTAGAGAGGCAAGGTGGAGAACAGCAAATACAAATACATGAGCCCGAGTGAGAATACAACAGCAGGAGAGAAGAGTACTGGCACTGAGTACAGGGAGTGCAGGGGCACTGGCAGGCCTTTCACTTGAGATGCTTTTTCTTGCCCATAGCATACCAGCAACACAGAACCAAAGCTTGGCACAGGAAATCACTGCAGGTCTGAGCCCCTGTTTCCCAGACAATCCTGCCCAAGCCCTTGGAAACACAGATGGGATTGCTGACCTCCCGACTGATGGCTGCTGCCTCATCTTCATACAGAGCGGTCGTGCTGAGGATATCGTTCAGGGTGCCTCCGTCCATGTACTCCAGCACCAGCCAGAGTTCCTCACCCACAAGGTAGCTGAAAGAAGGAAAGAAGGCCATGGAGATGAGCATGCATGGCTACGTTGATTTTTGCCTCCAGGTTTCTTACTTCCAAATGCCTTTGTGACAAGGACAGAATCATAGCAAGAGAAATTCCCTCTTGGCTGTGCATTGTTTGCAATCTGTGCAGTCTCAAGGAGAAAAGCACAGCTGTGAAAAAGGAGATGTCTTAGATGGCTAGTGAGTGAAAAATGCAGTTTAGAAACAGCCCAGGTAAAAAACCTGTCAGGCATGGTGTTTCTGGAAATAAGCACCTAGTCTTCCTGGCATGCCCAGCAATGGCAAAGAGTGGCAACAATCCAAGGGAAATCCATTTTAGGACGGTTCATCAGCACTTCAGAAACTTGAAAAAATCAATCCCAAAAATATGTGGAGGCAGTAAACTTCGAGGCTGATGACTAAGGAAGATACAGCTGATCCAGATTTTGAATAATTTTGGAATAATTTTCAAACTAGGTGTGCCAGGGAAGACTCATGCAGAAGGGATGCACTCTCTTCTCATCCATTGGAGATGAGTAGAGAGATATGAATAAATAAAAATTAACAGCTTTACTATCTGCCACTGACCAAAGTGGGTTTTTAACCTCTTATGTTTGCTGTATGTAAATGCACACATGGGATAAGACCAGAACCACTCACCTGTCTAAAAAATTCACAACATTGGGACTCCTGTACCTCTTCATGATTTGGATTTCATTAATGCTTCGTTCCATCCTTCTCAGTCCTTGAAGATTTATTTTCTTTATGGCCACCTAAAATGACATTGAAAATCAGTAACTTGAGCAGTTGGTGGCAGGAGACAACAACGCACATGAAGCGAGTGATTTTGCAATGCCACAGCTGAGCTGTGCCAAACTGCCTTGTGATTAGGCACTGCAGTAATTAGGAACTGACATTCCAACAGCCCATTTCTCTGCTCCCTTGGGAGCCAGTTACAGAACATGTGGGGCCACTGACATTTTGCCTTGTCCACTTGGTAACAGTGGTGTCTCAACTATCACCCACAAACCTCTGACCACACTCTCCGCTGCTCTTTCTAGGATTCAGAAGAAGTAATCCATGCCTTAAGACTCTGTGGATCCATCTTGGGCAATGGGCAGGGCTTAGGGCTTTTAGGGCACTTGCAGATCTCTCCCTATGTGCAATTGCCAAGTGCAGCACTGCAGGTGGCTAAGGAACTACCAGTAACTTTCCGATGGATTTGCTGGCAGCCAGAATTGAGAATTCAGGACTCCGAAGCTGTAGCCCCAAAGAGCAGGGAGGTGCTCTAAGGCACCACCTTTGTTTTAGCAATGGAGAGCGAGTGAGCGCGTCCTTGTCTGAAAGGAAGCGCTGCCCTGCGTGCCTTCCTTCCGGCAGCTGAGGAGGACAAAGTGCCAAATGTATTTTGCAGGCTGGCACCAGTCTGTGCTTCTTGTGCCTTTTCAGCACGGCTCTAGCCAAAGCTCCAGCCACAGCTCACACCAGAGGGGAGCTGTGGGGAAAGCCCCTCAAGAGCAGCAGAGTCTGCAGGGGCTGTTGACATTTACCTCTCCTCCTGTGGCAGTGTCGAGTGCTTTAAAAACATCTCCAAAACTCCTAGAAACAAAAGAGAAGCAGAGAAAGGAGAAGCCATTTAGATCTTGCACTGAAAGCCAGCCCACACAGGAGATCTCTGCTGTAAATGCCTAAAAGCTGCAGGACTCTGGAAGCATGGAGACGTTCTGGACAATGCCTTCTGAGCACAATTAGAAATTCTGATCAGCACTGACAATCTAAGCCCAGTGCCTGAACACATTTGCAGCTTGTCTGACTTCACGCTTGATACCTATTCCACCAGCAAAACACCTGATGCATAGTTTTGTAAAATTAGCATTGCTTGGACTCACCCACTGCCAATACTTTCCAGTTCAATGTATTTGATGATAGGATTTTCCGTCTTCAACATTCTCCCTGAGGGAAACAAAATGCAAGATGTTCAGTTTAAAGCAGAGATCCCACCTTCTCGGAGATACAAATGGCAGCCCCACTGTCTGGGGCTCTGAGCCCTCCCTTTGTTAGCCAGCTCTGAGGTGGCTAACAACAACAGGAACAGGAACTGGAACAACAAGAAAAGAACAGCACGTCCACAGCACAAGTCTGGCTGGCACAGAGACTGATTTCTTGCATCCTTTGAAGTGAGAGACCTCTTGGCAGCAGACACACAGGGAAGCACAGGGAGATAGATTCAGACTACACTGAGACCAGAAGAGAATACATACCAAAGCAAGTAAGTTTGTCCTCTAGAAACATTGAGGAGAGCTGGAACTAAGAGTGCCTTTGTTTTGTTGGGAATAAACACTGCGAGATTTAGAAAAGGTTTCCCACTTGCTAAGATTAAATGCACCTGCACATCCCGAATCAATTCCTCTGAACAGATGTCAAGTTCAGAACAGGAGGAATATTGCCAAGTGTTCCCATCTTTTCCACCTTGCAGCAGTTTGCCAATAGAATGCCTTCCCAGTTGTAAACCAGAGCAGCTCATGCCAGAACCAATCGCGACGGGGCTTTCAGCATCAGGACCCTCACCCTTTATGAGCAGGCTGAGCTCAAAGACGCCCTTGCCCGTGCCCCGCGTGAAGAACCACGCCGCTTCTCTTCACCCTGACAGCGCGGATCAGTCGCTCCCATTGCACTCGCCCTCTCGGCACCGCACACCTCCCCATCTTCCCAACTCGGCATGGCGGGCACGGGCACAGAGGGACAGCAGTGCTCCTCAGGCACCCCTGTGACACAGAGAGCTGCCCAGAGGAGATGCTGACCCTCTTGTGAGTCCAGGCCATGCGAGGCAGAAGCCGGCCCAGAGAAGGGGCTGCTGCCTCAGACAGCTCCGCGCTGCAGCAGCCGGGCAGCAGTGGGACCCTCCCAGCTAAGGAAGGCTCCAGCCTCTGCAGTCCCTGCAGCTCTCAGGGCCAGGGCAGCGAGCACAACCAGGCTGGCAAAGGCCAAGCATGAGCACTGACAGGCACTGATGGGAAGAAGCCAGAGTGAGCCTGAGCCCTGTACAAGCTTTTGCCCCCATTCAGGACACAACAGGATGGGCTTTGAGATCAGCCCCACCGAGGTGTGGATCAGTGCCCTTTTTGTCCCAACAGGTGATGGTAGACACAGAATCCCCTGGGCTCTCTTCTCAACTCTACCAGGTCTTATCTGAGAGCACAGCACTGGCAGCTGTTACGGGCAAGAAGCAGATTCATTGGGTTGTGCTGCAGAATCACAAAGGGCTTGGTTTGTTCTCCTAGAGACTGATCTCAGCAGGGCTTCTACTAGTGGCTAGAAGTCAAGCAGTCACAGCCTTCTGCTGATGCAGGAACAATTCCTGCTTCTGCCTTTGGCAGAGAGGGAAGCCCAGGCAAACTCCAGCCAGTCTAAGCTGCCCTCTGAGGCAGCAGGAGCACTCAGAGCTCCCTCTTGCTGCCTTGGAGCAATGCCAGCACTTCTGTGACCCTGAAGTGAGGAGAACCCTTTGGAACAGCTGTGCTGACATGTGCACACAATACACTGTCCCTCAGATAAGAAAGACAGCAGACGTACTGTGTTGCTCCAGGGAGTCACCCGCCATCTCCTGTTGCAGAGCAGCAGCTGGGTCAGCATGGGAGGTGAACCAAGTGCTCAGGCTCCACGTCTTTGGCTGGGGAGCAATGGCTCCTTGGGGCGGCATTGCTGCAGCAGCTTCAGTGTCAGAGTTGGTGTAGATCTGAGAGAAGAAATGAGTTGATGTCAGGAAGGTGTGGCAGAGATTGCCCTGAAATGCAAGAGAGATTGCCATTTGAAATGCAAGCCCTTAGGAAGCTGCTGTTAGCCACATGCAGAGCTCTTCAACTGGATTGCTTTGAATGTCCACTTGTGAAACCAAATGGTCAAAACCAAAGACTGATTTTACTCAAGTTCATAGCCACTTTCTTGTTCTAAAGGATGACTGCAGCAACGACCGCTCCACTTCCTCCCAAAGACTCCTTTCCCCCTCCTAGGTCTGCAGATACATTTGCAGCTCCTCATTCTAATGTTCTACCTCCTGCCATGAAATTCTCTTTATCTGCACCTTCCTCGGGACGTGCTTATCCTGCAGCATCTCTGGATGGTACAGTTCCTGGGCCTCATGCCAGCCTCGGGGCTCTTGGTTGCCCATCACTTGCTGGAACTCGCTGCAGGCTGCCAGGTAGGATGGCGAACCTTCCACCTCAAGTCAAACAGAACAAAGCAGTCAGAGACTACAGCTTGTCCCCGTCAGCCAGGAGTCATCGACTGGGAAGAAAGTAAAGGACAGGAGCAGATTCACAAGGGATACAGACAGCTTGTAGCTTGTATTCCAAATCTATGTGAGTGACCATGTTCACCTGCAAAAACACCTCAAGAAACAAGGTCACCCGGAAGAAGCCAGCAGGAGTTCATTGGGATGACTGCTGGCTAAATGGCCAAGGGAGTAATGCCACTGTCTAGAGCATCAGCTGCGATTCAGCAGAGCAGGAAGTGTCCTTGAGAGCAGCTCTGACAGAGGCCTCATCAGGATGGCACTCAGAGGCAACACCCCACCCCCCTGCTGCTCTGCACTGCAAAGGCAAGGAGGGCAGAAACCACCCCTTGGGTGACTGCAGTGCCTGTTGCTATTTCTCTCGCTTTTCTACATCCTTTTACTCCTGAAGGAGGCGATTAATTTTCTCTTTGATGATTTCAATTTTTTCGTCTGGCCTCTTCTTCCTTGCCTTGATCCTAGCCTCAGTTTCCTGCAGTTGTGCCGGCACCTGTTTGTCCATGTTCTGTAAACAACAATGGAAAGGACTCTCTTTCATGAGTGGAGCGGCTGCCATTCTTTCATTCACCTGTTTTTGTTGACTGTCCCTCTGCATAGGGACATTCTTCTCCGCTTGGATGTCTTCATTCCTCCTCTTCACTGCCATGTCACTCTGAGATTCAGGCAGCTCTGCTTGTGGTTCTACCTTGATGTTCTGTGCACACAAAAGCAGAGCAAGTGACTGACTGGAAGCTGTCATCAGGCTCAACTTTTCCCTCTTTTTGCCTCAAAATCACATGGATTCAGCCACTTCTTTCTGCCTCCCTACCCACATCTGCTTCCACTGTAACCCTCCTGTCCCAGGGCTGATCTCTGCAGATTCCAAGGCTCTGTGCTTCCAGTGCCTGTGGGATTCCTGGCCTCCTCAGCCCCAAGAGCTGTGGTTTATGCCCTTCTTCCTGCCCTTCCCTCTGTGCCCTGGCCAGTCAGGCTTACCTGGCCTTTCTCCTGTGGCTCTTCCACCTGCTGCCCAAGCTGCTCTTCCTGCTCTCGGGCTGGGAACAGCTCTCCCTGAGTCTGGCATGGCATCTCTGATGAAGCAGTCTGCTCCTGCTCTCTCTCAAGAAGCACCTGCACAGAAAGCGAGAGAAGATGGGTTTCAGCTTCCCATAGGACCTTTGTGGGCCAAGACTCCAAGACTGCTGGGCTCACACGTTCCCAAAGCACTGTGCTGCTGCTCTGCTGGGTCATTCTCTGTTTGAGGGGAGGCACAGATTCCAAAGTGACCCTGGCTCTACAATCAGGGGCCAACTGGGACTGAAGCTGCAAAAGCCTCTCAGGCAGCTGACAGGGAAGTTGGGGCATTTCTCAAGGGTCTGGTGAGGGCCTCCCTCTGCTTCTACCATGTCCTGTTTGTCTCTCCTGAAGGGATGCGTTTAGGTGAGCATTGCATCTTCTACTGCTTTGGAGCAGAGCCAGGAAGATTCAAATAGATAGATAGATAGACAGATCTCACTTTTATAATCTCTCTTTACTGTACTGTGGGATTTACATTCTTTGAATGGAGAGAGATATAATTCTCTCTCCTAGGCTTTTTTTTAAGGAATTGTAGTGAAAAACTTAGAGAAGAAGAGAAAACAATTATTATCTCTACTTGCTCTTCTTGTTGTTTAGTCCATGAAGAATGTGTTATAGCGATTGTTTACTGTAAGTGATTTGTTATTGCATTTTAGTGACAGTTGTTTGGATTGATTAGCTAATTAGATAAAAGACTGTGTGGAGACAGTCACTAGTTTTGCTTTAGTACCTTTTTAGTATAGTATTTCCATAGTATAGTTTTAACATAGTACTAGTGTAATATAACATAGCTTAATAAAGAATTTGTTTAAACTTCTAAACCACAGAGTCAAAGCACATTTTTCGCCACCTGGGGGTCACCCGGGATCAATAATGTTCTTTCTGTCGCTACACACATCATCACTTGGTAGCAGTGCCCCAATCAGAAGCCATCCTGAACTTGCTCTCCTGTTGCTTCAGTAACCCACACTCTTGGGGTCTCTGGAGCATGTGGGTCCTTATGGAATGCAATCAGACCCAGAGCGCTGCACAGGGAACAGCACTCTTTGTGCATCTGTGCTCGGGCAAGTTCTTCTCTTGCACTTGACCACACTGATGGTGCTAAAGTGGCTGGAATCAGAAATGCAGCCCAGCCCCTCCCACCTTCTCTAATCTCTGAGGGCCAGCTGGAATGCAAGTGCATTGATTTCCTGATCAAGTCCCAAACACAAAACACACTGATTCCCTGGGCTGCCGAAAAACACGGGAGCCGTTAACTTGAAAATGATGGGCAAGCCCTACTGGCTGGTCGGGCACCAGAACAGCTTGTTCTGCACAAACATCCCTGCCCCAAACTATGTGTTCCTGTGCATAAATACTGCATTATCCAGAACTGCCTCTTTGAAAACTAAAATTCTAGCAGAATTTCTGCCAGTGCTGTAAAAGGGCAGGAAAGATTGAGACAAAGCTCCCTTGCTCCCTGGAGAAGGAGAAATTGCACAAGGGTTTTCTTTCTATCAAACCAACAAATAAACAAAATAAGAAAGTGTTACTCACACCAGTGTCTAAAGCACTTGGATGCAGTGAGGGGATGTCTGGAAGGGAAACAGCCCTTGTGCTGAGCTTTGGATCTATGGATCTAAGGCAGCAATCTATGGAAGTCCGCCTGAAGGTGCCTCATGAGCCCCCCCATTGTCCAGGCTAAAGCTCCCTCGGCACCTCCTCCCTGGCCTTGTGCTGCACCCCCTTGCCCAGCTCCCCTGTCCTTCTGTGCACACGCTGCAGCCCCTCCATGACTTTCTGCTCCCCAGGGCCCACAAGTGCACACAGCACTCCAGCTGTGGCCGCAGCGCTGCTCAGCACAGGGCCACGCTCACTGCCCTGCTCCTGCTGCCCCACTGCTGCTGGCACAGCCACCATGCCCTTGGCCTTCTTGGCCCCCTGGCCACACCCTGCCGCATCTTCAGCTGCTCAAGGCCGCCAGCCTGCCATCCTTCTTGCCCACGCAGCTCCCTAGCCACAAAGGTGCCTATTTCACTTCAGATACAGCAGGCACCATTGCAAGATGGCCTTCCTGTTCTACCACCTCATGTTCCAAGTAGATATCAGCCACTGCTCCTTCTCACCAGCGAGGGCTCCTTGCTGAGCTCCATGTGGCCTCTGAGCTCAGGGTGCAGCCTGCCCCCGCACCCGCTCAGCAGGTGCCTGGACACAACCGACAGGGCACTGGCACTGTGCTTGTTCAAGTGCAGACCCTGCAGGGCCATGACAGCCTCTGGCCTGCCCTCAGCCACTGCCCTGACAGAGTCTGCTGCACGTTCCGGGGAGGCTGAAGTGACATCAGCCTCTGCCTGCAGCTCAGCCGTGCCCTCGGTTGTTGCGGCGCTGGTGTTTCTGCGCCCAAGGCCCAGGAACCTCCGCAGTATCTGGAACAGAAGGAAGGGCAGGAAGAGAGGGACGTTCCGTGGCCTGCTCCAAGAGCGGCGCTGGGCCGAGCAGTGCCAGCAGGCCCAGCCCAGGTGGGGATGGCCGCAGGTACCTGCGCTAGTCTGTGGAAGCAGCCGTGAATGGAGTGCTGCTCCAGTGTCCCATCCTTGCCCGCATCTGGCAAAGAGTGAATGCAGCCAGAGCTGAGGGGCTGTGGGAAAGGCCGGAGAACACAGCACAGCCCTGCACGGCCCAGGCAGGGACAGCCCCCGGGTGCCCAGGGGACGGCGCACAGCCAGCAAGGGCAGCCCCATCCCTCTTGCGTCCTGTCTGTGGGGACATCCATAGGGGCAGGGATGGGATGGGGCCAGGCCGGCCGCAGTCACCAGCCCTGCGGCCCAGATCTGCCACTCACCATCACGCACTGGCTGCAACTTCTCCGGCTCTGCAGGCTGCTGCGCTGGGGAGGCTGCAGGCCCTTTCTTTTTCTTCCCCCAAAGCACCCTGAAGAGCCTGAGCACTCGGCCTGCCATCCCGCTTTTTGGCCTCTAGGACACCTTTGAGACAGATGCCTGGGAAATCTCGGAGGTAGCAAGTCCCGCAGTCCGGCTGCAAGGCCAGCTGCAGGAATAACGCCTCGGAATCGCTGTGGGTCAGTGACGAAAGAGCCGGCTGTGTGGGGCTCCTCACAGCACAGCCCTGGCACGTCCTGTCCTGTCTAGTGCACCGAGCACTGTGGTGTTGCTTCGTCACCGCCAGCAGCCACTTCACCACGTGTCACAAAGGGCCCTGTTCCATTCCGTTCCATGGTAACCATGCTGCGCCGTGTCAGCAAGGGCCCTTGGACACGCTGCCAAGTGGGCTGCACCAACGCTGGCCCAAATGCCTCTGATTGGAACAAATCCATTGCCCCAAGTGTCTAAGACATCCTGGGACACACCAAGCCCAGCCAAGTGCTCAGGGGAGGACTCTCCACAGTGCCAGGCCAGCACAGCCCAGCTCCCTGGTGGCTCTGGAGCAGAGCAGCTTCCAGCAAGCACGGGGTAAACACATCTTGCCAAGAATTAAAACTCACCAGATAGGGGAGGTGGCATGAATGTGTGCATCAAGGCGTTTGAATTCACAGCTCCCCAAGAGAGCTTTGGGGCACTTGGCTGGACAAACAGGATTCAGCTCAGACCTGTGCTCAAAGGTGGGCAACAAACCCTGCCTCAGGTGCTTGGCTTGGTCTCTGCAGGCCCAGGCAGATGCCTAAGCTGCTCTTCACATCCTTCGCCTGCCCCTCAGCCAAGTGCAAGAACTGAAGGAAACACAGGAAGTCAAATGGAGACACTTGCACCTGTCTCTTTGGGGGCTCCTGGGGAAGCAGTTTCCTTGGCAATCAAGCCCCTCTCTTCCAAGGGCACTTCCCCAAATGTGTACATTTTCTGGGCAACACCAACCCACCATTAAGTGCGGGGTGCGGAGGTTCATGGGCATCACACCATAACAAATATGATCCAGTGAAGCTAAATTTATTATTCCTAAAAAGACTATCTATAATAAATCTCTACTGTCCACACGTCTCTAGCTAATACATGATTGGTTGATCCTAGCTGTTCACACATCTAAAATAGAATGCTGCTTGGATTATCTAAGTTTTCACGCATCTTGCTGGGTTTGTATGGCCCACCCATGGCTCACTTTCTCAAGCTTGCTGACAAACTTGCTGAGTCCTGATGACTCTTTTGCTTGCATCTTCTTCAAGGATATACCGACCCCATTTCTGAATATGTCCATAATTCATTCTTTGTGAACGTGTTCAGTGTCCATTATTACAAGCAGGCTGGATTCTGCATCAGCTGAATACGGCCCTTGTCTTGCAGAAATTCCTCCACATGCAAAATATCTTCAACAGTTCCCCTCTTTTGTTTTTGCAGAAGCCAGACTGATTTAAAAGCACGGTCAATTTCCTTTTGCACACACCATAGTAAGCAAGGCACTATTAGCAGAACTGATAAAAGAATGAAATACAAAGCCTATAGTATATAAAATTATTTATTCATTACATAGCCAAGAATACCTAATACCAAAGCATACTAAGTCCTTGAGCCAGCCTCTTATTCCCCAGGATTTTAGCCACTCATCAAAAAAAAGAATTCTAAACAACTGTCAGCTGTATCATGTTCTCCTTAAGCAATGACACTTGCTTGTCCATAGATTCAGAGTGCTCAGAGAGATTCATGCAACACATCCCTTCAAAATCTTCACACCCATCTCTCTGTGCTAGCAACAAAAACACTATTGCAGCCCTATCCTGTACTACAGCATGGTGTATGCTACCTACATCAGTGGTAAGCTCATTCAGTATGGCAGATGTAATGTTAATTTGTTTGTTTGTCCAACAAGCCAATCGTTTGAATTGTGTAAGGGCCTGTGATGAAGCTACTCCTGGTGTAAAAAGTGATGCCAGTAGAACCAAAGGCATATTCTACAATTCTACATTATCCTTACAGTCTCAGCCTAATAGATGCACAGTACGTTTTGGACATTTAATTTGTGCCTGATGTCAAGCATCTGTTGAATGCTAGGGGCAAACAGTGTCAGTTTCCCAAAATAGCACAGTCCTCCTCATGCTTTCTCAGGAGTCTCAGGCTAAGCTTTATCTCCACAAATGAGAAAAACTCCAGGAGGTGACATCCTTGCAGATTTTGGTTTTAGGGATACAACCATGTCCAATCGGCTCAGTATGCCATGGTATTGTAATACCAGGAAGAAACAGGAGATATCCAAGTGCCGTCATCGCCGAGTCTTCCTGATTTCTCCCTAATCAGTTTTCCTGATTTCTCAGCTCTTTAACCCGGTGGTACTCACAGAACAAACAGTAATTTCCTGGCACTGATCCCAAATTATCCAATTCCTGTGGTCACTGACTTGTAGTATTTAAACCTTGAACGATTGTAAATGCCTGAATTCCTAACGGATTTCTAGAGATGCTTTGTTTTTCACACCAAATTTCTGTGATCATCCCATTTTGATTAGTGCACCAATTTGAACAGGCCTTACTTAAGTTGCCATAAATTTGAGCTCTGGTCCAATTTCCCAATTCTTCCATTGAGTCTAAAGGAATGTCAATTAAACAGGTGCCAAATCGATCCGAAGGTGGAGCTAGTGATAGGCAGAAAGATTCTTGCCTTGTTCTGTTAGCCTATGTAACCCTCATGTTAGCTCGCTGCTCTATCTTGTATACCCCCTGCATTTCATTAATCACTCCACTAAGCAACATTGTTAATGTTTTCCAGACTGGTGCCATTGTCGCCCTTGTGGTCCATCACGCCTGTACTTTGCCGAAACTGCTTTAGCTTGTTCTCACTCCAACTCTCTCAAGTGATGTGTTTGTGGTATTGCTATTCTTACTCTACATTCTGTAGCTATTATCTTGCTCTCTAGCACAATTTGATTTACTGCAGCAATTAAAGCAAGTCTAAACTGCAATTGCAGTAACAATCTTTGCTTATATATTTCTATCAAAGATACATCTTAGAGAAAACTCTGATATCTTCTTGAGTTATGCCTTAAAAATTTAGCTAATGCCATTCTCGGGGTACTAGTGTTAAGTGTGTAAGAACAGTTATTGCATATTAGGTTGATAGGCTGAAATTTTTGCTTTTCCCTCGGACCACTGCTCAATTATGTTCTTGACAAACTGGTCGCCAAGTTTTTTAGTTACACTTGATACAATGAACTTTAAGCCATGGCTTACGTGCACAACTATGCAGATATCAAGCATTTTCTATCTGATTTACAACTTGTGAGGGAAGTGAAGGTCCACGTGGCTGGAATCCAACGAACGCCTTTATCTGTAAGCAAGCACATAGAACTTCTTCCTCTTCATTTGACTGTAGCTGGTCCTTGCCAGACCCCTGTCCTGGACTTGTGAACATGACCTGAATGCCGTCAGGCAATTCCTCCCTTGGATTATCTGTGAGGGCATGATGCACAAGAATAGGTGCATCTTTCCTATCTCCTGTTGTTCTGAGCTAATTAGGCACAAAATTGGCTTTAGCTGTTTTTTCCTCAAGGGATAACCCTGGAGTTCCCACTTTTTGTTTTTGCAGCATGTCCTTGAACATCTGATGGGCACGCTCAATAATTGCCTGTCCAGTAGGATTGTGAGAAATACCAGTGTCACGTCAAATACCCCAAACTTACAGAAAATTGAATCTTAAGGAACATGAAGCAGGACTATTGTCAGTCTTAATTGCTAAGGGGATACCTAATATAGGAAAGCAATTGTACAAATGTTTCTCAACATGACGTCTCACCGGTTAAGAGAGTACCCTATAAAACACAAGCATAGGTATCAATGCAAACATGTACAAATTTTTCCTGACCAAATTCTTCTACATGAGTTACATCCATTTGCCATAACCGCAAGGGCTGAGTACCCCTAGGGCTAACACCATGCCTAAACCAATGCCATCTCGTTGACCGGGCAGGACAGGATCACGCAATACTAGAAGCATCAGTAAAGGGAATAGCAAATTGTTTACCCAACATTTCTGCAGATTGATGAAG
This sequence comes from Ammospiza caudacuta, assembly GCF_027887145.1. NCBI lineage: Eukaryota > Metazoa > Chordata > Aves > Passeriformes > Passerellidae > Ammospiza > Ammospiza caudacuta. The sequence goes on along the minus strand of NC_080632.1, from coordinate 7,848,827 downwards.
AAATGCATGGGAAGTTTTGGTCTGTCAGCCTGTGCCACTTCCCTGTCACCTCAGTGCCACCGTGGCCCTCGGCTGCACCACAGCCCTCAGCCCCAGCAGCAGCTCAGGGTCAGCGTCCCTTTGGCGCCACCGCCCCCTCAGCCCCCTCAGCCCCCTCTGTCTCACCGTCCTTCAGCAGCTCCTCAGGGGACAGTGCCTGGGGCCAGCGACAGCTCCCACCGCTCCAGGGACAGCCGGGGCTGGAAGTGCTGCTCCGCCCGCACCGGCCGCCAGCTCGGACCCAGCACAGGGACAGGGGACACAGGGGGCACAGGGGCAAAAGCAAGAGGTGAAAAAGGCAGCCGAGGGGGGAAAGAGGTAAAAATGCAGCCTAGGCTTACACAGCTCAATCTGTGCATCTAAACTTCCACATACCTCTAACTAAATGACTCAGCATATTTCTAGATCTATATCTAAGCATCTAAATTTAAGCATCTAAATGTAGGTGTCTAAATGTAGGCATGTAAATGTAACTCTAATAACTGTATAAATGTAGATCTCAAAATCTAGAAATGTAACTAATTCTATCCCATCTAGAACAATAGAGATCAATTTAACTATATAGATGTATATATATGCACATATAAACACACCTCTGTAAATCTATAAATGCAACTATATGGATATAGAAAGAGAATTGTAGAAATCTATAAATCTATGTGTACACTAAGGGATTCCACCCATCTGATGCTCACAGGCTCTGCCTCTGGTCCTTCTTCCCATGAAGTGCAGCCCTCCTGGCAAGGCAGATTAGCTGGAAGTCTGGGAAGCAAAGGGAACACTGGGTCAATATTGGCCTCTCTGCATCATTTGTCCTCTTGGAAGTAACTGTCCTTCTATCAAAGTCTGTAAAAGATGAGCCGAAAGGCAAAATCTCACTTGGCATTTTGAAGCCTGCTCTTCAAAGAGCCAGACTCCTTCCAAGAGTTTATAACTTCTGAAGTTTTGAAGTATCCCAATACACTGAAAGCCCTCATTGTATTGGGATACTTTTGCAGGGCCAAGGGCCCCCATGAGGGCTTGAAACACAGACAGACCCAGCTGCCACAAAGAAGCCCAGCCTGGTTCTTTCTCTGTGCTGACAGAGACACCTCAGTCCTCACTGAAATGCCTGAAGCTGAAGGTGCTGGGAGCTGAGTTATCAACTAGCACCATTCCCTGCCATCTACAACCTGCCCTCTGCAGTGAGCCACAGCTCCTCCAAAACAACCGCCAGCTCTGGGATGAACAGCTCCGTGACAAATGACCGGGTAATTTTGGCTTAGGAATTTATGTATTAGCTTATGGGCATTGTTAGTGATTATAAGTATTTAGAAATAGCATCAGTTAGAACTCTTGTAGCTGCTTGTAATATAATAGAATTTATCAGCATTGTGTTGCTCATAGAAACAGTAGCATAATGAATATAATATCTATGCATCACTTATGGAAACAATTGTGTGATGAATGTATTGTGTTATAGACCCTAGCAAAACTTAACGGGAAAAAAGGCTTGTGTGTAACTAAAGTCAGTGTAAGGCTGTCCACTGCCCAACCTGTCCAAGTGATAAAATAACCCTGACACAAACCAGAGCACCAGAGGACAATTAGAGAATACCATGTGAAATTTAGGGAGAACCTACTAAAGCCTTATCAGAGGGTGTGAAACATCAGGAGACACAAGCAGAAATAATATATGTTGACCTGATGCAAAGGATGTCATGCAGTAAAACTGAGTGCGAAGCAATCAAGCTAAGGAGTTCCCAAAACATCAGAAAATTCCCAAGAATGCTTGAAAAATTCATGAAACACATGAATATACTTGCCTCTCAGCAATGTAACACCATAAAGCTAACACTGTCACTTAGCACCAGGTGTTGTTTGGGTGTTAGCCCCGAGCACCACAGTGCTGCAAATATTGTCTTTTTTTATCCTATTAGTATTATACATTTTATAATTCTAAGCAGTGAATTCTGTTTCTCACAGCTGTGAAGGAAAGAGCTCCCTAACAGGACTGCAGGCAGCACCAGCTTTGCTCAAGGATGCAGACCCAAAGTGCTCTCTCTCTCCTTTAGTTCTCACTAACTTTAAGGGGTGATTTCAGATTTTCCTTGAGCTCCTGGATCTGTGACTAATGATTTCCTTGCCTCAGAGCTTCTGCTGCTTGTATTTTTAATGTATCTCACTACAGCTATCGGCAGACTGGCCACTACATGGATTTAATGCTTGGAGACAAAAAGCTCAGACTTCTACACTGACCTTTTGCTGGGCTTTTCCTCTCTTGCTTCAAGAGGCACTCAGGGTTGCCTCCAGAGCACTGACATCCTGCAGCAAACTTATCCATGGACATCAGCACAAAACTGGGACACCTGGCTTGGTGACACAACTGCCACCAGGTCAGGTTTATTCCCTGCTCTCTTGCCCCAGCAGAGGACTCAGTGTCAGAGCCTCTGGAGAAGCGTGGAGGGCAGGGCTCAGGCAGGTTGTGCCCGTGCAGGATTTGAACTCAAGGCACCAGGAAGCACCAAGCCTGCAGACAGGAACTCAACCCTTCTCATCTCCCTCACTGCCAGAGGCAGGCTCAGAGCAGCCATCTCACCCCTCTCTAAACCAGTGGGGGCTCTGTCCCTACCAAGCTCCTTGGGCTCCTGGGAATTGTTCCTGCGGCTCTCGGTGCCAGGCAAAGCTCCCTCTGCTGCAGCTCTGCCCACAGGCTCCCCTCCTGAAGACTCAGGGGCAACAATAATATTGCCCTTGAAAGAGAAACAGAAAGGAAGAAACCCTTCTCACCACTTACACAAAACACCTGGTCCAACAACTCCATGGCTCACACACTTAATCCCTTCTTCCTAACAACAACTCTGGGACCCAAAGCCCTTCAACAGTCAGAAAAATTGACTTCTCAAACACAGTCCAAAAGCTGTCAGAGCTGACAGTGTTGAACATGGGGGTGACACTGACCACATGGAATGGCTGCTAAGCAGGAGTCCTGCCAGCTCCTGGCAAAGGGATGTGCTCCTTCCTCCACAGCCCTGAGCACAGAAGTCTCATCCAGGCTGCAGCACACATCTCTTCCCACAGAGATGCCCAAGAGCAAGGGGAAAGAGCTCTGCAACATGGACAGCAAGACTGGCCAGTTTGCCCAGCTGAGGATTCCCCAGATGGAAACTGGACTGCAGGCAGCAGCTTACTGAGAGGACAAGAAAGCTGCAGCTGCCGCCCAGCCCCAGCCACGGCTCTGGGAGCGCCCACACGCACGGGCAAGGCTCACACAGCAGCAGCAGCAGCAGCAGCAGCCCAGCCCTTGCTTTGCCTTGGCCTTCCCACCCAAAAGAGGCACAGCCCACATCTGCTGCTGCAACAGAGGCACCGCTGGCATGCCCCTCCCTGCACGGGACACTGGGCCTTCAGTGCCACTTCTCCAAACACTCTTCTCTTCTTTCCCATCAAACAAAGCCTCTTAGAACCTACAAAGCTTCCACTTCCTCACCACAAATGCTCCTGCATCAGGGGTTCTTCCCAGGAAAAGGAGCACCCAAACTTGGCCAACACAGGCTCACACCTTTCCATCCTTACTCATGGATGATATTTTCATTCCCTCTTCTTTAGGAAGTCATGCTTTACCAGGCAAATACTTCCTTGTCCATTCACAGCTGAACTCAAGAAGCTTTTCCTTCTCAGCCATGCAACAACATTCACAAGTTCTCAGTCCAGCCCCTTTCTTCCCTGCCCAATGCTGTTGCCCAAGCAGAGGGAGCAAACATCTCCTCCAGTGTCTCAAGCACCATGTCCAGAACTGGCGGTGGCAATTCCTCTTTCCCAGGAGTATTCCACAGCCAGCTGTGGCTGTCCATGCTGCAGAACCTGCGCTGGCAGCTGGAGTGCTGGGGGCTGAAGTGTCTGGCCTGGCTGCAAGAATCCAAACACATTGGTCAGGCTCCAAAATGTGTCTTTGGGACGCAGAGCTCTACTGCTGCCTTGGATCAAACATCACAGGAAGCACACAGCAACCTCCGTTCCAGAAATGTATTCAGACTTCCCAGAGGATTGAAGGAGTGAGTTCTTCCTCTTAAAAATATTTATCCAAATTGACAAGTACATAGATTAAAGCATGAACTGGAAATCTGATATAGACACGCACAGAGACACACACACACACAAACCCCCTAGAATAACAGCATTGTGCGTCTTCCCAGCAGCTTTGGGATTTGACTACATTTGGTTTCTCATCACAAAAGACCACAGAAAACGGATTCACCCAGGAAGAGCCCAGATCTATAGACATGCATGCTAAACTTGTACTGTGAGTTTATTCTATAAACAGCCTTGAGGGTGAGGTCATATTCTTCAGCTGCAGCTGTTATTGGGCACACAGAGCTCATTTCAATGGCACGGCTTGATTTGCAGGGCAGACAGTCTTAAACATCTGCAATGTCCTATCAGAGTCCCAGTTTGGCTTCATTCAAAGAAAGAGGAGAGTGCACCTAACACTGACCACTTGTTAGGCAATATCTTTCACCGTGCCCTTGTATCCCTACAGAGAGTCTGTCTATAAAATATCCAGAACACCCTCCAAATCTGCAGCGAGGACAGGAAAATGAGGCAGAGAATCTTTCTGTTTTCAAGGTCCCCCTTCCTAGGCAACTTGACACTTTCTACCTGCTTCTCACTTGAGATCTACCCATGATAGAGCACTGCAGGAAAACACTTGAAAGGGTCATTAACCAGGAGCTGCTTGGAAAGCAAGGGCAGAAGCTCTTTCCCTCCCTGATGGGCTGCGGGCTGGCAAGTGCTGCTCTGAAGATGTGCAGCTGCTCCTCTCTGGAGAGGCCAGGGAAGGGTTGTGATGGTCTATGGGTACCAGAGGAACGATGAGCTCAGGTTGGCATTTAAGCTCCATGGGAACAAGCAGAATGAAGAGCTCACAGTGGAGATGAAATTTGCTCGTTCCTGGCTCCTCTGATGAAACGCCAAGAAGTCCAGATGAAGCAAGCACCTTCTCCCAAGAAGCTAGGAAAACCTCAGAATCGTGAGCACCTGCACTTCACCTGGAATGGCGTGGAGGCAGCTCTAAATGCTCGGGTGAGGCAGCACTGAGGTCATGGTATGAGAGCACTGTGTAGCAGTGAGGGAAGGAAAAGGGAAGCAAAGGGAAGGCTGGGTCACTACTGGTCTTTGGGTGTGCTTCCCTTGGCAGCAACTGTGTTTCTGTCAGGGAAAACAAAAGCTCCCTGCATTGTTAAAACTGAAAATCACCGACAAAGACTCTCTAACTAGTCAAAGTTAGAAAGTGCTATGTTCATTACGCTGACGGCCAGCAGAGGGGAGGGTCATTCCCGAAATACGCGACCGCTGGCCAGGCTCGGCTCGGCTCGGCACGGCACAGCACAGCAGGTTCCAGCAGGACAGGGAAGGGCAAGGCAGGCAGCGAAGGGCAGGGCAGGGCACTGGGAGCAGTGACAGGCTCTGTCCACATGCTGCATCCCATGCCTGGATAACCATCGGGGACAGAGAGGAAGGACATTGCTCTGGCTTGGCTGCAGAAAGGATGAAAAGTGGGACTTAGAAAACATTAATTAGGACTCCGTTTTAGCAGACTAGCTGGTTTCATCTCAGCATGTCCTCCTGTGTTTGGCAAAGTTGGCACATTTCTCATGATTTGGAGTCAGCTACAGCAGCAGGAAGGGGCAGCAATTTTGTCAGCATGGATATCAAAGCCAAAGTGCTGCCCCATGGATGGATGTTGCTTTCTCCAAAGCATTTCTGGCCTAGAGTTGTAGCAAACTCACACTGGTGTCTTCCCAAACAGCATTGCCCTTTTCTTTCCTCATGAATCACCTTTTCCTTTTCTTCCCCCCATCTGGGGAGAGCTCCAATGCAAATGCCTCCTGCAGCCAACTCCTGTCACTGTAGACTGACAAAGGAGATCTTGCAATGGAGAGAGATTCCCTAGAGCTGCTGTGGGGAGCTGAAGGGGGAAGCTTTGTCCCTTAGTCTTGTTGGGGAGCTGCTTGTGCTCTGGGGGACAGACACTGATAGTGGAGCCCTGGAAAATGTAAAAGATTGAATCTGAAAATTTTAGGCTTTGTGTTTTCCCAGATCAACCTGCATAAGCAGTATGAAAAATTATATAATTGTTAGATGTGATGATTGTTTAGTAATTAAATATAATTATTATGTAGTCATGAGAAGAATCATGAACAATTATATTGGAAATTTAGGGAGGGCTATGCTTGGCTGAAGTCTATGTATACAATAGAACAATAGAAGTGTAATAATTAACATGGAAGTTATGTAACGATAGAACATAAAAGCATGATCATCTCAAATATATGGTTGGAGTCAGATTTGAATTGAATACTCCTGAAACCCAGAGGTCTTAATAAAAGCACCTGCATATAATCGCTTATGGGATTATGTGTTTCTTAAGGCTAACAACACCAATGATGTTTATCCAAGCCTTGCAGTTCATTTCTGAGCTTCTTGACACACCACAGAGACTTTGGGGTTGTCGTATTGGCAAACCAATTTCAGTCTGGGCACTTTGAAATGCTTCAATTATCCTTTTTTTTGCTTTTCTGCAGAAATATTGTCATCATCTATTCCTTCCCGAGGAACTTTTCCTGCTTTTTGGAGAGCTCCTTTTTTTGCCCTCCCAGATCAGGCTAATTCCCAGGGCTCCTTCCCGAAGTGAGGTGTAGCCCATGGCCTCCAGTCTTCAGCTGGAACAGAAGGAAGCACAGAGTTTGCTGTTGTGGGAGAGGAGCTTCTCATTCCTGCCTGCTTTCCCTTTGGGACAGGTTGGTGTGTTCTCATTTGATAAAGGCAGGTTTAAACTCTGAAGCAGTTGTGTTTCAATCTGCTCCCTTCTCCAGCTCTTCTGTGGGTATCCTTGGACAAAACGATCTTGGTGGGGGCTCCCTGTGGCAGCTTAAGGAAGGAGGTTGATATTTCAGGGTTGTGACTGCTGAAAGCAGCTGGTTTTCTGAGGTGTCCAGAATTGGGAGCGGCTTCTTTTCTCACTTGCCTGCAGAAAAGGAAGTTGCAACGTGGGAATTTCATTTGTGGAGATGGCCGCCAGGGGTGTTTGCCAAGAGATGGGCTGGCAGAGAGGCAGGTCTCGTGCTAAACTGGCTGTGTGTTTGTTTTGATATTGGGGAGGGTCAGACATGCAGACACAGACACCATCTGAAGGAACAGTGTAATTTTCTGTAATGCAAAAGAGCAAAAAAGAGTCAGGAAAGAATAAGCTAAGCAATGCACCTCAGCATTATTAAAAAAAGGGTGCCTCTGGTTATTAAGGAAGATACATCACCAGGTACCACAATGCTTTCCCCTTCATCCAGAGCTGCACATCAGCTGGGGGAAGCTGTCCCAGCCAAGCCCTGCAGAGCCACGGCTGGGAACCGGGAAATACTGCGGTGCCTCCACCTTTGCCGGCCACGAGGCTCCCGAGTGCGCTGTGAGAGTAGCCCGGCTCCGACAGTGCTGGACGAGCAATGTGCCAGAGCTTCTGCTGGGGCACAGCTGGTTTCATTCTCCTCTTGGTTTTCTCCCCGAGCCTGCCCAGGGCTCAAGGAAGAACCAAGACCAGGTGTGGCCTTGTCCGTTTTCCTCATGCAGAAAGATGCAGACATGCTTCACCAGTGAATGGAGGCAACAATATATTTGACACTAATACTTGGTTAAGGAGGAGATATGTGGAATGCTAGGTTGGAAAGATCATCTAGAGGGCAGCTTTGGCTCAGGTCCTGTGGTTGAGGCTTCAGTCAGGGTCTGTTGTTCAGGCCTTAGTCCTTTGGTATTTTGCAGTGCACATCAATGCTGTGCAGAGCTGGAAACAAACAAGTCTGTCTTTAGCACATTTGAGACAGGGAACAGGATTACCCTGCAAGGCCAGGCTAGGGCCAAGAGCAGAAGGCCAGCACCCTGCTTTTGCCCACAGGCAGCCCTGCAGGGCAAGCAGCCACTCCTGCCCAGGGCTGAGGTGCCCGAAGCTGCCTCCCCGCTGTGCAGCTCTGCAGAGCCCGCGGGGCGCAGGGTCCTGGGCAGCCAGGGCAGCCCGGCTGCCTTGGAGCACAAGGAGGGGCCCAGAGAGAAGCTGCTGCCCTTTGCTTTGGAACTGTTCCTCAGAGTCTTGTCATTAATCCACAGTGTCTGATCTGTTTTCTTTTCCTCTCCCAAATTTAACAGAGCTTTTTGAGTGAAATTGACTGAAGTAGCTTCTGCTGCTGGTGGTGGTGTTTTTGTCTGCAGGTGAGGGCAGGTGATTTGAACCAAGGACGGAGTCCATTGTTAACACCCCAGCTTTGCCAAGTCAAGAAAACCATTCACAATTGGGCAGCCAGTGCTGAGCAATTTTCCTAGTTTTTGGAAAGCTCCCACCATAAGAAATCCAAGAGCCCCTTAAGAAATTCAAGAGATTTTCCTCCATGAGGATACCAGCAGTACCATGATGCCAGTGTTTTCCACCCCGTTTTCTGTGTCTTTGGCACTTTTAAGATGTCCTCAGTGCCCAGCAGGAATGAAATGACCTGTGATCATGTGATTTGAGAGCTCTGTGTTGTTCGTTGCCACATGAGTGTTCATGACAAGCTGGACACACCAGCCGTGGCTCTGTTGAGTTAAATTCATCCCAATTTTGTGCAAACAGCAGCCCTGAGATGCTGAGAAGAGCAAGCGCAGTGGGTGGGTGTGCATGCACACGCCTGGGGGCTGACTGCTGTGTGGGCAGAAGGTTTTGCACTGTTGTAATTCTTCACTCTCCCAAGCTGGACGAAGAAATCAAATCTTTATTAAATTAAAATACATAAATCTAAATGAAATGAAAAAGTATCAAAATGAATGAAGCAATACCTCTTAATTTATCATGGATGTAATTTAACATCTATACACTATTGCCGGCCGGGGGTCCCTGTACAAATCACGAACGGGACGGGACTGCTGAGGAACGCGCCTCGAGCTGTTTGTTTTCCAGCATCAGTCTCATTACTTGGGTCTGACTATGGGAAGATGCCAGCGGCTCACATCTGTGGCAGCAGGCAAAGAACTTAATGGCACAGCTTACTTGAAAAATTTTTTGACCAATCACACAAAGCAGAAGCATACTGACAGTAGTTCTATCCAACCACTATAAGCACACGTACCTTTTGTTAAAACAGTGCTTGCTTCTTTTGAATACAATACCTGCTTGTAAGCCTTAAAACACAATGCACTGAGCTCCATTATTAAGCTGAGAAGTTCCTAATATCTTGCTAGAGATACTTTTTTGAAGGCTAACGAGTTATTCTAGGCAAGCACTAACACACAGGCCATTTTGCTATTTCTCCTTACTTTTCTACTTCTATAACTCTTGTGCTGACAAATCCTATGGCTGCTGCTTAGCTCCAACCGCAGTTCAGCTTTCTCTGAGCTCTGCCTTTTGTAGCTTTCCCAAAACCCCCTGATTTGAAGGATTCCCACAACTCCCCCTCTCAGTACAACTAAAAAGAAACCTTTGTATTCGTATCGTTTATTAACTACCTTGCATTTCATAGCTTTACTGCAGCATACCTGCTTATTACTTGCTCAAATCATCCTTTTTGCTCGCATTAAGCCTTGCTATATTCCAACACAGCAATTTTAATGCTGTAAAAGTCCAGTTAGTTCAAAAGGCAAAAGTCATGTCTGATAGCAATTACAAGTCATTGTTCCAAAAAAGTCTCGCCTGTTCCAAGGTCTTAATTCAAAACCTCCCTCCATGTCCATACCTTCATCCACCATCTGTGTGAGATTTCAAGAACTCTCTATGAAACCATTCCCTACCTCTCTCTCTTGTGTGATAAAAACTTCTTTGTTCATTTTTTCCATCATATGTCACACACACCAATGTAGGCAAGGTATTACTACTAGTACCACTACCAAAACACCCAATCCATAGAGACCTATTCTACAAAGTTCCCCTCAGCCAAGGTGCAAAGCTCCATCCTTGGAACAAATCATCTAACCATGACCCACCGTCTTCTTTTTTTGGAGCTGTCAAATCTTTCAGCTTTTGTATGCTTTTCTGCATGGATTCAGAGTGATCAGACAGGTTCATGCAACACAATCCTTCAAATTCCTCACAACCATGTCCATGTGCCAGTAAAAGAAAATCAATTGCTGCTATGTTCTGTAAGGTTGCATGTCTGACAACAGACATCAGTCATCATGTCTCTAATTCCAATGCAAGTAGCGCTGTCTTCTTTCTCCAGCCAACACCCCAATCTCTATAATGGTCTCAATGCCTCACCCGAGGCAAGTGGATGCAGAAATAAATTTGATGTAACTCATTTAGCAGGGCCCTAGGTCTGAAATTGCTATTACACTTTTCTTTATAATGATGGTCAAATCTTTTTTCTCTGTATTTTCTCTTGATGGCTTTTTTAACAATAGGTGCTATCCCAGTGAGTTGTCTGATGCTAGATGGGCCACCTTTAATTTTTGAGGAATTCCCTGTCAGGCTTCATCTCCACAAATGAGCCAATATTCTGTTACTAATTGTCGTGGGGCTTCATCTAGGTCATCTGCTTGTCAGCAGTTTCACCCTTAGGGGACACTGGGGTAGTACAATTGCACCACAAACTTGAGTATCTGTCCACAGGATGATGGGGAGTAACATTTAACTGTGGATCTCCCTGGTACTGAAAGGCAGCACAAATTTCCATTAGAAATGAACCAAGAATTCCAATTCTTGAGGTTCAGAAGGTGCTCTAAGCAGATCAGAGGCCCAATGATGCCAGCTGGTTATGGGATTGGTCTTGTTGGCAGCCTCACACCAATATTTGTCACGATTGGCTATTGGCCATTCCTTGGCTGGCACTGGCACACTGACCAAACAGGTCACCAAGGGTTTGTCTGGGCTCAAATTGGTCAAACATATGGTGTCTGAGCCTGCTGACTTGGCTAAAGCAAGGTAAACATTCATTTTTGGTTGATCTACAGGCATATATGCACTGCAAAAGCAAGCAAGCAAGCAAAACCAACAAGCGCCAGTATATCATTTGATCAAACTCCATGTTTCTGTTCAGCTGCTTTTTGGCAAAAGCTTCCCCATCTCTTTCAGCTCTCAAGCAAATCTTTTAGCACTTGTTCAGGAACTGGCCAACTATAGGGCACTAAACGGTCCCTCTGACCTTCAGTTTTTACAAACTTGGATATCTTAGAATTCTTTTGAACAAAACGGGACACCATGCTTTTGCTGAAAGAGCTCTATGATACAAACAATTTTCACAGTCTAAAGAGCAGCAATCAAACTCTAGATTTGTAGCTTTCACAGGTTGAACAGGGAATGTCTGGCATGAACTGTAGTTTCTCCGTGTGGCTCACGTCTGCGTGCTCATTTCCCTGCTGGTGGAATTGTCGGTGCGCTCTTGTGTATGAGATGGTTTCACATCCTTCGCGGGGACCCACTTAGGTCTGGCACCTGTGCAAATAAATACAAGCATACCCTTTGCCCCAAGTGATTAGTGCAAATGGTCCTTCAATTTGTCCAAACTCAAGGTTTCTAATCAAAACGGGAGCATTTTCTTTCAGTTTTGCCTGTGTGCTGTTTGAAAAGTGCCTAAAAATTGGAGGATTAGGTCCTACAAATTATCTATTCAAAAGATAAAGACATCTAAAGCTTTGCTCTACCTTATCAGAGGTGTTGCTTGGGCCACTCCCCCTTTTTTGACCATTTAAGGGTTTTAGAGTGTGGTGCATCCTTTCAACAACTGCCTGACATGTGTGGGAATAGGGAATTCCAAAAGTGTGGCAAACACTCCTGTCCATCAGAAATGTTGCCAATTTTTGAGCTCTGCATGTGGGGCCATTTGACGGTTTTTGCCTCGTGGGGGATCAGTCTGGCGAGCTCTGGACCCCAGTGACACTGACAAGGACAAAGCAAAAGATGAGAGGCGCTCTTTCTTCTCGGGACCAAAGTCGCACAGCTTTAATGGAGAACAACTCCAAGAGAGAAAGGGAGCATCCAGGAGAGGAAAGAGGATGTCCAGGAGAGGAATGAGAGTGTCCACCTCATGGCAGGAGATTTGTAACCCTAGGGGAGGGGGGCAGTAGAAAGGAACTACCATAGGTCAACATACGTAAATCACCACAGTGTAGTTTTCTGCATAAATTGCTGAACTTGTTGCAAACAAAATTCTAAAATCTCCCCAAACACAACCATTCAGTCCCAAATGATCACAATGAGGGAGAAAAACCACACAACCCCCCTGTATACCCAGGCACCAGGTGTCACAGGGAGTACCAACCCCTGCAATTACAAAGTCCACACACACAAGCTCACTGGGAAAGGAGTATCTCTTTATGAGGGGACAGAGTGCTCGCTTTTCTCAACCACCACTCACCATCCACCACATCAGCATCCACGCACATCATCTTCCTCAAAACATACCCACTGAAAACACAACCACAATTACATCACACAGGAAAAATTGCAGCAATAAAACAGCATTTGCTCAATTCAAACCCAGAATTTCTAGCAGGTCCTTATTGACACAGCAAATCCTTTCTGCTGGCAGCCAGACCCAAACCCAAACTGTACAGGCGTACGTTGTGCGCAGGACATCTCTGTGTGACTTAGGAACAGCCCTTCCCCTGTGTTCTCCTTACGGGTTACTTTATACAGAGTTAAACATTCCCTTTCTCCACAGTCCCAGCAGTCTTGTCTGTCCCCTACGAGGAACAGCCCAGACCAGAGGTGCCTCCAGGAAAGGAATGTCCTGGCAGTGCCCAGAGACGTCCACAGCGCGGTTGTTCTTGCTGGAGCAGAGAAGCGTTCCTGCTGCGGTCACCAAATGAGGTGGGGAATAGAACTCACCACAGTTGAAGTTAGAAGGTGGTGTGTTTATTACAGCGCCAGGCACAGGAGGAGTTGTCTCTTAAAGACATATGTGAAGAATCACTGGCTCTCTACTCATCTAAAATGAGTACACATTCATATAATTCCCAAAAAACCTAACACGTATTCATTAGGTAACACTGCGTACCCCCCTCTGTACTAAAATGTATTATAATTGTGTCCAAAGTTCCTTCACATTTCTGCAGTCTTTCACTTCAAATGGGTTGGTGGGTTTTAAAGTGGGGAATGGTGTCCTTCTGATGAAGGCTAAGATGTCTTCCTCAATTTGACCTCTTTACTTATGACCTGATGGCAGGCTTTCACACTTCTTGCCTATGCTGAACTTTCGGGGCCCAGGTGCAGGCTCTGGTCCTCTTCTTTGTCACAAAGAAATCCGCATCCCATCCTGCTTCTTTAAACATAGTAAAGACAAGCAAGTGATATATTACCCTAGCCTCAACTACCTTACCTGCAAAACATTAACTATTCCTCATTATTTCTACTCTTCTTGCTATACTCTTTCCCCTTAACTAAATCTTGCTGAAATTTTAACTCCTCCAGTTCTTTTAAATCCTTGATTCATTGGCCTCATATCACACGCCAGCCATGTGTGAGCCGATACTATAACTGGGAAATTCCACTCCTGAGCAGGAAGTATAAAGCCTGGTTCTGAGCTGGAAGGGTGAGAAGGGTGAAATGCACATGGTTTTGATCCAGGGGATGTCCTGAAAGTGCACTGCCTACCTGCCACTGCTGCAGAGAACCACGCTCCACCTCCTGCTGCTGCTGCACAGATTTTTAGCAACCCAGGGGTTGCTGTGTATTTTTTGCTACCACAAATAATGGAATCATTTTGCTTTGGAAGTTCAGTTTTGTCCTGGGTCATTTTGGGCATGGGCCTCCTACTGAACCTGTGAGAAAAACTGGAATGGACCTGCAGGACACTCCTATTCTTATGTCAGTAAATTCTGAGAAGTGATTTAGGTATCAATAAGTCAATAAGTATCAGTCAGTAAATCAAATAATTTGGGGGAATATTTAGCCTGTGAGTTTCAGCAAAGTATTGAAAATGTCTTAGATCCATGGATACACATTAGTAAGAGAGATTGCTGGGTGTGCACATATCAGGGAAGTGATTCCCCACACACCCAGTGCTGAGATCAAGTACTGCCTCTCTTCTAACCCTGAGCTGGCAGCAGGGATCAGGCCCGGTTTGGCAACATTTATTTTGAAGACTTCTGTTCAGCAGGTAAGAATGGTCCAAATGAAACCTTTCCAGCTGTTTCCCTTTGGTTCACCTGTTTGAGGGCTAAGATTCTGTGCTGCAGGTGTCCTGGGTGTGTGCAGAGCAGAGCAGCCCCAGAAAGCCCTTGGCTTGCCCACCAGTTGTCATGCCTTGTTGCCAGGTGTGCCCAGCTCTGGCAGGAGAAAGAGCCCGCAGCGCAGTGCGCACCGTGCCCTGCCCAGCCGGGGCTCTCTGGCACAGAGCAGCAGCAGCGCCAGCACCGTTCAGCCCGCTCCTGCCTTGGCTTCCCCTGGCACACAGAAGCCTCTGGAAATCAGCACCGCCAGCAGCGTTCCCAGCTTGGAGCAGCTGCTGCTGGTGGGCAGATGCTGCCAGTTCGACTGCTTCCAAAGGGCAAGAAAGGCACAGATGTACATGCACCAGAGCCCTGGGCATGTCCAAGAAAGGGGCAAATATGTGGGGAGATTTGTTAGGAAGCATTTCAGCTGTGATGCCAACAGTGCCTTCTCTCCTGGTTCTGTGTGTTCTAGACGAGCAATGCAATGGTTGGCTCTGTCAATTAAGAAGTAGATGTTATGTGGATGTTCAAATGTGTAGTGATGATATTGTAATATATCCTCCCATTATCCTCTTTCCCCTCCCCTTTGTAATCGCCTTGGTAGTCAGGGCATTTGGGGAGGGCTGGCTTGTGACCAGCAGGCAGAGGGAAACAACACCTGACCTCCAGTCAAGGTGCAAGAAAGTAATTCCACCAATGGACAGCAGAGAAAGAGCTGACTGACAAAACTTCTGGAGGAGCTAAGGGTATAAAAGGCATAGCATCCTTTTTGTAGATGAGCACATGGCTGCTAGTCACAGAGACTCCCAATGCTATAAGTTTTCTTATTCATTCTTTGTTAAGCTTTGATAAACCTTTAAATTTTGAAAGTGAGAGTCATTTCTCACATGTGCAATACTTGGGGCCATTCTCTTGGTCTAGTTTCCTTTGCTTGTGTCCCATCTGAGTGCTCAGTTGGGGTACAGGCTGTAGGTGCTTGGGGCACTCCTGGAGTTCATCTTGGATGCCCTCAACAACAGGGTTTGGCCCATGAGGGGAATTTGTGCTGCTTTGTGACAGAGAACTTCCCAGGCTCTTTTGTGTTTGATGTAGGGAAGGTTGGGTATTGCTTGGCATAAACTCACAGACCAACACAGAGCAGTTCCTTTGTGATGTCAGGGCATGGTTGTCACACTGTCGTAGTGACATCAGAAGGTTGCCTTGCTGCACAGAAGGCCTGAGTGTCAGAGCAGCCCTAGCGCTTGCTCTGATCAGGAGAACCCTCCTGGTTGCCGCCTTTTATCAGTAGGCAGGTGCCCACTGACAAGAGCCTTTTCTTTCCTAGTGTTGTGGCAAACTCTCACAACACTGGAACAATGTTTCACCATCTGGCCACGGCAGCTTTCGCTGCCTATGGGGTTTCCTTTTCCATCTATTATGTGACACACTTCACCCCTAAGTAGAGGTTTTCCCCTCTGCTCTTTCTTAGTGACTGATTTTCTGATTTTGAAACAGAAAGAGCACTAGGATGCCACTGCTTTGGTAAAGCTCCTGTCATGACATTCAGCTAAAAAGGGGGTGTCTGTAGCCACAGGGGCAGCATTTGCAAGGGAACCTGCAGGGGTTCTGTTCCCTCCATGGGAGAGTCTGTGGCAGCAGTCTCTGTCATTTCCTCAGTTTGCTGGGACAAGCAAGACAGCTTTGAAAATGTAGACTGGCAGACCTTCAGGGAATGCCTTTTAAAGTCTCTGCAGTTGTTCTCAGAATTCAGAGAAAGCTTATTTATTTTTAAGTTTTTTTTTTTTTTTTTTTTTTTTTTTTTTTTAATTGAGTGCTAAAATAGTAATTCTTTTTGCAAGGAAGTGCAAACTCTAAAGCAGTGAGTGTCTGCTCCTGAAGCCTAGGGGTGCTGCTGTGCACTTCCACAATAGAACTGCCACAGCTCAGGGGGATTTTGGGAAAGCTTTTCTGGGCAACTGTTTCCTGCAAGTTAATGAGAATTAGTGCATGTAAGTGATTGGAGGAGAAAAAAAAAAGTACCTGAAGGAGAGGATTTCAGAAGCTGTTTTATGTGTCTGGTAGAACAGGAGCATTAAGTGTTAGAGAACAATTTGCATATTATTGATCATATTTGTATTCATTTACCTGCTAAACAGGCTGCAGTGAAGGCACAAGCAGGAATATTTTCGGGATCTCTTGCTGGCTGTGTGAGTGAAATGTGTCTCCTGGAGGGATGTTGTGAAACGGGAAATCATCTCTGTTTGGGTTGACTCATTCTGTGGGACTGAGCAGCCCAGGCAGTTTTCTCACAGCACGTGGTTCATTTCCCTTTTGCACTACAGGTCACCTGACGCGTGCATTAAGCAGTGCTGAAGATCCTGAGGTGAATGAGAAAATAACATTTCATGTCCCTGCTGTTTAAGAGTTATAGAGGAAGATGTGAGCTTGGCCAGTAGCACTAGAATATGGAGGGTGAGCAAGGAAGGCCGAAAGAAAATCCATTTTCATGCCAGAACCAAAAAAAAAGAAAGGCACAGGTAAGTATTTTTAAATTTCCATCTCAGAGTTTTGAAAAGCTGAAAACCTAGTTTTGCAAAGGGAACCATGCTTTCTAACACCAGATATGAAAAATCTAAAAGGCAGAGCATCTCTTCTGTAAATGACCAGGTCCCTGCTAGTCATGGAGACTCTCAATGCTGCAAATTTTTCCTTATTCATTCCTTTGTTAAGGTTTAATATACCTTTAAAATGTTAAAAATGAGAGTCATTTCTCACATGTGCAGTACAGTGGGCCATTCTCTTGGTCTAGTTTCCTTTGCTTGTGTCCCATCTGCGTGCTCAGTTGGGGCACAGGCTGTAGGTGCTTGGGGCACTCCTGGAGTTCCTCTTGGATGCCCTGAACAACAGGGTTTGGCCCATGAGGGGAATTTGTGCTGCTTTGTGACAGAGGAGAACTTCCCAGGCTCTTTTGTGTTTGATGTAGGGAAGGTTGGGTATTGCTTGGCATAAACTCACAGACCAACACAGAGCAGTTCCTTTGTGATGTCAGGGCATGGTTGTCACACTGTCGTAGTGACATCAGAAGGTTGCCTTGCTGCACAGAAGGCCTGAGTGTCAGAGCAGCCCTAGGCCTGCTCAGATCAGGAGAACCTTCCTGGTCAATGCATCTGTCTGTAGGCAGCTGCCCAATGACTAGAGGCTTTTTTTGTATATCTTAGAAAAATTGCACTAATGCCAATAATGAACCATCTGGCCACTGCAGCTTTTGCTGCATACTGCATTACATATTCCATTTATTACTTTACGAACTTTGCCCATAAGTAGAGGTTTCCCTTCTACTTAGGTTAGGGTGTATCCTAACCTGGCTTTTGTATGTCTTCCTACTCTTCATTAGTGACTGAGTGCCTGATTTTGAAACAGAAAGAGCATTAGGATGCCATTGCTTTGGTTAAGCTTCTGTCGAGTCCTTAATCTAAAAAGGAACTGAACTGTAGCCACATGGGCAGCATTTGCAAGGGAACCTGCAGGGGTTCTGTTCCCTCCACAGGAGAGTCTGTGGCAGCAGTCTCTGTCATTTCCTCAGTTTGCTGGGACAAGCAAGACACCTTTGAAAATGTAGAGTGGCAGACCGTCTTGGAAGGCCTTCTTAAAACTCTGCAACAATTATTCCCAGAATTCAGGGAAAGCTTCTTTCTTTCAACGGTTTCTCTTGAAAGGATCTGACTGTCTAACTTGACCCTATACAAAGTGCGAAAATTGTGATCTTCCCTTTGCAATGAAATGCAAACTCCAAAGCAGTGAGTGTCTGCTATTGAACCCTGGAGCTGCTGCTCTGCTGTTTCACAAAGAAGTGCCAGAGCTCAGGGGGATTTTGGGGAAGCTTTTCTGGGCAAGAATTTCCAGCAAGTTAACGAGAATTGGTGAATGCAACAGATTTTTTTTTAAAAAGTACCTGAAGGAGATGATTTTAGAAGCTGTTAATGTGTTTAGCAGAACAGGAGCATTGAGTGTTAAAGAAAAATCTGCATTTTCTTGGTCATGTTTATAGTCATTTACTGGCAAAACAGGCCAAAGTGTAGGCAAAACCAAGAATATTGACCTGAACTCTTTCTGGCTGTGTGAATGAAATGTGTCTCCTGGAAGGATGTTATGAAATGGGAAATCATCTCTGTTTGGGTTGACTTCTTCTGTGGGATTCAGCAGCCCAGGCAGTTTTCTCACAGCATCTGAAATGGGAAATCATCTCTGTTTGGGTTGACTTCTTCTGTGGGATTCAGCAGCCCAGGCAGTTTTCTCACAGCATCTGATTCATTTTCCCTGCCCACTACAGGTCACCTGAGGCGTGTATTCAGCGCAACTGATCCTGAGGTGAGTGAGAAAAGAACATTTCATGCTCCTGGTGTTTAAGCATTGTAGAGGAAGCTGTGAGCTTGGCCAGTGGCAGTAGAATATAGAGGGCGAGCTAGGAAAGCTGACAGAAAATCTATTTTCATGCCCGCAAGAAAAAAATCAAAGGAAGAAAAGATAATTTATTAATTTCCATGCCAGAGCTTTGAAGAACTACCAATCCAGTTTTGCAGAGAGAACGTTGTTTCCTACAGCAATATAGGGTGGAATATTTCCCTAAGGGCATGGTTGCCATGTTGTCTTAACTTGCATTTAACTAAGAGCAAATTCCTGTATAGCTGAATTATACCATTGAAGTTAAGTCAGAGTACCATAGAATTCTATTCCTAACAAATCTTATAATATCTACATATAAGATGTGGTTTCAGAAGAGGAAGAAGCTCTTGAAACGGTGGATGCTGCAATTGAAGCTGTAACCTTTGTGGCTGAGGAGCTGCGTGGCCAAAAGGACACAGGGCTGGCGGCCTTGAGCAGCTGAAGATGCGGCAGCGTGTGGCCAGGGGGCCAAGAAGGCCAAGGGCTTGGTGGCTGTGCCAGCAGCAGTGGGGCAGCAGGAGCAGGGCAGTGAGCGTGGCCCTGTGCTGGGCAGTGCTGCGGCCACAGCTGGAGTGCTGTGTGCACTTGTGGGCCCTGGGGAGCAGAAAGTCATGGAGGGGCTGCAGCGTGTGCACAGAAGGACAGGGCAGCTGGGCAAGGGGATGCAGCACAAGGTCAGGGAGGAGGTGCTGAGGGAGCTTTAGCCTCGACAGTGGGAGGCTCCTGAGGGGTCTTCAACATGTCTGCAATGCATTGAAATATTTATCTACTTTTGGACTGGACTTCCTCTCCCTTTTTTGTTTTTATTTTTTGCTTTACTTGGAGGAGAAGACCCAATTCATTTTCTCTTTTTCCCAACGCAGGTTCTTTTAGGAATTATTTCCTGCCCTTACACAGCACTGGGAATGGTTCTGCTTGAAGTTTTTATTCCAAGGTGTCACTTCTGGGGAACGCAGTATTTTTGCATGAGAACACATCATTCTGTGCAGGGACTTTGGTGCAGAAGGAGCTGTTGTGTTTCTAGGCCAGCCACTATGGCCTTACAGATCACCTTAATATTAGCAGTGCCCGTGCCTTTCTGCAGTCCAGGCAATCAGTGTGTGTTGTGTTTGGGAATTGAGCAGGAGATCAATGCTTTGCATTCCAGCTGCTCCTCAGCAATCACAGGAGCTGGGAGGGGCTGGGCTGCAGTTTGGATTCCAGGCACTTTAGCACCATCAGTGTGGTCCTGTCCAAGACAAGACCTTGGCCGAGCACAGAGGCACAAAGAGTGCAGTTCCCAGTGCAGTGCCCTGCGTCTGATTGCATTCCATAAGTGTCGATTTTCATTTTTTCTCTTGGCGCTGATTTATGACCGGAGATAGCTCAGGGATGCCACTTGCTCGGTTTCTCGGCTGTTTAGGCTTGTAAGTTTTCTGTGAGCTGTCTAGGTGGCCTGGAAAGGCCCAGGGATGGCCTTGAAGAGCCCGGCGCTTCAAAGGACGAGGAGAGACTTCTGATCTTGTCTCGGTCTCGGTGTTTATTAATTGTTTATCTAAAAGATTTTCTTTCAGCCCGACAGAGGTCTGCACAGCAAGTCAGCCATGGGCACACTCCGCAAGCCCCCGGGCGGTCACTTATCTTTATACCCGAAGTTACGTGTACAATACTTATCATTTTTCCCCAATACCTTCTACCCTTATTAACCGGTGCACTTCTAGTAATAACCAATCCCAAAGTGCCACCATCACCACAGAAGATGGAGGCCAAGAAGAAAAGAAGAAGAACAGGACACGCCCCAATTCCTCCATCTTACTTCTTTAGACCCCCCTGTACCAAAATCCTAAACCCTGTGTTTTACACTCTAATTAACTTATCCCTTCACCATACACCCAGTGAAACCTTCCCAGTCCTCATACAGGCGTCGTCTCCTGTGTCGGATCAAAGTCCAGCCACCAGACACTTCTGGCAACATTCCAGGACTCCCGAGCCCCCCAAGGGTGGTCTCGGCCACTCTGCACCTCCATCCTGAGGTGCTGAGATCCCACATCTCCCCCTTCTGTTTGCACTAGGAAGACTTCTTTTGCTATCCGATTCATAGCGTGTTTTAAACATGCAAATATGCATGGGACGACAAGTATGAGGACTAGGAGAACTATTAAAGCATAGAACCCTACTCTTAAAATTCCTCTCCAAATGGGAGAGATGTCAAAGAACTCTACCCTTAAAATTCCTCTCCAAATGGGAGAGATGTCAAAGAATTCTACCATACATTTTGCTTTGGCTGACTGATAGGTAAATTACCCCCATTGCTTATTGCAATGAATGAAAGAACGATGCACATAAGCATCATGAAATTCATGGCTTCACTTTTGTGTGACATCATTGTTTTGCTTTTCATTCAGGACCTTAACAGAGAATTCCCCCAAAGTCCTTAGTTTCTTTTTATTTCTCTTCCGAGTCGTCTTGGCAATCTGAGTCTCGACTCCTGTCTGAGTACTCGTCTCTTTGTTTTTTGGATCTTTGTTTCTGGGATCCGCGTTTTCATGTTCTCGCACTCGAAATGGTTTCACATGTCGTGCCGACACCCACGTCAGACCTCGATCTGTGGAGATACAAGCGAAAGCCTTGCTCCCCACTAGGTGGCGCTGTCACCAGCATCCCCAGCTTGGATGACAGCCTGAGCTCGACTGCCCCTCGTCCTGTCGACTGCCGTGTTCGTGATCTCATTTGAGACTGTGTCTGCCTGGCTTTTAATTCAGCTAAAAATGGAGCTTGAACACCAGAACGTCTCCCTTGAAGGGAAGGGACTGGGACTCCGAGGGTTACAACCAGAAGCACCAACTTTGAAGAGGGTGTGGGGCCCCTGGGACATAGGATCCCGAGCACGGCCCCTCCTCGCCAGAGATCGGGCTCGCCCCCGCCCGCGCTCTACTCTCTGCGCATGGGTGCTCTCCGAGCCGCTCCCTGTCTCTCCCGAGCTGACGTCACTCTCTCCCCCTCGTTCCACCTCCGAGGCCTCCCCCCGTCGGTCCGTCCCTGACTCTGTCTCCTCCTCCTCTGACGCTGTGTCCCTGGCTCCTCCCACCGGCATGTGTGCAGCCCGCCCCCCACTGGCACCCGGGCCCGCCCCGCAATTCGAGCCGACTTTGCTCCCGGGTTGTTGCGAGTTTTGCCCGCTGCGCGCGTCTCCACTACTCTGCCGGCCGGAGCGGCCGCCACCCCCGGTTCTTTGCTGACAAAAGCCGCGTCTGCACTCGTGTCTCCCTTCTCTGTCTCTTCACCCGCGCTCCCCGTTTGCTCCGCCGCTGCCGCGCCGTGCCCCCCGCGAGGAAGCGCCCCCCCCCGATCCCTTCTCTCCCCCCTTCACCCCCCCTTCCGATCCTGACTCCCCTGTACTCTCCGGAGTTTCAGGATGCTTTAGGAGCTTCCTGGGGTTTCTGGGTTTTGAGACCGGGGCTTTAATATTATATCCTGCTCTCTTTTCTCGAGAGCCCTTTCCCCCTGGCTTCTTGAGGCCAGAGCTAATTTTTTCCCAGAGCCTTGCTCCCCCCCTCTTTCCGAGGGTGCCGCAACTTTTCGTTGCTCTTCCAGTCTTTTCGACTGCTCCGATACGCCTTCCAGCATTATCCTTGCCGGCGAGAGCAGCTTTAACGCTGTCTCGTCCTTTTTTGTTGCTAAGAAATATAAGTGCCTATTGATTTCCTGCCAAAACCCCACTTCAAATAGCAGGCATGTTTCGGCCAGTGGGTAGTTAAGCCTTGCCCATAACAACAGCTGTTTTAATTCTTTCTTTGGGATCCCTTCTGTATATGCTTGAGCCACGCCTTGTAAGGCGGACAAAATTTCCCGTTGTTCCTGGGAGAGTGTGCAATTATGTTCTTATTTTTGACCTTCTCACCGAATCTGTCGTCAGAGCTGTCCGAAAGCTCCCGATCTCCGCCCCGCAGGTCACAGGAGAAGGATCCAGAGGCGCCTTCCGGTTCCGATCCGGACTGCTCTGCTACGAACTGTCTTCGGCAGAAGCTGAGAGATGTAATTCTCAGTGACTGCTGTTTTTTTTTTTCCAGACTCTTCTGGCCATTTTTTTTTTTTTTCCTTCTTCTTTTCCTTTTTTCTTCAGGCTTCTCTCTGCAGGAGCTGTCAGTGCTCTCCTGGGAACTCGTCCTAGATCGGAGCTGCCCTCTCGGCTCTTCAGCTCTTCAGCTCTTCAGGGCTGATCCCCCCCCAAAAGGGTTGGTGGGGGGTGCCCACGCAGCGAACGCCACTTGTAGATTTCAGTTTTTCTTTTTGCTGATTTATGTCCGGAGATAGCTCAGGGATGGCCTTGAAGAGCCCGGCGCTTCAAAGGACGAGGAAAGACTTCTGATCTTGTCTCGGTCTCGGTGTTTATTAATTGTTTATCTAAAAGATCTTGTTTCACCATACACCCAGTGAAACCTTCCCAGTCCTCATACAGGCGTCGTCTCCTGTGTCGGATCAAAGTCCAGCCACCAGACACTTCTGGCAACATTCCAGGACTCCCGAGCCCCCCAAGGGTAGTCTCAGCCACTCTGCACCTCCATCCTGAGGTGCTGAGATCCCACACATAAGGACCTACACACTCCATATTCTTCAAGATTGTGGTTTATTGAGCAACAGGAAAGCAATCTCAGGATTGCTGCTGATCATGGCAATGGCCACCAAGTGTTGATGTGGGCAGCAACAGAGAGGACAATAAAGACAGATCATAGTAATGACATCTATCTCCCTATCTTTCTTCCTGTCTATCTATCTATCTATCTATGTAACATTTACATAATTGAATCTTCCTGGCTCTGGTCCCAGGCAGTTGGAGGTGCAAAGCTCACCTAAAGCAGCATCCCTCTCAGGAGAGGATTAGAGACATGTTCCCTCGACCGATTCTGAGCAGGCAAAGTTGTTTTCATCCTCCAGCCTCTTGTGCCCTGAAGTCCCCAGTTAATTCTTTAAATTTCCACCTCTCCTAGAGAGGTGGAACAATTCCATGTTTAGGTGGTGTTTGGTGACTCTGCTCATACGTGCCATGCATTACATGACGCATGGTTTCCTTCACTGGCATCCCCAGGGCTGTGTAAGTGCATTCGTTCATGGGGCCTTAGGGGAGTCTCTGTTACTGCTGGTCAGAATTCTCAGTTGACAAAAGAGGGAGAAGAAACACCTTGGTCCTCCTGCATATACTGAGGTGGCCATAGAGGCTCTGTGACCTCCATCAGAGATCTTTGCACGCATCCTCATCTCCTGAATGACCAGGTTTTCTAACAAGAGTGTGGGATGTCAGAAAGGCGGGAATGCTGGTGCAGGCCTGAAGAGAACTCCAGAAGTTTCACTCACAAGGAGTGAGCTCACCCAGGAAGCCACCTGCAAAGCCAGGATGGAGCTGTGGGACAGGGCAGGGTGTCAGTCACTACTGAAAGACAAACAGGACATGGCACAAGCAGAGGGAGGCCCTCACCACACCCTTGAGAAATGCCACACCTTCCCTGTCAGCTGCCTGAGAGGCTCTTGCAGCTTCAGTCCCAGATGGCCCCTGATTGTAGGGCCAGGGTCACTTTGGAATCTGTGCCTCCCCTCAAACAGAGAATGACCCAGCAGAGCAGCAGCACAGTGCTTTGGGAATGTGTGAGCCCAGCAGTCTTGGAGTCTTGGCCCACAAAGGTCCTATGGGAAGCTGAAACCCATCTTCTCTTGCTTTCTGTGCAGGTGCTTCTAGAGAGAGAGCAGGAGCAGACTGCTTCATCAGAGATGCCATGCCAGACTCAGGGAGAGCTGTTCCCAGCCCGACAGCAGGAAGAGCAGCTTGGGCAGCAGGTGGAGAAAGGAGAAAGGCCAGGTAAGCCAGACTGGCCAGGGCACAGAGGGCAGGGCAGGAAGAATGGCATAAACCACAGCTCTTGGGACTGAGGAGGCCAGGAATCCCACAGGCACTGGAAGCACAGAGCCTTGGAATCTGCAGAGATCAGCCCTGGGACAGGAGGTTTGAAATGGAGGCAGAGGTGGGGAGGGAAGCAGAAAGAAGGAGCTGAATCAATGTGATTCTGAGGCTGCAAGAGGAAAAAAGCTGAGCCTGGTGGCAGCTCCCAGTCACTTGCTCTGCATTTGTGTGCACAGAACATCAAGGCAGAGCCACAAGCAGAGCTGCTTGAAGCTCAGAGTGCCATCATGCTACTGAAGAGGAGGAACAAGGAAGACATGGGAAGAATTCAAGAGGAGAATCTCCATCAGCAGAGGGGCGATCAACACAACCAGGTGAGCGAAAGAATGGCAGCCACTCCACTCAAAAGGCGTCCTCTTCCTCCTTGGTTACAGAACATCAAGGAATACCTGCAGGCACAGCTGCAGAAAACTGATGCCAGGATCAAGGCTCTGGAGAAGAGGCTTGAGGAAGACATGAAAATCGTCAGAGAGAAAGCTATCTGCCTTCCTCAGGCTCTAGAAAACCAAGTGAATGAAAGAGGGATGCAGTCACTGCTGTCACCAAACTGGTGGTTTCGGCCCTCCTTGCTTTTCAGTGCAGAGCAGCAGGGAGTGGGGCCATGCCTCTGAGTGCCATCCTGCTGTGGTGTGTATCACAGTCACTCTGAGGGACATTTCCTGGTGTGCTGAATCTCAACTGCTGCCCTGGACAGTGAAACTTGTCCTTTGGCCTTTGGGCCAGCAGTCATCCAAATTGATTTCTGCTGGCCTGTTCCTGCTCTCCTTGTTTCTGGAGGTGTTTCTACAGTGGAACGTGGTGATCCAGATGGAAGACTGAAAGAAGCTGTCTGTATCCTCTGTCAATCTGTTCTTTCCCTTTCCTCACAGTCGATGACTCTGGGCTGACAGGGACAAGCTGTAGTGTCTGACTGCTTTGTTCTGTTTGACTTGAGCTGAAAATGCTGACATCTCACCGGGCAGCCTGCACAGACTTCCAGAGAATGTCTGGCAATGAAGGACCCCAAGGTTGGCATGAGGCTCAGGAACAGTGCCCACCACAACTGCTGCAGGTTGAGCACACCTACGCGGGCTCTGGCACTAAAGCTGCTGCCGCAGCAGCATCACCTCAAGGAACGCATACTGTCAAACCTGAGAACTCGAGCTCGGGCAGTTTGTTCATCTCCAATGCTGCCAGCAGCATGGCTGCTCCAAAACAGGAGACTGAGGAGAAGTACCTGGAGATGCTGGGTATGTCTGGGCTGTTTCTTGTCTGAGGGACAGTGTGTTGTGTGCAGGTGTCAGCAGAGCTGTACCAAATGTTCCTCCTGAGTTTGGGCCATTTAGGACTCCCCAGAGGAAGTGCTGTACTCTGAAGGAGCAAGAGAGAGCTCTGGGTGAAATGGAC
Source organism: Ammospiza caudacuta (assembly GCF_027887145.1). Classification (NCBI taxonomy): domain Eukaryota; kingdom Metazoa; phylum Chordata; class Aves; order Passeriformes; family Passerellidae; genus Ammospiza; species Ammospiza caudacuta. The sequence goes on along the minus strand of NC_080632.1, from coordinate 7,822,906 downwards.
TGGCTAGAGAGCTTTGTCTTTTTGGGAGGGAAATTTTTATTGGGCTTGTTTTGGTTTGGTTTGGTTTTTTTGTTGTTTTGTGGGGTAGTTTTGGTGGAGTTGGTTTTTCTCCATCCTGAAGGAGCTGTTCTGCCTCACATGTCTTGCTGATGTCATTTTTATGACTGTTACTGTTACCATAATGAAAATGCTATCTTTTTGTCAATAAGAACTCCTTTGAAAAGAAGTACATCAGGTTACAGGACCAACAGAGAGCACTAGGTGTTTTCCATGTGCCCCCAAAGAAAAAAAAACTGCTGAAAGGTAGGGAAGATGTCCTTCTCTCCTGGAAATGAATCTCCCCGTGCTTTGTTTCCTGTCAAGAGAATTCTTCAAAGGACTGTACAAAATCAGTCTCTGTGCCTACCATCTGCACTACAAGGCTACCTGTCCTGTTACGAAGATGAAAGAAGAAGCTGTCTTTAGGAGCTGAGGCACTAAACTCCAGCACTCCAGGGACAGGCCCGGTGCCATGCACTTGAGAGGAAAAAGCATCATCTGCCTTCTGGCAGAGCCCTCCTGCATCCTGCAGGTTTTAGGTATTTAGAGCAGAGATCTCCTGTGTGGGCTGGCTTTCACTGCAAGATCTAAATGGCTTCTCCTTTCTCTGCTTCTCTTTTGTTTCTAGAAGTTTTGCAGATGTTTGCAGAGCACTTATCAATGCCACAGGAGGAGAGGTAAATGTCAACAGCCCCTGCAGACTCTGCTGCTCTTGAGGGGCTTTCCCCTCTGGTGTGAGCTGTGCCTGGAGCTTTGGCTAGAGCCGTGCTGAAAAGGCACAAGAAGCACAGACTGGTGCCAGCCTGCAAAATACATTTGGCACTTTGTCCTCCTCAGCTGCCGGAAGGAAGGCATGCAGGGCAGCGCTTCCTTTCAGACAAGGACGCGCTCACTCGCTCTCCATTGCTAAAACAAAGGTGGTGCCTTAGAGCACCTCCCTGCTCTTTGGGGCTACAGCTTCAGAGTCCTGAATTCTCGATTCTGGCTGCCAGCAAATCCATCGGAAAGTTACTGGTAGTTCCTTAGCCACCTGCAGTGCTGCACTTGGGAACTGCACATAGGGAGAGATCTGCAAGGTGCCCTAAAAGCCCTAAGCCCAGCCCATAGCCCAAGATGTATCCACAGAATATTAAGGCATGGATTACTTCTTCTGATTCCTAGAAAGAGTAGCAGAGAGTGTGGTCAGAGGTTTGTGGGTGATAGCTGAGACACCACTGTTACCAAGTGGACAAGGCAAAATTTCAGTGGCTCACGTGTCCTGTAACTGGCCCCCAAGGCAGCAGAGAAATGGGCTGTTGGAATGTCAGGTCCTAATTACTGCAGTGCCTAATCACAAGGCAGTTTGGCACAGCTCAGCTGTGCCATTGCAAAAATCATTTGCTCCATGCGCACTGTTGTGCGTTGCCACCAACTGCTCAAGGCGTCTTTGAAAGGCAGGGACCTATGTGAGTCATTGGAGTTTCCTGAAAGGAAGAAACCCCAGGGACAGAAAGCACCATTTCTACAGCACTGGCAGGGCAAAAATCCCAGCAAGATGAAGACACCACAATCAACAGATGACTGGGACTCTGGGCCACATTTGCCTGGGATGGCCAGGTCCTGCACATGACAATTGGGGAACAGATGGTCCCACTGTGCTACTTTCTGGGTCTTTCTAGCAACCAGAGGAATCCTCATCAAGCCTGTGAACACTGAGCTTGGAAAGTCATGGATCATTGTTCTTGTTGTTTTCTTTTCTTTTTTTTTTTATTTTTCCTGTGGACAGCATCCATTTGTAACAACAGCCAAGCCAGCATCCATCCTGGCACCACTCATTAACTCAGTCCAGAAGAAGTAAGAGACAAGAACATATCATGTCAAGATGTCATCTCCATAGCCAATTTGAGTAGAATTGTAGAGTAGGATTCTAGAGTAGGATTGTTGAAGAGTTTTGTCGGATAGGGTTATAGAGTAGGATGAATTAAATAAAGTAATTAAATAAAATTTCTGAAACATCAACTCATTTGGAAGATGATTTGGAAAACGCCCCTACTGACCCCTTCAGAAAACTCAACATTTCCTCCTGAATTAGCAGTTGTTTTTTACTGGTGCTAAGACATGCTTATGGCTTCATTTGTATGGTTCAGAAGTGGGGAAGGCTCTTCTTCATTCATCCTCCCCAAAGCACACTACCTTTAGAATACCATCCACTGGCTGGTTTTGGCACAGCTGTGGTATTTCTAGTTGAGGCAGAAAAGGCAGTGGCATTTGCAGGAAAAACCAAAGGAGGAATGGGCAGCCCAAACATCCTGTGTGGATTCAGGCCTGCAGCTGTGACTCAAGAGCATTTGGGTTCCTGCCACTTGGATTTGGATCCCTAAATGAAATCTCCTCGGCGTGAGGAAAGACAGGAACCCAACATGACAGGTCATAGGCCAATTTCTAGCTGTCACTGCCTGCAGGAAAAGGCTCCATCCTGCAGGACTCCAGCACTCAGCATCCTCAGCCAAACACAGCAAGTGCTGGCAACTCAGAAACTTGCACCTCTGCCTTGCACTAAAGACAGCACCTCTCACAATGGGCACTTACAGGTACAAAGCATTGTGGTGTGACCCCTCCATGGAGCTGGTGGACTCACCATCCCTGCAAGCCTTTGAAAAAAGACTGGATGTGGCTCTGGGTGGCGTACTTTAGTTGAGGTGTTAAGGCATGGGTTGGACTCGATCATCTTAAAAGCATCTGTCTTCCAAGCCACTGACTGTGTGATTCTGTCACTGAGGGAGCTTTTCCTGCAGCCCTGGAAAAGGGCTGTGGGGGCCCTTGGCTGAGGATGGGGTGATCAGGGCTCATGGAAAAGAAGCAAAGGGCTCACGGCGAAGGCCGAGAGGGCAGAGCTGCCCCACCGCGGCCCAGAGCCAGCCTCATGTCCTCCTCCTCAACCTGCGACCTCGGCGCTGCCCTTTTCGGCACCGGCAGCTCCTCTCGCTGCGGGGCTCCAGGCCGTGCTGGGGGCCGGGCCCCTCGTCCTCGGGAAGCGCCGGAGCCTCGGAGGCGAGCGGCTGCTGCTGTGGCCGGCAGGGGAGAGCTGCAGCTGCGGCCCCGAGCACGGCGAGCTGCCGCTACGGCCGGCTCCTGCCGCGGCTCCTGCCTCTGCTCCGGTCTCTGCTCCTGCCCTGTGCGCACAGACACAGCCGAGGGCTGCACGGCAGCTCCGTGCCGCTCCGCAGCGGGCCCGGCCGGGCTGCTGCTCTCTGCGGCCTCTGCCCGCCGCTGCCGGCCCCGCCGCGCTCCCCGCCTGCCTCTGCCGCGGCCCACACGGGAGGCAGCACATTGCGGCCGGCTCGGAAAAGCCCTGCCCGCAAAGCGCCCGCCACCGCCTCGGCCTCAGGGCACAGGCTGTCGGCGTCCTCGCAGCTGCGAGCCGGCCCGGGCCGCCTGCCGGCCTCGGACACAGCTCCCACCCTTGTCTCCATGCCCGCAGCTGCTCGGCACAGCGGGCTGAGCACAGCCAGCGCCAGCAGCAGCTCCTCACGGGCCCAGGCTCCTGGAGCTCCAAGCCCGCCCAACCCCGAATTCCAGCCCTGAGGGGCTTGGCGTCGCAATGCATCCCCTGGGGACAGCAGAGTCGGCCGCTGAGCTCAGCCCGTGGCGACTCCACCAAGTGACCCATGGAAAATTCACCAAATCCTCATCAGAGACAAGAAAAAACTCCCATGGTGCCTGACAGCCTGAAGCAACTGCCAATTACAGGTAATGCCATCCATGTGGGAAAAGAGCTTTTTTCATTAAAGCAGAGAAAAGTTACCTAAATGGAGGCCAGGAGCCAACAACAAAGTTATTTGGACTCATGCTTCTTCTGTTTGTTAAAAAGACCAAGAAATGGCAATCTTGCTCTTCTGACACAGCCCTCTGTTCATGATGTGGGACAGTGAGTGCTGATGTGCAGGAGCTGATGGAAGGGACAGGGATGAGAATGCAGCAGGCACAGTGCCAACCTGACAGAGGGATGATCTCTGGCACTGGAACTGAAGGAGAGCGGTTTGCAGGCAGGAGAGAAAATGGCTCTTTGTTTCACATCTTCTTTCAGTGCTGCTAAAAATGTAGCCTGGAGGAAGCTGGGAACACCAGAGCATGGAGCCCTTTCCAGGCAGGGCTGCATCTGCTGAAGGGGCAGAGGGAGCCCAGCAGGGATCAGACACAAAGCAGCAGGGGACTGAGGAGCCCCTGTGGCGGCAGTGAGCAGCCTCCGGTTCTGCTCACTGCTGGTGGCATTTTCTATTGAACCACCTCCAAAGACTTCTGCTTTGCTCTGTATTTTTAAGTGTTTTATCCCTTGGAGGGTTTTTTTGGTTTTTTTTTTTTTTTTTGTTTTTTTTTTTTTGTTTTTCAGGGGGTTTTTTGTTTGCTTGTTTGTTTGCTTTGTTTGTTTTTTTTTTTTTTTTGCTCGTCTCCTGTACCTTTATTTCTGCAAATTTTCCTAGCCTGTCAGCAGCAGCCCCTGTTCAGAACTGGCTCTAAAATATCAGCAAAGCAACTGGCAACAACACTAGGTGGAATCATGTGGTTCAGGAATACTTATGCCAGAACCCTGCCAGTGCCTTGTGATTTGTCAGGACCTCCTTTTCTGTGCAAAAACTAGGGATTAGCGGAGGTTTTTTTTCAAGGGCTCCTGAGAAGCAAATGTTGTGCTGCGATTCTCATGAGTGTACCCGGTAACTTCACTGCAGCACAACAGAAAGTATGCTCAGGGTAGCAGAGCAGCTGGGAGCTGGTCACTCCCTGCAAAGGGCTGGTGTACGATGTGGGAACACCACGTTCCAGGATGGGGCAGAAGGGTAATTGTTCTTAAGGCACTGCAGGTGAGGTTTGGGCTCACTCAGAGGGCAGCCAGGGCTGGTGAGCACTGGAAGATCCAGCTGCAGTCCCCATCCATGTCCCTTTCAGCGCTGGCTTTAGGGTGTCTGCAGCCTGGATCCAGAGCACCCTGGGAGGCTCCTGTGGCTGCCTTTGCACCCAGGCTGAGGATGCCCAGGAGCTCCTGAGGCCGGCAGTGGGGACCAGGGCTGGGGCTTGTGGCCTGGCAGGTGTGGCTCTGGGGGCTGTGACATGCCAGAGCGTGGATCACTGTCACTGTCTCCCGGAGCCCTGGCTAGCTCTGTGATGTTCCAGGGACAGCGGGAAGAATGAAGAACGGGTTAGGTTGGGATTTTGCCTGAGCCAGAACCTCCAGGCCAGCTGCCCAGCAGTAGAGAGCCCTGGAGGACCGAATGAAGAAGGCAGAAACAGCTCTTCTACAGTGTAAAGTGCAGCTAATTTATCAGGAGAGGCGGGGAAATGGTTAACAGAAAAAATTCCCCAGGCAGGAAAAAAAATAAAACAATCCCCAGCGCCCTTCTGCACAGGCTTTTAACATCTTTCAAAACGGGGGGTGGACACCATATAGTAACCAATAAGCGACTCTCGGGGTGTGGATTCAAGAGCTACAACAAATCAGAACAAGGGGAGGAGAGAGGGTTGGGATAGGGATTGGATCTTGGGGTGAGGGACAGGGAACTTTCTGGAACAAAGGGTAGGCTTTGGGCTGATGGATGGGCCCAAGGGGCCAGGTTGTCTTGACAGACAGGGAAAAATCCGGTGAGGAGGGAGGGAATTGCTTGAGGGACACTTGGGTAGGAGGGCATAATTCAGGGGAGAAACTAACTGCAAGAAGTCGGGGAACACTTGAACATACTGCAAGCTAACAGAACATTTGACTCGGAAACTAACGCACTGCAACACAGAAATTCAGGGTTTCAGCAGCCGAGAGGTGGCACGGTTAGAACCCTCAGGAGCTGGTGAAAACCATCTCTGTCCTTCAGGTTCCTGCTGTGTGGGAAGGAGCTGCGAGTTGTGGTGGCTGCACTCCCCCTTTGCTGGCAGGATGATCTGTACCAGGGGAAAGCAGAAAGCTGCCGTGGTGAGCAGAACATGCTCAGAGCATTCCAGTTCAGAGAATGGCACTGCCCCTGAAGGGCAAAAAGCTTGAAAGCATAGAATTCTGTGCAGAACCATTGCAAAAAATTTCTCCTCTAGAACATGCCCATTTTTGTATACTGTAGATGAATACCCTGGGTTTTAGAGAATACATGGGTTTTTTTCTAAGGTTTTTTGGGGGAACTCTCAAGTTTATTTCTATTTGCATTTTACATCCAGCATGTATACAGATTTTTTTTTCTTTTGTAAATAATTAGGGAAAAAATAACTAAGCATTTTTTAATCTTTTGGGATATTGTCATTAATATCCTTAGAAAGCAAAACTTGTTGAATATGTGTGAAAACATAGAGAGAGGGAAGATAGCATAAAAGTCTTTTAGAACAGGGCGTGTAATAAGGACTGCAGAACTGAGAAATTCCTCCAAGGGCAGAATTAGCAAGATATATCACCAAGAATACCTGCCAAGATACTTCCTTAAATCGAGGGAAATGTGACCTGCAGCCGTATGAAGTACAGGCAAAGCAAATGAAAACGTTTGGAAAAGAAGGAATTTTGCCAGCGAGATCAGTCTGTCTGGATAACTGAGGGTTGCCCATCAACATTGCAGGGCATTCCTCAATATTTGCAGTGTCTTTTCTCCCAATTTCTGTGAAGTGAATAAGCTGCAGTTGTTTAACCATTAATTTAAGCTCATTGAGGAATTACCAAGCACCATGTATGTTTTTTTGTAGCTCAGCAGGACTTGAGTTTCCTAAGTCTTCTACAAAGCAGAAGGGAACCACACAGCTCCTTGTGCTAATGTTAATGAAGGGTTTCATGAAAGCAGGTGAATGAGAGCATTGCATTATAGAACTTCCACATTCAAGAAAAAAGGAGTCCACTTAGAATAAAACCTCTAAGGCTAGCATAACATCAGAACAGGATGAAATGAAATTACTAGACAGGAAGTGATGCATTAGAAATGAAGTGTATCATTTCTGATACATCTGCATGCATTTGCAAGCTAAAACAGAAAAAGAAGGGCAGAGATAACAAGGAACGAAGATTTTAAAATTGCACTGTGCAGAAGAGACACACGAACCACCAGTGTGAACACAGCTGGGAGATTCATCTTGGAGATGGATTAGAGTGGAACTCATTCACTGAACGTTTCTGGTGCACATGAGTGCAAAGACTGAGGAACAAAAGAAGAAAAGTTTAGTTTCTGAAAGCTATTTAGATTCCTGGAAGCATTGTCTAGAGACCTAAAAATCTAAAGCCTCAAAGAATCTGAACCTAAAACATCCCCACATGGATTGATCAGGTATGATGGGCACATCTCTGCTCTTTTCAGAGTCAATGAAATTGACAATGAGTGTCTGGAAATTAGGAATGCCTGCCCAGATTTTATCTCGGTTACTTTAAGAGCACCTTAATAAGGCACTTCAGGAACTGAACTCTGAAGTTCTTCACCCTGCTCTATTTACTTTACATTTGAAAAGAGGCTGGTAGAAGGAGAGATCTGGCTTTAATTTCTCCCCAAATCACCTGTTGCACTCTCAGGTTACAAGTAGATGTAAAATTCAGCTAATCACTCTCTCTATCCATGAATATTCCACTAGTGAACTGACATATAGAAACATCCTTTTTCCCTTGGTACCTTCCTAAATGGTGCCCTGATGAACAGGAGACTTGCATAAATCTCACATAAAATCACCAAAATTGCTGAAATTAACACTCAATTCCACAATAAAAGCTTCTGGGAAAAGGCTTGACAGGATCACTGAAGAAAGTCAAACCTGGGAGAGAAATGTGCATTTTAGCGCTGATCAAGGGGAAAGAAAGAGAAATGCTGTAAAAATTCCAGGTGGAAGGTGAGGAGAAAGACAGGCAGCACAGGAAGCACAAGGCCCCGTCAGATGACCTGTGGAAGGTAACTTTGTGCCCCAGCTCTGTTAGAGGACGTTGCCTGTCATTGGTGCAAGCAGCTGGAGACATAAATACTGATTGATTTGGGAGCCACAGTCTTGGTAAATGCAGAGGTGGTTCAGTAAGGTGACATGAGGGAGTTCCCTCAGAGCAACTGGGATGCCTGAAAGAAGTGAACAGCTCACCACAGCCCGGCCCACTCGGCTGCTTTTCCTTCTGACCCTCCTGGGGAGGCTCTGACATTTCCTCTTCCCTGATGGAAGTGCAGCTGCTGCCAAGGGAAAGGTCCCCATACTCACTCAAGTGTTCCCTTTGCTTGCCGGATGCCCCATCTGCTGTCGCTGTCCAGGAGAGCTGCTCTGCACGGGAGGAGGAGCCCGAGGGAGAGGCTTTGAAGATGGGGCAGCTGGGATCCCTCTGCTTGGAGCTCTGTTTAAAGATACACGGACTTGCATGTGAACAGGGATTATTATATGGATTTGTACATAAGTAGCCAGCTATTTGTTCAGGCCTATTTCTGTACATATGGTATCAGATTTATGAATGTACTGTGTATCTATGTACGTATAGGTACCTGTATACATACAGGTTTTCAGTCACATCTTTGTGTGTATTTGTATCCAGTTTGTTATGTGTATTGTAATATCTGTGTTTAGATTTCCGTATGTATACGGTTGTGTAGGTATCTATTTCCATTGATGTAGTTTTGGTCTTTTTAAATAGCTATATTGGTATTTGTTTTGGTATTTGTGTATTTTTATATTTTTTTAGATGTGCATTGATGTATTTCTATATATATAATATTTACATATATATCCAGATATATTGCTGTATATTAGTATTGATGAAGTTGTACAGATATTTAGGTTGGTACTGCTGTTTGTCTATTTATAGATAGGTTTGTTTTATGTATCTGCTTCTTGAATGTAATAGGTAACATTTAATCTGTATTCACACCTGTATATTGTAGTGGAGTACAGTCCCAGTCTCTAGAAGGAGGTTGCCAGGGGGGTGCCATGGGTTGCCATGGGGGTGCCAAAGGGGCGCCAGAGGGGTTCTTGGTTCCTTGATGAGGGGATTCGCATCTCTGTTGGTCCGTCACGGTGGTTGAAGACAGGCAAGAGGGGTCTTCTCATGGAGCGGGGGGGAACCACCCCAGAGCTCAGTCCAGCCAGGTCAGGAGTTTGGAAGAAAGTCCAGTTCAATTGTCCAGAAAAGGGCAGCATGCCCCCTTCGAGTACAGCATGGCGTGTTCTGCAAGCATCACTTGTGAACGCACTAGATAAGCAGGAGACTTTCTTTCCCAACCGGCTCAGCAGTTTTAACCCTTCGGTAGTCTTTTCTAATGACAATTGTGAGGCAAAAAATGAAGGATTTTTGGATGGACTTCTACACGACCTCGTGACTCACGATTGTCTTGAGGAATCTTCATCAACAGAGCTCTGGAGTGTCTTCAAAACTCGTTGCACGTCGGTAGCATAACCCCGGAAAAGTAGGGAACTCAGGGGAGAGGGGATAAAAGGGGAAGAGAAGGAAAAGAAAGAGGGAAAAAGGGAACCAACAAACATAAACATAATTAATATTGATCAGCATAACAACTTCACACGTGGTTATTTGGTATAACAATTTCAAAAATAATGATTAATTTAAACAATTTCAAAAAATATTAATCAGTTAAAGCAATATCCTTTGTTTAACAATTTCAAAATGATTAAAACAAATCACAAATAATCAAAACAACAAACAAATCATAATATTATCATCGTCTTTTAAAATTATTTTCTAAAACTTAAAATAACTTTATGTAAATCATACTGTATATTTAAGAAGTTATTCTAAGGCACATATGCTTGATTCATAACTGTTTCGTATCAAATGTTTTGGGGACATCTATTGTATAGAGTACATCAGCTAAGTGGTGTGCTTTGACTACAGTTGATAGTCTCTTAAGCTTTTTCATCATTCTCCAATTCCAAATGAATAGGGCTGCTGCCAAGATAAAGCCAAGCGTAACTAGGATCAAAAGAACAACAATTGGATGGCACACATTGTTCAGAACACCTGTGGCAGTAGGTGATCATTCAAAAAGAGTATCCCACCACCTATGCTCAGCATCCTGCTTTACCCTCTCCATAACCCGGTGTATTTGTCTCACGTTGTGATGAACAGTCACCAGAGTCTTCTGTCCGCTCTCCTTGATTTTCTTGAGGATGTCAATCAGGTCCTGATGGAGCAATAGTTGTCTCACGAGGGTGAGGTTCATTCCGATAGGAGTGGGCATCAGCTTCTGGATCAGCGTGTAGTTGGATTGCAGTAGGTGGTGAGAAGTGACTGGAGCTTCATAAGAGAAATCGCATCCTACTATCTTAGAAAAGTTACAAGCACAAAAATTTGAATGATTCTTTGTATCTACCACAACATCTTCTACAAAGACAGAATCACATGTCGTTCTAAAGCATGCACAGCCATTGCCTATGTATATAAGAACTGTCTGGGTATCCTCATGTGGACGAATCTCGAAATGACAGATGTTCTGCTCTGTGTCCAAACAGATATCCTGAGCTCTAATTGCATTGCTTTCACAGATAAACCCTTGCTGTTCTCGGACAATACAAGTTTCCAGGTTAACAGTTTGCCATTTGTCATCAACCTGACGGGCCCATCCCCTATGTTCAGTAGGATAGGGAACAGCTCCGTCATGGTTTAATCCTAATGCAATAACAGGGAAGACCAAATGTACAGAGGCATTGCGTATGGTTAAGACAAAAGCAGTGGCTGTGTTTGAAATGGGATCATAGGTAAAGTTCACCAGGTTCCACCAGGATTGGAATTCTCTTTCAAATTCAGTGGCACTGTCCCAGATTATTTTCCGAATTTCTGTGGGGAAGGTGCCTTCCTCACCCTCTCTTATAATTGCAGCAGAGACAGATTGCATCCACAATTGTGCCTGGATACAGCTGAGGGCTAAGGAAACATTGTTCTGTGTAGCACTAAGTGCATCAATTACCAATTTGTGATCATTTACATTTACCTTCTCCCAATTTGGTAATATGCTTGATAGCAGCCACTGGTGTGTTCGCAAAAGCCAATAAGAATGACTGCAGTAGTTGCTGTAATTTGGTCAAATCTCTAATTGTGACAGCCAATTTATTCAAGTTCAATTAATTTACATGTTATGTATAATACCATCACCTGGTGTTACCATAAGGGAAGGGAAAACATTATTTCTGTTGTCCATCTCTAGTGTTACCGTGGTTTATCAGGTCTTCATGTCCCTCGGAGTTCTTCTGAAAAAGTAAACACAACAGACTCTGCCACAAAGAGGCAGAAAAGGTTAGAACAATGGAATTGTCAGAGAGGTTTTGAACAGCAGTGGTACTTCCCCTTCAGCAGCAGGGGGTCCACCAAAAACAGGTTGTCCAGGGTAAATGCCCTGGGTTCTTGAAATCATCTGGTCCCTGTAGTGAAGGAACTGTGCTTGGAGCTGTCTGGCAAAAAGCAGTGATTTTGGAACACTCATTTAGCCCCCCTCTATAGTAAGAGGTATGAGAAGTCCATTTAATCTTTTCACCCTCTGCCCTATCCTGTACACTTTTGACAGTAAAGTGAGAAACGTTACCAGATTGAATTTCCTGTGGGTTTAGGAAAATCCCAAACCATCCTTGCATTGCTTTAACAGTGTTATCACCTATAGGTCTTTTAAAAGCATCAGCCTGGAGCAACCCAAATATAAACATAGGTTAGGACTTGGTGTTAATACAGACAAGAAAGTAATTCTGTCCCTCACTTTGGAAAATACTCCAAACAGTAAACAGTTCCCCAGCCTGGGCATTGCCCTGTTCCTCTCTGTTAGCAGAAGCGGGGGAGAGGGGAGGGGTTGCTTTAGTCACAGAGGCAGGTTTATTTTGGCTGCTGCCCAAGCTCCCAGTTTCTTGGATCGGCCAGTTCTCCTTCACCTCCCTGGGAGCCAAGCCAACCACAAACACCCCTTCCCAGGTAGTGTACCTTTTCTCAGCATCTTTGAAACCACAGGAATAAAAACCAACAGGCTTTGTCAGACCCTCGGGACCCTGCTGCCAAATGTTTATTGAAAGTTGTGAGGAGGCAAATCCCCACTCCACCTGAAAGGGGTCTCTAGGATGGATAGGGTCCAGTGCTTGGTGAGCTGTCCCTTCAAGAATCAGCAATTGCAATGTTTCCTTCTGAGAAGAAGTCCAATCCCATTTTATTCTTTTTCTCAGCAAGTCATAAAGGAGAACAAAAGGGTCATTCTGGTTACTAAGAAGTTTATCTGGTCTTTCTAGAGGAGACAGAGCTACTATGGTTTTCTGAAGGAGAATTGCTGTAGGTTTAAGTGTTCCCGGAAGCCTTTGAGTTAAAGAGGTCATAATTTCAGGCTTTACAGGTGATTGGATTGGAGATTCAAAACCAGGAATTAATTTCTTTTCATGAATCAATTGCAGGCAGCCGGATTTGTGAATGTTTTCCAGGAGTTGGTCGGGGGTACCGACCAAAGGGTCTCTTTTTCCCAAGGGGTTAAGCTCCTCAGCCCAATGAGCTGTGTGCTGAGTTAGGGACCATGGGATGCGTCTGTCTGCTGTTGTTAAGAACACCCCATGTCCCCAGCACCCACCGGCTCCTTGTTCTGACAAAAGAATCTGATCTCCCCCAGTGAGAGACACTTGACAAATGTGTTCTGTTTCAGATTTTTGGGGGAGAAGCCCGTACTGCTTTGCAAGTTTTGTTAATTCAGTAGCAGTGTACGGGATTTCTTTAGTGGTTTTGTGCGGGTTAAGATCTTCATTATTGATATAGTTGCATTCTGTTTTAATTAGAGGTTTTATGTTGTTACAGCAGTGTTTCCCGCAATTTTTCATCAGGGTTAATTCTGTTTGAGAACAATTTTGACTAGTGTGAGGAGTTTCCTTCTCCTGTGTTTCTTTTCAGGAATCAGAGTTCTGTGAATTTTTAACATGTTCCTCTCTCAGGGCAGTCCGTAACAAGTTATTTACATTTCTTTCTTCATCCAATTGTTTTTGCAAAACTTCAACTAGGTTTTGGAGGGAGTCTATGATAGCATTTTCCTCACTTTTTCGCTTAAAGCGAGTTTCTATGGCTGCTGTGAGACAGGCACCCAAGACTGAGCAGAGGATGGTTTTATTTGTGCCCAGTTTAAATTTTGTTCCATGTTGCAAAGAAAATATTCTATCAATAACTTTTTCTAAGTTAAACCAATTGCAGTTTGCCCATTCTTCTCCCCCCGGAGAAGGTGCGGCATTGTATTTAGCAAGCAGAGCATACAATTCAGCTTTTCCTTTTGCACTGAAGTTTTTAGTCATTTTGTGAGGGGACCAAAGCTACACCAGGGAGTTAACTTAAGTTACATAAATAACACAGCCTTTTCACTGTCCCCTTGCTTCCCTGGGTAGTTGAAGAGACAGAATCAGTCTGGGAGGCTCTGTGAGGTTGCTTCAAATTTGTCTCTTTCTTTCCCAGACAGCAGAGATACGCACTCACATGAACACACACACACACAAATGTTTTCTTTGTGAGGGGACCAGAACCTAGAACAGGGGGAAAGCCACTCAGCCTTCGCTGGGCTGCCCCTCACTCCCCTGTGTAGGTGAAGGGACAATATCTGTCTAAAAGGTACAGCTTAATTTCCTCGGTCTGTCCCTTCCCTTTTAGACAGTCCAGGTACACAAATACAGCAGTAACAACAGTAACAGGTTCAGATTCAGCTCAAATACAACAGTAACAGATTCAGATTCAAATCAAATACAACAACAACAACAGTATCAATATCAATATCAATATCAGTAACAGCATCAATATCAGGATCAGGAGAAGTATCAGTGTCAGTGTCCCTGCCAGTAAGACCAGTAACAGAAGTGACAGTAACAATTTCCCCTGCTTTTGCACCGAAAAATATTTGTGACAATTCCGGAGCCTGTGTGCTCAATCGAGCATGAGATTTGGCTTTGGTGTGTGCAGTCTGCGAGAGGTTACAGACTACACAAAACCTGCAAAATCTCACTGGCTACTGGAAATTCTGTCCGTGACGCCAATTATGTGAAGGTCTGCCCGAAATGAACGGGTGACGAATGATTTTTGGGTGCAAAAATAACCAACAAAAGGCACAGGGGTTTTGCAGTAACAAATCAACAAGGTGCAATTTTATTGATTATAACCACAGCTAAATATGCGTTTGGTTAAGGGATCCGGGGAAGAGAAGGGTAAGACAAGGAAAAAAGGGAGGAAAGGAGGTCAGGGAATGGGGTATAGCTACCAAAACGTGATGTCTTTGGGGTCCCGCCGCCGAAACTCGCTGGTACACGTCTTGGGGAGTACTCGAAGGACAGTTGAACCGAACCCCAATATATACACTGTTCTTGGTTGGGGGAAGGGTGGCTGAAATTAGGTTTCCATGGAGGGGAGAAGAATAGGAGGGGAGGAGGAGGGGGTGAGACAGTTCCATTGTTTTCATGGCCGAATGCTCACAGGTACGTTAGGTTTTTCCCCCTCCCTGAGTTGGGAGGGAGTACAGTCCCAGTCTCTGGAAGGAGGTTGCCAGGGGGGTGCCATGGGTTGCCATCGGGGTGCCAAAGGGGTGCCAGAGGGGTTCTTGGTTCCTTGATGAGGGGATTCGCATCTCTGTTGGTCCGTCACGGTAGTTGAAGACAGGCAAGAGGGGTCTTCTCATGGAGCGGGGGAGAGCCGCCCCAGAGCTCAGTCCAGCCAGGTCAGGAGTTTGGAAGAAAGTTCCAGTTCAATTGTCCAGGAAAGGGCAGCATGCCCCCTTCGAGTACAGCATGGCGTGTTCTGCAAGCATCACTTGTGAATGCACTAGATAAGCAGGAGACTTTCTTTCCCAACCGGCTCAGCAGTTTTAACCCTTCGGTAGTCTTTTCTAATGACAATTGTGAGGCAAAAAATGAAGGATTTTCGGATGGACTTCTACACCCTGTCAGTAATAAGTAGCAACTCTGGGGGCAACGAGATGGGAAACCATCTCTCTAAACCAGAATGGGATGTCGTTTAATAGCTTGAGGCAATTTTACAGGGTAAAGGATGTTCAGACATCTCAAAACGTGAACTAAAAGACTTATTAATTTGGGAAAAAGTGAATACTCAAAATACAGACTTGAAGTCTGATTTTACCTTTGATTTCTGGGACCAGATAAAGTGGAAAATTCACAATCTAGTCTCTCTCACAAAGGAAGAGTCTTTGGTCAAACTTACGCCTGTCTCCAGAGCTTTAATGGAGAGCTTTGATCAGAATGATTTAACAGAGACTTTCTCAAACATCAGAACAGAACACCTAGCTCTGAGACTTTAATTCTGAGTGGAGCTGGACCTTCATCCTTCTCTGGGGGGATCTCGGATTTTATTCATGGTGTCCTGGCATGTCCAGGGTTTCTCCAGGCAGTGTGGACAGCACCCCGAAACCTGGAAAAGGGGAATCGGATCAGCTTCCAGCTTTGGTCATGTTCTCTGCTTTTTCCGGGATTCCTTGAGGCACTGACGCTGCAACCCGTCATTGTCCCAACTCCTCCGGGAAATCATCCACCCCCAGAATTCCCAGAGAAGTGTTTGGGATTTTTCTTGCATTCCAAGAGATTGGAACATGGAACATGGGGAGTCATGGAACATGTTCTAGGGAGGCTGGGAATCAAACGGGTCCAGGAGATTAATGTTTGAGGAGGCTTTGCAAAAGAGGAGCTGCTGTTTCTGTGCTCTGCTGCTCTTCTGAAAAAGATGCGGCCGGATCTTATTCTGAAGTTGTGCAGGTGGGGTCAGCCAAGGGGGGGCCTGGACCCGCTCTGCCTGGCCGAGGGGCTGCAGGGTCGCTCCTGTCACTGTTTGCCCTTCCCAGGAAGTCACCCCCTCGGATCGGGCTCAGGCTGGCAGTTTGCTTTGGAGCTCTGAGGACTCTTTTCATACAGATTCCTCTGCCTAAACTTTCCGGGATTTTCACCACTTTTGGCTCCCAAGCCTCCGGTTACAGCAGGTAGGGGGGCTTTGGATTTGGCTCTGCCTGCAGGGGAGCGGGCAGGGGAGAGGACAGAGGTGGCAGGGGGGCAGCCAGGGCTTGAGCAGGGCAGGGATGGCTCTGCCCAGAGAGGTGGATGGGGTGGAGGTGGGAGAGCTCAGGAAAGTTGCTGTGGAGGCAGAGACAGTTCATTCAGAAGCCTTGAAGCCTGTCTCATTGGCTGCTGGGGTCATGGGGGAAGGCATGCTGAGATTGCTCTTGGACCTGAGAGTTTTCCAGCTGTATGCCTGCGGGCAGGGATACAGTGTGGAACCTCTCACAGTCCATTGGAAAGCATCACAAAGTCGGGGTCTACAGCTGGAGAGCAGCCCGATTTGTATGAATCTAAAAAGATCCAATTTAGTGAATCTAGATGTGAGTTAGCAGGCTCTGGCTTTCTTCCTGTCACCAAGAACTTGGAGCTCTCCTCCCCAGCCCTTCCTAGCAGGGTTCCCAGGAAAGTTGCTGCGGCAACACTACTGCCAAGTGACGCCGGCCGGGGGCTGTTTACAGACTTCAAACAAGACAGGGCTGCTATGGAAAGTGCCTAGAGCTGTTTATTTTTCAGCATCAGTCTAATTACATGATTATGATAATGGGAAGATGCTAGCAGCTCACAATCCAGGCAGCAGGCCAAAAATCATAAGGTTACAACTTACTATATAATCTTCTTAACAAATCACACAAAGCAAAACATATTGACACTAGTTCTATCCAATCACCATAAGCACACGTAGCTTTGGTTAAAACAATGCTTGCTTATTTCAAATACAGTACCTGTTTGTAAGCCTTAAAACACAATGCACAGAGCTCCACTATTAAGCTTCAGCCTTCCTAATATCTTGCTAGATAAACTTTGTGCAGCTTAGAGAGCTATTCAGACAAGCATTAATACACAGGCTTATTGTTCGACTTGCCCTTGCTTTTTCTACAGTTTAAATAATTTTTTCTGCTGACCTATCTCATGACTGTTGCTTTAGCTCTACTCACAATTCTGCTGTATCTGAGGCCTGCCTTTTGCAGCTTTCCCAAAACCCTCTAATTTTATGGATTCCCTCAATTCCCCCTCTCTCTTCACCCAAAAAGGAACCTTACCAATTGTGTCATTTATTACTTGCGTTTTGTGGCCTTACTATAATATTTTTGTTTCTTATCTGCTTAAAGCATGTTTTTGTTGGCACTAAGCATTGCTGTATTACAACACAGCAATTTAATGCTGTGAAGGTCCAGTCAGTGGAAAGGGCATAAATTATGCCTGACAATAGTTACAAGTCATTGTTCAAAAATCTCTTGTCGATTCCAGGGTCTTAACTCAAAACCTTCCTCCATTTCTATACCTTCATCCACCATCTCCGTGACATTTTGAGCACAGTCTGTAAATCCATTTCCTACCTCACTCTCTTTTGCGATAAAAACTTCTTGGACAGTTTTGTTCATCTCTCGTTGCACACACTGAAGGATGCAAGGTATTACTATTAATATCACTACCAAAACACCCAATACACTGAGACCTATTTTGCAAAGTTCCCTTAGCCAAGGTGCAAAGCTCCATTCTTAGGACAAATTATCTGACCAGGACCCACCATCTTCTTTAATTTGGGCTGTCAAATCTTACCGTTTTTGTGTGCTTTTGAGGATGGATTCAGAGTGATGAAACAGGTTCATACAACACAATCCTTCAAATTCCTCACAACCTTGTCCTTGTGCCAGTTAAAGAAAATCAATTGCTGCTCTGTTTGGAAGGGTGGCATGTCTAACACTATTAACATTGGTCAACATGTCACTGATTGCAGTGGATGTGCCATTAGTTTGTTTACTCAGCCAACATGCAACCCGATCTAATTGTTTCAATGCCGTTGCTGAAGCCAGCTGGGGTAAAAACAAACCTGCTGAAACCCTTTTTGCAGCCTTCCAAGGCGTGAAATCACTTCTACCGCTCTCATCATAATGACGAGAACTTGGAGCTTTTTGGCAGGGTTCATGGGACAGCTGATTGCTTTGAAAACACTTCCTGTTCTTATGGATCATATACAGGAGTGATGAAAATGAAAAAAAAACACGGTCTAAATCAGCAGTAGACCTTCCATTTCAACTACCTAAGTGGTGTAATGGTATTCAAAATTTAGAAAAAATTTGGATTCAAATAAACACTTCCTTGTCTTACCTGTAAGATATGCTCATAATGATGTAAGTGCACAATACGAAATTCCTTCTCACCATGAGATCAAAGAACTTATAGGAAGAATCTAAAAAAAAGTATTATAACTTTACCTGATCAGCCTCCAAGTGTAACAGAGATGCTAACAGCTTGCAGTAAGCTCATGTCTCCAAAACATCTTGCTAATGTGCAAGTCAATGCTTTTGGAAAGCAGATGGCAGATTCTTAAGAAATATTAGGAAACCATTGGGAGATAATTTGGGAAAGGCTTTGGGAGAAAATTTGGGACAAAAAGTGGAAATGCTTGATAATTTGGGAAAGGCTTTGGGAGAAAATTTGGGACAAAAAATGGAAAAGCTTGAAAAGGCCCTTGAAGCACAAAGAAACATTTTCTAAAAATCTGTTGGTACTGTACAGTTGGACTCTGATAAAAAGGCTTGTGGCTTTGCTTGTGGTAAAGCAGGACACATGAAAAGAGATTGTCCTACAACAACCATGAAACCTAAACCACTTTCTATTTGCCCTCAGTGTAGGAAAGGGAAGCATCTTGCTAAGTACTGTCGTTCTCAATTGGACATTGATGGCAAAGCTTTGTCATTAAACTGGAATAAGAGCGCGGATTACCACCACACCTGGACACAAGTAGTGACCTCCTTACAGTCAAGTACCCAGTCAAATGGCATTGGTACCTCAGTCATTTATCCTTCAGGTAACCATCCCTCAAATGGTCCCAGGTCAATACCCTCACGTACAAGGTTTGAATTGGCCCCCTCAAAAATTGATACACCTTTTAAATAATTTCTGGTATGAAAGTATTTCTACTGGAATTATCAGGTTTTTTCAGCAAAGACAAGAGCTTTTGATTCTAGGCAGAGCTAGCACCAAAATTTTCAGACTTTCAGACCTTCCAGCGGTTGTTTCAATAGATTTTAACAATAAGCCAATGTATTTAAATCTTGCACGTAACATTCCTATAGCGACTCCACCAAAAACACCTATAGGTATTGCATTTCTTCTAACCATGAGTACAGCCAAGCAAAACATCTTTCCAGAGAATTCAATGCTGTCTGTGCCATTTGGAAGCTCAGGTCCTGAGGTCTTTTGGATGCAATTCTTGTACCGCAAGCAAGCAAAATTGACTTGCTGCCTGACTCACTGTAGTAAAGCAATTTACATTACAGGCATGCTGGATACTGGTGCAGATGTCACTGTAATCTCTCACATGTTTTGTCCCAGAGGTTGGGATTTAGTAGCTCCTGCAGCTTCCCTAACAGGGACTGGAGATGCTACTGTAAAGAGCCCTGGGAGAGGGGGGAGGTCCTGGAAGAGGGAGGAGTAATCGGGAGAACGGGAGATCCAGGGAGACGAATAAAAGCACTGGCTACAGCCCAGGAAGGGAGGGAGCTTAGGACAAGTGGTAGCTTAGGACTGGGGAAAACCCGAGAGAGGAGGGAGAACCCAGGAGACAGGGGACAACCTGTGAAGAGGGGGAGATCCGGAGTAGAGTGAACGGGGCCTGGGAAAGGGTGGAAAGACGTGAGAGAAGAGAGCCCAGTGGTGGGAGTCCAGGAGCGGAGGCTCCTGCAGGCGGACTGGGAACCCAGAGAGCCCGGAATCACGGAGTCCTGCAGCCGGGCCGAGAACGGGCGCGGGTCAGTGCGGTTCGGGAGAGCGCGGCTGCGGGGCTGGCTCCGGAGCTGGAGGCGCGTGGAAAGCGCTGCTCAGCAGCCCCGGCGGCGCTGAGAGCACAGCCCTGCCCGGGGAGGCAGCGCCACGGGCGCCGCTCGGCTTCCCAGCCAGGCCACGGCACCGCTCGGCTTCGCCCCCGAATCCGCGGCAGCTCGGAGCATCGCTCCCTGCCCGGGCCCGAGGCTCACCTGCGCCAGGTGCACCGCAGCATCGCCTCTGCCTGGACAACCCACAGCGAGCAGTGCCCGGCAGGGACTGCAGATCCCCTTTGGTGGCAGAGAAAAAAGAGCAAGGAAACTTCCATGGGAGAACATAGGCAATAGGATGAGGTGTCAGTGTCCAGTGTGTTCAGATGCACTCACAAGGATACTATTGCTCTTGGCTCAGAACATGGAAAAGAAGTGGGCAGACACAAATCAGAAGCTGGTTGCAATATCCAGAGATCAGTTATCAGAAGAAAATGCTACGCAGCTGCGGGAATGCTTAATGGATGACTAATTACCCTTTGCCAAGTAATCTGGACTTTTTAGGGGCAGCATACTTATCTCTCAAAAATTACTCTAGAGATATTCTTAAGAAAATTTTGAAGAAAGGCTCATACATCCACATTTCAATGCAGTTGCTGTGGGTTTGATAAATGAAATCTGCTTTAATGTCTTGATTTTCCTAAAGATTTGTGGGGGTTGTTTTTAACACAGGCATGCATGCTAAATTTGAGAATCTAAGGTAAGGTCTTTTTTCAGGGGATATGGAAGAGACAGATCTTCAGCCAGCAATATGTCAGTGAAAGACAGCTGAGCGATGATTACTGAGAAGAAGAACAGCCCTGCAATAGAGGTGTGAGCTGCATTGCACAGCGCTTGCTGTGGGCCAGAGAGCACAAAGCAGGCTGGCCTGGTGGGCCTGAATATTCCTGCCAAACACTCTGCATCTCACCCCTTTGCTCGGGCTCAGTGCAGAACTGCAGGATTGCGGGCGCTTCCTCCCAGAGCTGCGTGAGGCGCTGGCTCCTGCAGATGTGCCCTGCCAAGCTGTCCCTGCCTCACGCTGGCCTCGCTTCCCCTGGCACAAGAGCCATGCCTGAAGGAGGCTGCCCTGTGCTCCAGCCTGCCGAGCAGCCCGGCTCCCTGCCCCGGTGCCCAGAGTGCTGCACACACTGCTGACCTTTGCCAGGAGTTGCTGGGCAGCCGGCAGAAGAGGAGGAATCCTCAGGCAGCCCAGCAACCCTCGGCTGCCCTTGATCTTTCTCTGCTCCTGGGCACACTCCAGACAGCCAATGCCTCCAGGCTGGGCTGTGCCCAGCACGGCTGCGCTTCCCCTTGGGCCTGAGAGCTCTGAGAGTGGAGGATTCGCCCACGGCCGGGAACAGGCACCAAGGGCCCTGCTGCTGCCTCTTGCAGCTCCAAGGGCCTCCTTCCAGCCTGCCTCTGCCGGGGCTCAGCCTGCTCCGGCCTCTGCCGGGGCTCTGCCGGGGCTCCACCCCAGCCAAGGCTGGGCCCGCTCTCACCTCACAGGCGCTGACAGCTCTGCACCACAGGAGACCTTCACGAGCACCCTCTCTGACCTTTCTGCTTTCTCACTTGAGCAAGGCTGTCCTCCAGCCAAAGAGATTATTATTGCATTTCGGGATACAAATCCAAGTGGCAGGAGCCCCAATGTTCTCCAGTCACAGCTGAAGGCCTGTATCTGCACAGGGTGTTGGGCTGCCTCATTCTTCTTTTGGTTTTGCCTTCAAATGCCATTGCCCTTTCTGCCTCAAATAGAAATACCAAAGCTGGCCAAAAACAGACTAGTAGGCCAGATTCCAGAGGCAGTGTGGTCTGGAGAGTATGAATGAAGAACATCCTTCCTCCCACTTTCACACCATGTCAAAGACGCCATGTCACTTTCCACCTTTAAGAAACAACAGACAATTCAGAAGAAATTCTTGAGCGTATTCGCAGAGTGAGAAGGAAGGGAATCTTCAAGGTGACTTGTGGTTTCAGAAACTGTATTCATTTCCTGTAAATTTCCTGGCGTTCTTCTTTTCTCTTTGCTGGGCTGATTTATTACCGGAGATAGTTAGCTCAGGGAATGCCATTTTTGCTCTGTTTCTCGGCTGTTTAGGCTGTTTAGGTTTTCTGCTGTTTTAGGTGCTCTTGAATTCTCAGGGAATTCCCAGGGATGGCCTTGGAGAGCCGACGCTTCAAAGGACGAGGAGAGACTTCTGATCTTGTCTCGGTCTTGGTGTTTATTAATTGTTTATCTAAAAGATTTTCTTTCAGCCCGACAGAGGTCTGCACGGCAAGTAAGCCATGGGCACACTCCCCAAGCCCCCGGGCGGTCACTTATCTTTATACCCTAAGTTACGTGTACAATATTTATCATTTTTCTCCAATACTTTCTACTCTTATTAACCTGTGCACTTCTAGTAACAACCAATCCCGAAGTGCCACCACCACCACAGAAGATGGAGGCCAAGAAGAAGAAGAAGAAGGACAGGACACGCCCCAATTCCTCCATCTTACTTCTTTAGACCCCCCTGTACCAAAATCCTAAACCCTGTGTTTTACACTTTAACTAACTTATCCCTTCACCATTCACCCAGTGGAATCCTCCCAGTCCTCATACAGGTCTCATCTCCTGTGTAGGATCAAAATCCTGCCACCAGACACTTCTGGCAACATTCCAGGATTCCCGAGCCCCCCAAGGGTGGTCTCGGCCTCTCTGCACCTCCATCCTGAGGTGCTGAGATCCCACAATTTCCAATCCTACTCTGCACTCCTATTAGACAATCCTACTCTAACCTTAACCCTAATCCTAATCCTAATCCTAATCCTAATCCTAATCCTAATCCTAATCCTAATCCTAATCCTAATCCTAATCCTAATCCTAATCCTAACCTACAGTCCTGCTCTAAAGTGGTTGACGAAAAAATGGTCCTGATGTGATTGTCACATTCTTGTCTCCCTCCTCTTCTTCACTGAAACAATCAGCGGCACCAGGCTGGACGCAGGCTCAGCAAATGTTATAAATGGATGCTGCCCAAAGGGAAAAAAAACAAATCAACAAAAAATAATGGACCGTGACTTTACAAGCTCAGTGCTTCATAGGATTCCTCTGTCTTATAGAAGGATGCAGGAAGAGGACCAATGGGACCATCTAGACCTCCATCTTTATGTGCCAGACTTTGCCATCACAGGCAAATGGGGCCCAGAATCCCACTCATCCATTTATCCAGGTGTCTTCATCTTGCTAGGATTTTTGCCCTGCCAGTGCTCTAGAAATGGTGCTTTCTGTCCTTGGAGTTTCTTCTTTTCAGGTATCTCTAAAGCCTCACACTGGTCCCTCTCTTTGAAAGACAGGTACTTTGCTGATTCCCACAGGGAGACAGAGCAGTGTCTACCTTTCCATGCCCTGCCCCTCGTGTGCTGGATGGCACCTTCCTTCCCAGCAGGGCCAGCCCAGTGGCACTGGGCCCTGCAGTTCCCTCTCTGCCACATAACCTGTGTTTTGCAGAGAAAAGAAGAAACCTCACAACTTTATAAAAGTTGTAAAGCCCGGTATGTTTATTTTACGACACGCACCGGACGCAAGTCCCCCAACAAGGCATGCGTACCTCTGAAGATCTCAGGTCGTCTTTTATCCCCCTCCCAAATGCATATGCATACAGTTTTACAATAAGTTCATACATATTCATTCCGCGTGACATTTAGCACTAGTTCTTCTTTATCAGAGGAATTCCTAGGTCTGGGACAGATCGACCTTGCGGTAATTTCTGTTTTTCTTTCTCTGTCTCCTTGCTGTCTCTGGAATGCGGCCTTTCTTCAGCTTTGGCCCTACAGACCTCTCACCTCTTCCAGGCACTTCACCTAATTCAGAATGGATCCCCACTCCGTCTCATTCCCCCCTTTCCTAGGAAATAAGTAAATTCTTTTACTTAATGAAAACTTTCACAACAGTAAGTGTCTTTTAGTGCTTCACCGTGTGCTTTTGACAAAGATGTTAGTGCAGCTATTTGTTGTAGCATTCTCCAGTACCAAATTAACAATATAATAGATAGTCCTAAACTTATCCCAACTAATATTAGTAAGACTACAATGGGGTGACACAACTTATTAAAGATTCTATTCGCAGTTGGTGACCACCCAAAGATCACATCCAATAACCTTAACAAAATTACATATACAGAGATTAGAATGGTTTCTACTAGACAGAATAACATCATTGCTATCAATTTGTACAGCAGCACAAGCAGTTCTCAAGCATACACCCTTTTCCAGTATATACGAGCACAGTTTTCTGGTCAGTGACTGGATGGACTTTGAAGGGACAAATACTCTGTTCAGTGTCCAAACACACATCCTGAGCATTAATAGTATTGCTTTCGCAAATGAATCCCATCTGTTCTCTAGTAATGCAGGATTCTAAGTTTACTGTCTGCCACTTTCCATTCATCTTTCGTGCCCATACTCTATGTTCTGAAGGATAGAGTATTGTTTTTTCATGGTTTGATCCTAGAGCAATGATGGGATGGACAACATAAACAGTGGCATTATGTATGGTAAGCACAAAGGCAGTTGCCACATTAGAAACAGGATCATAGGTGAAATTCACCATAGTCTGCCAGGATTGAAACTTCCTTTCAATATCAATTGTATTATCCCACACAATTTCTTGAATTTTAGCTGGAAAATTACCTTCACCCCTTTCCCATATGATCAGAGCTGCTGTTGCTTGTATCCATAACTGTGCTTGTATACAACTGAAAGCTAAAGACACATTATCTTGTACTATACTAAGTGTTTCTACTATCAACTTGTGGTCTTGGTCCCCGGCCTTTTCATACTTCCTTACTTTGGCAGTACTTTTGAAATCTGTCACTGGCTAGTTCCTAATGCCAATAGAGATTACTATAAAGGCTGCTTCAATTTTGTTAGGCTACCTGCTGCAGTGGCCAGTTTATTCACCAGTATTTCTGAACCAATTCCATTTAAAACTCCTAATTTTGTCCCTAATATACCAGTTAGATGTTTGTTATGGGGAACAGGAACTGCTTTCTGTTTATGACCATCCCTCCCTGCCAGAGGGATGTGCTGGCTCACACTGCAAATTCAGACATACTTCACAAGTGTATCTGACAGAAGTTTAGGTCATATTTGAGGCAGATGTTTGTTCTGAAATGTAGAGGCCTCAGGAATCTCCTTCCCCCTCCAGAGCACCTGATTTCTCAGATGTGTGGCAAGCGGGAATGTCTCTCCTGGTCTACGAAACCTCACCCACCTTGCCCCTAGCTTCAGGTCCAAGCCTCAAGTAAATAATGAAGGGGGAAGTCTGAGAGAAGAGCTTAAATTCATTGCAGTGCCTCAGAAGAAACTGGGATCAGGTTTCTGCTACTTGAAACACTCAGCACAAAAGTGATGCTCAAAATCTTACAGCCTGCTCCTGAGCTCTGAGGGGGGGGTCTCTCTCTCTACCTCTTTTAAGCAGAATCCAACCGCCTCAGACTGGGACAATCACTGATCTCAGTAGGAAAGGGGATAGCTATAAGTAAAGAAAATCACCTTCCTTGCTTGGGTTAATTTACCACCTGCAGTTCAGCACCCTTTACCAGTCATTGCCTGGGTGTTCAGCTAACCGGCTTGGAAAATGACCTAAGGAAACTGATTTCTTGGTGTTCCTGGTTTTAGGCACCAGGAGAGCTGGCTCCTTCCTTTCTTGTTCTGCTCCTAAGATATGCCTGTTTTAGTCTGAACTAGTATGGGCTGTATAAGGCCCTGCTGTGGTAAAAAGTGCAGTGTCCAGCCCTCAAAGGGAGTTTTTAGGAAGGAGGAGCAGGCTGGTTGGATTTTTGAGATGTTAATTTGCATTATCAACTCCACACATTTGAGAGACCATTCTGGATTGAATAATAGCTGTTGTTCAGTCACATCTACTTTGAATTCAAATGAAAGTCTGATATTAATTCGAGCTCAAAGGCAGGTCACTTCTACAGGCTGTATCAAGGTGAAATTACACCAACAGTCTGATTCACTTAGGTTATCACAGACTTCCTGGTGTTCATATACACCAGGGGAGGTTCAGACACTAATTACATCTGGTCTCTCATAAGCTACCCTATTGATGACCTGGCACCCTACTTTGATTTCTTCTCCTCTGATTCCTTGAAGAGTCCACAGTTCCTGTTCCTGCCATTCTTGCTCCTCACATATCTGATTCTCGTGGGTTACTACAGTAGATATGTTTAAATCTTTTATCTCAGAAGGTTTTCCTATGGATCCAGTATACTGATTAAATGCCAGGGACCAAGGCCATTTAGCATTACTTTGAACAGAGGTACTCTCAAGTTCTGAAACTTCAGTTATGATTACACACAATACAATTCTACAAACTAAAATATGAGCTACTCCCGACCGCAATATACTCATTTTGCCCGAGTAAGTTTTAATCTCAGTTCATTGTCTCCTGGCGTCACTCCTTAAGGGGTTTCTGGGCCTTCTTCACCCAAGAGTAATGGATCCAGGCATTCTGCTCCTTGATTTTGATTGCAGTGAAGGTGGTGAGAAGTATTTGCAGTGGTCTCTCCCACTGTGGTTCCGAAGTCTTCTCTGTAAGAGACTTAACATATACATCATCCCCAGGCTATCTAACTCCCTACTCCAAGTTCCAGCCACATGTTTCTCAATTACTCTGAGCTGTTTGCTTAATGCCACCATGTAGGTGGACATTCTGGACATTCCCTTTGTGTTCTATATGGTCTTCTATAAGGCATTCCAAAAGGACTCAGCATTCCTTTAGCTCAAGGTTTTAGTTTGAATTTGCAATATTGCTAGTGGAAGAGCTTGGGCTAGGGTAGATTAACTTCTTGCCCCAGTCTTATGATTTGCTGCTTAATCAAATGATTCATTCTCTCCACCTGGCCACTTGATTGGGGGTGGTATGGGGTGTGAAGTTCCTAATCTGTGCCCAGATGGCTACTAATCTGTTGCACTATTTTGGAAATGAAATGTGATTCTTTATCTGAGGATATCGTGGCTGGAACTCTGAAGCGTGGTATTATTCCTTATAAAAATAATCTGGTCACCTCTTGAGCTTTGACAGTTCTGGTGGGGAATGTTTCTGGCCACCCTGAAAATGTATCTATCAATACCAGTAAATACTGATACCCCCCCTTTCCTTGGGAGTTCTGAAAAGTTAATTTGCCACTGCTGTACAGGCCCATGGCCTCTCCCAGTCTGACCGAGTTTTGGCCGGGGGCGTATTTTGGGGTTAGTCTGGAGGCAAGGATCACATTGTCGGCTTACCTGAGTGATAGTGGCATATAAATTCCTGACAACGATACAACGATTGTTTCAATCAGATGTGTGTTCTAGAAAGCCTGTGGAAATTACTGCTTCAAAGTCAACACTTCATTTCAATGCACTCTGTATCACTCGCAGCCTTGGTCATTTTGAAAAGGAGCCACACTCTATAAAAGGCTTCTAAGTAGTTAGGCCCTAGTGTGTTTTCTAGTGCCCTTCCTTCACTAGTAACTACGAAAATGGGAAGGGATTACTAGCTCTCTTTCAATGGTAGCCCACCCCTTGCAGTTGTACGTCTCTTTTGGTTAGTATTATTGTATTATGGCTTACCTTCGAGGAAAATCTGTACCTCACCCTTTGCTGCTTTCTTTGCCTCTCCATCCGCCAGCTCATTTCTTTCCTCCAATTTTAAGCTCACTCTCTAGTGTGCCTTAATATGCCTTTTCAGGTAGCTGAACTGCTTCTAGCAGCTGGATTGTCTCTTCTTTCCCTGTGAGGTCAGCAGTCCCCTCTCTTTCCAGATGGCTCCATGTGCATGTGTGACTCCAAATGCATTCCTTGGGTCTGTGTAGATGGTTATTCTCCTCCCTTTTGCCCTTTCCAGGGCACGGGTCAGGGCAATTACCTCAGCCTTCTGCGCAGAGGTACCTGTTGGTAAGGGTCCAGACTCGATTACCTCTCTGCAGGTAGTCACTGTGAACTTTGCAATGTCGCTTTCCTGTCAGTGAACCAGGTCTCTGCATCGTCCGGAGGAGTGTCCCTTAAGTCTGGGCGACGGGAGTCCGTAGCTTCGGTGGTCTCTAGGCAACTATGGTGTCCACTGAGAAAAGAAGCTGGGTTGACAATGTTAGTCACCACTATCTCTACATCGTAAACCTCTGTGGTGAGAGCCAGTGGCCACCCTTTACTTCCAGTACTGCGACACTGTGTGGGACACTAGCACATTTTTGTCCCAGGGTAAACTTGCATGCCTCTTGAATATTCAGCATGACTGCTGCTACAGCTCTGAGGCAACCTGGCCATCCTTTGGCTGTTGCATCTAGTTGCTTAGAGAAGTAAGCAACTGCCCTTCAGTAAGGGTCCAAGTCCTGAGCCAGTATTCCCTGGGCAATTCCTTGCTTGGGAAAAATAGAAAGAATGGTTTACTTACATCTGGAAGTTTCAAAGCTGGAACTGACACGAGGGCACTCCCTCTAGTTGGCGAAAGGCCCATGTGGTGTCTTGTGTCCACTGGAGATCTCTGTTTCCATTGGCAATAAGAGCATAGAGGGGTCTGGCGAGCAGTCCATAATTCTTACCCCAGGTAGATTACCTTCTGTTTCACTACCTGTGCCTTTTCTTTGAGACTCTGCGTCCTTGGAGTCCTAGGAAATTCAAAAGGCTTACTGTCCAGGCTTCTCTCGCTTCCCTCATCCGAGTGGCTACTAGAAGAGCGTCCATGTACTGCAACAGCCTCCTTTCCTCTTGTGGAGCTTCCTGGGACTCTGGGTCTTTGCAAGCTGTTCTCCAATCGGAGTGGGGAATCTTGAAGCCTTCAGGCACATGGACTATGTGAGCTTGTGTTTGAATGCAAAAATTTTCTGGCTGGCTTCGTGGATAGGGAGGCAAAAGAAGGCATCTCTTAGGCCTAAAACAGTGAACCAGGTTAGCTCAGGTGTTAAACAAGTTAGTAAGGTATATGGATTTGCTACCACGGGGTATAAATTCTGTGTTATCTTATTGACAGCCCTTAATCCAGTACTATCAGTTATTGGGCTGATTCCTTCCTTATCTTTCTTTTGAGGGTACTACTCAGTTCTCACTAGTTGTGTTCTTTCCTTAAACTTGATGCTCATGGGGGAGCATCTTTCAGTCTCCCTGGTACAGCAGAGGCCCATACCCTTGAAAACACTTGTTTACTTATTCTAATACCTCCTTACTAATGTCTTTCTTAATTTCAGTGTCTGTTAATGTTAAGCCAAACATCTTTATATCATTTGCCTCCAGAGTAACCTTTCTCATTTGAGAATGTTTAGCAAATTGAGCGAATTGTACAAAAGCTTTTAGGTACACATAGTACACATGTTACTTTAAAGGTTTGCACAAGTATGCCTTCTCAGACTGGCCAGTTGTTCATTCCCCACACTACAACATAAACATTCTCCACAGGTACTAAAGTTTTATTTAAAACTGAATATATGGCCCTTGTGTCAACAAAAATTCTTCCCTTTTGGGGAGGTCATCTTTACCCTTCCTCCCTTACCTTGGGAGGAGCCTTTAGCAAATCATGTGTACTCATTTTGTGAACTGTGATTGCTTTGCATTTCAGCATGATGATCCTTGCCTGGTTTCATACGTTGCTATCTTATGCTGCATGCTGAACAACATGTTTGATTTGCTTTCTCTTTGCCTTGTTTTCCCTTTTCAAGAAATCTGGGTGATTTCTTAAAACACAAAGACATTTCAGCATACAAAACTCTATCCCATTTATCCTCCTACTTTAAAACAGTACTAACAGCAATGAAGTATTATAGATCTTTTTATTTTCTGAGCTGCTCCTACTGGCAGCCTTCTCCCAGTGAGCCCCTCCCAAAAGGGGCTAATTTAGGAACCTCTTTGCTCTGGTCAGTTCTCATTATTTATTTCTCCTTGCCCTATCTCACTTCCACTCCAACCTTTTTACAGACCTTCACAGTAGTTTCTCAGTTTTCCTCCTATACACACACAGCTCCAGGTGGCAGGTATCAAATGTGGTTCCCACACACAAGTTCTAAGACCTTAGGTTCTGAATCCGCTTGACCAGAAACTTCTAATTTACATGTGCCCTAACACTTATTAGAACAGCAAAACCAGTGTTTCTCATAAACACCGCACTGCAATAATAACTGCACATCCAGCTTTTGCTCACAGGCCAATCCCGTGTTCCCTGGGGAGACGGGGCAGCCAGAGCTGTCCCTGTGCCCAGGGGACAGCCACTGTCACCTCACACAGCATGCTAATCAAAAACGTGATATAGACACTATATTCTGATCAGACAAAATATCAGTCTTTTCTAGTTCTTTCCTTGCACAATCTAATTAAGCACTGTGCCTACTTACACTTGTTTTACTGCTTTGCAAAAAGGCTGTGCTAGTCACAGCCGAAACTCTGATATGCCTTTGTCGCAGACATTTCTCCACAGAAATCCTTTTCTTTCATATTTCTGTGTCTTCGGGAGCCAGAGGCCCCCGAAGAGAAGGTAAACAATTATTATCAGCTGCTGTGGAATGCAATAGGATTCACCTTGATTGGCTCATTTTCTATGTTTATAATTAAGGGCCAATCATCAGTGCAAGCCAGGGGACTGAGTCCCTGGACACAACTTTGTTGTGGATTCTTTTCTATCTATTCTTAGCTTAGCTAGCAGCTCTGCAAACCTCTCTCTATATTCTTTTTAGTATAATTATAATGTATTATATCATATATTAATAAATTCAGCCTTCTGATCAAGATACAAGATTCACCGTCTCTCTCTCACCAGCAGCGACCCACTCAGGCCGCTGTAATATCTGGTGACCCCTCGTGTCAGAGCAAAAATTAATCTGATAAGACCAGAGGAGCAAAATTGCTGCACTGGGTAAAAATCCTGTATGTGTAGCATTTGAGGGTTGCTTTGAAGTGACCTCAGAAAGTGGATTCAAGCCAGGAGCTGAAGAACCGAAGATCCTGATTTGGACAGAGTTCACAGCCAAGGCTGACCACAAAGAGAATCTTTCTTCTGGAAAACCATCAGGAAAGATGATGGAAAAGAGCAGCAGACCTGTGGAGCTGGCCAGAGCAAGCTGGACTCTTTCAAAAGGTACTGTTCACTTTTCTATCCCTGATGAACCAGCCCTTCATAGCTTGTGGCTGTTTGTATGGCAGACCCATGCCTTGCCAGAAGAGATTCAATTCTCCCCTTCAGAGGAGAAAATAATAGCCCTCTGGAAACATTGGTGCAGGGAAGACGGTTTCTTTTTGTCAAAAACAGATATCTATGAATTCTTTCGATGGGCAAAGCTTTTTGGGTTCTTTGCTGATGTCTTATATGCTTTAGATGCTTTTGTCTGGGAGTGCATGGACTCGATTATCCAGCGCGTCTTCAGTAAGGGACGCGTGTTGCCTTCTATCTACCCAGCATTTATAAAGCTTTTCCCTGTCTTGAAACGCAGAGCAGCTTGTTTTCAATGGATTTCTAACTGTTATGGCCAGGCTCCATTTCCACCGCCCTTGGCAGAAGACCCGGTGGGGGACGACTTTGGGTTTTTTTCCCCCCCCTGTTTCGCGGCGGGGGGGGCCGAAACTTCGCGGCGCGAAGAAGTTTTTTTTACTCTTGCTCCGGAGCATGCTCAGATGGAGCCTCCTCCTTCCCCCCCTTCTCTCTCTCCGGGGGGATGGGAGCGGCCGCTCAAGCCAGCGCCGGCCTCTCAGACTCCGCCTTCAGAAACGGGGGCGGCACCGGTCTCCGAGGTTTCCTCCACGGCCCTGCTAGAGCCGTCACTCCAGGAGATCCCGTCTCCACCTCTCCAGGAGGTCCCGTCCACGGTTGCACCGGCCTCCCTGCCCCCGCAAGAGCCTGTGTCGGAGAAGGCAGAAGAGACAGCACTTCCGTCGATTGACCTGTTGCTAAGCAACGGCGACGCTCCGCCGCTTCTCCAGGATCCGTTGTTCCCGTGCCGTGTATGCCGCCGCTTTCAGAGCCAAGGGACGCAGCAACAGCGTGTTCCCGCACGTCCCCGCCACCTCCGCAGCGGACCCCAGAGTCAGCAGCAGAAAACAGAGTTGAGCCCGCGGGACCCTCGGAGCAGCCCGCGGCGGATCCCACGCTCAGCGCGATTCCCTCCCCAGTTTCGGCTCCCTCCCCGATGCTTCCACCGGACGTCCCAGCAGTCGCTCCGGCAGGGGGTCTCTCCTTCCGTGGAGCGCGGGCTGCCCGCCAGCTCACTGTTGTGGCAGTCCAGCTGCCTGTTTTTAAGATCAGCATTCTCGGCGGTTTGGGGGGTGGTTTTTCGGGGATTGTCCCATGGAGGCCGCCGCCTCTCTTGTGTCCTAGTGGCATGGGGGGGCAGGTGCATCCAGAGAGTTCTGCCTCTGATCCCCAACCCGGAGGGGATGGGGATGAAGCCAGGGGGCGGATGAGAGACAAACCCGATGTATTGCAGAGGGAGAGGGCACAGTTGGAGGAGACCATAGCTGGTTTGCTGTGGGAAACAAACATTCCCAGACCCGAGATGAAGATTCTCGGGGCAGCTTCTATTTCCCTGCTGCTGGCATGCCTCAGTGGTTTAGGGGAAAGGAAGCGTCTCACTACCCGTGCTGCCATTGTGCTGGCAGAAAGGTTCAGGCCTGCAGCAGGAATGCAGAGCCTTCCTCATGGGTTTGGCCTGGGATGCTGGGCTCAGGAAATTCCTGGGCCGGGCCCACTGCGAGGCCTCTTGATGTTTTTGGGGATTCTGGTTTGTCCTACCAGTCCGGGTCCCCCTGTGTGAGCCAGTTTTGGGGTTCCTGGTCCAGTATGGGCCGGGGCCCCCAGGGCCTTTCCTTCTCTGGCACTGCTCTGCCCGGCTGCTGCTCTTTTGCTTTTCGATCAAAAAAAAAAAAAAAAAAAAAAAAAAAAAAAAAAAAAAAAAAAAATTTAAAAATTAAATAAAAAAGATTGAAAATAGGCGGGCAGCAGCTCTGAAGTGCTGAAGCACTGAAGGGCCAGAAAAGGACATTCTAAAAATTGTTCAAATTGTTTCAAATTATTTAAAATTGTGTTATGCTGTTTCAGGACCAAAAAGGACTCTCAGATGTCCAAAAGAAACAACTTCAGCTGATGGACTGTTCCTGAAACTCAGCTGCATGGACTTGAATTCTCTTTGCATTGTTTCTTGCAATTTTCTTATACTGTAGGATTGTTTTAGTGAATTATTAGTATTCTATATTTTATAGGTGAAGGAATTTCCTGTTCATTCCACATCAGCATTTTTCTTTTATTTTTATACAATTTAGAAAGGTGAGATGTCGCAGACATTTCTCCACAGAAATCCTTTTCTTTCATATTTCTGTGTCTTCGGGAGCCAGAGGCCCCCGAAGAGAAGGTAAACAATTATTATCAGCTGCTGTGGAATGCAATAGGATTCACCTTGATTGGCTCATTTTCTATGTTTATAATTAAGGGCCAATCATCAGTGCAAGCCAGGGGACTGAGTCCCTGGACACAACTTTGTTGTGGATTCTTTTCTATCTATTCTTAGCTTAGCTAGCAGCTCTGCAAACCTCTCTCTATATTCTTTTTAGTATAATTATAATGTATTATATCATATATTAATAAATTCAGCCTTCTGATCAAGATACAAGATTCACCGTCTCTCTCTCACCAGCAGCGACCCACTCAGGCCGCTGTAATATGCCTTCAGACAGAAACACTCGCACCCGCACCCCCCTTTATCTCAAATTCGCTAGAGCCAAGGCTTGAATTGCTGTGAGGGGGGGAATTCTTAGAATTCCTTTAACTCTATTGTAGTTAAGCATAAATCACTGTACTATAGTTCTCCTATGTAAAATGCCACTCTTGTTGCAACAAAATCTTAAAATCTCCACAAACACTACTATACAATGAAAATCAAATTACCACAATGCAGCGGAAGAAAATCACCACACAAAACCACTGGGAAAGGGCATATCTCTCAAAGTGCTCGCTTTTCTCAACACAACATAGCATACCATAATTCAGCATTTACTCACATCAATTTTCTTGGACACAATCAAAATAACATCATACAGTCTGCAGATCAAAATCAAACATCCAAGGCAAAGGAACTCTCTGAGCTCATACTCACGGTTAAAATGTACCAGATCTACACAAATCACTACATTTAAACACGATTAGTACCATCACTGACATTCTTCCACTCGCTTCTCTGTGGGGCACTTCTGTCCCTGCCCCCGCAGCCTGCTGCAGCCGGCGCCTCAGGCCTCACTCTGCTGCTTCGAACACGGGTAGTACTGACCCCCCCGCACTGTAGATTTATTCTCTTTTATACACCATACACTTATACACTTGCACGATTAGAAACACAGTGCACCGACCACACAATGCACACATTAACCATACAGTAACACAATGTCCGGACATCACACACACATACAAACAAAGCACACACGGGCACAACAGTTCTGCTCTATCAGAACTATGAACCCCCAACACACATACACGGGTTCACCCGGCTCACCCCCAGAGCCTCTAGCGGTTCTGCTCTATCAGAACTATGAACGCCCAACACACATACACGGGTTCACCCGGCTCACCCCCAGAGCCACTAGCGGTCTGCTCTATCAGAACGATGAACCCCATCTCTAATACAGCTGCTCTATCAGCTGAACCCAGACGTCTCCGGGTGGTTTACTCCCTTGCTCTCCTTTCCCTCCCCCAGGGGCCCCTCAGTACATACCGTATCTTCCTCCGCAGGCCAGCAGGTCCTTGTCTGTCCTCGCAGGTGGCAAGTTGAGACGAGCAGAGCCCCACCAGGAAAAAATCCTAGGGCGCGCCTTGGAGGTCCGTCTATCCCCCCTGCCCCTGCGGGGACAGAGAAATCCTGCCTGGCTCGCCATAATGTTTTGCAGAGAAAAGAAGAAACCTCACAACTTTATAAAAGTTTTAAAGCCCGGTATGTTTATTTTACGACACGCGCCGGACGCAAGTCCCCCAACAAGGCATGCGTACCTCTGAAGATCTCAGGTCGTCTTTTATCCCCCTCCCAAATGCATATGCATACAGTTTCACAATAAGTTCATACATATTCATTCCGCGTGACATTTAGCACTAGTTCTTCTTTATCAGAGGAATTCCTAGGTCTGGGACAGATCGACCTTGCGGTAATTTCTGTTTTTCTTTCTCTGTCTCCTTGCTGTCTCTGGAATGCGGCCTTTCTTCAGCTTTGGCCCTACAGACCTCTCACCTCTTCCAGGCACTTCACCTAATTCAGAATGGATCCCCACTCCGTCTCACCTGGCACTAACCCTGGCACAGTTCCCGTCTGCTTGAGCGTGCCAGGCAGCAGATGGGGCTGGTACAAGTCCCTCCCAGCTGTCCCTGTTTGCGTGGCAGAAACCTCTAAGGGTGGGCTGGGGGGCACAAACCAGGGCCCCCGGGAGGCTCACAGTGAGCACCCCAGGACCCCTCCTGCCCACAGCCAAATCTCTGACCCCTAGGCTGCGACTGGCTTCCTTGGGTTACTGCACCACTATTTCATGTCTCTTTATCCTGCATTGCTCTACTTCAATTCTTTTGCCATTAGATAAAACTGAACACCCCACCAAATGACAAAAGAGGGAGACGGAAACAGCCAGAGGAGCTCTCTGACTCAAGAAATGCAGAGAGAGGTAGAGTTATTCAGTTTTGTAAAGAACAGGCCCCAGGGAGACTTTACTGCCACTTTCCAAGACTTCAGAGTGGCTTTGAAGAAAGTGGGGGACATCTTTTTTTACTGGGCCAGATACAATAGGATGTGGGTGAATATTTTTAAAAATGGGGATCTAATCAGATTCTTTATGTTTTTGCAACATTTTGCATCTCTGCCTTGCACTAAAGACAGCGCCCCCCACAAAGGGCACTTACTCTCTTGGAAAGATGAGCAGGCTTTGGTGTGACCATGACTGGATGCTTGCGCTGGTCATCTGGCTCATGTTCCTCCTCTCTGTCTTCTTCTGGAATAGGAGAAAGAGCCAGGGGAAAAATGGCTCTTGCTCGTGTCACCTGTGCCAAGACAGAATGATAGGGACAGGCCGTTACCTAGCGCTTAGAACCTCATTTCTCCTCACATCCACAGACACATCTTCAAAGGAGAACTCATGAACTTTGTGTAGCAATGGCATTTGAAGTCACTCCAACCAGATTGAAACGGGCACATTCAACAGAACAGTATAAGGCTATGAATTCGATATTCCTCCTTGTCTGCTATTTGCAGGCAAGATTGTCTCTGCAAAAAGGCAGCTTTTAGATCTTGTAAACTCTGATATGGAAAAGTAGGAAAGAGCCAGCAAGGCCTTTGCTACTGCTGCTGAAGACATGGAAAACCAGAAAGGGTTCAGAATCCCTTTCAGTGATTAAAGGAACAGAAAAGGTTGTGCAGAAGCCTCCTTGCTTGCTGGAAAAAGAGAAAAGGAACAGGCTTTCTCCCCCTTGGTAACCCATAAAGCACAAGACGGAAGTGACAGTGACTCCAGTGTCTGAAGACCTTGGATGTAGTGAGGTGATGTTTCAGAGAGGAAAGGCCCATGTGCTGAGCACAGTTATGCGGGGATTGATGGAAGCCTCGTGCAGGTCCCTCAAGAGCCTCCCATTGTCCAGGCTAAAGCTCCCTTGGCATGTCCTCCCTGGCCTTGTGCTGCACCCCTTACCCAGCTGCCCTATCCTTCTGTGCACACGCTGCAGCCCCTCCATGACTTTCTGCTCCCCAAGGCCCACAAGTGCACACAGCACCCCAGCTGTGGCCGCAGCACTGCCCAGCACAGGGCCACGCTCACTGCCCTGCTCCTGCTGCCCCACTGCTGCTGGCACAGCCACCATGCCCTTGGCCTTCTTGGCCCCCTGGCCACACGCTGCCTCATCTTCAGCTGCTCAAGGCCGCCAGCACCCCTGGCTCCTTTTGGTCCACCACCTCCTCAGCCACAAAGGTGCCCATTTCACTCCTGATAAAGCAGGCCCCATTGCAAGATGGCCTTCCTCTTCCGAGCAACACAACACAGCAGTCAAGCACTTGCAGCTTCACCCTCACTCTGGGCTCCAATGCACTTGCCCAAGCTGCAGACTTCAGCACAAAACTGATCAGCAGGAACTTGCCCCTACTGCTCTTTGCGCCTTCTGAAAAGCCAAAAGGCAGTTGGGCCAACAGTAACTCTACAAGTTCAAAATGACTCAAGTAAACTGCAGAACACATCCACAAGTTAAGGCACCTTTCCAAAAGGGAAAACAAACCAACAAAACCTTTTGACTTTGAGCACTACCACTTGCACCCTTGGCCGTAAATCCGCAGAAGCCCAGACATGGAGCTCCCCTGAGCCAAGCAGCCAGAAGCTCAGCTGCAGCCCCCAGCTCGGTGCTGCCTCAACAGGACAGGTCAAAGGCCAATTTCCAGCTGTCACTGCCTGCAGGAAAAGGCCACGTCCTGCAGGACTCCAGCACTTAACATCCTTGGCCAGACACAGCAAGTGCTGGCCGCTCAGAAACTTGCATCTCTGCCTTGCACTAAAGACAGCGCCCCCCACAAAAGGCACTTACTCTCTTGGAAAGATGAGCAGGCTTTGGTGTGACCATGACTGGATGCTTGCGCTGGTCATCTGGCTCATTTTCCTCCTCTCTGTCTTCTTCTGGAATAGGAGAAAGAGCCAGGGGAAAAATGGCTCTTGCTCTTGTCACCTGTGCCAAGACAGAATGATAGGGACAGGCCGTTACCTAGCGCTTAGAACCTCATTTCTCCTCACATCCACAGACACATCTTCAAAGGAGAACTCATGAACTTTGTGTAGCAATGGCATTTGAAGTCACTCCAACCAGACTGAAATGGGCACATTCAACAGAACAGTATAAGGCTATGAATTCGATATTCCTCCTTGTCTGCTATTTGCAGGCAAGGTTGTCTCTGCAAAAAGGCAGCTTTTAGATCTTGTAAACTCTGATATGGAAAAGTAGGAAAGAGCCAGCAAGGCCTTTGCTACTGCTGCTGAAGACATGGAAAACCAGAAAGGGTTCAGAATCCCTTTCAGTGATTAAAGGAACAGAAAATGCTGTGCAGAAGCCTCCTTGCTTGCTGGAAAAAGAGAAAAGGAACAGGCTTTCTCCCCCTTGGAAACCCATAAAGCACAAGACGGAAGTGACAGTGACTCCAGTGTCTGAAGACCTTGGATGTAGTGAGGTGATGTTTCAGAGAGGAAAGGCCCATGTGCTGAGCACAGTTATGCGGGGATTGATGGAAGCCTCGTGCAGGTCCCTCAAGAGCCTCCCATTGTCCAGGCTAAAGCTCCCTTGGCATGTCCTCCCTGGCCTTGTGCTGCACCCCTTACCCAGCTGCCCTATCCTTCTGTGCACACGCTGCAGCCCCTCCATGACTTTCTGCTCCCCAAGGCCCACAAGTGCACACAGCACCCCAGCTGTGGCCGCAGCACTGCCCAGCACAGGGCCATGCTCACTGCCCTGCTCCTGCTGCCCCACTGCTGCTGGCACAGCCACCATGCCCTTGGCCTTCTTGGCCCCCTGGCCACACGCTGCCTCATCTTCAGCTGCTCAAGGCCGCCAGCACCCCTGGCTCCTTTTGGTCCACCACCTCCTCAGCCACAAAGGTGCCCATTTCACTCCTGATAAAGCAGGCCCCATTGCAAGATGGCCTTCCTCTTCCGAGCAACACAACACAGCAGTCAAGCACTTGCAGCTTCACCCTCACTCTGGGCTCCAATGCACTTGCCCAAGCTGCAGACTTCAGCACAAAACTGATCAGCAGGAACTTGCCCCTACTGCTCTTTGCGCCTTCTGAAAAGCCAAAAGGCAGTTGGGCCAACAGTAACTCTACAAGTTCAAAATGACTCAAGTAAACTGCAGAACACATCCACAAGTTAAGGCACCTTTCCAAAAGGGAAAACAAACCAACAAAACCTTTTGACTTTGAGCACTACCACTTGCACCCTTGGCCGTAAATCCGCAGAAGCCCAGACATGGAGCTCCCCTGAGCCAAGCAGCCAGAAGCTCAGCTGCAGCCCCCAGCTCGGTGCTGCCTCAACAGGACAGGTCAAAGGCCAATTTCCAGCTGTCACTGCCTGCAGGAAAAGGCCACGTCCTGCAGGACTCCAGCACTTAACATCCTTGGCCAGACACAGCAAGTGCTGGCCGCTCAGAAACTTGCATCTCTGCCTTGCACTAAAGACAGCGCCCCCCACAAAAGGCACTTACTCTCTTGGAAAGATGAGCAGGCTTTGGTGTGACCATGACTGGACGCTTGCGCTGGTCATCTGGCTCATTTTCCTCCTCTCTGTCTTCTTCTGGAATAGGAGAAAGAGCCAGGGGAAAAATGGCTCTTGCTCTTGTCACCTGTGCCAAGACAGAATGATAGGGACAGGCCGTTACCTAGCGCTTAGAACCTCATTTCTCCTCACATCCACAGACACATCTTCAAAGGAGAACTCATGAACTTTGTGTAGCAATGGCATTTGAAGTCACTCCAACCAGACTGAAATGGGCACATTCAACAGAACAGTATAAGGCTATGAATTTGATATTCCTCCTTGTCTGCTATTTGCAGGCAAGGTTGTCTCTGCAAAAAGGCAGCTTTTAGATCTTGTAAACTCTGAAATGGAAAAGTAGGAAAGAGCCAGCAAGGCCTTTGCTACTGCTGCTGAAGACATGGAAAACCAGAAAGGGTTCAGAATCCCTTTCAGTGATTAAAGGAACAGAAAATGTTGTGCAGAAGCCTCCTTGCTTGCTGGAAAAAGAGAAAAGGAACAGGCTTTCTCCCCCTTGGAAACCCATAAAGCACAAGACGGAAGTGACAGTGACTCCAGTGTCTGAAGACCTTGGATGTAGTGAGGTGATGTTTCAGAGAGGAAAGGCCCATGTGCTGAGCACAGTTATGCGGGGATTGATGGAAGCCTCGTGCAGGTCCCTCAAGAGCCTCCCATTGTCCAGGCTAAAGCTCCCTTGGCATGTCCTCCCTGGCCTTGTGCTGCACCCCCTTGCCCAGCTGCCCTGTCCTTCTGTGCACACGCTGCAGCCCCTCCATGACTTTCTGCTCCCCAGGGCCCACAAGTGCACACAGCACCCCAGCTGTGGCCGCAGCACTGCCCAGCACAGGGCCACGCTCACTGCCCTGCTCCTGCTGTCCCACTGCTGCTGGCACAGCCACCATGCCCTTGGCCTTCTTGGCCCCCTGGCCACACGCTGCCTCATCTTCAGCTGCTCAAGGCCGCCAGCACCCCTGGCTCCTTTTGGTCCACCACCTCCTCAGCCACAAAGGTGCCCATTTCACTCCTGATAAAGCAGGCCCCATTGCAAGATGGCCTTCCTCTTCCGAGCAACACAACACAGCAGTCAAGCACTTGGAGATTCACCCCCACTCCAAGCTCCAAAGAACTTGCCAAAGCTGCAGACTGCACCAAAATATGCATCAGAAGAAACTGGCTGCTTCTGATTTTTGCCTCGCAAGAAGGCTTCGCACCTCCGCACTTTGTTTCTTTGGCCACATGGGACAGGAATGGCCCCCACAGCTGCATGGACCACACAATCTTCCCCTTGCAGTTTATCAAAAGCCAAAATGCAGCTGGTCCAAAAGAGACTGTACAAGTGTAGAACCACTCAAGGAAAGTGCAGACCGCTTTCCCAAGCCAAACATACCTTTTCCTAAAAAGGAAAACCAACAAAACAAGGCCTGGCACCTCCAGCATTACTGCCTTTGCCCTTGGCCATAGCACTGCAGAAGCCAAGAGATAGAGCTTCCCTGAGCCAAGCAGCCAGATGCTCTCCCAGAGGCACCAGCCCTTTGCTGCCCCAACATGACAGCTCAAGTGCCAGGATCTGTGGTTGCTGGCTGGAGGAAATCCCAAGCTCCTGGCAGGACTCCATCACCCAGCATCCTCAGCCTGCAACAGCAAAGTGCTGGCTGCTCCAAATCTTGCAGCTCTGCCTTGCACTAAAGACAGCACCACACACAACTGGCACTTACAGCATCAGAATATCCCGGCCCTGGTGTGAGCACTGATGGAGGCTGGTGCTCATCCACCTCACTTTGCTCCTCTCTGGCTTCTTCTCCAGGAGCAGCGGGAGCCAGGGGAGAGACGGCTCTTGGTTCTGTCATCTGTGAGAAGAGAGGAGCGTGAGGGAGAGGCCATTTCCTATCATGTAGAACCTCATTTCTTTTCACATCTACCCCCACATCTTCGAAGGAAAAATCAAAATATTTCATAGTGACAGAGGGGTTCTAAGTCACAGCCACCAAATTAAAATGGGCCAATTCAACAGCACTCTAGATGGATATGAAGCTGATTTTCCTCCCTGGCTCCTATCAGCAAGCAAGGTTGTTTTGGCAAAACCGAACTTTTAGTGCTCGAAAGCACTGAAATGGAAAAGTAGGAAAGCGACAGCAATGCCATTGCTACTGCTGCTGCAGACGTAGAAATCTCAAACTGGATCACAATCCCATCCAGGGCTGCAAAATGGCAGAAAACGTTGTGCAGAAGCATCTTTGCTTGCTGGAAAAAGAGGAAAATGAACAGGCCTTCTCTTCCTAACAAAACAACAAGCCAACAAGCCACAAGATGGAAGCATCAGCCACTCTACTGTGTAAAGGCTTTGGATCCAGTGAGGGCATGTTTGGTGGTGAAACAACGCTTGTGCTGAGAACTGTAACACAGGGATTGATGAAAGTCTGCCGGAAGGTCCCTCAAGAGCCTCCCACTGTCGAGGCTAAAGCTCCCTCAGCACCTCCTCCCTGGCCTTGTGCTGCACCCCCTTGC
The DNA here is from genome assembly GCF_027887145.1 of Ammospiza caudacuta. Lineage (NCBI taxonomy): Eukaryota > Metazoa > Chordata > Aves > Passeriformes > Passerellidae > Ammospiza > Ammospiza caudacuta. The sequence continues at coordinate 7,781,369 of NC_080632.1, read as the reverse complement.
CCACCTCCCCTGTCCTTCTGTGCACACGCTGCAGCCCCTCCATGACTTTCTGCTCCCCAGGGCCCACAAGTGCACACAGCACTCCAGCTGTGGCCGCAGCACTGCCCAGCACAGGGCCACGCTCACTGCCCTGCTCCTGCTGCCCCACTGCTGCTGGCACAGCCACCATGCCCTTGGCCTTCTTGGCCCCCTGGCCACACGCTGCCGCATCTTCAGCTGCTCAAGGCCGCCAGCCTGCCATCCTTCTTGCCCACGCAGCTCCCTAGCCACAAAGGTGCCTATTTCACTTCAGATACAGCAGGCACCATTGCAAGATGGCCTTCCTGTTCTACCACCTCATGTTCCAAGTAGATATCAGCCACTGCCCCTTCTCACCAGCGAGGGCTCCTTGCTGAGCTCCATGTGGCCTCTGAGCTCTGGGTGCAGCCTGTCCCCGCACTCACTCAGGAGGTGCCTGGACACAACCGACAGGGCACTGGCACTGTGCTTGTTCAAGTGCAGACCCTGCAGGGCCATGACAGCCTCCGGCCTGCCCTCAGCCACTGCCCTGACAGAGTCTGCTGCACACTCCGGGGAGGATGAGGTGACATCAGCCTCTGCCTGCAGCTCAGCCGTGCCCTCGGTTGTTGCGGCGCTGGTGTTTCTGCGCCCAAGGCCCAGGAACCTCCGCAGTATCTGCAACAGAAGGAAGGGCAGGAAGAGAGGGACGTTCCATGGCCTGCTCCAAGAGCGGCGCTGGGCTGAGCAGTACCAGCAGGCCCAGCCCAGGTGTGGATGGCCGCAGGTACCTGCACTGGTCTGTGGAAGCAGCCGTGAGTGGGGTCCTGCTCCAGTGTCCCATCCTTGCCCGCATCTGGCAAAGAGCGAGTGCAGCCAGAGCTGAGGGGCTGCTGGAAAGGCCGGAGAACACGGCACAGCCCTGCACGGCCCAGGCAGGGACAGCCCCCGGGTGCCCAGGGGGCGGAGCACGGCCAGCAGGGGCAGCCCCAGCCCCTCTTACGTCCTGTCTGTGGGGACATCCATAGGGGCGGGGATGGGATGGGGCCAGGCCGGCCGCAGGCACCAGTCCTGCGGCCCAGCTCTGCCACTCACCATCCTGCACTGGCCGCAACTTCTCCAGCTCTGCAGGCTGCTGCGCTGGGGAGGCTGCAGACCCTTTTTCTTCCCCCGAAGCACCCTGAACAGCCTGAGCACTCTGCCTGCCATCCCGCTTTTTGGCCTCTAGGACACCTTTGAGACAGATGACTGGGAAAAGCTCGGAGGTAGCAAGTCCCGCAGTCTGGCTGCAAGGCCAGCTGCAGGAAAAACGCCTTGGAATCGCTGTGGGTCAGTGACGAAAGAGCCGGCTGTGTGGGGCTCCTCACAGCACAGCTCTGGCACGTCCTGTCCTGTCTAGTGCACCGAGCACTGTGGCGTTGCTGGGTCCGAGCTGGCGGCCGGTGCCGGCGGAGCAGCACTTCCAGCCCCGGCTGTCCCTGGAGCGGTGGGAGCTGCCGCTGGCCCCAGGCACTGTCCCCTGAGGAGCTGCTGAAGGACGGTGAGACAGAGGGGGCTGAGGGGGCTGAGGGGGCGCTGGGGACGCTGTAAATCTATAAATGCAACTATATGGATATAGAAAGAGAATTGTAGAAATCTATAAATCTGTGTGTACACTAAGGGATTCCACCCGTCTGATGCTCACAGGCTCTGCCTCTGGTCCTTCTTCCCATGCAGGGCAGCCCTCCTGGCAAGGCAGATTAGCTGGAAGTCTGAGAAGCAAAGGGAACACTGGGTCAATATTGGCCTCTCTGCATCATTTGTCCTCTTGGAAGTAACTGTCCTTCTATCAAAGTCTGTAAAAGATGAGCCGAAAGGCAAAATCTCACTCGGCAATTTGAAGCCTGCTCTTCAAAGAGCCAGACTCCTTCCAAGAGTTTATAACTTCTGAAGTTTTGAAGTATCCCTATACACTGAAAGCCCTCAATGTATTGGGATACTTCTGCAGGGCCAAGGCCCCCATGAGAGCTTGAAACACAGACAGACCCAGCTGCCACAAAGAAGCCCAGCCTGGTTCTTTCTCTGTGCTGACAGAGAGACCTCAGTCCTCACTGAAATGGCTGAAGCTGAAGGTGCTGGGAGCTGAGTTATCAACTAGCACCATTCCCTGCCATCTACAGCCTGCCCTCTGCAGTGAGCCACAGCTCCTCCAAAACAACCGCCAGCTCTGGGATGAACAGCTGGGTGACAAATGACCGGGTAATTTTGGCTTAGGCATTTATGTATTAGCTTACGGGCATTGTTAGTGATTATAAATATTTAGAAATAGCATCAGTTAGAACTCTTGTAGCTGCTTGTAATATAATAGAATTTATCAGCATTGTGTTGCTCATAGAAACAGTAGTGTAATGAATATAATATCTATGCATCACTTATGGAAACAATTGTGTGATGAATGTATTGTGTTATAGACCCTAGCAAAACTTAACGGGAAAAAAGGCTTGTGTGTAACTAAAATCAGTGTAAGGCTGTCCACTGCCCAACCTGTCCAAGTGATAAAATAACCCTGACACAAACCAGAGCACCAGAGGACAATTAGAGAATACCATGTGAAATTTAGGGAGAACCTACTAAAGCCTTATCAGAGGGTGTGAAACATCAGGAGACACAAGCAGAAATAATATATGTTGACCTGATGCAAAGGATGTCATGCAGTAAAACTGAGTGTGAAGCAATCAAGCTAAGGAGTTCCCAAAACATCAGAAAATTCCCAAGAATGCTTGAAAAATTCATGAAACACATGAATATACTTGCCTGTCAGCAATGTAACACCATAAAGCTAACACTGTCACTTAGCACCAGGTGTTGTTTGGGTGTTAGCCCCGAGCACCACAGTGCTGCAAATATTGTCTTTTTTTATCCTATTAGTATTATACATTTTATAATTCTAAGCAGTGAATTCTGTTTCTCACAGCTGTGAAGGAAAGAGCTCCCTAACAGGACTTCAGGCAGCACCAGCTTTGCTCAAGGATGCAGACCCAAAGTGCTCTCTCTCTCCTTTAGTTCTCACTAACTTTAAGGGGTGATTTCAGATTTTCCTTGAGCTCCTGGATCTGTGACTAATGATTTCCTTGCCTCAGAGCTTCTGCTGCTTGTATTTTTAATGTATCTCACTACAGCTATCGGCAGACTGGCCACTACATGGATTTAATGCTTGGAGACAAAAAGCTCAGACTTCTACACTGACCTTTTGCTGGGCTTTTCCTCTCTTGCTTCAAGAGGCACTCAGGGTTGCCTCCAGAGCACTGACATCCTGCAGCAAACTTATCCATGGACATCAGCACAAAACTGGGACACCTGGCTTGGTGACACAACTGCCACAAGGTCAGGTTTATTCCCTGCTCTCTTGCCCCAGCAGAGGACTCAGTGTCAGAGCCTCTGGAGAAGCGTGGAGGGCAGGGCTCAGGCAGGTTGTGCCCGTGCAGGATTTGAACTCAAGGCACCAGGAAGCACCAAGCCTGCAGACAGGAACTCAACCCTTCTCATCTCCCTCACTGCCAGAGGCAGGCTCAGAGCAGCCATCTCACCCCTCTCTAAACCAGTGGGGGCTCTGTCCCTACCAAGCTCCTTGGGCTCCTGGGAATTGTTCCTGCGGCTCTCGGTGCCAGGCAAAGCTCCCTCTGCTGCAGCTCTGCCCACAGGCTCCTCTCCTGAAGACTCAGAGGCAACAATAATATTGCCCTTGAAAGAGAAACAGAAAGGAAGAAACCCTTCTCACCACTTACACAAAACACCTGGTCCAACAACTCCATGGCTCACACACTTAATCCCTTCTTCCTAACAACAACTCTGGGACCCAAAGCCCTTCAACAGTCAGAAAAATTGACTTCTCAAACACAGTCCAAAAGCTGTCAGAGCTGACAGTGTTGAACATGGGGGTGACACTGACCACATGGAATGGCTGCTAAGCAGGAGTCCTGCCAGCTCCTGGCAAAGGGATGTGCTCCTTCCTCCACAGCCCTGAGCACAGAAGTCTCATCCAGGCTGCAGCACACAACTCTTCCCACAGAGATGCCCAAGAGCAAGGGGAAAGAGCTCTGCAACATGGACAGCAAGACTGGCCAGTTTGCCCAGCTGAGGATTCCCCAGATGGAAACTGGACTGCAGGCAGCAGCTTACTGAGAGGACAAGAAAGCTGCAGCTGCCGCCCAGCCCCAGCCACGGCTCTGGGAGCGCCCACACGCACGGGCAAGGCTCACACAGCAGCAGCAGCAGCCCAGCCCTTGCTTTGCCTTGGCCTTCCCACCCAAAAGAGGCACAGCCCACATCTGCTGCTGCAACAGAGGCCCCGCTGGCATGCCCCTCCCTGCACGGGACACTGGGCCTTCAGTGCCACTTCTCCAAACACTCTTCTCTTCTTTCCCATCAAACAAAGCCTCTTAGAACCTACAAAGCTTCCACTTCCTCACCACAAATGCTCCTGCATCAGGGGTTCTTCCCAGGAAAAGGAGCACCCAAACTTGGCCAACACAGGCTCACACCTTTCCATCCTTACTCATGGATGACATTTTCATTCCCTCTTCTTTAGGAAGTCATGCTTTACCAGGCAAATACTTCCTTGTCCATTCACAGCTGAACTCAAGAAGCTTTTCCTTCTCAGCCATGCAACAACATTCACAAGTTCTCAGTCCAGCCCCTTTCTTCCCTGCCCAATGCAGTTGCCCAAGCAGAGGGAGAAAACATCTCCTCCAGTGTCTCAAGCACCATGTCCAGAACTGGCGGTGGCAATTCCTCTTTCCCAGGAGTATTCCACAGCCAGCTGTGGCTGTCCATGCTGCAGAACCTACACTGGTGGCTTGAGTGCTGGGGGCTGAAGTGTCTGGCCTGGCTGCAAGAATCCAAACACATTGGTCAGGCTCCAAAATGTGTCTTTGGGACGCAGAGCTCTACTGCTGCCTTGGATCAAACATCACAGGAAGCACACAGCAACCTCCGTTCCAGAAATGTATTCAGACTTCCCAGAGGATTGAAGGAGTGAGTTCTTCCTCTTAAAAATATTTATCCAAATTGACATGTACATAGATTAAAGCATGAACTGGAAATCTGATATAGACACACACAGAGACACACACACACACACAAACACCCTAGAATCACAGCTTTGTGCATCTTCCCAGCAGCTTTGGGATTTGGCTACATTTGGTTTCTCATCACAAAAGACCACAGAAAATGGATTCACCCAGGAAGAGCCCAGATCTGTAGACATGCATGCTAAACTTGTACTGTGAGTTTATTCTATAAACAGCCTTGAGGGTGAGGTCATATTCTTCAGCTGCAGCTGTTGTTGGGCACACAGAGCTCATTTCAATGGCACGGCTTGATTTGCAGGGCAGACAGTCTTAAACATCTGCAATGTCCTATCAGAGTCCCAGTTTGGCTTCATTCAAAGAAAGAGGAGAGTGCACCTAACACTGACCACTTGTTAGGCAATATCTTTCACCGTGCCCTTGTACCCCTACAGAGAGTCTGTCTATAAAATGTCCAGAACACCCTCCAAATCTGCAGCGAGGACAGGAAAATGAGGCAGAGAATCTGTCTGTTTTCAAGGTCCCCCTTCCTAGGCAACTTGACACTTTCTACCTGCTTCTCACTTGAGATCTACCCATGATAGAGCACTGCAGGAAAACACTTGAAAGGGTCATTAACCAGGAGCTGCTTGGAAAGCAAGGGCAGAAGCTCTTTCCCTCCCTGATGGGCTGCGGGCTGGCAAGTGCTGCTCTGAAGATGTGCAGCTGCTCCTCTCTGGAGAGGCCAGGGAAGGGTTGTGATGGTCTATGGGTACCAGAGGAACGATGAGCTCAGGTTGGCATTTAAGCTCCATGGGAACAAGCAGAATGAAGAGCTCACAGTGGAGATGAAATTTGCCTGTTCCTGGCTCCTCTGATGAAACGCCAAGAAGTCCAGATGAAGCAAACACCTTCTCCCAAGAAGCTAGGAAAACCTCAGAATCATGAGCACCTGCACTTCACCTGGAATGGCGTGGAGGCAGCTCTAAATGCTCAGGTGAGGCAGCACTGAGGTCGTGGTATGAGAGCACTGTGTAGCAGTGAGGGAAGGAAAAGGGAAGCAAAGGGAAGGTTGGGTCACTATTGGTCTTTGGGTGTGCTTCCCCTGGCAGCAGCTGTGCTTCTTTCAGGGAAAACAAAAGCTCCCTGCATTGTTAAAACTGAAAATCACCGACAAAGACTCTCTAACTAGTCAAAGTTAGAAAGTGCTATGTTCATTATGCTGGCGGCCGGCACAGGGGAGAGTCATTCCCGAAATACGCGACCGCTGGCCAGGCTCGGCTCGGCACGGCACAGCACAGCACAGCAGGCTCCAGCAGGACAGGGAAGGGCAAGGCAGGCAGGGAAGGGCAGGGCAGGGCACTGGGAGCAGTGACAGGCTCTGTCTACATGCTGCATCCCATGCCTGGGTAACCATCGGGGACAGAGAGGAAGGACATTGCTCTGGCTTGGCTGCAGAAAGGGTGAAAAGTGGGTGTTTTTAAACATTAATTAGGACTCCTTTTTGCAGACTAGCTGGTTTCATCTCAGCATGTCCTCCTGTCTTTGGCAGAGTTGGCGCATTTCTCGTCATTTGGAGTCAGCTACAGCAGCAGGAAGGGGCAGCAATTTTGTCAGCATGGATATCAAAGCCAAAGTGCTGCCCCATGGATGGATGTTGCTTTCTCCAAAGCATTTCTGGCCTAGAGTTGTAGCAAACTCACACTGGTGTCTTCCCAAACAGCATTGCCCTTTTCTTTCCTCATGAATCACCTTTTCCTTTTCTTCCCCCCATCTGGGGAGAGCTCCAATGCAAATGCCTCCTGCAACCAACTCCTGTCACTGTAGACTGACAAAGGAGATCTTGCAATGGAGAGAGATTCCCTAGAGCTGCTGTAGGGAGCTGAAGGGGGAAGCTTTGTCCCTTAGTCTTGTTGGGGAGCTGCTTGTGCTCTGGGGGACAGACACTGATAGTGGAGCCCTGGAAAATATAAAAGATTGAATCTAAAAAAATTTTAGGCTTTGTGTTTTCCCAGATCAACTGCACCTGCATAAGCAGTAAGAAAAATTATATAATTGTTAGATGTGATGATTGTTTAGTAATTAAAAATAATTATTATATAGTCATGAGAAGAATCATGAAAAGTTATATTGGAAATTTAGGGAGGGCTATGCTTGGCTGAAGTCTATGTATACAATAGAACAATAGAAGTGTAATAATTAACATGGAAGTTATGTAACGATAGAACATAAAAGCATGATCATCTCAAATATATGGTTGGAGTCAGATTTGAATTGAATACTCCTGAAACCCAGAGGTCTTAATAAAAGCACCTGCATATAATCGCTTAAGGGATTATGTGTTTCTTTAGGCTAACAACAGCAATGATGTTTATCCAAGCCTTGCAGTTCATTCCTGAGCTTCTTGACACACCACAGAGACTTTGGGGTTGTCGTACTGGCAAATAAATTTCAGTCTGGGCACTTTGAAATGCTTCAATTATCCTTTTTTCCGCTTTTCTGCAGAAATATTGTCATCATCTATTCCTTCCAGAGGATCTTTTCCTGCTTTTTGGAGAGCTCCTTTATATGCCCTCCCAGATCAGGCTAATTCCCAGGGCTCCTTCCCAAAGTAAGGTGTAGCCCATGGCCTCCACTCTTCAGCTGGAACAGAAGGAAGCACAGAGTTTACTGTTGTGGGAGAGGAGCTTCTCGTTCCTGCCTGCTTTCCCTTTGGGACAGGTTGGTGTGTTCTCATTTGATAAAGGCAGGTTTAAACTCTGAAGCAGTTGTGTTTCAATCTGCTCCCTTCTCCAGCTCTTCTGTGGGTATCCTTGGACAAAACGATCTTGGTGGGGGCTCCCTGTGGCAGCTTAAGGAAGGAGGTTGATATTTCAGGGTTGTGACTGCTGAAAGCAGCTGGTTTTCTGAGGTGTCCAGAATTGGGAGCGGCTTCTTTTCTCACTTGCCTGCAGAAAAGGAAGTTGCAACGTGGGAATTTCATTTGTGGAGATGGCCGCCAGGGGTGTTTGCCAAGAGATGGGCTGGCAGAGAGGCAGGTCTCGTGCTAAACTGGCTGTGTGTTTGTTTTGATATTGGGGAGGGTCAGAGATGCAGACACAGACACCATCTGAAGGAACAGTGTAATTTTCTGTAATGCAAAAGAGCAAAAAAGAGTCAGGAAAGAATAAGCTAAGCAATGCACCTCAGCATTATTAAAAAAAGGGTGCCTCTGGTTATTAAGGAAGATACATCACCAGGTACCACAATGCTTTCCCCTTCATCCAGAGCTGCACATCAGCTGGGGGAAGCTGTCCCAGCCAAGCCCTGCAGAGCCACGGCTGGGAACCGGGAAATACTGCGGTGCCTCCACCTTTGCCGGCCACGAGGCTCCCGAGTGCGCTGTGAGAGTAGTCCGGCTCTGACAGTGCTGGACGAGCAATGTGCCAGAGCTTCTGCTGGGGCACAGCTGGTTTCATTCTCCTCTTGGTTTTCTCCCCGAGCCTGCCCAGGGCTCAAGGAAGAACCAAGACCAGGTGTGGCCTTGTCCGTTTTCCTCATGCAGAAAGATGCAGACATGCTTCACCAGTGAATGGAGGCAACAATATATTTGACACTAATACTTGGTTAAGGAGGAGATATGTGGAATGCTAGGTTGGAAAGATCATCTAGAGGGCAGCTTTGGCTCAGGTCCTGTGGTTGAGGCTTCAGTCAGGGTCTGTTGTTCAGGCCTTAGTCCTTTGGTATTTTGCAGTGCACATCAATGCTGTGAAGAGCTGGAAACAAACAAGTCTGTCTTTAGCACATTTGAGACAGGGAACAGGATTACCCTGCAAGGCCAGGCTAGGGCCAAGAGCAGAAGGCCAGCACCCTGCTTTTGCCCACAGGCAGCCCTGCAGAGCAAGCAGCCACTCCTGCCCAGGGCTGACGTGCCCGAAGCTGCCTCCCCGCTGTGCAGCCCGGCTGCCTTGGAGCACAAGGAGGGGCCCAGAGAGAAGCTGCTGCCCTTTGCTTTGGAACTGTTCCTCAGAGTCTTGTCATTAATCCACAGTGTCTGATCTGTTTTCTTTTCCTCTCCCAAATTTACCAGAGCTTTTTGAGAAAATTGACTGAAGTAGCTTCTGCTGCTGGTGGTGGTGCTTTTGTCTGCAGTGAGGGCAGGTGATTTGAACCAAGGACGGAGTCCATTGTTAACACCCCAGCTTTGCCAAGTCAAGAAAACCATTCACAATTGGGCAGCCAGTGCTGAGCAATTTTCCTAGTTTTTGGAAAGCTCCCACCTTAAGAAATTCAAGAGATTATCCTTCATGAGGATACCAGCAGTACCATGATACCAGTGTTTTCCACCCCATTTTCTGTGTCTTTGGCACTTTTAAGATGTCCTCAGTGCCCAGCAGAAATGAAATGACCTGTGATCATGTGATTTGAGAGCTCTGTGTTGTTCGTTGCCACATGAGTGTTCATGACAAGCTGGACACACCAGCCGTGGCTCTGTTGAGTTAAATTCATCCCAATTTTGTGCAAACAGCAGCCCTGAGATGCTGAGAAGAGCAAGCGCAGTGGGTGGGTGTGCATGCACACGCCTGGGGGCTGACTGCTGTGTGGGCAGAAGGTTTTGCACTGTTGTAATTCTTCGCTCTCCCAAGCTGGAGGAAGAAATCAAATCTTTATTAAATTAAAATATATAAATCTATATGAAATTCAAAAGTATCAAAATTAATGAAACAATACCTATTAATGTATCATGGATGTAATTTAACATCTATACACTATTGCCGGCCGGGGGTCCCTGTACAAATCACGAACGGGACGGGACTGCTGAGGAACGCGCCTCGAGCTGTTTGTTTTCCAGCATCAGTCTCATTACTTGGGTCTGACTATGGGAAGATGCCAGCGGCTCACATCTGTGGCAGCAGGCAAAGAACTTAATGGAACAGCTTACTTGAAAAATTTTTTGACCAATCACACAAAGCAGAAGCATACTGACAGTAGTTCTATCCAACCACTATAAGCACACGTACCTTTTGTTAATACAGTGCTTGCTTCTTTTGAATACTATACCTGCTTGTAAGCCTTAAAACACAATGCACTGAGCTCCATTATTAAGCTGAGAAGTTCTAATATCTTGCTAGAGATACTTTTTTGAAGGCTAACGAGTTATTCTAGGCAAGCACTAACACACAGGCCATTTTGCTATTTCTCCTTACTTTTCTACTTCTATAACTCTTGTGCTGACAAATCCTATGGCTGCTGCTTGTGGGATCTCAGCACCTCAGGATGGAGGTGCAGAGTGGCCGAGACCACCCTTGGGGGGCTCGGGAGTCCTGGAATGTTGCCAGAAGTGTCTGGTGGCCGGGCTTTGATCCTACACAGGAGACGACACCTGGATGAGGACTGGGAGGAATTCACTGGGTGAATGGTGAACGGATAAGTTAATTAGAGTGTAAAACACAGGGTTTAGGATTTTGGTACAGGGGGGTCTAAAGAAGTAAGATGGAGGAATTGGGGCGTGTCCTGTCCTTCTTCTTCTGTTTCTTAGCCTCCATCTTCTGTGGTGATGGTGGCACTTTGGGATTGGTTATTACTAGAAGTGCACCGGTTAATAAGGGTAGAAGGTATTGGGGAAAAATGATAAATATTGTACACGTAACTTCGGGTATAAAGATAAGTGACCGCCCGGGGGCTTGGGGAGTGTGCCCATGGCTTACTTGCTGTGCAGACCTCTGTCGGGCTGAAAGAAAATCTTTTAGATAAACAATTAATAAACACCAAGACTGAGACAAGATCAGAAGTCTCTCCTCGTCCTTTGAAGCGCCGGGCTCTTCAAGGCCATCCCTGGGCCTTTCCAGGCCACCTAGACAGCAGCAGAAAACTTAAAAGCCTAAACAGCGGAGAAACCGAGCAAGTGGCATCCCTGAGCTATCACCGGTCATAAATCAGTAAAAAGAAAGACATGAAAATCTACAGCTGCTTAGCTCCAACCGCTTTCTCTGAGCTCTGCCTTTTGTAGCTTTCCCAAAACCCCCTGATTTGAAGGATTCCCACAATTCCCCCACTCAGTACAACTAAAAAGAAACCTTTGTATCCATGTCATTTATTAACTACCTTGCATTTCATAGCTTTACTGCAGCATACCTGCTTATTACTTGCTTAAATCATCCTTTTTGCTCGCATTAAGCATTGCTACACTCCAACACAGCAATTTTAATGCTGTGAAAGTCCAGTCAGTTCAAAGGGCAAAAGTCATGTCTGATAGCAATTACAAGTCATTGTTCCAAAAAAGTCTCACCTGTTCCAAGGTCTTAATTCAAAACCTCCCTCCATGTCCATACCTTCATCCACCATCTGTGTGAGATTTCAAGAACTCTCTGTGAAACCATTCCCTACCTCTCTCTCTTGTGTGACAAAAACTTCTTTGATCATTTTGTCCATCATTTGCCACACACACCAATGTATGCAAGGTATTACCACTAGTACCACTACCAAAACACCCAATCCATAGAGACCTATTCTACAAAGTTCCCCTTAGCCAAGGTGCAAAGCTCCATCCTTGGAACAAATCATCTAACCATGACCCACCGTCTTCCTTTTTTGGAGCTGTCAAATCTTTCAGCTTTTGTATGCTTTTCTGCATGGATTCGGAGTGATCAGACAGGTTCATGCAACACAATCCTTCAAATTCCTCACAACCATGTCCATGTGCCAGTAAAAGAAAATCAATTGCTGCTCTGTTCTGTAAGGTTGCATGTCTGACAACACTAACATCAGTCATCACGTCACTAATTGCAACGCAAGTAGCACTGTCTTCTTTCTCCAGCCAACACCCCAATTGCTATAATGGTCTCAATGCCTCACCCGAGGCAAGTGGATGCAGAAATAAATTTGATGTAACTCATTTAGCAGGGCCCTAGGTCTGAAATTGCTATTACACTTTTCTTTATAATGATGGGCAAATCTTTTTTCTCTGTTTTCTCTTGATGGCTTTTTTATTGATAGGTGCTATCCCAGTGAGTTGTCTGATGCTAGATGGGCCACCTTTAATTTTTGAGGAATTCCCTGTCAGGCTTCATCTCCACCAATGAGCCAATATTCTGTTACTAATTGTCGTGGGGATTCATCTAGGTCATCTGCTTGTCAGCAGTTTCACCCTTAGGGGACACTGGGGTAGTACAATTGCACCACAAACTTGAGTATCTGTCCACAGGATGATGGGGAGTAACATTTAACTGTGGATCTCCCTGGTACTGAAAGGCAGCACAAATTTCCATTAGAAATGAACCAAGAATTCCAATTCTTGAGGTTCAGAAGGTGCTCTAAGCAGATCAGAGGCCCAATGATGCCAGCTGGTTATGGGATTGGTCTTGTTGGCAGCCTCACACCAATATTTGTCACGATTGGCTATTGGCCATTCCTTGGCTGGCACTGGCACACCGACCAAACAGGTCACCAAGGGTTTGTCTGGGCTCAAATTGGTCAAACATATGGTGTCTGAGCCTGCTGACTTGGCTAAAGCAAGGTAAACATTCATTTTTGGTTGATCTACAGGCATATATGCACTGCAAAAGCAAGCAAGCAAAACCAACAAATGCCAGTATATCATTTGATCAAACTCCATGTTTCTGTTCAGCTGCTTTTTGGCAAAAGCTTCCCCATCTCTTTCAGCTCTCAAGCAAATCTTTTAGCACTTGTTCAGGGCACTAAACTGTCCCTCGGACCTTCAGTTTTTATAAATTTGGGTATCTTAGAATTCTTTTGAACAAAACGGACACCATGCTTTTGCTGAAAGAGCTCTATGATACAAACAATTTTCACAGTCTAAAGAGCAGCAATCAAACTCTAGATTTGTAGGTTTCACAGGTTGAACAGGGAATGTCTGGCATGAACTGTAGTTTCTCTGTGTGGCTCACGTCTGCGTGCTCATTTCCCTGCTGGTGGAATTGTCGGTGCGCTCTTGTGTATGAGACGGTTTCACGTTCTTCGCGGGGACCCACTTAGGTCTGGCACCTGTGCAAATAAATACAAGCATTCCCTTTGCCCCAAGTGATTAGTGCAAATGGTCCTTCAATTTGTCCTAACTCAAGGTTTCTAATCAAAACGGGAGCATTTTCTTTCAGTTTTGCCTGTGTGCTGTTTGAAAAGTGTCTAAAAATGGGAGGATTAGGTCCTACAAATGATCTATTCAAAAGATAAAGACATCTAAAGCTTTGCTCTACCTTATCAGAGGTGTTGCTTGGGCCACTCCCCCTTTTTTGACCATTTAAGGGTTTTAGAGTGTGGTGCATCCTTTCAACAACTGCCTGACCTGTGTGGGAATAGGGAATTCCAAAAGTGTGGCAAACACTCCTGTCCATCAGAAATGTCGCCAATTTTTGAGCTCTGCATGTGGGGCCATTTGTCGGTTTTTGCCTCGTGGGGGATCAGTTTGGCGAGCTCTGGACCCCAGTGACACTGACAAGGACAAAGCAAAAGATGAGAGGCGCTCTTTCTTCTCGGGACCAAATCGCACAGCTTTAATGGAGATAAACTCCAGGAGAGAGAGGGAGCATCCAGGAGAGGAACGAGGATGTCCAGGAGAGGAAAGAGAGTGTCCACCTTCTGGCAGGAGATTTGTAACCCTGGAGGAGGGGGGGTGGTATAAAGTACTACCATAGGTCAACATACGTAAATCACCACACTGTAGTTTTCTGCATAAATTGCTGCACTTGTTGCAAACAAAATTCTAAAATCTCCCCAAACACAACCATTCAGGCCCAAATGATCACAGTGAGGGAGAAAAACCACTCAACCCCCCTGTATACCCAGGCACCAGGTGTCACAGGGAGTACCAACCCCTGCAATTACAAAGTCCACACACACAAGCTCACCGGGAAAGGAGTCTCTCTTTATGAGGGGACAGAGTGCTCGCTTTTCTCAACACAACACACACCATCAATCACAACAGCATCCACCCACATCATCATCTCCCTCAAACATTCACCCATTGAAAACACAACCACAATTACATCACACAGGAAAAATTGCAGCAATAAAACAGCATTTGCTCAATTCAAACCCAGAATTTCTAGCAGGTCCTTACTGACACAGCAAATCCTTTCTGCCGGCAGCCAGACCCAAACCCAAACTGTACAGGCGTATGTTGTGAGCAGGACATCTCTGTGTGACTTAGGAACAGCCCTTCCCCTGCGTTCTCCTTACGGGTTACTTTATACAGAGTTAAACATTCCCTTTCTCCACAGTCCCAGCAGTCTTGTCTGTCCCCTATGAGGAACAGCCCAGACCGGAGGTGCCTCCAGGAAAGGAATGTCCTGACAGTGCCCAGAGACGTCCACAGCGCGGTTGTTCTTGCTGGAGCAGAGAAGCGTTCCTGCCGCGGTCACCAAATGAGGTGTGGAAGAGAACTCACCACAGCTGAAGTTAGAAGGTGGTGTGTTTATTACAGTGCCAGGCACAGGAGGAGTTGTCTCTTAAAGACATGTGTGAAGAATCACTGGCTCTCTACTCATCTAAAATGAGTACACATTCACATAATTCCCAAAAAACCTAACATGTATTCATTAGGTAACACTGCGTACCCCCCTCTGTACTAAAATGTATTATAATTGAGTCCAAAGCTCCTTCAAATTTCTGCAGTCTTTTACTTCAAATGGGTTGGTGGGTTTTAAAGTGGGGAATGGTGTTCTTCTGATGAAGGCCAAGACGTCTTCCTCAAGTTGATCTCTTTACTTATGACCTGTTGGCAGGCTTTTGCACTTCTTGCCTATAGCTGAAGTTTCAAGGCCCAGGTGCAGGCTCTGGTCCTCTTCTTTGTCACAAAGAAATCCGCATCCCATCCTGCTTCTTTAAACATAGTAAAGACAGGCAAGGGATATATTACCCTAGCCTCAACTACTTTACCTGAAAAAAATTAACTATCCCTTATTATTTCTACTCTTCTTGCTATACTCTTTCCCCCTAACTAAATCTTGCTAAAATTTTAACTCTTCCAGTTCTTTCAAATCCTTGATTCATTGGCCTCGTCTCCCACGCCAGCAATGTGTGAGCCAATGCCGTAACTGGGAAATTCCACTCCTGAGCAGGAGATATAGGGCCTGGTTCTGAGCTGGAAGGGTGAGAAGGATGAGATGCACACCATTTTCATCCAGGGGATATCCTGAAAGTGCACTGCCTACCTTCCTCTGCTGCCGAGCACCATGCTCCACCTCCTTCTCCTGCTCCACAGATTTTTAGGAATCCAGGGGTTGCTGTGCATTATTTGCTATTGCAACTAATAGAATGACTTTGCTTTGCAAGCCCCGTTTTGTCCTGGGTTCTTTTGTGCATGGGGCTCCTCTTGAACTTGTGACAAAAGCCAGCAGGGACCTACACGGCACTCCTATACTCATGTCAGTAAGTTCTGAGAAGTGCTTTAGGTATCAGTAAGTCAAAAGGTATCAATCAGTAAATCAAATAATTTGGGGGAATATTAAGCCTGTGAGTTTCAGAAAAGTATTGAAAATGTCTTAGATCCATGGATACAAACTGGTAAGTGAGATTGCTGGGTGTGCACGTATCAGGGAAGTGATTCCCCACACACCCAGTGCTGAGATCAAGTATTGCCTCTCTTCTAACCCTGAGCAGGCAGCAGGGATCAGGCCCTGCTTGGTAACGTTATTTTGAAGACTTCTGTTCAGCAGGTAAGAATGGTCCAAATGAAATCTTTTCCAGCTGTTTCCCTCTGGTTCACCTGTTTGAGGGTTAAGATTCTGTGCTGCAGGTGTCCTGGGTGTGTGCAGAGCAGAGCAGCCCCAGAAAGCCCTTGGCTTGCCCACCAGTTGTCATGCCTTGTTGCCAGGTGTGCCAAGCTCTGGCAGGAGAAAGAGCCCGCAGCGCAGTGGGCACCGTGCCCTGCCCAGCCGGGGCTCTCTGGCACAGAGCAGCAGCAGCGCCAGCACCGTTCAGCCTGCTCCTGCCTTGGCTTCCCCTGGCACACAGAAGCCTCTGGAAATCAGCACCGCCAGCAGCGTTCCCAGCTTGGAGCAGCTGCTGCTGGTGGGCAGATGCTGCCAGTTCCACTGCTTCCAAAGGGCAAGAAAGGCACAGATGTACATGCACCGGAGCCCTGGGCATGTCCAAGAAAGGGGCAAATAGGTGGTGAGATTTGTTAGGAAAGATTTCAGCTGTGATGCCAACAGTGCCTTCTCTCCTGGTTCTGTGTGTTCTAGATGAGTAATGCAATGGTTGGCTCTGACAATTAAGAAGTAGATGTTATGTGGATGTTCAAATGTGTAGTGATGATATTGTTATATATCCTCCCACAGTCCTCTTTCCCCTCCCCTTTGTAATCGTCTTGGTAGTCAGGGCATTTGGGGAGGGCTGGCTTGTGACCAGCAGGCAGGGGGAAACAACACCTGACCTCCAGTCAAGGTGCAAGAAAGTAATCTCCACCAATGGACAGCAGAGAAAGAGTTGACTGACAAAACTTTTGGAGGGGCTAAGGGTATGAAAGGCCGAGCGTCCTTTTTGTAGATGATGACATGGCTGCTAGTCATGGAGACTCTCAATGTTGCATTTTTTCCTTATTCATTCCTTTGTTAATGTTCAATATACCTTTAAAATTTTACACATTTACAGCAGAGATCTCCTGTGTGGACTGGCTTTCAGTGCAAGATCTAAATGGCTTCTCCTTTCTCTGCTTCTCTTTTGTTTCTAGGAGTTTTGGAGATGTTTTTAAAGTACTCGACACTGCCACAGGAGGAGAGGTAAATGTCAACAGCCCCTGCAGACTCTGCTGCTCTTGAGGGGCTTTCCCCACAGCTCCCCTCTGGTGTGAGCTGTGGCTGGAGCTTGGCTAGAGCCGTGCTGAAAAGGAACAAGAAGCATAGACTGGTGCCAGCCTGCAAAATACATTTGGCACTTTGTCCTCCTCAGCTGCCGGAAGGAAGGCACGCAGGGCAGCGCTTCCTTTCAGACAAGGACATGCTCACTCGCTCTCCATTGCTAAAACAAAGGTGGTGCCTTAGAGCACCTCCCTGCTCTTTGGGGCTACAGCTTCAGAGTCCTGAATTCTCAATTCTGGCTGCCAGCAAATCCATCGGAAAGTTACTGGTAGTTCCTTAGCCACCTGCAGTGCTGCACTTGGCAATTGCACATAGGGAGAGATCTGCAAGTGCCCTAAAAGCCCTAAGCCCTGCCCATTGCCCAAGATGGATCCACAGAGTATTAAGGCATGGATTAGTTCTTCTGAATCCTAGAAAGAGCAGCGGAGAGTGTGGTCAGAGGTTTGTGGGTGATAGTTGAGACACAACTGTTACCAAGTGGACAAGGCAAAATGTCAGCGGCCCCACATGTTCTGTAACTGGCTCCCAAGGGAGCAGAGAAATGGGCTGTTGGAATGTCAGTTCCTAATTACTGCAGTGCCTAATCACAAGGCAGTTTGGCACAGCTCAGCTGTGGCATTGCAAAATCACTCGCTTCATGTGCGTTGTTGTCTCCTGCCACCAACTGCTCAAGTTACTGATTTTCAATGTCGTTTTAGGTGGCCATAAAGAAAATAAATCTTCAAGGACCGAGAAGGATGGAACGAAGCATTAATGAAATCCAAATCATGAAGAGGTACAGGAGTCCCAATGTTGTGAATTTTTTAGACAGGTGAGTGGTTCTGGTCTTATCCCATGTGTGCATTTACATACAGCAAACATAAGAGGTTAAAAACCCACTTTGGTCAGTGGCAGATAGTAGAGCTGTCAATTTTTATTTATTCATATCTCTCTACTCATCTCCAATGGATGAGAAGAGAGTGCATCCCTTCTGCATGAGTCTTCCCTGGCACACCAAGTTTGAAAATTATTCCAAAATTATTCAAAATCTGGATCAGCTGTATCTTCCTTAGTCATCAGCCTCGAAGTTTACTGCCTCCACATATTTTTGGGATTGATTTTTTCAAGTTTCTGAAGTGCTGATGAACCGTCCTAAAATGGATTTCCCTTGGATTGTTGCCACTCTTTGCCATTGCTGGGCATGCCAGGAAGACTAGGTGCTTATTTCCAGAAACACCATGCCTGACAGGTTTTTTATCTGGGCTGTTTCTAAACTGCATTTTTCACTCACTAGCCATCTAAGACATCTCCTTTTTCACAGCTGTGCTTTTCTCCTTGAGACTGCACAGATTGCAAACAATGCACAGCCAAGAGGGAATATCTATTGCTATGATTCTGTCCTTGTCATAAAGGCATTTGGAAGTAAGAAACCTGGAGGCAAAAATCAACGTAGCCATGCATGCCCATCTCCACGGCCTTCTTTCCTTCTTTCAGCTACCTTGTGGGTGAGGAACTCTGGCTGGTGCTGGAGTACATGGACGGAGGCACCCTGAACGACATCCTCAGCACGACCGCTCTGTATGAAGATGAGGCAGCAGCAATCAGTCGGGAGGTCAGCAATCCCATCTGTGTTTCCAAGGGCTTGGGCAGGATTGTCTGGGAAACAGGGGCTCAGACCTGCAGTGATTTCCTGTGCCAAGCTTTGGTTCTGTGTTGCTGGTGTGCTATGGGCAAGAAAAAGCATCTCAAGTGAAAGGCCTGCCAGTGCCCCTGCACTCCCTGTACTCAGTGCCAGTACTCTTCTCTCCTGCTGTTGTATTCTCACTCGGGCTCATGTATTTGTATTTGCTGTTCTCCACCTTGCCTCTCTAAATGTTTGCCTGGAGTCTGTCTTCACTGCATTCCTTGCCTGTGAAAGCAAAGGTGCTGGTGGCAGGATTTGAAATGATCAGCAAAGAAAAAAGAGAGAGACTTGTTTCTCTCAGGCCTCAGCATACAAGGACAGGAGTGCAGCCAAAAGGCTCTTTGCTTCTGAGCACATGCACTGCAGCAGCAGTCATCTTGACTGGTTTGCAGGGCACAGTTTATAACAGCAGGTGCTGTTGCTCTTTCAGAAGCTGACATGCCTTTCCTTCAGAAAGGTCCTGCTCTTCAAGTGTTGGAGCAGCAAGCTCTTCCTCTCAGTGGCACTGTGTTCTGCCATTACTGCCCATTCCCCTGCAGAGGGAATCTTTTAGATTCTTTGTTGCCTTTCTTGTGGGATGAAATCACATCACTCATTTTGGCCCTCCTCTTTCTGTTTCTTCTCTCAGTGCCTGCAAGGACTGCATTTTCTTCACTCAAACCATGTGATCCATCGAGATGTGAAGAGTGACAACATCCTTCTCAGAACTGACGGTTCTGTCAAGCTGGGTCAGTGTATTCTTGGTCAGGAGCAGCATTCCAGGGATGTGGGTGTGGGGCTGCTTGGAGTGACAGCCAGCTCCCCTAAATGGGGCTGGTGGCAGCGCAGGGACACCCGCTGTGAGCTGAGGGCACAGTTGCAACGTGCACAGAGGTAGGACAAGGAACAAGCAGTCAAGAGTGGCCTTGCTCTGTGTGTGTCCCTTCCAGAGGGAGGGAGTTACAAGTCTAAAGCTTCCAAAGAACAAAAGACACTACTGGCGACAGTGTAAAAAATGGGGGGAGTTTAAAAGTCGCCAATGCCAGGAGATTCAACAGCACATTTTCCAACTTCTACTGGGCAATTCTTTGGCTTGCTTTCCTAATTGCACAGAATTCAAATAGAAACAGAGTTTTGCTTTCTCCTCAGGTGATTTTGGCCTCTCTACTCAGCTCAGCCCTGAGCAGAGCAGACGGTGCTCGGTAGTCGGGACTCCTTGGTGGCTGGTGCCAGAAGTGCTGACAAGTCAACCATATGGTCCCAAAGTGGACATATGGTCTTTTGGAATCGCGGGGATTGAAATGATCGAACAAGAACCTCCCTACTGGAACCAAAGTCCCATCACGGTAAGGAGCAAATACTCACTGATCCCACTGTCTTTCTCACCTGTCCCTTGTCCTGTGTGCCATTGGACAAAAGCCCATTGCCATCTGCCTGAACTACTTCCACCAAGGTCCCCTCCTAAAAATGTGCCTGCAACACATCAGCATCTGCTGTAGTTTTGGTTTCAGCAGTGGGGGAACTCAAGCCTTACCACATGCAAACAAACTCCAAACAAACTCTCTTCTCAGGCAACACTTTCCTTTGGCTTTTAAGTGGTTCCAGTCCTTTGGCTGTGGAGATGGCCTTAATAGCAGAAAAGAAGCATCTGACAACTGCTGTTATCTTTCCAGAAATGAAGGAAGGCAACACAAACCCAACAAAGTTTCTAAAACTGTGGTCTTTAGAGATGAACCTAACTCCCTGTAAAGTTTCTTCTCACTGGGAAACATGCCTGAAACCTGGGCATGAGAGTGTAAAGGCCACTGAGTCTCTTCTGCTTCCTGTACAGTGCTGCTGAAACACTCAGTCACTGTGTTTCTCTCCTAGCCAAAGGCACATTCTCTGTGTCACCAAGCCAGAGCCTGGTGATGCGGAGAGCCTGCCAAAACCTCCCATTTCTTTCCAGGCCCTTTCTAGCATGGGCCTATCATTAATGCATTGACTTGAGTAGCCAAATGAGCAGAGGGTGGCCATAGGGATGGCACCTCTCCTTCTTCTGACCATGACAATTTTTCTTTTGCTGCAAAATGGGAAGCTGCAATTTTCAGACTGCTGAGAGACAGAGCTGCAGGTGGCTCCTTTGTGCCCAAGCAGCAATTTTCATCCCAATACATTTGTGCAGGCATCTAAATGTGTCTCTGTTGAAGATGAGATTGCAAATGTTTATTTCCTTACCTGGGGATTAATTGATGGATTCCCTTTCTTTCCTTCCAATTACCATTGTTTTCAAAAAAAGCACAAAAGGTATGATGAGTTTTGTTCTTGGGCACGTGGGCTTAAAGGACCAACAAGCACTGCAGACATGCCTTTCATGTACTAACCCTTGAAATTAGTTTGTATAGCACAGTCCCTCTTCCAAAAAGCCTCTCAAGCTGGTGTGAATCCTTATGGAAGCAAATGTGCGTTTACTGATGTAGTTCCTATTAACTAGCACAGTCAATGAAATCAGCTGCCAAGGCAAGATCTGTGGGATGGTGGAAAAGCTGTGGCTGCATCGGGTTTGGGTTTTCTGGTTGGTAAAGGAAAATGATCTCTGGGTCTCTGCCAGGGCAGAAACTGCCACTGAAGAACAGAGGTTAAACAAAGGGAGGTGGGAGAGACTTAGAGATGTGAAAGCAGCAAGTGGAGCCTGGTGTCTCCTTTTTCTCCAGGCTACACAACTGATAGCCACAGTAGGGACCCCACGGCTGCAGCAGCCCAACCGATTCTCGCCTTGCCTGCGTGACTTCCTGAGCTGCTGCCTGCAGACAGACGAGGAGCAGCGCTGGTCTGCCAGGGAGCTCCTGCAGGTAAAATGGGAAGGGGCTGCAGGTTCTGAGGCATGGGCTCCTCCTCCACTCAAGTCCAAGGCATCAGATGAGCCCCCTTCCTCCTCACCTCCATTCTTGGTGCTCTTCAAATGAAAATGATGAGGAATCCTAGACTGGGCTGGGCTGCCAGGGCCCTGTAAAGGTCCTCTGGTGAAAGTATCCTGCAATGAGCAGGGACATCTTCAAAGAGATCAGGCTTCTCAGAGCCCTTTCCCACTGGAGCCGGAATGGTTGCAGGGATGGGGCACCTATAAGCTCTTGCGGGCAACCAGTGCCAGAGTCACACCATGCTCCGAGTAAACAAGTTCTGATTAGATCCTGTTTGTGTTTAAAAATATTCACCCACATCCTATTGTAACTGGCCCTGTTAAAAAATATGTCCCTCACTTTCTTCAAAGCCACTCTGAAGTCTTGGAAAGTGGCAATAAAGTCTCCCTGGGGCCTGTTCTTCACAAAACTGAGTAACTCCACCTCTCTCTGCATTTCCTGAGTCAGAGAGCTCCTCTGGCTGTTTCAGTCGCCCTCTTTTGTCATTTGGTGGGGTGCTCAGTTTTATCTAATGGCAAAAGAATTGAAGTAGAGCAATGCAGGGTACAGAGACATGAAATGGTGGTGCAGGAACCCAAGGAAGCCAGTCCCAGCCTAGGGGTCAGATATTTGGCTGTTGGCAGGAGGGGTCGTGGGGTGCTCACTGTGAGCCTCCCGGGGGCCCTGGTTTGTGCCCCCCAGCCCACCCTTAGAGGTTTCTGCCACGCAAACAGGGACAGCTGGGAGGGACTTGTCCCAGCCCCATCTGCTGCCTGCCATGCTCAAGCAGACGGGAACTGTGCCAGGGTTAGTGCCAGGTTGTGTGGCAGAGAGGGAACTGCAGGGCCCAGTGCCACTGGGCTGGCCCTGCTGGGAAGGAAGGTGCCATCCAGCACACGAGGGGCAGGGCATGGAAAGGTAGACACTGCTCTGTCTCCCTGTGGGAATCAGCAAAGTACCTGTCTTTCAAAGAGAGGGACCAGTGTGAGGCTTTAGAGATACCTGAAAAGAAGAAACTCCAAGGACAGAAAGCACCATTTCTAGAGCACTGGCAGGGCAAAAATCCTAGCAAGATGAAGACACCTGGATAAATGGATGAGTGGGATTCTGGGCCACATTTGCCTGTGATGGCTAAGTCCGGCGCATAAAGATGGAGGTGTAGATGGTCCCATTGGTCCTGTTCCTGCATCCTTCTATAAGACAGAGGAATCCTATGAAGCACTGAGCTTGTAAAGTCACGGTCCATTATTTTTTGTTGATTTGTTTTTTTTCCCTTTGGGCAGCATCCATTTGTAACATTTGCTGAGCCTGCGTCCAGCCTGGTGCCGCTGATTGTTTCAGTGAAGAAGAGGAGGGAGACAAGAATGTGACAATCACATCAGGACCATTTATTCGTCAACCACTTTAGAGTAGGATTGTAGGTTAGGATTAGGATTAGGATTAGGATTAGGATTAGGATTAGGATTAGGATTAGGATTAGGATTAAGATTAGGGTTAGGGTTAGAGTAGGATTATCTAATAGGAGTGCAGAGTAGGATTGGAAATGAATACAGTTTCTGAAACCACAAGTCACCTTGAAGATTCCCTTCCTTCTCACTCTGCGAATACGCTCAAGAATTTCTTCTGAATTGTCTGTTGTTTCTTAAAGGTGGAAAGTGACACAATGTCTTTGACATGGTGTGAAAGTGGGGAAGAAGGATGTTCTTCATTCATCCTCTCCAGACCACACTGCCTTTGGAATCTGGCCCACTGGTCTGTTTTTGGCCAGCTTTGGTATTTCTATTTGAGGCAGAAAGGGCAATGGCATTTGAAGTCAAAACCAAAAGAAGAATGAGGCAGCCCAACACCCTGTGCAGATGCAGGCCTTCAGCTGTGACTGGAGAACATTGGGGCTCCTGCCACTTGGATTTGTATCCCAAAATGCAATAATCTCTTTGGCTGGAGGAGAGCCTTGCTCAAGTGAGAAAGCAGAAAGGTCAGAGAGGGTGCTCGGGAAGGTCTCCTGTGGTGCAGAGCTGTCAGCGCCTGTGAGGTGAGAGCGGGCCCAGCCTTGGCTGGGGTGGAGCCCCAGCAGAGCCCCGGCAGAGGCCGGAGCAGGCTGAGCCCCGGCAGAGGCAGGCTGGAAGGAGGCCCTTGGAGCTGCAAGAGGCAGCAGCCGGGCCCTGGGTGCCTGTTCCCGGCCGTGGGCGAATCCTCCACTCTCAGAGCTCTCAGGCCCAAGGGGAAGCGCAGCCGTGCTGGGCACAGCCCAGCCTGGAGGCATTGGCCGTCTGGAGTGTGCCCAGGAGCAGAGAAAGATCAAGGGCAGCCGAGGGTTGCTGGGCTGCCTGAGGATTCCTCCTCTTCTGCCGGCTGCCCTGCAACTCCTGGCAAAGGTCAGCAGCGTGTGCAGCACTCTGGGCACCGGGGCAGGGAGCCGGGCTGCTCAGCAGGCTGGAGCACAGGGCAGCCTCCTTCAGGCATGGCTCTTGTGCCAGGGGAAGCGAGGCCAGCATGAGGCAGGGACAGCTTGGCAGGGCACATCTGCAGGAGCCAGCGCCTCACGCAGCTCTGGGAGGAAGCGCCCGCAATCCTGCAGTTCTGCACTGAGCCCGAGCAAAGGGGTGAGATGCAGAGTGTTTGGCAGGAATATTCAGGCCCACCAGGCCAGCCTGCTTTGTGCTCTCTGGCCCACAGCAAGCGCTGTTCAATGCAGCTCACACCTCTATTGCAGGGCTGTTCTTCTTCTCAGTAATCGTCGCTCAGCTGTCTCTCACTGACATATTGCTGGCTGAAGACCTGTCTCTTCCATATCCCCTATAAAAAGACCTTACCTTAGATTCTCAAATTTAGCATGCATGCCTGTGTTAAAAACAACCCCCACAAATCTTTAAGAAAATCAAGACATTAAAGCAGATTTCATTTATCAAACCCACAGCAACTGCATTGAAATGTTGGTGTATGAGCCTTTCTTCAAAATTTTCTTAAGAATATCTCTAGAGTAATTTTTGAGAGATAAGTATGCTGCCCCTAAAATGTCCAGATTACTTGGCAAGGGGTAATTAGTCATCCATTAAGCATTCCAGCAGTTGCGTAGCATTTTCTTCTGATAACTGATCCCTGGATATTGCAACCAGCTTCTGATTTGTGTCTGCCCACTTCTTTTCCATGTTCTGAGCCAAGAGCAATAGTATCCTTGTGAGTGCATCTGAACACACTGGACACTGACACCTCATCCTATTGCCTATGTTCTCCCATGGAAGATTCCTTGCTCTTTTTTCTCTGCCACCAAAGGGGATCTGCAGTCCCTGCCGGGCACTGCTCGCTGTGGGTTGTCCAGGCAGAGGCGATGCTCTGGTGCACCTGGCACAGGTGAGCCTCGGGCCCGGGCAGGGAGTGATGCTCCGAGCTGCCGTGGATCCAGCGGCGAAGCCGAGCGGTGCCGTGGCCTGGCTGGGAAGCCGAGCGGCGCCCGTGGCGCTGCCTCCCCGGGCAGGGCTGTGCTCTCAGCGCCGCCGGGGCTGCCGAGCAGCGCTTTCCACTCGCCTCCGCCTCTGGAGCGAGCCCCGCAGCCGCGCTCTCCCGAACCGCACTGACCCGCGCCCGTTCTCGGCCTGGCTGCAGGACTCCGTGATTCCGGGCTCTCCGGGTTCCCAGTCCGCCTGCAGGAGCCTCCGCTCCTGGACCCCTGCCCTGGGCTTTCTTCTCCTACGTCTTTCCCAGGCCCTGTCCACTCTACTCCGGATCTCCCCCCCTTCACAGGTTGTCCTCTGTCTCCTGGGTTCTCCCTCCTCTCTCGGGTTTTCCCCAGGCCTAAGCTACCCCTTGACCCAAGCTCCCTCCTTTCCCTAGCTGTAGCCAGTGGTTTTATTTGTCTCCCTGGATCTCCCCTTCTCCCAATTAGTCCGCCCTCTTCCAGGATCTCCCCCCTCTCCCAGGGCTCTCTACTGTCTTGGAAGGCTACCCACCCTTTCCCAGGGACCTCACCCCCCCCGTCCCGTGATCTCCCCTACTCCCGGGCTCGACCCCCTCTCCTGGGATTTTCTCCTTCCTCCCAGCATCTCTCCCCTCTCCCGCTCACTCCTCCCTCTGCCAGGTCTCTCTGCCCTCTGCCGGGATGTCCGCCCGTTCCCGGAGCGCCCCATGGCCCCGGCCCCTCGCCGCCCGTCCCTCGCCGCCTCGGCCGGGCCGCTCCGGGGCCGCGCTCGGAGCGCAGCGGGGCCGGGCCGGGGCCGCCGGGGCCGCGTCAGCTCCGCCCCGCGGGAGGAGCCGCGACAGCGCCCCGGCAGCGGCCCCGCACAGTCGGAGCGGCCCCGGCTGCGCCCGGAGCTGGGCCTGGGAGGGGCTGCGGCCTGTGAGAGCTGCTCCGGGCTCGCTCCGGACACGAGGAGCTGCGACCTGTGCTCGCTTTGTACCCTCAAGGCTGCCGGATGCCTTGCACTAAAGCTGGAGTGCCCGGGCTATTCCGGTCTCTTCTGGTCCTCAGCTGAGTATTGCTGGCCGCGGGTCTCTGT
Source organism: Ammospiza caudacuta (assembly GCF_027887145.1). NCBI lineage: Eukaryota > Metazoa > Chordata > Aves > Passeriformes > Passerellidae > Ammospiza > Ammospiza caudacuta. The sequence continues at coordinate 7,755,518 of NC_080632.1, read as the reverse complement.
ACGAATCACGAAAGGGATGGGACTGCTGAGGAAGGCGCCTGGAGCTGTTTGTTTTCCAGCATCAGTCTCGTTACATGGTTGTTACAGTGGGAAGATGCCAGCAGCTCACATCCCTGGCAGCAGGCAATCAACTTACTTGAAAAGTTTTTTGACCACTCACACAAAGCAAGAGCATATTGACAGTAGTTCTGTGCAACCACTATAAGCACACGTAGCTTTTGTTAAAACACTGCTTGCTTATTTCAAACACTGTACCTGCTTTTGAGCCTTAAAATACAATGCACAGAGCTCCATTATTGTGATAAATAGGTATCATTCATGCTGATAAAATTTGAAAGAGTAATTGATACTGATACAGTAATTAATATTTGAGAATAATAAATAGTTAAAAAGTTGTAATGCCAAAGAAGAGAGGGAGAGGAGGGGCTCCACCCCCCTTCCCAGCAGCTGTTCTCAAGGACCACAGGAAAGAAGCTGAAGATACAGTTGCTAAAAATGAGCAAGAACCTGGTTCGGTCCCAACAAATCCTAATTACAATGGATTTATTGCCTTGATATGTAGATGGAGTGATACGTTAGTCTTGGCTTACATTGGCTGTACTGGCTACGTGCTGGCTTGATGCGCATGTGTAACCCAAAGGTGAATTAAAGGACAACAAAGAAGACTACAGGGCCTTCATCAGTGACGACCCCCAAACACTTGTGCGACCACCAAACCGAGTGGTGGCGCATGCGTGGTAAAGGTGGTGAGGAAGGCGGAGACAGAAAAGTGACGAACCGAAAATAGGAGGAGATGGTATTGACATATGGCATGCAAGGGGTGATTTTCACTTGGCAAGCTTGTACGTGAAGTGGCAAGGGTCAAGAACTCTGCCCTCCGTACCTCGCGGTATCTTTTGCTTATGTGCTATTATTTGAACCAAATAATCCCTTATTTATATATTTTCTAAACTATTCAATTAAAATTACTGCTACCTAAACATTGTTTGGTTTTTTGGTTTTTTTGATGGGATAATTGGGCAAATATAACAATTATTAAGCTTAGAAGTTCCTAATATCTTGCTAGAGATACTTTTCTGTAGCTTAGTGAGTCATTCCAGCCAAGCATTAATACACTGGTGGGTCAGTATCAATCAAATTAGAATGAGGAGCCCAATTCAGCTCCACGGAGCAGCCTCTGGACTGACTGACAGAAGTTCCCAGGCAATGGGAGCTCTCCTAAGATACAGACATTGCATTGGTTCAGAGTCTGGGGGCACAGAGATAGACCAATGAGATGTCTCGGCCTGGGAGTTTTGACTGGGCTAAATGGACTGTGGGTGCTGAAGGCAATAAACAAAGCTGTTTGCTGATGACCAAAGGGAGTTCTGTTTTGTGTTACATCTCAGACATATGAATGTCCTGCATTCTACAGTAATAGACACAAACCATTGTTCTATTTGTCCTTACTTTTCTACTTCTTATATAAATTTTCTGCTGACAAATCTACCGCTTAGCTCTAACCAAAGTTCTGCTTTCTCTGAGGTCTGCCTTTTGCAGCTGTCCCAGAACCCTCTGATTTCACATATTCCCACAATTCCCCCTCACGGTTTGGCTAAATAGAAGCCTTTGTAACCGTGTCGTTTATTAACTACCTTGCATTTCATAGCTTCACTGTAGTATACCTGCTTGTTACCTGCATAAAGCATCCTTCTTGCTCGCATTCAGCCTTGCTATATTCCAACACAGCAATTTTAATGCTGTGAAAGTCCAGTCAGTTCAAAGGACAAAAGTCATGTCTGATAGCAATTACAAGTGATTGTTCCAAAAAAGTCTCGCCTGTTCTAAGGTCTTAATTCAAAACCTTCCTCCATGTCCATACCTTCATCCACCATCTGTGTGAGATTTTGAGAATTCTGTGTGAATCCATTTCCTGCCTCTCTCTCTTGTGTGATAAAAACTTCTTAGATTGTTTTGTCCATCATTTGTCACACACACCGACGTATGCAAGGTATTACTACCAGTATCACTGCCAAAACACCCAACATATGGAGACCTATTCTACAAGGTCCCCTTAGCCAAGGTGCAAACCTCCATCCTTGGAACAAATCATCTAACCAGGAGCCACCATCTTCTTTAATTGGAGCTGTCAAATCTTTCAGCTTTTCTATGCTTTTGAGGATAAATACAGAGTGATCAGACAGGTTCATACAACACAATCCTTCAAATTCCTCACAACCATGTCCTTGTGCCAGTAAAAGAAAATCAATTGCTGCTCTATTTGGAAGGGCAGCATGTCTAACACTATTAACATCGGTCAACATGTCACTGATTGCAGTGGATGTGCCATTAGTTTGTTTACTCAGCCAATATGCAACCCGATCTAATTGTTTCAATGCCATTGCTGAAGGCAGCCGGGGTAAAAACAAACCTGCGGAAACCCTTTTTGCAGCCTTCCAAGGCGTGAAATCACTTCTACAGTTTTCACAATAATGACGAGCAGATCTTGTTCCCCTTTGTTTCTTCTTAATGACCGCTTTGGCAGTAGGCGCAATTACAGTGAGCATCCCATTGCTACATGGGCCACCTTCATGGGATGCCCTGCCAGGGCCTATCTACACAGGTGAACCAACATCCTTTTGGTAACTGTCGTGGATATTGGTCAGCTTTAGAAAGCAACTCTCAACATTCTTAATAATTACACCAAAACCTTGAGTTTCTGTATGCAAAACAATGGAGAGTAACATTGTGCTTTGGAGGATCACTTTCTCACTAATCATTAGCTGTAAATGTAAGGCAAAAATCCATTGTTAAAGGACCAAGGATTTCTAATTCTTGGGGTGCAGGTACTGCTTTGGGAAGTTCTTTTTCCCAAATGTTACAATCCTATACAGAGCTCCTGCCATTGTCAATTTCACCAGGCTTACTATTGAATTGCTTTTTGACCAAGGGCAAATTCTTTACTGGCACACTGACTAGTCAGGTTGAGAAAGGCTTTTCTGTTCCGAATTAGACAAACACATGGTATCCGAGCCTGCTGCCTTGGCTAAGGTTACCCAGACATTTGGTTTTGGTTGTTCCACAAACAAATCTACACTACAAATTGACTAAAACTCTGCACTAGAAGAAGCAATCAATACTGACATCGTAGTAACATTTGATTTTGCAGCATCCTTTTTATAAGTTAATTGTTGGCTTAAGCTCCTCCCATATCCTTCTCAATTCAAAAACATGACTTTTGACCTTTAATAAAAATTAACCAAACAAAACCTACGCTTTCTCCACTAGAGCTCTATGAAACCAACAAGTGACACATTTATAAACCACATAAAATCAGAGTTTGCAGGTTCCTCCGATGCACAAGGAACGTCAGGTGTGACCCGTGATCCCTCTGTTTGGCTCACACCTGTGTACTTGCTTCTACGGTCTTGAACTCGTCAAGTGTCCTGGGGTGCGTGTGGTAGATAGGGAAAAGGCGCTGCCGAAGATCACGCGATGTCACAGAAAGCCAGGACCCTTTGTTCCTCTAAAATAAGAGATTACCCTAGGAATGTGGCCCCACTAACAGTACTGCCAGTAACTTTCCATTCCTTACCCAGTACTTTTCCATTCCCTACTAACCATAGATAAGAAGGACAAACCCCCTTTTGACGTAGAGACCCCTTAGACTATAAGGCCCCATGAGAAGAAGTAATAAACGCCTTTTGACCGTCCACCATATTGGTGTCTGCGTGTGTCATTGGCCCGAGCGGCCCTGGAGAGTGGGCCGCCGTGCTGATCCTTAGAACCAGGTCGCCTGCCTTGATCCAGAAGGCAACATTTGATGCCCGAAACCCGGGAAGCGACTTGCGCCCGGGGAACGGGGATTCTCCTGCAAAGAGGACGGCGGCTGTGGCAGCAGGTGTAGCCGCAGCGGGAGGGACGCCTCCGGACCAGGGTGGACCGTGGAAGCCATAGCGAAGGTCGTAACAGAGATGCATGCACAATGGGGTATAGAATGTAAACTTAGAGATTTAACTCTCGCATTGCCGAGATTGATTAAGCTTGGGGCTATTGAAAGCCCTGTGGACGTCCTACATTCGGACGTGTGGGATAATTGTACAAAAGCTCTGGTGGAGGACACTATGTCCTCGGGCTCAGGGAAAGCCCTAAAATCGTGGGGCAGAGTTGTTCAGGCTCTGCAAAAAGCTCGACAAGAGCAAGAAACCTGGATAGCCTCGCGAACTTGTTTATTAGCCGTGCCGCAGTTGGGGGTGGGCGCGGCGACACAAACCGCGGAGGTGCTTGACCCAGGCGGGCGCACGGAGGCGCGAGCGCTGGATCCCCCTCAGCGAGCGGACTCACCATCGGAGGGGGGGGAACACGCGCGGGCGTTCTGGCGGGGGCTCGCGGAGGAGGCGCGGATTGCGGCCGGATTGTCGGACCCCATAGGGATCGATAAAAACGCCCCCCCACCATATGCGTTTGAAAATGGTGCCGGACCGCGTGGTCAGGGCGGAAAGGAGGAGGCGGGGGGCGGAAACGCAGTCAGCCCGCTTAACAACGCATGCGCAGGCGAGCGGGGTAACGGGGCAGCCCCCGCGGAGGCGCGTAAGACCAATCAGAGCGCTTTATTCAAATTACGTCCTTGTAGGGCAAGGACCTCCCCCAGCAGGAGGCGGGGGGACCCCAGGGGGAGGGAACGGCCCGACCCCCGCAGGAAGGGGCGGGGTCGGAGCCCGAGGAAAAGGCAGAGGAGCCCGGAAGCGTCTAGTTACTCGACTTCCGGCTCGGACTCGGACTCGAGCTCTGAGCCCGAGATAGGGTCGGAGGATTCCGACTCAGATTCTAGCTTTTACAGAGAGAGAGCAGCGGCACGTAAGGTCACTAGCCACAGCGCTCCCGCATGGGTGAAGGGGTTACCAGAGAAAAACCAAACCCCGCTTACAAACTGGCGGAAAATAAAAATGGCTTGTGTGGAATGGGCTCCGTCTGCCACTCTGGTGTTCCCGGTCCGTGCGGGGGGGCAGGCGGAAACCAAAGGACTTATTCACCAGTCAATCTGAAAGATGTGCAGGCAATTGTTAAAGCGATTGCGGAAAAGGGAATTAATTCTGCCATGGTTTGCACATTCATTGACGTCCTTTTCGGTGGGGACGATATGCTTCCCTTTGATGTTAAGCAGACGTGTGGAATGATATTTGATGGTGCAGGGATGATCGTTTTTAAACAAGAATGGGAGGACAATTGCATCAAACAGCTAGCCTTGGTAACAGGGGCAGACCATCCACTGCACGGCTCCAGCATACAGAGGCTAATGGGCACAGACCCCACTATGATCACCGCCCAGCTACAGGCTGAGGGCTTGCAGGCCCATGAGGTTATGACAACAACCCGTGCTGCCCGAGAAGCCATCCGTAATGCTTCCAAAGTGGTAGCCAGACCATCGCCGTGGTCTTCCATAAAGCAGGGTGAGAGTGAGAGCTTCACTCAGTTTGCGGACAGGCTTCAGGCAGCACTAGATTCCTCTGCGTTACCCTCAGAGGCGAAGGGTCCCGTGCTGGCAGAGTGCCTACGCCAGCAATGCAACTCAGCCACCAAGGACATTTAAAGGTCACTGCCACAGGGGTCTAATATAGCTGCCATGATCAGACACGTTGCAAAGGAGGAACATCTAGCTCCCATTCAAGCAGCAGTTCACACTGCAATAACCAGCGTGATGGCGTGCCTTAAGTGTGGCCAGGCAGGCCACTTGGCAGTAAACTGCCCCCAGCCAAGGCGCCTATCAGCAGCTGCTCCACCACGCCAATGGGAGAGGTAGGGGGCCATGCTGGGTGTGTGGAAGGAAGGGGCATTTAGCTAAGGAATGCAGATCCAAGCCCCAGGGAAACGGGAAAGGGAGGGGGCACCTGGGCCGCATCCAGCCCCCTCCCACCTGGAATATGCAGCGGCCCAGCTACAGCAACCCCCAGTGGGGCAGGGGACCCTCATACCCTATGCCCCCACAGGGAGCAGCCACCTTTGCATCCCCCCCAGCAATACAATGGCAGAGTTGTGCAGCACCCTCAATACCTTCGCACCCCCCACCGCCACAAGCCGCACCGGAGTCACAGGAACAGCAGGAGACGCCCCAGAGCGGGATCCCTGGGTGGCCTTGGTCATGAAAATAGGGAAGGAGCCCCTGATGGTGTGGGGGACATGCCGCCTTTACGGCGGCCAGGATCCCCACGTCATAGGGTTTCAGTTCTGGGCGGACACGGGATCAGACAGCACGATTTTTCCCCAAGCACATTGGCCCGGACATTGGCAATTCAAAGAAGTTCCCCCAGTGAACGGAGTGGGGGGCAGTCCTGGGCATGGAAAAGCACCCAGCTGGTGGCTATAACAGTTCATACGAAAAAGGGACCAGAACAGACAGTAGCAACCTACCCCTACATTTTGCAAAATTCTCCACCGCTGTTAGAAAGGGACGTCCTTTCCTTGCTCGGATTTCAGATTACAAATTTGTCATGAGGGCCACTGCTGTACACCCCCCGCTGCCAATCAAATTGACCTGGAAGTCATCAGACCCTGTATGGGTTGAGCAGTAGCCCTCGACAGAGCCTTGAATGGCAGCCTTGCTGGAACTGGTCAACCGCGAACTGCAAAAGGGTCACATAGAACCCTCCACCAGCCCATGGAACACCCCTGTAATTCGTGATCCCCAAAAGGTCCAGACAAGGCTATCGTCTCATCCACGACCTGAGAGAAGTGAACAAGACGATCCGACCCATGGGTCCAGTCCAGACACTGCTACCCGCGAACTCAGCCATCCCTGCAGGGCAGCCGTGCGCAGTACTGGATATCAAGGACTGTTTCTTTTCAATACCCCTGCACCCTGAGGACAAAGAACGATTTGCCTTTTCCGTGACGTTTCGGAACGGCGAGCGGCCCAACCTTCGCTTCCAATGGAGAGTACTTCCACAAGGCCTGGTCGACAGCCCGACCATATGCCAAATCACCGTGGACAAAGCACTGATGCCGGTCCGACACTCCAATCCCACCGCAACCATCATCCAGTACATGGACGACATCCTGGTCGCAGCACCATCGACAAGCCAAGTAGATCACCTGGTGTCCACAATCACGGAGACCCTTCAGGCCAACGGCTTCGAGATTGCGAGCACAAAGATCAAGAGAGGACCTTGCGTGACCTTCCTGGGAGTAGGGATTACAAGCTCCTACGTGACACCCCCCGAGATGAAGGTCAACCGAGACGTCGAGACGCTCCACGACGTGCAACGCCTGGTGGGATCGCTGCAGTGGCTTCGCAACATCGTCTTGATTCCTCCCGAGGTCATGGACCCTCTGTACGACCTCCTGAAAGGAAAGAACCCCTGGGAACCCAAGGAGCTGACGCCGCAAGCAACGAGCTCCCTCGACTTCATCGAAAACCAGATGTCCACTGGCACACTTGCCAGGTGGAACCCAGCCATGCCACTGGACCTGTACGTCCACTTTACACTGAAGGGGGAGTGGGAGCACTGGCCCAAGGACTCGCTGAAAAGGCCCGACCGATCCAATGGGTGGTCCTCGGAAGACCCGCTCGTGCATTCTCCCCAGGAATCGAATGCATCACCAGCCTCATCATGAAAGGCAGGAGATTCGCCTTGAAACACCTAGGGACCCAGCCGACAAGCATCCACCTTCCGTTTCACAAGCAGCCGACCACGGAGTCAGCCACAATATTGGAGGGTCTGGCCCTTGCTCTCTCCGGCTTCGGAGGAGAAATCTCCTACTCCTCCAAGCCACCCTGGACTAAGCTGCTGACCGTAGTCGACACGGACGTGCCACGGAAGGTCAAGGACAGACCGCAGCCAGGACCAACGGTCTTCACAGACGCTTCCTCCATGACTTCAACCGCAGCAGCAGTGTGGCAGGCAGGAGAGCAATGGCACTGCGTCAAAGCGTGTGACCCCACACTGTCAGTGCAACAATTGGAGGCAGCAGCAGTGGTTTTGGCGTGCAGATTCTTCCAAGACGAACACCTCAACATCGTAACGGACTCTATATTCGTGGCAAGGCTCTGCCTAGCAATGGCAGGACCAGGAGTGTCAACATCAGCAGCAGCCCTAATGCTGGAAGAAGCACTCTCCTCGCGACAGGGCACCGTGTCAGTCATCCACATCAACAGCCATGACCCAGTCAAAGGTTACTTCCAAATCGGCAACGACAAAGCGGACGCCGCAGCAGAAGGCGTTTGGACCTTGCAAAGAGCTCGTCAGCTGCATGAGTCACTCCACATCGGAGTCAAAGCACTGGCGAAGAGATGCGAAATCTCGACAGCGGATGCAAAACATATGGTAGCCACCTGCCCTCATTGCCAGAAGTCACCCCTTTGGACCTACGGGGTCAACCCAAGATGTCTCAAGCTCTCAGAAATCTGGCAGTCGGACTTCACCTGGTGCGAACTGCTGAAGCCCCAAGCATGGCTTGCAGTGACAGTGGACACTTATAGCGGAACAATCATAGCCACACAACACCCCAAAGCTAACTCCAAAACCACAATTCAGCTCTGGCTGACAGCAATGGCTTGGCTTGGTATCCCCAAGCAGATCAAAACGGACAATGGCCCCAATTTCACCTCCAAACAAGTACAGGAATTCGCCTCGAAATGGGGCATCACGTTAGTGCAAGGCATCCCATATAACAGTACCGGACAGGCCATAGTTGAGAGAGCAAACCAGACCCTGAAAACCAAGATAGTAGTGTTGGCAAAAGCAGAGGGCTTTGCCAATGCCATTCCCCCAGGAGATCAGGCACGTGTGCCGGCAACCGCTTTGCTGGCACTGAATCAATTCCCTAGGGGAGATGAAACAAACAGTCCCGTTCAAAAACACTGGGCCACTCGAACGCTAGAAGAGGGCCCACAGGTAGTAATTAGAAACGAGCTAGGTGAGTGGGAACGGGGTTGGAGGCTGATGCTCACGGGGCGAGGGTACGCAGCTGTCAAAAAGGACGGCAAAATCAGGTGGTGTCCGCTTAAGTCGATTAAACCGGACCTTCATAGCGAGCAGAATGAGACTGACGAGAATTGCGAGTCTTTGTTTACAGGACCTGCTCGTGGGACGTCCTCGTGACGCGTACATCCCGGTTCCAGACGAAAGTGACAGACCACCAAGCCGTCAGGCAGAACCCGAGAGACCCGCACGGGTGAGACCCAAGCACCAAGAGTGTTTCTGTGTGATTTTGCTGTTGGGGCTTGTTGCCAGAGGGCAAGCCAGCCCAGACCACTACCCCCATCAGCCCTTCAGGTGGGTCATGCGACACCTTAGTAGTGGCAAAGTACTCAGAGAAATCACCACACCAAACACCCCATCCTTCGTGCTCCGCATCACCGACCTGTTTCCAGGACAGCCAAGGGTAAACCCCTATTCCCCACACGTCACACACTCGTACCTATCCTACTGGTGCCCAGCTTCAAACCCTGGGAAAAGCTACTGCAATCACCCGGGGTGGGGATACTGTGGGCACTGGGGCTGCGAAACCATAGTTACAGATGCCAGACCGTCGGGGCCTGGGTGGGATCCACAAGAACCAGAAAAATTCTTACAGTTCACCTGGGCACCCATCGTCTGCAAAACACCCTTCTTCTCTCACGGAAACTTCCATCGAAACCAACATAAAATCCCTAGATTTCGGGCATGCGCTGATTACAACATGACGGTCTTGCAGCCAGATCACCCTAGCAGGGCCACAGGTAAATCGTGGACAGTGGTCCTTCAAGGGTCAAAAGAGAGGGTGAACGTGCAAATTATCAGGCTCCAGCCGTCGGCACCCCGATCGGTCGGACCCAACAAAGCGATTAAAAGCGTGCCGAAAGGGAGAAACATAACCTACCCCAAAACCTGACCCACAGGGGTCAGCAATGTCCCGACCGGTCAAGCGGAAACCTTTCAGATGAGCCGCTTAACCGAGTCAGACTCAGACCCAATCCTTCGTATGTTAGAAGCTACCTTTGTATCCCTGAACGAATCCAACCCTAACCTAACCGAGTCCTGCTGGCTTTGTTACGATGTCAAACCCCCCTTTTACGAAAGAGTCGCTCTAAACACTCCCTTCAGTTATTCCTCAGCTGACGCCCCTCACCGGTGCAGATGGGATACCCCTCGCAAAGGAATCCCCCTGAGTCAAGTCACAGGCCGAGGCAGATGCTTTGGCAATGCAACCCTATCTAGGCGGAAAGGCAACGTCTGCACCAAAATTGTCAAGCCTAACAGGAGAAACAATAAGTGGGCAGTCCAATCCGCATCGGGGATGTGGGTTTGCCAGCGATCCGGAGTGAGTCCTTGTGTGTTCCTTCCCAAATTCAATGACTCTAACGACTTCTGTGTCCAAGTTCTGATTGTTCCTAGAGTCCTGTACCACTCAGATGAAGAGATGTACCATCTTCTTGAGGGACCCAGCCGGATCCACAAAAGAGAAATAATGACAGGTATAACAATCGCAATGCTGCTCGGCCTGGGAGCAGCCGGAACGGCCATGGGTGTCTCAGCCCTAGCGACCCAGCACCAAGGACTGTCCCAGCTGCAAGAGACCATTGATGGGACCTGCAAAGGATCGAGAAATCCATCTCCTTTCTAGAGAAGTCGGTCTCCTCACTCTCAGAAGTGGTCTTGCAGAACAGGCGAGGCCTGGACCTCCTGTTCATGCAGCAAGGAGGCCTGTGTGCCGCCTTGAAAGAGGAGTGTTGTTTCTATGCAGACCACACGGGAGTAGTGAGAGACTCCATGGCAGAACTCCGGAACCGACTGGCTCAGAGACAGAAAGACAGGGAAGCCCAACAGGGCTGGTACGAGTCCTGGTTCAATCAATCACCTTGGCTAAGCACTCTGATTTCTGCCCTGATAGGTCCATTGGCAATGCTGTTTCTAACAGCTACCTTCGGACCATGCCTGCTGAACAAGCTGGTCTCGTTCGTTCAGAGCTGCCTGGAACGGACCAACATCCTGTTCGTAGGCCGATGACAGTTGCTGTGAATTCAACCAGGGAACACTGCCAGTCACAAGATTTTCTGAACTTGTCTGGCAAAAGCTTACTCAGGTTTTCCAAAACCCCTTTCCCTTGTAAAGTTACAACCTTATACCTCATTTTAGTACCTATGTATATGACTACCTCATTCATTTGTGAAAAAGGGGGGGGAGATGTGGTAGATAGGGAAAAGGCGCTGCGGAAGATCGCGCGATGTCACGGAAAGCCAGGACCCTTTGTTCCTCTAAGATAAGAGATTACCCTAGGAATGTGGCCCCACTAACAGTAATGCCAGTAACTTTCCATTCCTTACCCAGTACTTTTTCATTCCCTACTAACCATAGATAAGAAGGACAAACCCCCTTTTGACGTAGAGACCCCTTAGACTATAAGGCCCCATGAGAAGAAGTAATAAACGCCTTTTGACCGTCCACCATATTGGTGTCTGCGTGTGTCATTGGCCCGAGCGGCCCTGGAGAGTGGGCCGCCGTGCTGATCCTTAGAACCAGGTCGCCTGCCTTGATCCAGAAGGCAAAAGGTGCGATATGGTTTGACGTTTTTTGCTGGGACCCACTTAATTCCTGCACCTGTAGAGACAGAAGCAAACCCTTTGTCCAAAGTGATTAATCAGAAAGGACCTTCAATTGGTCCTGTCCCAGGGTATCTAATTAAAACAGAGGGATTTTCTTTCACTTTTGCCTGTGTGTTATTGTAAAAACGCCTAGAAATAGGTGGATCAGGTTCTGCAACAGAGCTGTTGAAGAAATTAAAACATGGAAATCTTTGTTTAACCTCATCTGTGGTGTGACCTCGACTCTCCCCTCTCTTGATCAAGAATGCGTTTTAATGTCTGATGTGTCCTCTCAGCAAATGCTTGGTTGTGGGAGAATGTGGAATACCAAGGATATGACGAACACCACAATCTTTAAAAATGTGGCCAATTTTTGAGATATATATGCAGGATCATTGTCAGTTTTTTTCTTCTTGGGGCACAGCCAGTGAAGCAAAAGCTCTGCTAAAAATGTTGACAGGCATGATTACCTGCTTCCCCTGTGTGAAGAGAAGCAAAAACTCCACCAGAGAATGTGTCCACTGAAACATGAGTATTGGTAAATTTACCAAAGGAAGGCTATTTATTTAGTGACATCCATTTGCCATAAGTGCAGGCTTTGCAAACCCCGTGGGTTGAACAACTCTTTCTAGAAACAGGAGGCTGCACAAGCTGACAGTCAGGGCAAGTACTAATGATAGCTTTAGCTTGACTTTTGGAAATTTGAAACATTTGCACAAGTGCTTGTGCATTTTGGTGAAAAAAGGCGTGACTCAGTTTTGCTTGTTCCAAAATGTTTGGCAAAGTGTTGGAAATAAGCACTGTCAGTTTGTCCGCTCTCGTGTTTCCTTCCACTAAAAATCTAGGAAGCGAAGAATGAGCCCTGATGTGAGAAGCAAACTGTGGATTAGCTGGTTATTGTAAAGTTGTAAAAAGCCGTGAAAGCCAATGATATCAAGTGTCATTACTAGGATTCTTTAGAACTGATCCTTCTATTCTTTTAACCACATTAGCAACAAACGCAGAATGTGTGAATAAATTAAAAGGTTGTGGGAAGAACTGAGAAGCCTGAACCACAGCAGCAAGCTCAACAATCTGAGGAGATCGCTCTACTATTTGAATATCTGATTCCCAAGTTTTAGTTGGGAACTTGGTTTGGTTCAACCAAGTAATGACTGATTTGTGACCTCTGCCAGATTCCATCAGTGAAGAGAGTTCCTGTGTTTAAAGGTTCTTTACTTAACAAAGGTTTCTCTCTAAAACTCAATTTTGCTGCAATAATTTGTGAGCCGGGTAATGAAGAGAAGCAATGTCTGCAAAATTTAATAATTATCGTTGCAAATCATCAGAATTTGCAGAATTTTGCATTGCCCAATCAAGATAATTCTTTTCAGTGGTAAATAGAGAACTGCAAATTCTTCACCTGCTAAACTTAATAACCTTGTTCTGGCCTTAATCAGAATTTGTGTTATCCTCTCTAAGACTGTGAAAATAGTCTTTGGAAACCTTGAGGCAAGAAAAACCCATTCTATTATCAACAAAGGATCTCTCTCAGAAGGGTCTGATTGAAAAATGACAGAACAAAGTTGCATCTTTCCTCCTAAAATTGCAGAAAAGAATGGCTTTTCTGGAATACAGCAATGAGCTTGTTGTCTTTGGAGAGCCTCCATGACCTTGTCATGCGCTGCACGAGCTTCAGGTATTAGAGTTCAGGAGAGTCGATGGCGCAGCTTCCTCTCAACAAATTAAAAAGTGGACCCAATTCATCGTTGCTGATTCCCAAAACAGGTCTGACCCAATTGATTTCTTCTAGAAGCTGTTGTAAGTCTTGCAGGGTGTTGACACTGGTCCGGAGCTGTATCTTCTGCAGTGTAATTGTTTTTTCAGTCATCTTCCATCCCAGATACTTCCAAGGTGGAACTTCTTGAATTTTGGCTATGGAAATTTTAAGTCCAGCATTTTGGATTTCAGTAACAACACTACGACAAGCTTGCTCCATCTCTGGCTTTGTTGGAGCTGCGATGAGCAAATCATCCCTGTAGTGTGAAATCACGGATCTTGGATACTTCTGTTGAACTGGAGACAAAACTTGTGTGAAAAAATATTGTCAAATTATAGGCGAATTCTTCATTTATAGAGGCAATGTTTTCCAGTGCTATCTCTGCATGGGTTCTCTTTGATTGATGACTAGAACTGAAAAGGCAAATCTTGGAGCATCATTGGGATGAAGTGGGATGTGGAAAAAACAATCCTTTAAATGAATGACAATGAGAGGCCAGTGTTTTGGGATCATTGATAAAGAAGGAAGTCCAGGTTGAAGACGTCTCATGTCTTCAGTCACTACATTGATCTTCATGTCACGAAACAACCTCCAGGAGTCCAACGTCTTCCTGTGGATGACGAATACTGGTGAATTTCAGGGACTCTTTGTGGGTGTGATGTGACTTTCTTGTAATTGCTCCTTTACCAATCATTTAAGGCTATTTAATATTTTCTCTGTTAAAGGCCATTGATCAATCCATATAGGAGGATCAGTTTTCCAGTTCAGCTTTCAAGTGGCAGGTTTTGACGTGGTTTACATCGCAGGCCCACCTCCAGTTCTGTTCCACATTGGGACAGGACATCTCTCCCCCAGACAGTGAGAAGCTTCTGAACAAGAAAAGGACGCACTATTGCTGTCTTTCCTTCAGGACCTGTAATGTTAATCATGGATGCACTTTGCAAACACACGGTAGCATCTCCAGTCCCTGTTAGGGAACCTGCAGGAGCTACTAAATCCCAATCTCTGGGACAAAACATGTGAGAGATTACAGTGACATCTGCACCAGTATCCAGCCTGCCTGTAATGTAAATTGCTTTACTACAGTGAGTCCAGCAGCAAGTCAATTTTGCTTGCTTGCAGTCCAAAAATTGCATCCAAAAGACTTCAGGACCTTAGCTTCCAAATGGCACAGACAGCATTGAATTCTCTGGAAAGTTGTTTTGCTTGGCTGTACTCATGGGTAGAAGAAATGCAATACCTATAGGTGTTTTTGGTGGAGTCGCTATAGGAACGTTACATGCAAGATTTAAATATATTGGTTTATTGTTAAAATCTATTGAAACAACCGCTGGAAGGACTGCAAGTCTGAAAATTTTGGTGCTAGCTCTGCCTAGAATCAAAAGCTCTTGTCTTTGCTGAAAAAACCTGATAATTCCAGTAGAAATACTTTCATACCAGAAATTATTTAAAAGGTGTATCAATTTTTGAGGGCGCCAATTCAAACCTTGTATGTGAGGGTATTGACCTGGGACCATTTGAGGGATGGTTGACTGAAGGATAAATGACTGAGGTACCAATGCCATTTGACTGGGTACTTGACTGTAAGGAGGTCGCTGCTTGTGTCCAGGTGCGGTGATAATCCGCGCTCTTTTTCCAGTTTAACGACAAAGCTTTGCCATCGATGTCCAATTGAGAACGACAGTACTTAGCAAGATGCTTCCCTTTCCTACACTGAGGGCAAATAGAACGTGGTTTAGGTTTGATGGTTGTTGTAGGACAATCTCTTTTCATGTGTCCTGCTTTACCACAAGCAAAGCCACAAGCCTTTTTATCAGAGTCCAACTGTACAGTACCAACAGATTTTTAGAAAATGTTTCTTTGTGCTTCAAGGGCCTTTTCAAGCTTTTCCATTTTTTGTCCCAAATTTTCTCCCAAAGCCTTTCCCAAATTATCTCCCATTGGATTCCTAACTTTTCTTAAGAATCTGCAATCAGCTTTCCAAAAGCACTGACTTGCACATTAGCAAGATATTTTGAAGACATGAGCTTACTGCAAGCTGTTAGCATCTCTGTTACACTTGGAGGCTGATCAGGTAAAGTTATGATAGTTTTTTTTGCATTCTTCCTATAAGTTCTTTGATCTCATGGTGAGAAGGAATTATGTATTGTGCATTTACATTGTTATGAGCATATCTTACAGGTAAGGCAAGGAAGTGTTTATTTGAATCCAAATTTTTTTCTAAATTTTGAATAATATTTGAATAATATCTAAGACCACTTAGGTAGTTGCAATGGAAGGTCTACTGTCGATTTAGACCGTGTTTTTTTTCCTTTTCATCACTCCTGTATCTGATCCAGAAGAACAGGTAGTGTTGTCACAGCAATCAGCTGTTCCATGAACCCTGCCAAAAAGCTCCAAGTTCCAAGGTTTGTTTTTACCCCAGCTGGCTTCAGCAATGGCATTGAAACAATTAGATTGGTTTGGATATTGGCTGAGTAAACAAACTAATGGCACATCCACAGCAATCAGTGACATGTTGACTGATGTTAAAAGTGTTAGACATTCTACCCTTCCAAATAGAGCAGCAATTGATTTTTTTAACTGGCACAAGGACAAGGTTGTGAGGAATTTGAAGGATTGTGTTGCATGAACCTGTCTGATCACTCTGAATCCATCCTCAAAAGCACACAAAAACTGAAATTAAAGAAGATGGTGGGTCCTGGTCAGATAATTTGTCCTAAGAATGGAGCTTTGCACCTTGGCTAAGGGAACTTTGCATGATAGGTCTCCATGTATGGGGTATTTTGGTAGTGATATTAATAGTAATACCTTGCATCCTTCAGTGTGTACAACGAGAGATGAACAAAATTGTCCAAGAAGTTTTTATCGCAAAAGAGAGAGAGGTAGGAAATGGATTCACAGACAGGTGCTCAAAATGTCACGGAGATGGTGGATGAAGGTATAGAAATGGAGGAAGGTTTTGAGTTAAGACCCTGGAATCGACAAGAGATTTTTGAACAATGACTTGTAACTATTGTCAGGCATAATTTATGCCCTTTCCACTGACTGGACCTTCACAGCATTAAATTGCTGTGTTGTAATACAGCAATTTAATGCTTAGTGCCAACAAAAACATGCTTTAGGCAGATAAGAAACAAAAATATTATAGTAAGGCCACAAAACGCAAGTAATAAATGACACAATTGGTAAGGTTTCTTTTTGGGTGAAGAGAGAGGGGGAATTGAGGGAATCCATAAAATTAGAGGGTTTTGGGAAACCTGCAAAAGGCAGGCCTCAGATACAGCAGAATTGTGAGTAGATCTAAAGCAACAGTCATGAGATAGGTCAGCAGAAAAAATTATTTAAACTGTAGAAAAAGCAAGGGCAAATAGAACAAGAAGCCTGTGTATTAATGCTTGTCTGAATAGCTCTCTAAGCTGCACAAAGTTTATCTAGCAAGATATTAGGAAGGTTGACGTTTAATAGTGGAGCTCTGTGCATTGTGTTTTAAGGCTTACATACAGGTACTGTATTTGAAATAAGCAAGCATTGTTTTAACCAAAGCTACATGTGCTTATGGTGATTGGATAGAACTAGTGTCAATATGTTTTGCTTTGTTTGATTTGTTAAGAAGATTATATAGTAAGTTGTAACCTTCTGATTTTTGGCCTGCTGCCTGGATTGTGAGCTGCTAGCATCTTCCCATTATCATAATCATGTAATTAGACTGATGCTGAAAAATAAACAGCTCTAGGCACTTTCCATAGCAGCCCTGTCTTGTTTGAAGTCTGTAAATCGCCCCCGGGCGGCGTCACTTGGCAGTAGTGTTGCCGCAGCAACTTTCCTGGGAACCCTGCTAGGAAGGGCTGGGGAGGAGAGCTCCAAGTTCTTGGTGACAGGAAGAAAGCCAGAGCCTGCTAACTCACATCTGGATTCACTAAATTGGATCTTTTTAGATTCATACAAATCGGGCTGCTCTCCAGCGGCAGACCCTGACTTTGTGATGCTTTCCAATGGACTGTGAGAGGTTCCACACTGTATCCCTGCCCGCAGGCATACAGCTGGAAAACTCTCAGGTCCAAGAGCAATCTCAGCATGCCTTCCCCCATGACCCCAGCAGCCAATGAGACAGGCTTCAAGGCTTCTGAATGAACTGTCTGTGCCTCCACAGCAACTTTCCTGAGCTCTCCCACCTCCACCCCATCCACCTCTCTGGGCAGAGCCATCCCTGCCCTGCTCAAGCCCTGGCTTCCCCCTGCCACCTCTGTCCTCTCCCCTGCCCGCTCCCCTGCAGGCAGAGCCAAATCCAAAGCCCCCCCACCCGCTGTAACCGGAGGCTTGGGAGCCAAAAGTGGTGAAAATCCCGGAAAGTTTTGGCAGAGGAATCTGTATGAAAAGAGTCCTCAGAGCTCCAAAGCCAACTGCCAGCCTGAGCCCGATCTGAGGGGGTGACTTCCTGGGAAGTGCAAACAGTGACAGGAGCGACTCTGCAGCCCCTCGGCCAGGCAGAGCGGATCCAGAGCCCCCCCTTGGCTGACCCCACCTGCACAACTTCAGAATAAGATCCGGCCGCATCTTTTTCAGAAGAGCAGCAGAGCACAGAAACAGCAGCTCCTCTTTTGCAAAGCCTCCCCAAACATTAATCTCCTGGACCAATTTGATTCCCAGCCTCCCTACAACATGTCCCATGACCACTCAATCTCTTGGAATGCAAGAAAAATCCCAAACACTCTTCTGGGAATTCTGGGGGTGGATGATTTCCCGGAGGAGTTGGGACCATGCCTGGTTGCAGCGTCAGTGACTCGGGGAATCCTGGAAAAAGCAGAGAACATGACCAAAGCTGGAAGCTGATCTGATTCCCCTTTTCCGGGCTTCGGGGTGCTGTCCACACTGCCTGGAGAAACCCTGGACATGCCAGAACACCCTGAACAAAATCTGAGATCCCCCCAGAGAAGGATGAAGGTCCAGCACCACTGAGAATTAAAGACTCAGAGCCAGGTGTTCTGTTCTGATGTTTGAGAAAGTCTCTTACAATCATTCTGACCAAAGCTCTCCATTAAAGCTCTGGAGACAGGCATAAGTTTGACCAAAGACTCTTCCTTTTTGAGAGAGACTAGATTGTGAATTTTCCACTTTATCTGGTCCCAGAAATCAAAGGTAAAATCAGACTTCAAGTCTGTATTTTGAGTATTCACTTTTTCCCAGATTAATTATCTTTTAGTTCACGTTTTGACATGTCCGAATGTCCTTGACCCTGTAAAATTGCCTCAAGCTATTAAACGACATCCCATTCTGGTTTAGAGAGATGGTTTCCCATCTCGTTGCCCCCGAGGTTGCTACTTATTACTGACAGGGGTATCAGCTACAGGCGGCGAAGGGGACGATCCATTCCTCCGTTTAACAGCCTGGGCCTCTGGCAATGGCACTGTCCATGCTCTTCTTTTTATTTTTATATTCCTCTAGCCTAGAAATCCTCCTCACTGAGGAGCAGCTTTCCCAAAACCCTCTGATTTAAAGGATTTCTACAATACACCACATAATATATATTTTAATATATGTACTGTAATAAATAGAATCTATGAAATGTATCCCTGATCTTTTTCTCAGCCAGCAGGCCTTTGCAGCGAGTTCTGAGCCAACGTGGGGCTCTGCTGTCAGCCCAAATCTGCGCTTCCCTTGCCCAGCCTGAGTGCAGGTGGGGCACGTGCTGGGCATGGCTGGAGATTTGCATGGCCAAAATCCTCCAGCATTTACATCTGCCCATGGCTTTGGGTAGCACAAATTACAACACATCCATCTCACTTGACAAATGGCATTTCTTACCAGCGCTGACCATTTCTTACACCAGCGCTGACAAAACAGAACTATACAGATCTTTGTTAAATTTTAAAAAAGTAATTTATGTATTTGTTACAACACACTATTTAAAAAGATACAAATAACAACTTCTGGTAACAAAAACTAATTTATTGCAAACCTCTAAAAACACTCATTACGCACAGAGATCAAGGGAAAATTAACAACTTAATGTATTGCATATTATGGCAAACATACAGCCCATATACAAATACGAAAATATTACTATTTGCCTGTAATACCAAGTACTCTACAAATAGAATTCCACCACTATACCACTCCAGACACATTTAAATAGAACTGAATACATAAATAACCACTACAATGTACATATGTGAATACAGAATAAATGTTACCTATTACATTCAAGAAGCAGATACATAAAACAAACCTATCTATAAACAGACAAACAGCAGTACCAACCTAAATATCTGTACAACTGCATCAATACAAATATACAGCAATATATCTGGATATATATGTAAATATTATATATATAGAAATACATCAATGCACATCTAAAAAAATATAAAAATACATATATACCAAAAGAAATACCAATATAGCTATTTAAAAAGACCAAAACTACATCAATACATCAATAGAAATAGATACCTACACAACCGTATACATACGGAAATCTAAACACAGATATTACAATACACATAAGAAACTGGATACATATACACACAAAGATGTGACTGAAAACCTGTATCTATACAGGTACCTATACGTACACAGATACACAATACATTCATAAATCTGATACCATATGTACAGAAATAAGCCTGAACAAATAGCTGGCTACTTATGTACAAATCCATATAATAATCCCTGTTCACATGCAAGTCCGTGTATCTTTAAACAGAGCTCCAAGCAGAGGGATCCCAGCTGCCCCATCTTCAAAGCCTCTCCCTCGGGCTCCTCCTCCCGTGCAGAGCAGCTCTCCTGGACAGCGACAGCAGATGGGGCATCTGGCAAGCAAAGGGAACACTGAGTGAGTATGGGGACCTTTCCCTTGGCAGCAGCTGCACTTCCATCAGGGAAGAGGAAATGTCAGAGCCTCCCCAGGAGGGTCAGAAGGAAAAGCAGCCGAGTGGGCCGGGCTGAGGTGAGCTGTTCACTTCTTTCAGGCATCCCAGTTGCTCTGAGGGAACTCCCTCATGTCACCTTACTGAACCACCTCTGCATTTACCAAGACTGCGGCTCCCAAATCAATCAGTATTTATGTCTCCAGCTGCTTGCACCAATGACAGGCAACGTCCTCTAACAGAGCTGGGGCACAAAGTTACCTTCCACAGGTCATCTGACGGGGCCTTGTGCTTCCTGTGCTGCCTGTCTTTCTCCTCACCTTCCACTTGGAATTTTTACAGCATTTCTCTTTCTTTCCCCTTGATCAGCACTAAAATGCACGTTTCTCTCCCAAGTTTGACTTTCTTCAGTGATCCTGTCAAGCCTTTTCCCAGAAGCTTTTATCGTGGAATTGAGTGTTAATTTCAGCAATTTTGGTGATTTTATGTGAGATTTATGCAAGTCTCCTGTTCATCAGGGCACCATTTAGGAAGGTACCAAGGGAAAAAGGATGTTTCTATATGTCAGTTCACTAGTGGAATATTCATGGATAGAGAGAGTGATTAGCTGAATTTTACATCTACTTGTAACCTGAGAGTGCAACAGGTGATTTGGGGAGAAATTAAAGCCAGATCTCTCCTTCTACCAGCCTCTTTTCAAATGTAAAATAAATAGAGCAGGGTGAAGAACTTTAGAGTTCAGTTCCTGAAGTGCCTTATGAAGGTGCTCTTAAAGTAACCGACATAAAATCTGGGCAGGCATTCCTAATTTCCAGACACTCATTGTCAATTTCATTGACTCTGAAAAGAGCAGAGATGTGCCCATCATACCTGATCAATCCATGTGGGGATGTTTTAGGTTCAGATTCTTTGAGGCTTTAGATTTTTAGGTCTCTAGACAATGCCTCCAGGAATCTAAATAGCTTTCAGAAACTAAACTTTTCTCCTTTTTTCCTCAGTCTTTGCACTCATGTGCACCAGAAACATTCAGTGAATGAGTTCTACTCTAATCCATCTCCAAGATGAATCTCCCAGCTGTGTTCACACTGGTGGCTCGTATGTCTCTTCTGCACAGTGCAATTTTAAAATCTTCATTCCTTATTATCTCTGCCCTTCTTTTTCTGTTTTAGCTTACAAATGCAAGTTTCTGAGTTGCCAGCACTTGCTGTGTCTGGCTGAGGATGCTGAGTGCTGGAGTCCTGCAGGATGGAGCCTTTTCCTGCAGGCAGTGACAGCTAGAAATTGGCCTATGACCTGTCATGTTGGGTTCCTGTCTCTCCTGCAGCCAAAGAGATTGCATTTAGGGATCCAAATCCAAGTGGCAGGAACCCAAATGCTCTTGAGTCACAGCTGCAGGCTTGAATCCACACAGGATGTCAGGGCTGCCCCACTCCTCTTTTGGTTTTTCCTGCAAATGCCACTGCCTTTTCTGCCTCAACTAGAAATACCGCAGCTGTGCCAAAACCAGCTAGTGGGTGGAATTCCAAAGGCAGTGTGCTCTGGGTAGGATGAATGAAGAAGAACCTTCCCCACTTTTGAACCGTTCAAAAGAAACCATAAGTGTGTCTTAGCACCAGTAGAAACACAACTGCTAACTGAGGAGGAAATGTTGAGTTTTCGGAGGGAGTCATGAAATAAACAAGGGCCAGGAGAATTCTTCTCCTGTTTAATGCCTTTATTAAAAGTGATCAGCTCAGGATTGGGTAGCTCGGCGGGGCTGCAGTCTCCCGTCGTCTCTCCCAGGGCGACTAAGAGAAGGAGGATATGCACAGCTCTGTCCACCAGGGGCAGAGCTGGGGATCAGATCCTCTTGGGAGCTTTTAGGGCCTGCTGATCCCGTCAGATCTCAGTTCGGTCCGGGTCTCCAGACCTCCCAGTCCTGGCCCGGGGGATCTCGAGAACAGGGTGAGGAACGACGAAGGTTTCCCGCATCTCTGCAGGCCCAGCGCCCTGCTCCTCACATCCAGACATCACTCCAGTCTCTCAACTCTTATTTGGCTCGTTGTTTTTGGGGTTTTCTCCGTGCAGTGGGGGACCCGTGCTGCATTGTGGTCTTGGAGTCACTTTGCATAACCCCCCCCCCACCTTCTCAGGTGTCTTCACTATGAGAAAGGTACAACTTAGCCTGGGAAAGGTCCCCACCCGTTACAGTCTCAGGAGAAGGGCCATTAACTCGCCCCAGCCAGGGCTTTTACTAATACAAAAACAACCATCAACAACAATGACCCGTGATTACAATAACAAAACACGCAGAACTTCGGCAGCGACAGTGATCTGGCTGCCTTTTTGTAACCTTTTCTCACAAAAAAATATTAACCGAATTTTTGTTCATAACAGTCCCCCCTCTTTTTCTTTGATCGAGCTTAAATTTTAAGCTCGCATCAACTCCCGATTTTTGTTTTGAATCTACTATAAATCTCTTGTGCACTTTGGTAATCATGGTTACTTAACCTTGTTACTTTCCTTGGTTTCTTCAGGTTTGTCTTCACGGCAAACACTATTTTACTGAAACAGATAAATTAGCATAGTAAAAATAGCAATCCTCCAAGTACACACACAGCGAGAAAAACTACCTTTTCCCACACATCCTTTTTGAAAATCTCCAGGTTCTCCCACCCACTGGGATCAAGTGTAGGAGTTTGATCTTCATTATTTACACATGCTAACCTTTTTATTTCGTTTGAAATGTTCTTAATAATTGAATTCTTTATTTTTAATACTGCCTGGAGCCGGATAACTTTGTTTAACATGGATATTGGGGTCCGAATTTGGCTTTTACAATTTTGGATTCTCTCCATTTCTATTTCACTGTGCCTGTTCTGTTTAATTTCTCCCAAATTATTATATATAGGAACTCCCAAACTTGATCCAGTTTCTTTGGGTAATAAGAAAATTGGTTTTATCACTCTAGCGGCGCAGCTGCCAGACAAGATCAAATCTAGGGGTTTAAGGCTCCCCTGAAATGTGTTCCAAAAGGAGTTGATCTCTTTTCCAGTATACTCATATAGATACTTGTAACAAACAATTTTTCTTACCATTTTCACCATTTCTTTGCTTTTTACTAGATCTGCTGAGCTTGTTTCAGCAGCATCACATTCAAAGCACAACCAGGCTTCCCCTGTAGGGCACTCTCCTGGGAGTGGCTGCCTAAAAGTAGCAGTATTGTATACTATCCAATACACTCTCTTATTTTTTTGATAAAAGACCAATTGGAAGAGGTTAACACAATCAGGGTTAGAACTGATGTGGACTCTCGACAAGGAGCTCACTTCCTTCTCACAGAGGGGTTGGTCACATTCATTGCACGGCTCAGCTGGGCTCCCCTGAGCACCACCAGCAAACAGAGCCATCAGTACTACCCTTCCCAAGAGTCCGGTATGGGTCATCTCGCACAGCCTGCCCACCCGGCCTTGCCTCTTGGGGAATTTTACTGAGGAAAAGCTTCCGAGCTCTTTAGAGTCCCTTTTACCCGCTTCTCTGGTTAAACCTCTCTTGGTCTGTTCCCTGCCAATTTTGGTTTCCCCTCCCAGGGGAGTGTTCCGTAGAGGATTAACCTGGAGTCTTTAGAAATAAATTGGGGAACTTAACTAGAATTACTTATTTACAGTCTTAAACTTTTTACCAACATAGTTTACACAGAACAGTCTTAAAACATTTTAAGCAATATTAGAACTCTTAACAAACAATTTTTTCCCACACAGTTCAGTCTTTTTGACTCTTCCTTCTGAGAGTCAACTTTAAATCCTTTGGTCCTTTTACCACAGTGTACTCAGGTGATTTAGCTTGTGAAGCAGATGAATCTCGTCCAGCACCGGGGGGTGAGAGTGGTGTGGACTCTGGTCCAATGCCAGAGGGGGAAGCTGATGTTGGATCCAGTCCTGTACCTGGGGGTGAGACTGGCCCTTTTATTCTTGTGATATGAGTCCAACCTTTTTTTTTGGTCCGCACAGCTGAATTTGTGATCAGGAGCACCTGGAAGGGGCCTTCAAATTTAGGCATTAATGTTCCCGTAGTCCATGATTTTATCAAAACCCAATCTCCTGGACTAATGTTGTGAACTTTTGTGTCGAGAGGGGAAGTTTGAGGAAGGTATCCTTTCTTTCTAAGTCCCTCCAGAGTTCTTCCAATTATTTCTAAATACTTTCTGGTAGCTTCTTCCCCTTCCAGATAGTCTCCTGTGCTATAAGGTGTTAACAAAAATGGCAGCCCAAACATCATTTCATAAGGTGAAATTCTTATGTCAGCCCGAGGTCTTGTTCTGATGCGCAACAGCGCTAGGGGCAAACACTTCAGCCAATTCATCTTTGTTTCTTCAATCAATTTAGTTAATACATTTTTGAGAGTTTTGTTCATTCGCTCCACCCTCCCAGAACTCTGGGGGTGCCACGGAGTATGCAACCTCCATTTCATTCCTAAAGCCTCAATTATATTTTGTAATGTTTGGGACACAAAATGTGGACCTCGGTCTGAGTCTATGGTGTTCACAATACCATATCTGGGGATAATATTCTCTAGGATTGCTTTTGCCACGACTTGAGCTGTTTCCCTCCTGGTCGGGAAGGCTTCTACCCAGTGTGTGAGATGATCAACTATAACCAGTAAATATCTGTATCCTTGCACTGGGGGCATTTCAGTGAAATCTATCTGTATGCTTTGGAAGGGTCTCAAGGCTAATTCCCTTCCTCCAGGTGCTACTTTTCTCATAACTTTCTGGTTCACTTTTTGACAAATGATACACCCTCTGGTAACAGCTTTAGCCAGGCTATATACCCCGATGCATAGGTTATTTCTTAGGAAATGATCACATAGTCCTTGGACTCCCCAGTGAGTTAATTTATGTAGTTCTGTTAGCACTGTCCGAGCCAGTGCTTTATTCAAAAACACCCGTCCATCTGAGGTTAACCACTCTCCCTGTTGTCCTAGATGTAACTTTAAATCTTTTATTGCTTCTAATTCTTCTTCACTAAATATAGGTTCCTCCCCTTTTTCAGGTGTCATTTTTGTCTTCAAAATTTTTACTGGATCTCCTGGTTCTATAGCTGCTTCTTTGGCTATCTGATCAGCCAGTCGGTTTCCTTTAACTTCTAAACTGTCTCCTCTTTGGTGCCCCTTTATATGGACCACTGCTATTTCTATAGGTTTTTGTCGGGCCTCTAGTACTGATCGGACTAGGTTCTCATGGGCTAAGCTCTTTCCCTTTGAACTTAAATACCCACGTTCCTCCCATATTTTCCCAAATGTGTGAACTGTCCCATACGCATATTGGGAGTCCGTATAAATGGTTCCCCGGTCCCCCTCCAGTAAGTCCAGTCCCCTTTTCAGGGCATATATTTCACAACTTTGGGCTGACCAGCTTGGGGATAGTTTCCCTTTTTCTGCAATTTGTAATGTTTCTCCATCTATAATGGCATAACCTGAAGCTCTTTTTCCATTTACTACTCTCGAAGAGCCATCTATGAATAAGCTTCTTCCAGTAGCTAGAGGCTGATCTTCCAAATCTTCTCTTACTTTTGTTTGGAGATAAACCAATTCTAGACAATCATGTTCTAAATTCTCTATAGGCTCTCCCATTAGGAATTGTGCTGGATTGAGGGCATTTGATGTGATAAATTCTAAGTCCTCTGTATTCATTAGTATTATCTCATATTTTAATATTCTAGCATCGGTTAACCACTGCGGAGCTCTCTGTCTCAGTACTGCCTTAAGATCATGAGGAGTATGCACTTTAATTTTTCCCTGTAAGGTCAATTTTTGATTCTCCTCTATCAGGATTGCGGTTGCTGCTACTGCCTGTATACAAACTGGCCAGCCTCTAGCCACTGGATCTAACAATTTGGAGATGTATGCCACAAGTTTCCTGCACCCTCCCCACTCTTGAGTTAATACTCCATAGGCTATACCTCCTTCTGCACTCACAAACAGGTCAAAGTCCTTCCTGAGGTCTGGTAAGCTTAGGACCGGGGCAGAAGACAATTTGTTTTTTAAGTTTTCCAATTGTTGATCATCTTCAGCTGTCCAAATTAGGGGTTCTGGATCCACTAGTTTATTGTACAGAAATTTCACACTCTGTGTGTATTGATCCAACCATAACTTACAATACCCAAACAAGCCCAGGAGTTTTCTCACATCTCTTTTCGTTTTTGGGGCCGGGAGAGCTAAAATGCCTGAAATCCTGTCAGGGCTTAGTTTCTTATACCCTCCCCCTATTATGTGCCCCAAGTATGTTACTTCTGATTGCACAAATTGTAGTTTCCCTTGGGAAACTTTTAGTCCTTTCTCCCCCAGAAAATTCAAAAGTTTAATACTAGTTTGTCTGACCTGATCTTTTTCCTTTCCTGATACCATCAGGTCATCAACATACTGCAAGATCTGCACTTCTTGTTCAGGGACAAATTGTTCCAACAAACTCTCTAAAGCTTGTCCAAAGAGATTGGGGGATTCAGTGAACCCCTGTGGTAATCGGGTCCACCTTAGCTGTTGCCTCCTTTTCGTACTCGGGTCCTCCCATTCAAAGGCAAACCAATCCCTACATTCTGTTGCCAGAGGACACGCCCAGAAAGCATCCTTCAAATCTATGACAGTGAACCAAGCATGTTCTCTTGGAATTCTGCTTAGGAGACTATATGGGTTAGGCACAACTGGATGTCTGGCAATGGTTCTTTTGTTGACTTCCCTCAAATCTTGTACCAGCCTATATTTCCCTTCAGCCTTTTTAACTGCCAGTATAGGGGTATTATGTGGTGACATGCAGGGTTCTAAAATTCCCTCCTGCAACAGTTGCTCGATGACTATACTTCACAAAATTGTCTCCCAATTTCCATACCTTGTGGTATTTTGTTGAGACAGGACTTATCTGCCCCTGTATCAACCAAAAATTCAAATTCTTCATTTAGGGGTCCCACTTCCAAATTTACCAAGGGCTCTTCTAGATGTTTCTTCGGGTCCCCTATAGTAAAAAGCCCTTGACACCCCTAGTCCTCCCCCTTAAGAATCCTTCCTAAATTGTCCTGTTCCTTGGCTATTGCCTCATCGAGACTGAGCTTTTTACAAAACCTCCTGATGTGTCCTGCCTCCCCACAGTAATAACACTGTCGTCCTCTCAAAGGGACTTCTTGAAGTCTCTCCGTCCTTCGTGCACCGGTCAGTACTGGCCTATCCTTGCCTCCTCCTGGTGGTGGACCTGCCCACCCTGCACTTTCTCTAGCTACAGCAACCATGATCTTAGCCTTGGCCTTTGCTTTATCTTCCTCCCTCCTTAAATACACCTTCAATGCCTCTTTTAATAACTCATTAATGTCCTTCTCTTGCCAATCTTCCATCTTTTCCAGTTTTCTCCTTATATCAGGCCAAGATTTGGTAACAAATTGGACTTTTAGCAGCATTTGACCTTCTGAGGTGTCTGGGTCTATTCTAGAGTACAACTGAAAGTTCCGCCTTAGGCGGTTAAGCCAGGCAGCAGGAGCTTCATCTTTCTCCTGTGTACCCTCAAATGCCAATTGGGTATTAGTTCCTTTGGGAACTGACTCTTTGATCCCTCGTATTATCAAAGACCTATATTCCACCATGGCCTTCCTCCCCTCCTCCTGGTTAGGGTTCCAGCAGGGCTCTGTTAGTGGCAATTTCTGTTCACCTGTTGGCACCTGGGGTCCTGGACTGTTATCTTTCTCCCAAATTCTTATGCCATCCGCCCTTATCATCTGAACCTCCTCTGGGGAAAATAATATGCTCAGGATGGAATTCATCTCCCCCCAAGTGTAGATATTTGGACCTAGAAATTGATCCACTTGGTTGGCTATGCCCACTGGGTTCTCAACCAAATGCCCCAACTCTTTCTTGAATCCTCTCACCTCAGAAGCAGTTAGGGGAGCATTCACAAAGCCAACACCTCCCGCCACTCCTCCCATAGGAACCTCTCTGAGGGGAAAGAGTCTCTCTGCCTTGGAGGTCTTGGATCTGGTGCTACAGTATGGCCCATCTTCAGGTGCCAAACTACTTTGAGGGATATCTGGGTTACCCTGAACGTTCTGCCCATCAGCAGGTGTATTTGCTGATAGCTGTTTATCGGGCGAGGAGGCATTTGTGTCCCAACTAGGAGGAGGTAAAGGGACAGCAATA
Source organism: Ammospiza caudacuta (assembly GCF_027887145.1). NCBI lineage: Eukaryota > Metazoa > Chordata > Aves > Passeriformes > Passerellidae > Ammospiza > Ammospiza caudacuta. The sequence continues at coordinate 7,727,197 of NC_080632.1, read as the reverse complement.
GGAGGGGGAGAGGGACCTGAGTAGATATTAAGCGGAGCTGGAGAAGGGGTGGAGAATGCAGCAGGTGGAGTAGGCACTTGTGGTGATGCAGAAGGAACTGGAGGAGATACTGGGTTCATCATAGCGGAAGCTGAAGAGGTAGAAGGAGGAGTTTGAGCAGGTTGTAATGAGATGCAGCCGGGGGAGGAACTGGACCTGCCATTTGAGGTGCTTGAAGAAGAGGATTATAAGGTGGAGGGGCAGAAGGAGGCAAATAATCCAGGGGGTCCCATCTTTTACTAGTTCTATCATCCCCTCCTTCATTCCCCTCTTTCTTCCTCTGTACCGTACAAATTCGCACCCCTTCATCCTCAACAGCACTCTTTAACCAGCAAGCCACATACAATAATTGCTCAGGATCAGTATCTCTTCAAGCTGTCAGATAATTATTTAATTGTTGGCACATCCACTTATCCTTTGTCCCACACCAAGGCCATCCTCCTTGCAACTCTAATTCTGGCCACGCTTCCATACAATAATGGATCATTTTCTCTTTATCTAATCCCTCCGTGGCCTCCATAGAATCCCATTTTACTAACAGTTCTCCTAAGGGACTACTAGGAGGTATATCCCTCAGTCTCTTGCCAGTCTTTTTACTATTACAACATCCCATTTTTCAGGTCTCAATAAAAAAAAGTCCCAAAGGTGCCTCTACTGACCGGGAATTTCAAAAACACCTTGTCTGAGGAGCTTCAGCCTCCTCCACTGAACTTCAAATTTCTGCCTGATGCTCAGGACTTTATACTGAAACAACTGCCCAATCTCTTGATTGCCCAACTTCCAAACGTCAGGTCTTACATCTATCGGGACTTGAACACATGAAGCCTCAGCCAAGAATCCGGGTCGTGCCTGACTCCCTCAGTCAGGAAAACAACTGCCTGATTTTCAGTTTGCCTAACCTGCCAATTTTTAGGCTTCACCGTATCAGGACTTAAAAGCAAACCGCAGCCTCCTTCGCTGGGGTTTGTGCCTGACTCCCTCTGTCAGGACTTACTTTGCCTGCAGGGCTTGTGAAACACCTGAATCCTTCTCGGGACTGACAAATCTTACTCGAATCCTTCTCGAGACTTACAAAAGTGCCTGACCTCCCTTTGTCAGGACTTTTGGGTGCGTGCCACTCATACACAGTAATTCACTCCGCACGCCCGGAGTGGGGGGGCCCTTTATTCCCCCTTGGGAGAGGACTCACTCACACTAATTCCACTTGCTTCCCCCTGTTCCTGGCCGCTTTTCTCGTGAAAAGCCGGAACCGCAGTACTGAGGGGTCCCTCTCACTTCGAAGGCCCGGCTGTCGGCCCGCATCTCACTCACACACACATGCGCACGTCTCCCACTCCCGTCACCGGATTTCTCACCAGTCCAGTGCTCCGGTGCTCCTCTGCGTCGCTGTCCTTAGCCGATCTCTCTGGTCCTGGTAGCCAGCTGTCCTCTGAAGATCCAAGATGGCCAGTCCTGAGTCCTCTTGCGGCGTGGCTATCCCGGACGAGACCCCAGCTGAAATAAACAAGAGCCACGAGAATTCTTCTCCTGTTTAATGCCTTTATTAAAAGTGATCAGCTCAGGATTGGGTAGCTCGGCGGGGCTGCAGTCTCCCGTCGTCTCTCCCAGGGCGACTAAGAGAAGGAGGATATGCACAGCTCTGTCCACCAGGGGCAGAGCTGGGGATCAGATCCTCTTGGGAGCTTTTAGGGCCTGCTGATCCCGTCAGATCTTAGTTCGGTCCGGGTCTCCAGACCTCCCAGTCCTGGCCCGGGGGATCTCGAGAACAGGGTGAGGAACGACGAAGGTTTCCCGCATCTCTGCAGGCCCAGCGCCCTGCTCCTCACATCCAGACATCACTCCAGTCTCTCAACTCTTATTTGGCTCGTTGTTTTTGGGGTTTTCTCCGTGCAGTGGGGGACCCATGCTGCATTGTGGTCTTGGAGTCACTTTGCATAACCCCCCCCCACCTTCTCAGGTGTCTTCACTATGAGAAAGGTACAACTTAGCCTGGGAAAGGTCCCCACCCGTTACAGTCTAAGGAGAAGGGCCATTAACTCGCCCCAGCCAGGGCTTTTACTAATACAAAAACAACCATCAATGACAATGACCCGTGATTACAATAACAAAACACGCAGAACTTCGGCAGCGACAGTGATCTGGCTGCCTTTTTGTAACCTTTTCTCACAAAAAAATATTAACCGAATTTTTGTTCATAACAGTCAGAAGGGGATCTTTCAAACCATCTTCCAAATGAGTTGATATTTCAGAAACTTTAATTACTTTATTTAATTAATCCTAGCCTAGAACCATATCCTACAAAACTCTACAACAATCCTACTCTAGAATCTGACTCTACAATTCTACTCAAAATTGGCTATGGAGGTAACATCTTGACATGATATGTTCTTGTCTCTTACTTCTTCTGGACTGAGTTGATGAGTGGTGCCAGGATGGATGCTGGCTTTGCTGTTGTTACAAATGGATGCTGTCCACAGGGAAAAAAAAACAAAACAAGAGCAATGAACCATGACTTTGCAAGCTGAGTGCTTCACAGGCTCCATGAGGATTCCTCTAGTTGCTAGAAAGACCCAGAAAGTAGAACAATGGGACCATCTGTTCCCCAATTGTCATGTGCAGGACCTGGCCATCCCAGGCAAATGTGGCCCAGAGTCCCAGGCATCTGTTGATTGTTATGTCTTCATCTTGCTGGGATTTTTGCCCTGCCAGTGCTGTAGAAATGGTGTTTTCTGTCCCTGGGGTTTCTTCCTTTCGGGAAAATCCAAGGATTCACATAGGTCCCTGCTTTGAAAGACACCTTGAGCAGTTCGTGGCAATGGACAACAGTGGACATGGAGCAAATGATTTTGCAATGGCACAGCTGAGCTGTGCCAAACTGCCTTGTGATTAGGCACTGCAGTAATTAGGAACTGACATTCCAACAGCCCATTTCTCTGCTGCCTTGGGGGCCAGTTACAGGACACGTGTAGCCACTGACATTTTGCCTTGTCCACTTTGTAACAGTGGTGTCTCAGCTATCACCCACAAACCTCTGACCACACTCTCTGCTGCTCTTTCTGTGATTCAGAAGAAGTAATCCAGCCTTAATATTCGGTGGATCCATCTTGGGCTATGGGCAGGGCTTAGGGCTTTTAGGGCACTTGCAGATCTCTCCCTATGTGCAATTGCCAAGTGCAGCACTGCAGGTGGCTAAGGAACTACCAGTAACTTTCCGATGGATTTGCTGGCAGCCAGAATCGAGAATTCAGGACTCTGGAGCTGTAGCCCCAAAGAGCAGGGAGGTGCTCTAAGGCACCACCTTTGTTTTAGCAATGGAGAGCGAGTGAGCGCGTCCTTGTCTGAAAGGAAGCGCTGCCCTGCGTGCCTTCCTTCCGGCAGCTGAGGAGGACAAAGTGCCAAATGTATTTTGCAGGCTGGCACCAGTCTGTGCTTCTTGTGCCTTTTCAGCACGGCTCTAGCCAAAGCTCCAGCCACAGCTCACACCAGAGGGGAGCTGTTGGGAAAGCCCCTCAAGAGCAGCAGAGTTGGCAGGGGCTGTTGACATTTACCTCTCCTTACAAACATCTCCAAAACTCCTAGAAACAAAAGAGAAGCAGAGAAAGGAGAAGCCATTTAGATCTTGCACTGAAAGCCAGCCCACACAGGAGATCTCTGCTGTAAATGTGTAAAATTTTAAAGGTATATTGAACATTAACAAAGGAATGAATAAGGAAAAAATGCAACATTGAGAGTCTCCATGACTAGCAGCCATGTGCTCATCTACAAAAAGGACGCTCGGCCTTTCATACCCTTAGCCCCTCCAAAAGTTTTGTCAGTCAACTCTTTCTCTGCTGTCCATTGGTGGAGATTACTTTCTTGTACCTTGACTGGAGGTCAGGTCTTGTTTCCCCCTGCCTGCTGGTCACAAGCCAGCCCTCCCCAAATGCCCTGACTACCAAGACGATTACAAAGGGGAGGGGAAAGAGGACTGTGGGAGGATATATAACAATATCATCACTACACATTTGAACATCCACATAACATCTACTTCTTAATTGTCAGAGCCAACCATTGCATTACTCATCTAGAACACACAGAACCAGGAGAAAAGGCATTGTTGGCATCAAGCTGAAATCTTTCCTAATAAATCTCCCCACCTATTTGCCCCTTTCTTGGACATGCCCAGGGCTCCGGTGCATGTACATCTGTGCCTTTCTTGCCCTTTGGAAGCAGTGGAACTGGCAGCATCTGCCCGCCAGCAGCAGCTGCTCCAAGCTGGGAACGCTGCTGGCGGTGCTGATTTCCAGAGGCTTCTGTGTGCCAGGGGAAGCCAAGGCAGGAGCGGGCTGAACGGTGCTGGCGCTGCTGCTGCTCTGTGCCAGAGAGCCCCGGCTGGGCAGGGCACGGTGCCCACTGCGCTGCGGGCTCTTTCTCCTGCCAGAGCTGGGCACACCTGGCAACAAGGCATGACAACTGGTGGGCAAGCCAAGGGCTTTCTGGGGCTGCTCTGCTCTGCACACACCCAGGACACCTGCAGCACAGAATCTTAGCCCTCAAACAGGTGAACCAGAGGGAAACAGCTGGAAAAGTTTTCATTTGGACCATTCTTACCTGCTGAACAGAAGTCTTCAAAATGAATGTTACCAAGCAGGGCCTGATCCCTGCTGCCTGCTCAGGGTTAGAAGAGAGGCAATACTTGATCTCAGCACTGGGTGTGTGGGGAATCACTTCCCTGATACGTGCACACCCAGCAATCTCACTTACTTGTTTGTATCCATGGATCTAAGACATTTTCAATACTTTTCTGAAACTCACAGGCTTAATATTCCCCCAAATTATTTGATTTACTGATTGATACCTTTTGACTTTCTGATACCTAAAGCACTTCTCAGAATTTACTGACATGAGTATAGGAGTGTCGTGTAGGTCCCTGCTGGCTTTTGTCACAAGTTCAAGAGGAGCCCCATGCACAAAAGAACCCAGGACAAAACGGGGCTTGCAAAGCAAAGTCATTCTATTAGTTGCAATAGCAAATAATGCACAGCAATCCCTGGATTCCTAAAAATCTGTGGAGCAGGAGAAGGAGGTGGAGCATGGTGCTCAGCAGCAGAGGAAGGTAGGCAGTGCACATTCAGGACATCCCCTGGATGAAAATGGTGTGCATCTCATCCTTCTCACCCTTCCAGCTCAGAACCAGGCCCTGTATCTCCTGCTCAGGAGTGGAATTTCCCAGTTACGGCATTGGCTCACACATGGTTGGCGTGTGAGACGAGGCCAATGAATCAAGGATTTGAAAGAACTGGAAGAGTTAAAATTTTAGCAAGATTTAGTTAGGGGGAAAGAGTATAGCAAGAAGAGTAGAAATAATAAGGGATAGTTAATTTTTTTCAGGTAAGGTAGGTAAGGCTAGGGTAATATATCCCTTGCCTGTCTTTACTATGTTTAAAGAAGCAGGATGGGATGCGGATTTCTTTGTGACAAAGAAGAGGACCAGAGCCTGCACCTGGGCCTTGAAACTTCAGCTATAGGCAAGAAGTGCAAAAGCCTGCCAACAGGTCATAAGTAAAGAGATCAACTTGAGGGAGATGTCTTGGCCTTCATCAGAAGGACACCATTCCCCACTTTAAAACCCACCAACCTATTTGAAGTGAAAGACTGCAGAAATGTGAAGGAACTTTGGACTCAATTATAATACATTTTAGTACAGAGGGGGGTACGCAGTGTTACCTAATGAATACGTGTTAGGTTTTTGGGAATTATATGAATGTGTACTCATTTTAGATGAGTAGAGAGCCAGTGATTCTTCACATATGTCTTTAAGAGACAACTCCTCCTGTGCTTGGCGCTGTAATAAACACACCACCTTCTAACTTCAACTGTGGTGAGTTCTATTCCACACCTCATTTGGTGACCACGGCAGGAACGCTTCTCTGCTCCAGCAAGAACAACCGCGCTGTGGACGTCTCTGGGCACTGCCAGGACATTCCTTTCCTGGAGGCACCTCTGGTCTGGGCTGTTCCTCATAGGGGACAGACAAGACTGCTGGGACTGTGGAGAAAGGGAGTGTTTAACTCTGTATAAAATAACCCGTAAGGAGAACACAGGGGAAGGGCTGTTCCTAAGTCACACAGAGATGTCCTGCTCACAACGTACGCCTGTACAGTTTGGGTTTGGGTCTGGCTGCCGGCAGAAAGGATTTGCTGTGTCAGTAAGGACCTGCTAGCAATTCTGGGTTTGAATTGAGCAAATGCTGTTTTATTGGTGCAATTTTTCCTGTGTGTTGTAATTGTGGTTGTGTTTTCAGTGTGTGAATGTTTGAGGGAGATGATGATGTGGGTGGATGCTGTTGTGATTGATGGTGTGTGTTGTGTTGAGAAAAGCGAGCACTTTGTCCCCTCATAAAGAGAGACTCCTTTCCCGGTGAGCTTGTGTGTGTGGACTTTGTAATTGCAGGGGTTGGTACTCCCTGTGACACCTGGTGCCTGGGTATATAGGGGGGTTGAGTGGTTTTTCTCCCTCACTGTGATCATTTGGGCCTGAATGGTTGTGTTTGGGGAGATTTTAGAATTTTGTTTGCAACAAGTGCAGCAATTTATGCAGAAAACTACAGTGTGGTGATTTATGTATGTTGACCTATGGTAGTTCCTTTATACCACCCCCCCTCCTCCAGGGTTACAAATCTCCTGCCAGAAGGTGGACACTCTCTTTCCTCTCCTGGACATCCTCGTTCCTCTCCTGGATGCTCCCTCTCTCTCCTGGAGTTTTTCTCCATTAAAGCTGTGCGACTTTGGTCCCGAGAAGAAAGAGCGCCTCTCGTCTTTTGCTTTGTCCTTGTCAGTGTCACTGGGGTCCAGAGCTCGCCAAACTGATCCCCCACGAGGCAAAAACCGACAAATGGCCCCACATGCAGAGCTCAAAAATTGGCAACATTTCTGATGGACAGGAGTGTTTGCCACACTTTTGGAATTCCCTATTCCCACACAGGTCAGGCAGTTGTTGAAAGGATGCACCACACTCTAAAACCCTTAAATGGTCAAAAAAGGGGGAGTGGCCCAAGCAACACCTCTGATAAGGTAGAGCAAAGCTTTAGATGTCTTTATCTTTTGAATAGATCATTTGTAGGACCTAATCCTCCAATTTTTAGGCACTTTTCAAACAGCACACAGGCAAAACTGAAAGAAAATGCTCCCGTTTTGATTAGAAACCTTGAGTTAGGACAAATTGAAGGACCATTTGCACTAATCACTTGGGGCAAAGGGTATGCTTGTATTTATTTGCACAGGTGCCAGACCTAAGTGGGTCCCTGCGAAGGACGTGAAACCGTCTCATACACGAGAGCGCACCGACAATTCCACCAGCAGGGAAATGAGCACGCAGACGTGAGTCACACGGAGAAACTACAGTTCATGCCAGACATTCCCTGTTCAACCTGTGAAACCTACAAATCCTGAGTTTGATTGCTGCTCTTTAGACTGTGAAAATTGTTTGTATCATAGAGCTCTTTCAGCAAAAGCATGGTGTCCGTTTTGTTCAAAAGAATTCTAAGATACCCAAATTTATAAAAACTGAAGGTCCGAGGGACAGTTTAGTGCCCTGAACAAGTGCTAAAAGATTTGCTTGAGAGCTGAAAGAGATGGGGAAGCTTTTGCCAAAAAGCAGCTGAACAGAAACATGGAGTTGGCTTAAATGATATACTGGCATTTGTTGGTTTTGCTTGCTTGCTTTTGCAGTGCATATATGCCTGTAGATCAACCAAAAATGAATGTTTACCTTGCTTTAGCCAAGTCAGCAGGCTCAGACACCATATGTTTGACCAATTTGAGCCCAGACAAACCCTTGGTGACCTGTTTGGTCGGTGTGCCAGTGCCAGCCAAGGAATGGCCAATAGCCAATCGTGACAAATATTGGTGTGAGGCTGCCAACGAGACCAATCCCATAACCAGCTGGCATCATTGGGCCCCTGATCTGCTTAGAGCACCTTCTGAACCTTAAGAATTGGAATTCTTGGTTCATTTCTAATGGAAATTTGTGCTGCCTTTCAGTACCAGGGAGATCCACAGTTAAATGTTACTCCCCATCATCCTGTGGACAGATACTCAAGTTTGTGGTGCAATTGTACTACCCCAGTGTCCCCTAAGGGTGAAACTGCTGACAAGCAGATGACCTAGATGAATCCCCACGACAATTAGTAACAGAATATTGGCTCATTGGTGGAGATGAAGCCTGACAGGGAATCCCTCAAAAATTAAGGGTGGCCCATCTAGCATCAGACAACTCACTGGGATAGCACCTATCGTTAAAAAAGCCATCAAGAGAAAACACAGAGAAAAAAGATTTGCCCATCATTATAAAGAAAAGTGTAATAGCAATTTCAGACCTAGGGCCCTGCTAAATGAGTTACATCAAATTTATTTCTGCATCCACTTGCCTCGGGTGAGGCATTGAGACCGTTATAGCAATTGGGGTGTTGGCTGGAGAAAGAAGACAGTGCTACTTGTGTTGCAATTATTGACGTGATGACTGATGTTAGTGTTGTCAGACATGCAACCTTACAGAATAGAGCAGCAATTGATTTTCTTTTACTGGCACATGGACATGGTTGTGAGGAATTTGAAGGATTGTGTTGCATGAACCTGTCTGATCACTCTGAATCCATGCAGAAAAGCATACAAAAGCTGAAAGATTTGACAGCTCCAAAAAAGGAAGACGGTGGGTCATGGTTAGATGATTTGTTCCAAGGATGGAGCTTTGCACCTTGGCTAAGGGGAACTTTGTAGAATAGGTCTCTATGGATTGGGTGTTTTGGTAGTGGTACTAGTAGTAATACCTTGCATACATTGGTGTGTGTGACAAATGATGGACAAAATGATCAAAGAAGTTTTTATCACACAAGAGAGAGAGGTAGGGAATGGTTTCACAGAGAGTTCTTGAAATCTCACTCAAATGGTGGATGAAGGTATGGACATGGAGGGAGGTTTTGAATTAAGACCTTGGAACAGGCGAGACTTTTTTGGAACAATGACTTGTAATTGCTATCAGACATGACTTTTGCCCTTTGAACTGACTGGACTTTCACAGCATTAAAATTGCTGTGTTGGAGTGTAGCAATGCTTAATGCGAGCAAAAAGGATGATTTAAGCAAGTAATAAGCAGGTATGCTGCAGTAAAGCTATGAAATGCAAGGTAGTTAATAAACGACATGGATACAAAGGTTTCTTTTTAGTTGTACTGAGAGGGGGAATCGTGGGAATCCTTCAAATCAGGGGGTTTTGGGAAAGCTACAAAAGGCAGAGCTCAGAGAAAGCGGTTGGAGCTAAGCAGCAGCCATAGGATTTGTCAGCACAAGAGTTATAGAAGTAGAAAAGTAAGGAGAAATAGCAAAATGGCCTGTGTGTTAGTGCTTGGCTAGAATAACTCGTTAGCCTTCAAAAAAGTATCTCTAGCAAGATATTAGGAACTTCTCAGCTTAATAATGGAGCTCAGTGCATTGTGTTTTAAGGCTTACAAGCAGATATTGTATTCAAAAGAAGCAAGCACTGTTTTAACAAAAGGTACGTGTGCTTATAGTGGTTGGATAGAACTACTGTCAGTATGCTTCTGCTTTGTGTGATTGGTCAAAAAATTTTTCAAGTAAGCTGTGCCATTAAGTTCTTTGCCTGCTGCCACAGATGTGAGCCGCTGGCATCTTCCCATAGTCAGACCCAAGTAATGAGACTGATGCTGGAAAACAAACAGCTCGAGGCGCGTTCCTCAGCAGTCCCGTCCCGTTCGTGATTTGTACAGGGACCCCCGGCTGGCAATAGTGTATAGATGTTAAATTACATCCATGATAAATTAATAGGTATTGTTTCATTCATTTTGATACTTTTTCATTTCATATAGATTTATATATTTTATTTTAATAAAGATTTGATTTCTTCCTCCAGCTTGGGAGAGCGAAGAATTACAACAGTGCAAAACCTTCTGCCCACACAGCAGTCAGCCCCCAGGCGTGTGCATGCACACCCACCCACTGTGCTTGCTCTTCTCAGCATCTCGGGGCTGCTGTTTGCACAAAATTGGGATGAATTTAACTCAACAGAGCCACGGCTGGTGTGTCCAGCTTGTCATGAACACTCATGTGGCAACGAACAACACAGAGCTCTCAAATCACATGATCACAGGTCATTTCATTCCTGCTGGGCACTGAGGACATCTTAAAAGTGCCAAAGACACAGAAAACGGGGTGGAAAACACTGGCATCATGGTACTGCTGGTATCCTCATGAAGGATAATCTCTTGAAAATCTTAAGGTGGGAGCTTTCCAAAAACTAGGAAAATTGCTCAGCACTGGCTGCCCAATTGTGAATGGTTTTCTTGACTTGGCAAAGCAGGGGTGTTAACAATGGACTCCGTCCTTGGTTCAAATCACCTGCCCTCACCTGCAGACAAAAGCACCACCACCAGCAGCAGAAGCTACTTCAGTCAATTTTCTCAAAAAGCTCTGGTAAATTTGGGAGAGGAAAAGAAAACAGATCAGACACTGGGGATTAATGACAAGACTCTGAGGAACAGTTCCAAAGCAAAGGGCAGCAGCTTCTCTCTGGGCCCCTCCTTGTGCTCCAAGGCAGCCGGGCTGCCTGCCCTGGCTGCCCAGGACCCTGCGCCCCGCGGGCTCTGCAGAGCTGCACAGCGGGGAGGCAGCTTCGGGCACCTCAGCCCCTGGGCAGGAGTGGCTGCTTGCCCTGCAGGGCTGCCTGTGGGCAAAAGCAGGGTGCTGGCCTTCTGCTCTTGGCCCTAGCCTGGCCTTGCAGGGTAATCCTGTTCCCTGTCTCAAATGTGCTAAAGACAGACTTGTTTGTTTCCAGCTCTTCACAGCATTGATGTGCACTGCAAAATACCAAAGGACTAAGGCCTGAACAACAGACCCTGACTGAAGCCTCCACAACAGGACCCGAGCCAAAGCTGCTCTCCAGATGATCTTTCCAACCCAATGTTCTATGTATCTGCTCCTTAACCAAGTATTAGTGTCAAATATATTGTTGCCTCCATTCACTGGTGAAGCATGTCTGCATCTTTCTGCATGAGGAAAATGGACAAGGCCACACCTGGTCTTGGTTTCTCCTTGAGCCCTGGGCAGGCTCAAGGAGAAAACCAAGAGGAGAATGAAACCAGCTGTGCCCCAGCAGAAGCTCTGGCACATTGCTCGTCCAGCACTGTTGGAGCCGGGCTACTCTCACAGCGCACTCGGGAGCCTCGTGGCCGGCAAAGGTGGAGGCACCGCAGCATTTCCCGGTTCCCGGCCGTGGCTCTGCAGGGCTTGGCTGGGACAGCTTCCCCCAGCTGATGTGCAGCACTGGATGAAGGGGAAAGCATTGTGGTACCTGGTGATGTATCTTCCTTAATCACCAGAGGCACCCTTTTGTAATAATGCTGAGGTGCATTGCTTAGCTTATTCTTTCCTGACTCTTTTTTGCACTTTTGCATTACAGAAAATTACACTGTTCCTTCAGATGGTGTCTGTGTCTGCATCTCTGACCCTCCCCAATATCAAAACAAACACACAGCCAGTTTAGCACGAGACCTGCCTCTCTGCCAGCCCATCTCTTGGCAAACACCCCTGGCAGCCATCTCCACAAATGAAATTCCCACGTTGCAACTTCCTTTTCTGCAGGCAAGTGAGAAAAGAAGCCACTCCCAATTCTGGACAGCTCCGAAAACCAGCTGCTTTCAGCAGTCACAACCCTGAAATATCAACCTCCTTCCTTAAGCTGCCACAGGGAGCCCCCACCAAGATCGTTTTGTCCAACGATACCCACAGAAGAGCTGGAGAAGGGAGCAGATTGAAACACAACTGCTTCAGAGTTTAAACCTGCCTTTATCAAATGAGAACACACCAACCTGTCCCAAAGGGAAAGCAGGCAGGAATGAGAAGCTCCTCTCCCACAACAGCAAACTCTGTGCTTCCTTCTGTTCCAGCTGAAGAGTGGAGGCCATGGGCTACACCTCACTTTGGGAAGGAGCCCTGGGAATTAGCCTGATCTGGGAGGGCAAAAAAAGGAGCTCTCCAAAAAGCAGGAAAAGATCCTCTGGAAGGAATAGATGATGACAATATTTCTGCAGAAAAGCGAAAAAAAGGATAATTGAAGCATTTCAAAGTGCCCAGACTGAAATTTATTTGCCAGTACGACAACCCCAAAGTCTCTGTGGTGTGTCAAGAAGCTCAGGAATGAACTGCAAGGCTTGGATAAACATCATTGGTGTTGTTAGCCTTAAGAAACACATAATCCCATAAGCGATTATATGCAGGTGCTTTTATTAAGACCTCTGGGTTTCAGGAGTATTCAATTCAAATCTGACTCCAACCATATATTTGAGATGATCATGCTTTTATGTTCTATCGTTACATAACTTCCATGTTAATTATTACACTTCTATTGTTCTATTGTATACATAGACTTCAGCCAAGCATAGCCCTCCCTAAATTTCCAATATAACTTTTCATGATTCTTCTCATGACTATATAATAATTATTTTTAATTACTAAACAATCATCACATCTAACAATTATATAATTTTTCTTACTGCTTATGCAGGTTGATCTGGGAAAACACAAAGCCTAAAATTTTCAGATTCAATCTTTTACATTTTCCAGGGCTCCACTATCAGTGTCTGTCCCCCAGAGCACAAGCAGCTCCCCAACAAGACTAAGGGACAAAGCTTCCCCCTTAAACTCCCCACAGCAGCTCTAGGGAATCTCTCTCCATTGCAAGATCTCCTTTGTCAGTCTACAGTGACAGGAGGCATTTGCATTGGAGGCATTTGCATTGGAGCTCTCCCCAGATGGGGGGAAGAAAAGGAAAAGGTGATTCATGAGGAAAGAAAAGGGCAATGCTGTTTGGGAAGACACCAGTGCACCAGTGTGAGTTTGCTACAACTGTAGGCCAGAAATGCTTTGAAGAAAGCAACATCCATCCATGGGGCAGCACTTTGGCTTTGATATCCATGCTGACAAAATTGCTGCCCCTTCCTGCTGCTGTAGCTGACTCCAAATCATGAGAAATGCGCCAACTCTGCCAAACACAGGAGGACATGCTGAGATGAAACCAGCTAGTCTGCTAAAACGGAGTCCAAATTAATGTTTTCTAAGTCCCACTTTTCATCCTTTCTGCAGCCAAGCCAGAGCAATGTCCTTCCTCTCTGTCCCCGATGGTTATCCAGGCATGGGATGCAGCATGTGGACAGAGCCTGTCACTGCTCCCAGTGCCCTGCCCTGCCCTTCGCTGCCTGCCTTGCCCTTCCCTGTCCTGCTGGAACCTGCTGTGCTGTGCCGTGCCGAGCCGAGCCGAGCCTGGCCAGCGGTCGCGTATTTCGGGAATGATCCTCCCCTCTGCTGGCCGTCAGCGTAATGAACATAGCACTTTCTAACTTTGACTAGTTAGAGAGTCTTTGTCGGTGATTTTCAGTTTTAACAATGCAGGGAGCTTTTGTTTTCCCTGACAGAAGCACAGTTGCTGCCAAGGGAAGCACACCCAAAGACCAGTAGTGACCCAGCCTTCCCTTTGCTTCCCTTTTCCTTCCCTCACTGCTACACAGTGCTCTCATACCATGACCTCAGTGCTGCCTCACCCGAGCATTTAGAGCTGCCTCCACGCCATTCCAGGTGAAGTGCAGGTGCTCACGATTCTGAGGTTTTCCTAGCTTCTTGGGAGAAGGTGTTTGCTTCATCTGGACTTCTTGGCGTTTCATCAGAGGAGCCAGGAACAGGCAAATTTCATCTCCACTGTGAGCTCTTCATTCTGCTTGTTCCCATGGAGCTTAAATGCCAACCTGAGCTCATCGTTCCTCTGGTACCCATAGACCATCACAACCCTTCCCTGGCCTCTCCAGAGAGGAGCAGCTGCACATCTTCAGAGCAGCACTTGCCAGCCCGCAGCCCATCAGGGAGGGAAAGAGCTTCTGCCCTTGCTTTCCAAGCAGCTCCTGGTTAATGACCCTTTCAAGTGTTTTCCTGCAGTGCTCTATCATGGGTAGATCTCAAGGGAGAAGCAGGTAGAAAGTGTCAAGTCGCCTAGGAAGGGGGACCTTGAAAACAGAAAGATTCTCTGCCTCATTTTCCTGTCCTCGCTGCAGATTTGGAGGGTGTTCTGGATATTTTATAGACAGACTCTCTGTAGGGGTACAAGGGCACGGTGAAAGATATTGCCTAACAAGTGGTCAGTGTTAGGTGCACTCTCCTCTTTCTTTGAATGAAGCCAAACTGGGACTCTGATAGGACATTGCAGATGTTTAAGACTGTCTGCCCTGCAAATCAAGCCGTGCCATTGAAATGAGCTCTGTGTGCCCAACAACAGCTGCAGCTGAAGAATATGGCCTCACCCTCAAGGCTGTTTATAGAATAAACTCACAGTACAAGTTTAGCATGCATGTCTATAGATCTGGGCTCTTCCTGGGTGAATCCATTTTCTGTGGTCTTTTGTGATGAGAAACCAAATGTAGCCAAATCCCAAAGCTGCTGGCAAGACGCACAATGCTGTGATTCTAGGGTGTTTGTGTGTGTGTGTGTCTCTGTGCGTGTCTATATCAGATTTCCAGTCCATGCTTTAATCTATGTACATGTCAATTTGGATAAATATTTTTAAGAGGAAGAACTCACTCCTTCAATCCTCTGGGAAGTCTGAATACATTTCTGGAACGGAGGTTGCTGTGTGCTTCCTGTGATGTTTGATCCAAGGCAGCACTAGAGCTCTGCATCCCAAAGACACATTTTGGAGCCTGACCAATGTGTTTGGATTCTTGCAGCCAGGCCAGACACTTCAGCCCCCAGCACTCCAGCTGCCAGCGCAGGTTCTGCAGCATGGACAGCCACAGCTGGCTGTGGAATACTCCTGGGAAAGAGGAATTGCCACCGCCAGTTCTGGACATGGTGTTTGAGACACTGGAGGAGATGTTTTCTCCCTCTGCTTGGGCAACTGCATTGGGCAGGGAAGAAAGGGGCTGGACTGAGAACTTGTGAATGTTGTTGCATGGCTGAGAAGGAAAAGCTTCTTGAGTTCAGCTGTGAATGGACAAGGAAGTATTTGCCTGGTAAAGCATGACTTCCTAAAGAAGAGGGAATGAAAATGTCATCCATGAGTAAGGATGGAAAGGTGTGAGCCTGTGTTGGCCAAGTTTGGGTGCTCCTTTTCCTGGGAAGAACCCCTGATGCAGGAGCATTTGTGGTGAGGAAGTGGAAGCTTTGTAGGTTCTAAGAGGCTTTGTTTGATGGGAAAGAAGAGAAGAGTGTTTGGAGAAGTGGCACTGAAGGCCCCGTGTCCCATGCAGGGAGGGGCATGCCAGCGGTGCCTCTGTTGCAGCAGCAGATGTGGGCTGTGCCTCTTTTGGGTGGGAAGGCCAAGGCAAAGCAAGGGCTGGGCTGCTGCTGCTGCTGTGTGAGCCCTGCCATGCGTGTGGGTGCTCCCAGAGCCGTGGCTGGGGCTGGGCGGCAGCTGCAGCTTTCTTGTCCTCTCAGTAAGCTGCTGCCTGCAGTCCAGTTTCCATCTGCGGAATCCTCAGCTGGGCAAACTGGCCAGTCTTGCTGTCCATGTTGCAGAGCTCTTTCCCCTTGCTCTTGGGCATCTCTGTGGGAAGAGATGTGTGCTGCAGCCTGGATGAGACTTCTGTGCTCAGGGCTGTGGAGGAAGGAGCACATCCCTTTGCCAGGAGCTGGCAGGACTCCTGCTTAGCAACCATTCCATGTGTTCAGTGTCACCCCCATGTTCAACACTGTCAGCTCTGACAGCTTTTGGACTGTGTTTGAGAAGTCAATTTTTCTGACTGTTGAAGGGCTTTGGGTCCCAGAGTTGTTGTTAGGAAGAAGGGATTAAGTGTGTGAGCCATGGAGTTGTTGGACCAGGTGTTTTGTGTAAGTGGTGAGAAGGGTTTCTTCCTTTCTGTTTCTCTTTCAAGGGCAATATTATTGTTGCCCCTGAGTCTTCAGGAGGGGAGCCTGTGGGCAGAGCTGCAGCAGAGGGAGCTTTGCCTGCCACCGAGAGCTGCAGGAACAATTCCCAGGAGCCCGAGGAGCTTGGTAGGGACAGAGCCCCCACTGGTTTAGAGAGGGGTGAGATGGCTGCTCTGAGCCTGCCTCTGGCAGTGAGGGAGATGAGAAGGGTTGAGTTCCTGTCTGCAGGCTTGGTGCTTCCTGGTGCCTTGAGTTCAAATCCTGCACGGGCACAACCTGCCTGAGCCCTGCCCTCCACGCTTCTCCAGAGGCTCTGACACTGAGTCCTCTGCTGGGGCAAGAGAGCAGGGAATAAACCTGACCTGGTGGCAGTTGTGTCACCAAGCCAGGTGTCCCAGTTTTGTGCTGATGTCCGTGGATAAGTTTGCTGCAGGATGTCAGTGCTCTGGAGGCAACCCTGAGTGACTCTTGAAGCAAGAGAGGAAAAGCCCAGCAAAAGGTCAGTGTAGAAGTCGGAGCTTTTTGTCTCCAAGCATTAAATCCATGTAGTGCCAGTCTGCCAATAGCTGTAGTGAGATACATTAAAAATACAAGCAGCAGAAGCTCTGAGGCAAGGAAATCATTAGTCACAGATCCAGGAGCTCAAGGAAAATCTGAAATCACCCCTTAAAGTTAGTGAGAACTAAAGGAGAGAGAGAGCACTTGGGGTCCGCATCCTTGAGCAAAGCTGGTGCTGCCTGCAGTCCTGTTAGGGAGCTCTTTCCTTCACAGCTGTGAGAAACAGAATTCACTGCTTAGAATTATAAAATGTATAATACTAATAGGATAAAAAAAGACAATATTTGCAGCACTGTGGTGCTCGGGGCTAACACCCAAACAACACCTGGTGCTAAGTGACAGTGTTAGCTTTATGGTGTTACATTGCTGAGAGGCAAGTATATTCATGTGTTTCATGAATTTTTCAAGCATTCTTGGGAATTTTCTGATGTTTTGGGAACTCCTTAGTTTGATTGCTTCGCACTCAGTTTTACTGCATGACATCCTTTGCATCAGGTCAACATGTATTATTTCTGCTTGTGTCTCCTGATGTTTCACACCCTCTGATAAGGCTTTAGTAGGTTCTCCCTAAATTTCACATGGTATTCTCTAATTGTCCTCTGGTGCTCTGGTTTGTGTCCCAGTTATTTTATCACTTGGACAGGTTGGTCAGTGGACAGCCTTACACTGATTTTAGTTACACACAAGCCTTTTTTCCAGTTATGTTTTGCTAGGGTCTATAACACAATACATTCATCACACAATTGTTTCCATAAGTGATGCATAGATATTATATTCATTATGCTACTGTTTCTATGAGCAACACAGTGCTGATAGATTCTATTATATTACAAGCAGCTACAAGAGTTCTAACTGATGCTATTTCTAAATACTTATAATCACTAACAATGCCCATAAGCTAATACATAAATGCCTAAGCCAAAATTACCCGGTCATTTGTCACGGAGCTGTTCATCCCAGAGCTGGCGGTTGTTTTGGAGGAGCTGTGGCTCACTGCAGAGGGCAGGTTGTAGATGGCAGGGAATGGTGCTAGTTGATAACTCAGCTCCCAGCACCTTCAGCTTCAGCCATTTCAGTGAGGACTGAGGTGTCTCTGTCAGCACAGAGAAAGAACCAGGCTGGGCTTCTTTGTGGCAGCTGGGTCTGTCTGTGTTTCAAGCTCTCATGGGTGCCTTGGCCCTGCGAAAGTGTCCCAGTACACTGAGGGCTTTCAGTGTATTGGGATACTTCAAAACTTCAGAAGTTATAAACTCTTGGAAGGAGTCTGGCTCTTTGAAGAGCAGGCTTCAAATTGCCAGTGAGATTTTTGCCTTTCGGCTCATCTTTTACAGACTTTGATAGAAGGACAGTTACTTCCAAGAGGACAAATGATGCAGAGAGGCCAATATTGACCCAGTGTTCCCTTTGCTTCCCAGACTTCCAGCTAATCTGCCTTGCCAGGAGGGGTGCCCTGCATGGGAAGAAGGACCAGAGGCAGAGCCTGTGAGCATCAGACGGGTGGAATCCCTTAGTGTACACATATATTTATAGATTTCTACAATTCTCTTTCTATATCCATATAGCTGCATTTATAGATTTACAGAGGTGTGTTTATATGTGCATATATATACATCTATATAGTTAAATTGATCTCTATTGTTCTAGATGGGATAGACTTAGTTACATTTCTAGATTTTGTGATCTACATTTATACAATTAATAGAGTTACATTTAGATGCCTACATTTAGACACCTACATTTAGATGCTTAAATTTAGATGCTTAGATATAGATCTAGAAATATGCTGAGTTATTTAGTTAGAGGTATGTGGAAGTTTAGATGCATAGATTGAGCTGTGTAAGCCTAGGCTGCATTTTTACCTCTTTCCCCCCTCGGCTGCTTTTTCACCTCTTGCTTTTGCCCCTGTGCCCCCTGTGTCCCCTGTCCCTGTGCTGGGTCCGAGCTGGCGGCCGGTGCGGGCGGAGCAGCACTTCCAGCCCCGGCTGTCCCTGGAGCGGTGGGAGCTGCCGCTGGCCCCAGGCACTGTCCCCTGAGGAGCTGCTGAAGGACGGTGAGACAGAGGGGGCTGAGGGGGCTGAGGGGGCGGTGGCGCCAAAGGGACGCTGACCCTGAGCTGCTGCTGGGGCTGAGGGCTGTGGGGCAGCTGAGGGCCATGGTGGCCCTGAGGTGACAGGGAAGTGGCACAGGCTGACAGACCAAAACTTCCCATGCATTTCTTCATCAATCTGCAGAAATGTTGGGTAAACAATTTGCTATTCCCTTTACTGATGCTTCTAGTATTGCGTGATCCTGTCCTGCCCGGTCAACGAGATGGCATTGGTTTAGGCATGGTGTTAGCCCTAGGGGTACTCAGCCCTTGCGGTTATGGCAAATGGATGTAACTCATGTAGAAGAATTGGGTCAGGAAAAATTTGTACATGTTTGCATTGATACCTATGCTTGTGTTTTATAGGGTACTCTCTTAACCGGTGAGACGTCATGTTGAGAAACATTTGTACAATTGCTTTCCTATATTAGGTATCCCCTTAGCAATTAAGACTGACAATAGTCCTGCTTCGTGTTCCTTAAGATTCAATTTTCTGTAATTTTGGGGTATTTGACGTGACACTGGTATTTCTCACAATCCTACTGGACAGGCAATTATTGAGCGTGCCCATCAGATGTTCAAGGACATGCTGCAAAAACAAAAAGTGGGAACTCCAGGGTTATCCCTTGAGGAAAAAACAGCTAAAGCCAATTTTGTGCCTAATTAGCTCAGAACAACAGGAGATAGGGAAGATGCACCTATTCTTGTGCATCATGCCCTCACAGATAATCCAAGGGAGGAATTGCCTGACGGCATTCAGGTCATGTTCACAAGTCCAGGACAGGGGTGTGGCAAGGACCAGCTACAGTCAAATGAAGAGGAAGAAGTTCTATGGGCTTACTTACAGATAAAGGCATTTGTTGGATTCCAGCCACGTGGACCTTCACTTCCCTCACAAGTTGTAAATCAGATAGAAAATGCTTGATATCTGCATAGTTGTGCATGTAAGCCATGGCTTAAAGTTCATTGTATCAAGTGTAACTAAAAAACTTGGCGACAAGTTTGTCAAGAACATAATTGAGCAGTGGTCCAAGGGAAAAGCAAAAATTTCAGCCTACCAACCTAATATGCAATAACTGCTCTTACACACTTAACACTAGTACCCCAAGAATGGCATTAGCTAAATTTTTAAGGCATAACTCAAGAAGATATCAGAGTTTTCTCTAAGATGTATCTTTGATAGAAATATATAAGCAAAGATTGTTACTGCAATTGCAGTTTAGACTTGCTTTAATTGCTGTAGTAAATCAAATTGTGCTAGAGAGCAAGATAATAGCTACAGAATGTAGAGTAAGAATAGCAATACCACAAACACATCACTTGAGAGAGTTGGAGTGAGAACAAGCTAAAGCAGTTTCGGCAAATCACAGGCATGATGGACCACAAGGGCGACAATGGCACCAGTCTGGAAAACATTAACAATGTTGCTTAGTGGAGTGATTAAGGAAATGCAGGGGGTATACAAGATAGAGCAGCGAGCTAACATGAGGGTTACATAGGCTAACAGAACAAGGCAAGAATCTTTCTGCCTATCACTAGCTCCACCTTCGGATCCATTTGGCACCTGTTTAATTGGCATTCCTTTAGACTCAATGGAAGAATTGGGAAATTAGACCAGAGCTCAAATTTATGGCAACTTAAGTAAGGCCTGTTCAAATTGGTGCACTAATCAAAATGGGATGATCACAGAAATTTGGTGTGAAAAACAAAGCATCTCTAGAAATCCGTTAGGAATTCAGGCATTTACAATCGTTCAAGGTTTAAATACTACAAGTCAGTGACCACAGGAACTGGATATTTTGGGATCAGTGCCAGGAAATTACTGTTTGTTCTATGAGTACCACCGGGTTAAAGAGAAATCAGGAAGACTCGGCGATGACGGCACTTGGATATCTCCTGTTTCTTCCTGGTATTACAATACCATGGCATACTGAGCCAATTGGACATGGTTGTATCCCTAAAACCAAAATCTGCAAGGATGTCACCTCCTGGAGTTTTTCTCATTTGTGGAGATAAAGCTTAGCCTGAGACTCCTGAGAAAGCATGAGGAGGACTGTGCTATTTTGGGAAACTGACACTGTTTGCCCCTAGCATTCAACAGATGCTTGACATCAGGCACAAATTAAATGTCCAAAACGTACTGTGCATCTATTAGGCTGAGACTGTAAGGATAATGTAGAATTGTAGAATATGCCTTTTGTTCTACTGGCATCACTTTTTACACCAGGAGTAGCTTCATCACAGGCCCTTACACAATTCAAACGATTGGCTTGTTGGACAAACAAACAAATTAACATTACATCTGCCATACTGAATGAGCTTACCACTGATGTAGGTAGCATACACCATGCTGTATTACAGGATAGGGCTGCAATAGTGTTTTTGTTGGTAGCACAGAGAGATGGGTGTGAAGATTTTGAAGGGATGTGTTGCATGAATCTCTCTGAGCACTCTGAATCTATGGACAAGCAAGTGTCATTGCTTAAGGAGAACATGATACAGCTGACAGTTGTTTAGAATTCTTTTTTTTGATGAGTGGCTAAAATCCTGGGGAATAAGAGGCTGGCTCAAGGACTTAGTATGCTTTGGTATTAGGTATTCTTGGCTATGTAATGAATAAATAATTTTACATATTATTGGCTTTGTATTTCATTCTTTTATCAGTTCTGCTAATAGTGCCTTGCTTACTATGCTGTGTGCAAAAGGAAATTGACCGTGCTTTTAAATCAGTCTGGCTTCTGCAAAAACAAAAGAGGGGAACTGTTGAAGATATTTTGCATGTGGAGGAATTTCTGCAAGACAAGGGCCGTATTCAGCCGATGCAGAATCCAGCCTGCTTGTAATAATGGACACTGAACACGTTCACAAAGAATGAATTATGGACATATTCAGAAATGGGGTCGGTATATCCTTGAAGAAGATGCAAGCAAAAGAGTCATCAGGACTCAGCAAGTTTGTCAGCAAGCTTGAGAAAGTGAGCCATGGGTGGGCAATACAAACCCAGCAAGATGCGTGAAAACTTAGATAATCCAAGCAGCATTCTATTTTAGATGTGTGAACAGCTAGGATCAACCAATCATGTATTAGCTAGAGACGTGTGGACAGTAGAGATTTATTATAGATAGTCTTTTTAGGAATAATAAATTTAGCTTCACTGGATCATATTGGTTATGGTGTGATGCCCATGAACCTCCGCACCCTGCACTTAAGGGTGGGTTGGTGTTGCCCAGAAAATGTACACATTTGGGGAAGTGCCCTTGGAAGAGAGGGGCTTGATTGCCAAGGAAACTGCTTCCCCAGGAGCCCCCAAAGAGACAGGTGCAAGTGTCTCCATTTGACTTCCTGTGTTTCCTTCAGTTCTTGCACTTGGCTGAGGGGCAGGCGAAGGATGTGAAGAGCAGCTTAGGCATCTGCCTGGGCCTGCAGAGACCAAGCCAAGCACCTGCGGCAGGGTTTGTTGCCCACCTTTGAGCACAGGTCTGAGCTGAATGCTGTTTGTCCAGCCAAGTGCCCCAAAGCTCTCTTGGGGAGCTGTGAATTCAAAGGCCTTGATGCACACATTCATGCCACCTCCCCTATCTGGTGAGTTTTAACTCTTGGCAAGATGTGTTTGCCCCGTGCTTGCTGGAAGCTGCTCTGCTCCAGAGCCACCAGGGAGCTGGGCTGTGCTGGCCTGGCACTGTGGAGAGTCCTCCCCTGAGCACTTGGCTGGGCTTGGTGTGTCCCAGGTTGTCTTAGACACTTGGGGCAATGGATTTGTTCCAATCAGAGGCATTTGGGGCAGGGTTGGTGCAGCCCACTTGGCAGCGTGTCCAAGGGCCCTTGCTGACACGGCGCAGCATGGTTACCATGGAACGGAATGGAACAGGGCCCTTTGTGACACGTGGTGAAGTGGCTGCTGGCGGTGACGAAGCAACGCCACAGTGCTCGGTGCACTAGACAGGACAGGACGTGCCAGAGCTGTGCTGTGAGGAGCCCCACACAGCCGGCTCTTTCGTCACTGACCCACAGCGATTCCGAGGCGTTTTTCCTGCAGCTGGCCTTGCAGCCAGACTGTGGGACTTGCTACCTCCGAGATTTCCCAGGCATCTGTCTCAAAGGTGTCCTAGAGGCCAAAAAGCGGGATGGCAGGCCGAGTGCTCAGGCTCTTCAGGGTGCTTTGGGGGAAGAAAAAGAAAGGGCCTGCAGCCTTCCCAGCACAGCAGCCTGCAGAGCCGGAGAAGTTGCAGCCAGTGCGTGATGGTGAGTGGCAGATCTGGGCCGCAGGGCTGGTGCCTGCGGCCGGCCTGACCCCATCCCATCCCTGCCCCTATGGATGTCCCCACAGACAGGACACAAGAGGGATGGGGCTGCCCTTGCTGGCTGTGCGCCGTCCCCTGGGCACCCGGGGGCTGTCCCTGCCTGGGCCGTGCAGGGCTGTGCCGTGTTCTCCGGCCTTTCCCGCAGCCCCTCAGCTATGGCTGCATTCACTCTTTGCCAGATGCGGGCAAGGATGGGACACTGGAGCAGGACTCCACTCTCGGCTGCTTCCACAGACCAGCGCAGGTACCTGCGGCCATCCCCACCTGGGCTGGGCCTGCTGGCACTGTTTGGCCCAGCACCGCTCTTGGAGCAGGCCACGGAACGTCCCTCTCTTCCTGCCCTTCCTTCTGTTGCAGATACTGCGGAGGTTCCTGGGCCTTGGGCGCAGAAACACCAGCGCCGCAACAACCGAGGGCACGGCTGAGCTGCCGGCAGAGGCTGATGTCACTTCAGCCTCCCCGGAACGTGCAGCAGACTCTGTCAGGGCAGTGGCTGAGGGCAGGCCGGAGGCGGTCATGGCCCTGCAGAGTCTGCACTTGAACAAGCACAGTGCCAGTGCCCTGTCGGTTGTGTCCAGGCACCTGCTGAGCGAGTGCGGGGACAGGCTGCACCCAGAGCTCAGAGGCCACGTGGAGCTCAGCAAGGAGCCCTCGCTGGTGAGAAGGGGCAGTGGCTGATATCTACTTGGAACAGGAGGTAGTAGAACAGGAAGGCCATCTTGCAATGGTGCCTGCTGTATCTGAAGTGAAATAGGCACCTTTGTGGCTAGGGAGCTGCGTGGGCAAGAAGGATGGCAGGCTGGCGGCCTTGAGCAGCTGAAGATGCTGCAGCGTGTGGCCAGGGGGCCAAGAAGGCCAAGGGCTTGGTGGCTGTGCCAGCAGCAGTGGGGCAGCAGGAGCAGGGCAGTGAGCGTGGCCCTGTGCTGGGCAGCGCTGCGGCCACAGCTGGGGTGCTGTGTGCACTTGTGGGCCCTGGGGAGCAGAAAGTCATGGAGGGGCTGCAGCGTGTGCACAGAAGGACAGGGGAGCTGGGCAAGGGGGTGCAGCACAAGGCCAGGGAGGAGGTGCCGAGGGAGCTTTAGCCTGGACAATGGGGGGGCTCATGAGGCACCTTCAGGCGGACTTCCATAGATTGCTGCCTTAGATCCATAGATCCAAAGCTCAGCACAAGGGCTGTTTCCCTTCCAGACATCCCCTCACTGCATCCAAGTGCTTTAGACACTGGTGTGAGTAACACTTTCTTATTTTGTTTATTTGTTGGTTTGATAGAAAGAAAACCCTTGTGCAATTTCTCCTTCTCCAGGGAGCAAGGGAGCTTTGCCTCAATCTTTCCTGCCCTTTTACAGCACTGGCAGAAATTCTGCTAGAATTTTAGTTTTCAAAGAGGCAGTTCTGGATAATGCAGTATTTATGCACAAGAACACATAGTTTGGGGCAGGGATGTTTGTGCAGAACAAGCTGTTCTGGTGCCCGACCAGCCAGTAGGGCTTGCTTATCATTTTCAAGTTAACGGCTCCCGTGTTTTTCGGCAGCCCAGGGAATCAGTGTGTTTTGTGTTTGGGACTTGATCAGGAAATCAATGCACTTGCATTACAGCTGGCCCTCAGAGATTAGAGAAGGTGGGAGGGGCTGGGCTGCATTTCTGATTCCAGCCACTTTAGCACCATCAGTGTGGTCAAGTGCAAGAGAAGAACTTGCCCGAGCACAGATGCACAAAGAGTGCTGTTCCCTGTGCAGCGCTCTGGGTCTGATTGCATTCCATAAGGACCCACATGCTCCAGAGACCCCAAGAGTGTGGGTTACTGAAGCAACAGGAGAGCAAGTTAAGGATGGCTTCTGATTGGGGCACTGCTACCAAGTGATAATGTGTGTAGCGACAGAAAGAACATTATTGATCCCGGGTGACCCCCACGTGGCGAAAAATGTGCTTTGACTCTGTGGTTTAGAAGTTTAAACAAATTCTTTATTAAGCTATGTTATATTAAACTAGTACTATGTTAAAACTATACTACGGAAATACTATACTAAAAAGATACTAAAGCAAAACTAGTGACTCTCCACACAGTCTTTTATCTAATTAGCTAATCAATCCAAACAACTGTCACTAAAATGCAATAACAAATCACTTACAGTAAACAATTGCTATAACACATTCTTCATAGACTAAACAACAAGAAGAGCAAGTAGAGATAATATTTGTTTTCTCTTCTTCTCTAAGTTTCTCAACTACACTTCCTTAAAAAAAAGCCTAGGAGAGAGAATTATATCTCTCTCCATTCAAAGAATGTAAATCCCACAGTACAGTAAAGAGAGATTATAAAAGTGAGATCTGTCTATCTATCTATCTATTTGAATCTTCCTGGCTCTGCTCCAAAGCAGTGGAAGATGCAATGCTCACCTAAACGCATCCCTTCAGGAGAGACAAACAGGACATGGTAGAAGCAGAGGGAGGCCCTCCCCAGACCCTTGAGAAATGCCACACCTTCCCTGTCAGCTGCCTGAGAGGCTCTTGCAGCTTCAGTCCCAGTTGGCCCCTGATTGTAGAGCCAGGGTCACTTTGGAATCTGTGCCTCCCCTCAAACAGAGAATGACCCAGCAGAGCAGCAGCACAGTGCTTTGGGAATGTGTGAGCCCAGCAGTCTTTCAGTCTTGGCCCACAAAGGTCATATGGGAAGCTGAAACCCATCTTCTCTCGCTTTCTGTGCAGGTGCTTCTTGAGAGAGAGCAGGAGCAGACTGCTTCATCAGAGATGCCATGCCAGACTCAGGGACAGCTGTTCCCAGCCCGAGAGCAGGAAGAGCAGCTTGGGCAGCAGGTGGAAGAGCCACAGGAGAAAGGCCAGGTAAGCCTGACTGGCCAGGGCACAGAGGGAAGGGCAGGAAGAAGGGCATAAACCACAGCTCTTGGGGCTGAGGAGGCCAGGAATCCCAAAGGCACTGGAAGCACAGAGCCTTGGAATCTGCAGAGATCAGCCCTGGGACAGGAGGGTTACAGTGGAAGCACATGTGGGTAGGGAAGCAGAAAGAAGTGGCTGAATCCATGTGATTTTGAAGCAAAAAGAGGGAAAAGTTGAGCCTGATGACAGCTTCCAGTCACTTGCTCTGCATTTGTGTGCACAGAACATCAAGGTAGAACCACAAGCAGAGCTGCCCGAATCTCAGAGTGACATGGCAGTGAAGAGAAGAAATGAAGACATCCAAGCGGAGAAGAATGTCCCTATGCAGAGGGACAGTCAACAAAAACAGGTGAATGAAAGAATGGCAGCCGCTCCACTCATGAAAGAGAGTCCTTTCCGTTGTTGTTTACAGAACATGGACAAACAGGTGCCGGCACAACTGCAGGAAACTGAGGCTAGGATCAAGGCAAGGAAGAAGAGGCCAGACGAAAAAATTGAAATCATCAAAGAGAAAATTAATCACCTCCTTCAGGAGTAAAAGGCTCTAGAAAAGCAAGAGAAATAGCAACAGGCACTGCAGTCACTCAAGGGGTGGTTTCTGCCCTCCTTGCCTTTGCAGTGCAGAGCAGCAGGGGGGTGGGGTGTTGCCTCTGAGTGCCATCCTGATGAGGCCTCTGTCAGAGTTGCTCTCAAGGACACTTCCTGCTCTGCTGAATCGCAGCTGATGCTCTAGACAGTGGCATTACTCCCTTGGCCATTTAGCCAGCAGTCATCCCAATGAACTCCTGCTGCCTTCTTCCAGGTGACCTTGTTTCTTGAGGTGTTTTTGCAGGTGAACATGGTCACTCACATAGATTTGGAATACAAGCTACAAGCTGTCTGTATCCCTTGTGAATCTGCTCCTGTCCTTTACTTTCTTCCCAGTCGATGACTCCTGTCTGACAGGGACAAGCTGTAGTCTCTGACTGCTTTGTTCTGTTTGACTTGAGGTGGAAGGTTCGCCATCCTACCTGGCAGCCTGCAGAGAGTTCCAGCAAGTGATGGGCAACCAAGGGCCCCGAGGCTGGCATGAGGCCCAGGAACTGTACCATCCAGAGATGCTGCAGGATAAGCACGTCCCGAGGAAGGTGCAGTAAAAGAGAATTTCATGGCAGGAGGTAGAACATTAGAATGAGGAGCTGCAAATGTATCTGCAGACCTAGGAGGGGGAAAGGAGTCTTTGGGAGGAAGTGGAGCGGTCGTTGCTGCAGTCATCCTTTAGAACAAGAAAGTGGCTATGAACTTGAGTAAAATCAGTCTTTGGTTTTGACCATTTGGTTTCACAAGTGGACATCCAAAGCAATCCAGTTGAAGAGCTCTGCATGTGGCAGA
The DNA here is from genome assembly GCF_027887145.1 of Ammospiza caudacuta. Classification (NCBI taxonomy): domain Eukaryota; kingdom Metazoa; phylum Chordata; class Aves; order Passeriformes; family Passerellidae; genus Ammospiza; species Ammospiza caudacuta. The sequence continues at coordinate 7,700,045 of NC_080632.1, read as the reverse complement.
CAGCAGCTTCCTAAGGGCTTGCATTTCAAATGGCAATCTCTCTTGCATTTCAGGGCAATCTCTGCCACACCTGCCTGACATCAACTCATTTCTTCTCTCAAATCTACACCAACTCTGACACTGAAGCTGCTGCAGCAATGCCGCCCCAAGGAGCCTTTGCTCCCCAGCCAAAGACGTGGAGCCTGAGCACTTGGTTCACCTCCCATGCTGACCCAGCTGCTGCTCTGCAACAGGAGATGGCGGGTGACTCCCTGGAGCAACACAGTACGTCTGCTGTCTTTCTTATCTGAGGGACAGTGTATTGTGTGCACATGTCAGCACAGCTGTTCCAAAGGGTTCTCCTCACTTCAGGGTCACAGAAGTGCTGGCATTGCTCCAAGGCAGCAAGAGAGAGCTCTGGGTGTTCCTGCTGCCTCAGAGGGCAGCTTAGACTGGCTGGAGTTTGCCTGGGCTTCCCTCTCTGCCAAAGGCAGAAGCAGGAATTGTTCCTGCATCAGCAGAAGGCTGTGACTGCTTGAATTCTAGCCACTAGTAGAAGCCCTGCTGAGATCAGTCTCTAGGAGAACAAACCAAGCCCTTTGTGATTCTGCAGCACAACCCAATGAATCTGCTTCTTGCCTGTAACAGCTGCCAGTGCTGTGCTCTCAGATAAGACCTGGTAGAGTTGAGAAGAGAGCCCAGGGGATTCTGTGTCTACCATCACCTGTTGGGACAAAAAGGGCACTGATCCACACCTCGGTGGGGCTGATCTCAAAGCCCATCCTGTTGTGTCCTGAATGGGGGCAAAAGCTTGTACAGGGCTCAGGCTCACTCTGGCTTCTTCCCATCAGTGCCTGTCAGTGCTCATGCTTGGCCTTTGCCAGCCTGGTTGTGCTCGCTGCCCTGGCCCTGAGGGCTGCAGGGACTGCAGAGGCTGGAGCCTTCCTTAGCTGGGAGGGTCCCGCTGCTGCCCGGCTGCTGCAGCGCGGAGCTGCCTGAGGCAGCAGCCCCTTCTCTGGGCCGGCTTCTGCCTCGCACGGCCTGGACTCACAAGAGGGTCAGCATCTCCTCTGGGCAGCTCTCTGTGTCACAGGGGTGCCTGAGGAGCACTGCTGTCCTCTGTGCTCGTGCCTGCCGTGCCGAGTTGGGAAGATGGGGAGGTGTGCGGTGCCGAGAGGGCGAGTGCAATGGGAGCGACTGATCCGCGCTGTCAGGGTGAAGAGAAGCGGCGTGGTTCTTCACGCGGGGCACGGGCAAGGGCGTCTTTGAGCTCAGCCTGCTCATAAAGGGTGAGGGTCCTGATGCTGAAAGCCCCGTCGCGATTGGTTCTGGCATGAGCTGCTCTGGTTTACAACTGGGAAGGCATTCTATTGGCAAACTGCTGCAAGGTGGAAAAGATGGGAACACTTGGCAATATTCCTCCTGTTCTGAACTTGACATCTGTTCAGAGGAATTGATTCGGGATGTGCAGGTGCATTTAATCTTAGCAAGTGGGAAACCTTTTCTAAATCTCGCAGTGTTTATTCCAAACAAAACAAAGGCACTCTTAGTTCCAGCTCTCCTCAATGTTTCTAGAGGACAAACTTACTTGCTTTGGTATGTATTCTCTTCTGGTCTCAGTGTAGTCTGAATCTATCTCCCTGTGCTTCCCTGTGTGTCTGCTGCCAAGAGGTCTCTCACTTCAAAGGATGCAAGAAATCAGTCTCTGTGCCAGCCAGACTTGTGGTGTGGACGTGCTGTTCTTTTCTTGTTGTTCCAGTTCCTGTTCCTGTTGTTGTTAGCCACCTCAGAGCTGGCTAACAAAGGGAGGGCTCAGAGCCCCAGACAGTGGGGCTGCCATTTGTATCTCTGAGAAGGTGGGATCTCTGCTTTAAAGTGAACATCTTGCATTTTGTTTCCCTCAGGGAGAATGGTGAAGACGGAAAATCCTATCATCAAATACATTGAACTGGAAAGTATTGGCAGTGGGTGAGTCCAAGCAATGCTAATTTTACAAAACTATGCATCAGGTGTTTTGCTGGTGGAATAGGTATCAAGCGTGAAGTCAGACAAGCTGCAAATGTGTTCAGGCACTGGGCTTAGATTGTCAGTGCTAATCAGAATTTCTAATTGTGCTCAGAAGGCATTGTCCAGAACATCTCCATGCTTCCAGAGTCCTGCAGCTTTTAGGCATTTACAGCAGAGATCTCCTGTGTGGGCTGGCTTTCAGTGCAAGATCTAAATGGCTTCTCCTTTCTCTGCTTCTCTTTTGTTTCTAGGAGTTTTGGAGATGTTTTTAAAGCACTCGACACTGCCACAGGAGGAGAGGTAAATGTCAACAGCCCCTGCAGACTCTGCTGCTCATGAGGGGCTTTCCCCACAGCTCCCCTCTGGTGTGAGCTGTGGCTGGAGCTTTGGCTAGAGCTGTGCTGAAAAGGCACAAGAAGCACAGACTGGTGCCAGCCTGCAAAATACATTTGGCACTTTGTCCTCCTCAGCTGCTGGAAGGAAGGCACGCAGGGCAGCGCTTCCTTTCAGACAAGGACGCGCTCACTCGCTCTCCATTGCTAAAACAAAGGTGGTGCCTTAGAGCACCTCCCTGCTCTTTGGGGCTACAGCTTCAGAGTCCTGAATTCTCGATTCTGGCTGCCAGCAAATCCATCGGAAAGTTACTGGTAGTTCCTTAGCCACCTGCAGTGCTGCACTTGGCAATTGCACATAGGGAGAGATCTGCAAGTGCCCTAAAAGCCCTAAGCCCTGCCCATTGCCCAAGATGGATCCACAGAGTCTTAAGGCATGGATTACTTCTTCTGAATCCTAGAAAGAGCAGCGGAGAGTGTGGTCAGAGGTTTGTGGGTGATAGTTGAGACACCACTGTTACCAAGTGGACAAGGCAAAATGTCAGTGGCCCCACATGTTCTGTAACTGGCTCCCAAGGGAGCAGAGAAATGGGCTGTTGGAATGTCAGTTCCTAATTACTGCAGTGCCTAATCACAAGGCAGTTTGGCACAGATCAGCTGTATCATTGCAAAATCACTCGCTTCATGTGCGTTGTTGTCTCCTGCCACCAACTGCTCAAGTTACTGATTTTCAATGTCATTTTAGGTGGCCATAAAGAAAATAAATCTTCAAGGACCGAGAAGGATGGAACGAAGCATTAATGAAATCCAAATCATGAAGAGGTACAGGAGTCCCAATGTTGTGAATTTTTTAGACAGGTGAGTGGTTCTGGTCTTATCCCATGTGTGCATTTACATACAGCAAACATAAGAGGTTAAAAACCCACTTTGGTCAGTGGCAGATAGTAAAGCTGTTAATTTTTATTTATTCATATCTCTCTACTCATCTCCAATGGATGAGAAGAGAGTGCATCCCTTCTGCATGAGTCTTCCCTGGCACACCTAGTTTGAAAATTATTCCAAAATTATTCAAAATCTGGATCAGCTGTATCTTCCTTAGTCATCAGCCTCGAAGTTTACTGCCTCCACATATTTTTGGGATTGATTTTTTCAAGTTTCTGAAGTGCTGATGAACCGTCCTAAAATGGATTTCCCTTGGATTGTTGCCACTCTTTGCCATTGCTGGGCATGCCAGGAAGACTAGGTGCTTATTTCCAGAAACACCATGCCTGACAGGTTTTTTACCTGGGCTGTTTCTAAACTGCATTTTTCACTTACTAGCCATCTAAGACATCTCCTTTTTCACAGCTGTGCTTTTCTCCTTGAGACTGCACAGATTGCAAACAATGCACAGCCAAGAGGGAATTTCTCTTGCTATGATTCTGTCCTTGTCACAAAGGCATTTGGAAGTAAGAAACCTGGAGGCAAAAATCAACGTAGCCATGCATGCTCATCTCCATGGCCTTCTTTCCTTCTTTCAGCTACCTTGTGGGTGAGGAACTCTGGCTGGTGCTGGAGTACATGGACGGAGGCACCCTGAACGATATCCTCAGCACGACCGCTCTGTATGAAGATGAGGCAGCAGCCATCAGTCGGGAGGTCAGCAATCCCATCTGTGTTTCCAAGGGCTTGGGCAGGATTGTCTGGGAAACAGGGGCTCAGACCTGCAGTGATTTCCTGTGCCAAGCTTTGGTTCTGTGTTGCTGGTATGCTATGGGCAAGAAAAAGCATCTCAAGTGAAAGGCCTGCCAGTGCCCCTGCACTCCCTGTACTCAGTGCCAGTACTCTTCTCTCCTGCTGTTGTATTCTCGCTCGGGCTCATGTATTTGTATTTGCTGTTCTCCACCTTGCCTCTCTAAATGTTTGCCTGGAGTCTGTCTTCACTACATTCCTTGCCTGTGAAAGCAAAGGTGCTGGTGGCAGGATTTGAAATGATCAGCAAAGAAAAAAGAGAGAGACTCATTTCTCTCAGGCCTCAGCATACAAGGACAGGAGTGCAGCCAAAAGGCTCTTTGCTTCTGAGCACATGCACTGCAGCAGCAGTCATCTTGGCTGGTTTGCAGGGCACAGTTTATAACAGCAGGTGCTGTTGCTCTTTCAGAAGCTGACATGCCTTTCCTCAGAAAGGTCCTGCTCTTCAAGTGCTGGAGCAGCAAGCTCTTCCTCTCAGTGGCACTGTGTTCTGCCATTACTGCCCATTCCCCTGCAGAGGGAATCTTTTAGATTCTTTGTTGTCTTTCTTGTGGGATGAAATCACATCACTCATTTTGGCCCTCCTCTTTCTGTTTTCTCTCTCAGTGCCTGCAAGGACTGCATTTTCTTCACTCAAACCATGTGATCCATCGAGATGTGAAGAGTGACAACATCCTTCTCAGAACCGATGGTTCTGTCAAGCTGGGTCAGTATATTCTTGGTCAGGAGCAGCATTCCAGGGATGTGGGTGTGGGGCTGCTTGGAGTGACAGCCAGCTCCCCTAAATGGTGCTGGTGGCAGCTCAGGGACACCCGCTGTGAGCTGAGGGCACAGTTGCAAGGTGCACAGAGGTAGGACAAGGAACAAGCAGTCAAGAGTGGCCTTGCTCTGTGTGTGTCCCTTCCAGAGGGAGGGAGTTACAAGTCTAAAGCTTCCAAAGAACAAAAGACACTACTGGCGACAGTGTAAAAAATGGGGGGAGTTTAAAAGTCGCCAATGCCAGGAGATTCAACAGCACATTTTCCAACTTCTACTGGGCAATTCTTTGGCTTGCTTTCCTAATTGCACAGAATTCAAATAGAAACAGAGTTTTGCTTTCTCCTCAGGTGATTTTGGCCTCTCTACTCAGCTCAGCCCTGAGCAGAGCAGACGGTGCTCGGTAGTCGGGACTCCTTGGTGGCTGGCGCCAGAAGTGCTGACAAGTCAACCATATGGTCCCAAAGTGGACATATGGTCTTTTGGAATCGTGGGGATTGAAATGATTGAACAAGAACCTCCCTACTGGAACCAAAGTCCCATCACGGTAAGGAGCAAATACTCACTGATCCCACTGTCTTTCTCACCTGTCCCTTGTCCTGCGTGCCATTGGACAAAAGCCCATTGCCATCTGCCTGAACTACTTCCACCAAGGTCCCCTCCTAAAAATGTGCCTGCAACACATCAGCATCTGCTGTAGTTTTGGTTTCAGCAGTGGGGCAACTCAAGCCTTACCACATGCAAACAAACTCCAAACAAACTCTCTTTTCAGGCAACACTTTCCTTTGGCTTTTAAGTGGTTCCAGTCCTTTGGCTGTGGAGATGGCCTTAATAGCAGAAAAGAAGCATCTGACAACTGCTGTTATCTTTCCAGAAATGAAGGAAGGCAACACAAACCCAACAAAGTTTCTAAAACTGTGGTCTTTAGAGATGAACGTAACTCCCTGTACAGTTTCTTCTCACTGGGAAACATGCCTGAAACCTGGGCATGAGAGTGTAAAGGCCACTGAGTCTCTTCTGCTTCTTGTAGAGTGCTGCTGAAACACTCAGTCACTGTGTTTCTCTCCTAGCCAAAGGCAAATTCTCTGTGTCACCAAGCCAGAGCCTGGTGATGTGGAGAGCCTGCCAAAACCTCCCATTTCTTTCCAGGCCCTTTCTGGCATGGGCCTATCATTAATGCATTGACTTGAGTAGCCAAATGAGCAGAGGGTGGCCATAGGGATGGCACCTCTCCTTCTTCTGACCATGACAATTTTTCTTTTGCTGCAAAATGGGAAGCTGCAATTTTCAGACTGCTGAGAGACAGAGCTGCAGGTGGCTCCTTTGTGCCCAAGCAGCAATTTTCATCCCAATACATTTGTGCAGGCATCTAAATGTGTCTCTGTTGAAGATGAGATTGCAAATGTTTATTTCCTTACCTGGGGATTAATTGATGGATTCCCTTTCTTACCTTCCAATTACCATTGTTTTCAAAAAAAGCACAAAAGGTATGATGAGTTTTGTTCTTGGGCATGTGTGCTTAAAGGACCAACAAGCACTGCAGACATGCCTTTCATGTAGTAACCCTTGAAATTAGTTTGTATAGCACAGTCCCTCTTCCAAAAAGCCTCTCAAGCTGTTGTGAATCCTTATGGAAGCAAATGTGCGTTTTCTGATGTAGTTCCCATTAACTAGCACAGTCAATGAAATCAGCTGCCAAGGCAAGATCTGTGGGATGGTGGAAAAGCTGTGGCTGCCGTCGGGTTTGGGTTTTCTGGTTGGTAAAGGAAAATGATCTCTGGGTCTCTGCCAGGGCAGAAACTGCCACTGAAAAACAGAGGTTAAAAAAAGGGAGGTGGGAGAGCACTTAGAGATGTGAAAGCAGCAAGTGGAGCCTGGTGTCTCCTTTTTCTCCAGGCTACACAACTGATAGCCACAGTAGGGACCCCACGGCTGCAGCAGCCCAACCGATTCTCGCCTTGCCTGCGTGACTTCCTGAGCTGCTGCCTGCAGACAGACGAGGAGCAGCGCTGGTCTGCCAGGGAGCTCCTGCAGGTAAAATGGGAAGGGGCTGCAGGTGAAACAGGTTCTGAGGCATGGGCTCCTCCTCCACTCAAGTCCAAGGCACCAGATGAGCCCCCTTCCTCCTCACCTCCATTCTTGGTGCTCTTCAAATGAAAATGATGAGGAATCCTAGACTGGGCTGGGCTGCCAGGGCCCTGTAAAGGTCCTCTGGTGAAAGTGTCCTGCAATGAGCAGGGACATCTTCAAAGAGATCAGGCTTCTCAGAGCCCTTTCCCACTGGAGCCGGAATGGTTGCAGGGATGGGGCACCTATAAGCTCTTGCAGGCAACCTGTGCCAGAGTCACACCATGCTCTGAGTAAACAAGTTCTGATTAGATCCTGTTTGTGTTTAAAAATATTCACCCACATCCTATTGTAACTGGCCCTCACTTTCTTCAAAGCCACTCTGAAGTCTTGGAAAGTGGCAATAAAGTCTCCCTGGGGCCTGTTCTTCACAAAACTGAGTAACTCCACCTCTCTCTGCATTTCCTGAGTCAGAGAGCTCCTCTGGCTGTTTCGGTCGCCCTCTTTTGTCATTTGGTGGGGTGCTCAGTTTTATCTAATGGCAAAAGAATTGAAGTAGAGCAATGCAGGGTACAGAGACATGAAATGGTGGTGCAGGAACCCAAGGAAGCCAGTCCCAGCCTAGGGGTCAGAGATTTGGCTGTTGGCAGGAGGGGTCCTGGGGTGCTCACTGTGAGCCTCCCGGGGGCCCTGGTTTGTGCCCCCCAGCCCACCCTTAGAGGTTTCTGCCACGCAAACAGGGACAGCTGGGAGGGACTTGTACCAGCCCCATCTGCTGCCTGGCACGCTCAAGCAGACGGGAACTGTGCCAGGGTTAGTGCCAGGTTGTGTGGCAGAGAGGGAACTGCAGGGCCCAGTGCCACTGGGCTGGCCCTGCTGGGAAGGAAGGTGCCGTCCAGCACACGAGGGGCAGGGCATGGAAAGGTAGACACTGCTCTGTCTCCCTGTGGGAATCAGCACAGTGCCTGTCTTTCAAAGAGAGGGACCAGTGTGAGGCTTTAGAGATACCTGAAAAGAAGAAACTCCAAGGACAGAAAGCACCATTTCTAGAGCACTGGCAGGGCAAAAATCCTAGCAAGATGAAGACACCTGGATAAATGGATGAGTGGGATTCTGGGCCACGTTTGCCTGTGATGGCTAAGTCCGGCGCATAAAGATGGAGGTGTAGATGGTCCCATTGGTCCTGTTCCTGCATCCTTCTATAAGACAGAGGAATCCTATGAAGCACTGAGCTTGGAAAGTCACGGTCCATTATTTTTTGTTGATTTGTTTTTTTTCCCTTTGGGCAGCATCCATTTGTAACATTTGCTGAGCCTGCGTCCAGCCTGGTGCCGCTGATTGTTTCAGTGAAGAAGAGGAGGGAGACAAGAATGTGACAATCACATCAGGACCATTTATTCGTCAACCACTTTAGAGTAGGACTGTAGATTAGGATTAGGATTAGGATTAGGATTAGGATTAGGATTAGGATTAGGATTAGGGTTAAGGTTAGAGTAGGATTGTCTAATAGGAGTGCAGAGTAGGATTGGAAATGAATACAGTTTCTGAAACCACAAGTCACCTTGAAGATTCCCTTCCTTCTCACTCTGCGAATACGCTCAAGAATTTCTTCTGAATTGTCTGTTGTTTCTTAAAGGTGGAAAGTGACACGATGTCTTTGACATGGTGTGAAAGTGGGGAAGAAGGATGTTCTTCATTCAACCTCTCCAGACCACACTGCCTTAGGAATCTGGCCCACTGGTCTGTTTTTGGCCAGCTTTGGTATTTCTATTTGAGGCAGAAAGGGCAATGGCATTTGAAGTCAAAACCAAAAGAAGAATGAGGCAGCCCAACACCCTGTGCAGATGCAGGCCTTCAGCTGTGACTGGAGAACATTGGGGCTCCTGCCACTTGGATTTGTATCCCAAAATGCAATAATCTCTTTGGCTGCAGGAGAGCCTTGCTCAAGTGAGAAAGCAGAAAGATCAGAGAGGGTGCTCGGGAAGGTCTCCTGTGGTGCAGAGCTGTCAGCGCCTGTGAGGTGAGAGTGGGCCCAGCCTTGGCTGGGGTGGAGCCCCAGCAGAGCCCCGGCAGAGGCCGGAGCAGGCTGAGCCCCGGCAGAGGCAGGCTGGAAGGAGGCCCTTGGAGCTGCAAGAGGCAGCAGCCGGGTGCCTGTTCCCGGCAGTGGGCGAATCCTCCGCTCTCAGAGCCCAGGTGGCAGCTGGCTGCTGCCGAGGGGAAGCGCAGCCGTGCTGGGCACAGCCCAGCCTGGAGGCATTGGCCGTCTGGAGTGTGCCCAGGAGCAGAGAAAGATCAAGGGCAGCCGAGGGTTGCTGGGCTGCCTGAGGATTCCTCCTCTTCTGCCAGCTGCCCTGCACCTCCTGGCAAAGGTCAGCAGTGTGTGCAGCACTCTGGGCACCGGGGCAGGGAGCTGGGCTGCTCGGCAGGCTGGAGCACAGGGCAGCCTCCTTCAGGCATGGCTCTTGTGCCAGGGGAAGCGAGGCCAGCGTGAGGCAGGGACAGCTTGGCAGGGCACATCTGCAGGAGCCAGCGCCTCACGCAGCTCTGGGAGGAAGCGCCCGCAATCCTGCAGTTCTGCACTGAGCCCGAGCAAAGGGGTGAGATGCAGAGTGTTTGGCAGGAATATTCAGGCCCACCAGGCCAGCCTGCTTTGTGCTCTCTGGCTCACAGCAAGCGCTGTTTAATGCAGCTCACACCTCTATTGCAGGGCTGTTCTTCTTCTCAGTAATCATCGCTCAGCTGTCTCTCACTGACATATTGCTGGCTGAAGATCTGTCTCTTCCATATCCCCTATAAAAAGACCTTACCTTAGATTCTCAAATTTAGCATGCATGCATGCCTGTGTTAAAAACAACCCCCACAAATCTTTAGGAAAATCAAGACATTAAAGCAGATTTCATTTATCAAACCCACAGCAACTGCGTTGAAATGTGGGTGTATGAGCCTTTCTTCAAAATTTTCTTAAGATCTCTAGAGTAATTTTTGAGAGATAAGTATGCTGCCCCTAAAAAGTCCAGATTACTTGGCAAGGGGTAATTAGTCATCCATTAAGCATTCCAGCAGTTGCATAGCATTTTCTTCTGATAACTGATCCCTGGATATTGCAACCAGCTTCTGATTTGTGTCTGCCCACTTCTTTTCCATGTTCTGAGCCAAGAGCAATAGTATCCTTGTGAGTGCATCTGAACACTGGACACTGACACCTCATCCTATTGCCTATGTTCTCCCATGGAAGATTCCTTGCTCTTTTTTCTCTGCCACCAAAGGGGATCTGCAGTCCCTGCCGGGCACTGCTCGCTGTGGGTTGTCCAGGCAGAGGCGATGCTCTGGTGCACCTGGCGCAGGTGAGCCTCGGGCCCGGGCAGGGAGCGATGCTCCGAGCTGCCGCGGATCCGGTGGCGAAGCCGAGCGGTGCTGTGGCCTGGCTGGGAAGCCGAGCGGCGCCCGTGGCGCTGCCTCCCCGGGCAGGGCTGTGCTCTCAGCGCTGCCGGGGCTGCCGAGCAGCGCTTTCCACTCGCCTCCGGCTCCGGAGCCAGCCCCGCAGCCGCGCTCTCCCGAACCGCACTGACCCGCGCCCGTTCTCGGCCTGGCTGCAGGACTCCGTGATTCCGGGCTCTCTGGGTTCCCAGTCCACCTGCAGGAGCCTCCGCTCCTGGACCCCCGCCCTGGGCTTTCTTCTCCTACGTCTTTCCCAGGCCCTGTCCACTCTACTCCGGATCTCCCCCCCTTCACAGGTTGTCCTCTGTCTCCTGGGTTCTCCCTCCTCTCTCGGGTTTTCCCCAGTCCTAAGCTACCCCTTGTCCCAAGCTCCCTCCTTTCCCTAGCTGTAGCCAGTGGTTTTATTTGTCTCCCTGGATCTCCCCTTCTCCCGATTAGTCCTCCCTCTTCCAGGATCTCCCTCCTCTCCCAGGGCTCTCTACTGTCTTGGAAGGCTACCCACCCTTTCCCAGGGACCTCATCCCCCCTGTCCCGTGATCTCCCCTACTCCCGGGCTCGCCCCCCTCTCCTGGGATTTTCTCCCTCCTCCCAGCATCTCTCCCCTCTCCCGCTCACTCCTCCCTCTGCCAGGTCTCTCTCCCCTCTGCCGGGATGTCCGCCCGTTCCCGGAGCGCCCCATGCCCCCGGCCCCTCGCCGCCCGTCCCTCGCCGCCTCGGCCGGGCCGCTCCGGGGCCGCGCTCGGAGCGCAGCGGGGCCGGGCCGGGGCCGCCGGGGCCGCGTCAGCTCCGCCCCGCGGGAGGAGCCGCGACAGCGCCCCGGCAGCGGCCCCGCACAGTCGGAGCGGCCCCGGCTGCGCCCGGAGCTGGGCCTGGGAGGGGCTGCGGCCTGTGAGAGCTGCTCCGGGCTCGCTCCGGACACGAGGAGCTGCGACCTGTGCTCGCTTTGTACCCTCAAGGCTGCCGGATGCCTTGCACTAAAGCTGGAGTGCCCGGGCTATTCCGGTCTCTTCTGGTCCTCAGCTGAGTATTGCTGGCCGCGGGTCTCTGTACGAATCACGAAAGGGACGGGACTGCTGAGGAACGCTCCTGGAGCTGTTTGTTTTCCAGCATCAGTCTCGTTACATGGTTGTTACAGTGGGAAGATGCCAGCAGCTCACATCCCGGGTAGCAGGCAATCAACTTACTTGAAAAGTTTTTTGACCACTCACACAAAGCAAGAGCATATTGACAGTAGTTCTGTGCAACCACTATAAGCACACGTAGCTTTTGTTAAAACACTGCTTGCTTATTTCAAACACTGTACCTGCTTTTGAGCCTTAAAACACAATGCACAGAGCTCCATTATTGTGATAAATAGGTATCATTCATGCTGATAAAATTTGAAAGAGTAATTGATACTGATACAGTAATTAATATTTGAGAATAATAAATAGTTAAAAAGTTGTAATGCCAAAGAAGAGAGGGAGAGGAGGGGCTCCACCCCCCTTCCCAGCAGCTGTTCTCAAGGACCACAGGAAAGAAGCTGAAGATACAGTTGCTAAAAATGAGCAAGAACCTGGTTCGGTCCCAACAAATCCTAATTATAAGGGATTTATTGCCTTGATATGTAGATGGAGTGATACGTTAGTCTTGCCTTACATTGGCTGTACTGGCTACGTGCTGGCTTGATGCGCATGTGTAACCCAAAGGTGAATTAAAGGACAACAAAGAAGACTACAGGGCCTTCATCAGTGACGACCCCCAAAGACTTGTGCGACCACCAAACCGAGTGGTGGCGCATGCGTGGTAAAGGTGGTGAGGAAGGCGGAGACAGAAAAGTGACGAACCGAAAATAGGAGGAGATGGTATTGACATATGGCATACAAGGGGTGATTTTCACTTGGCAAGCTTGTACGTGAAGTGGCAAGGGTCAAGAACTCTGCCCTCCGTACCTCGCGGTATCTTTTCCTTATGTGCTATTATTTGAACCAAATTATCCCTTATTTATATATTTTCTAAACTATTCAATTAAAATTACTGCTACCTAAATATTGTTTGGTTTTTTGGTTTTTTTGTTTTTTTGATGGGATAATTGGGCAAATATAACAATTATTAAGCTTAGAAGTTCCTAATATCTTGCTAGAGATACTTTTCTGTAGCTTAGGGAGTCATTCCAGCCAAGCGTTAATACACTGGTGGGTCAGTATCAATCAAATTAGAATGAGGAGCCCAATTCAGCTCCACGGAGCAGCCTCTGGACTGACTGACAGAAGTTCCCAGGCAATGGGAGCTCTCCTAAGATACAGACATTGCATTGGTTCAGAGTCTGGGGGCACAGAGATAGACCAATGAGATGTCTCGGCCTGGGAGTTTTGACTGGGCTAAATGGACTGTGGGTGCTGAAGGCAATAAACGAAGCTGTTTGCTGATGACCAAAGGGAGTTCTGTTTTGTGTTACATCTCAGACATATGAATGTCCTGCATTCTACAGTAATAGACACAAACCATTGTTCTATTTGTCCTTACTTTTCTACTACTTATATAAATTTTCTGCTGACAAATCTACTGCTTAGCTCTAACCAAAGTTCTGCTTTCTCTGAGGTCTGCCTTTTGCAGCTGTCCCAGAACCCTCTGATTTCACATATTCCCACAATTCCCCCTCACGGTTTGGCTAAATAGAAGCCTTTGTAACCGTGTCGTTTATTAACTACCTTGCATTTCATAGCTTCACTGTAGTATACCTGCTTGTTACTTGCATAAAGCATCCTTCTTGCTCGCATTCAGCCTTGCTATATTCCAAGACAGCAATTTTAATGCTGTGAAAGTCCAGTCAGTTCAAAGGACAAAAGTCATGTCTGATAGCAATTACAAGTGATTGTTCCAAAAAAGTCTCGCCTGTTCTAAGGTCTTAATTCAAAACCTTCCTCCATGTCCATACCTTCATCCACCATCTGTGTGAGATTTTGAGAATTCTGTGTGAATCCATTTCCTGCCTCTCTCTCTTGTGTGATAAAAACTTCTTAGATTGTTTTGTCCATCATTTGTCACACACACCGACGTATGCAAGGTATTACTACCAGTATCACTGCCAAAACACCCAACATATGGAGACCTATTCTACAAGGTCCCCTTAGCCATGGTGCAAACCTCCATCCTTGGAACAAATCATCTAACCAGGAGCCACCATCTTCTTTAATTGGAGCTGTCAAATCTTTCAGCTTTTCTATGCTTTTGAGGATAAATACAGAGTGATCAGACAGGTTCATACAACACAATCCTTCAAATTCCTCACAACCATGTCCTTGTGCCAGTAAAAGAAAATCAATTGCTGCTCTATTTGGAAGGGCAGCATGTCTAACACTATTAACATCGGTCAACATGTCACTGATTGCAGTGGATGTGCCATTAGTTTGTTTACTCAGCCAATATGCAACCCGATCTAATTGTTTCAATGCCATTGCTGAAGGCAGCCGGGGTAAAAACAAACCTGCGGAAACCCTTTTTGCAGCCTTCCAAGGCGTGAAATCACTTCTACAGTTTTCACAATAATGACGAGCAGATCTTGTTCCCCTTTGTTTCTTCTTAATGACCGCTTTGGCAGTAGGCGCAATTACAGTGAGCATCCCATTGCTACATGGGCCACCTTCATGGGATGCCCTGCCAGGGCCTATCTACACAGGTGAACCAACATCCTTTTGGTAACTGTCGTGGATATTGGTCAGCTTTAGAAAGCAACTCTCAACATTCTTAATAATTACACCAAAACCTTGAGTTTCTGTATGCAAAACAATGGAGAGTAACATTGTGCTTTGGAGGATCACTTTCTCACTAATCATTAGGTGTAAATGTAAGGCAAAAATCCATTGTTAAAGGACCAAGGATTTCTAATTCTTGGGGTGCAGGTTCTGCTTTGGGAAGTTCTTTTTCCCAAATGTTACAATCCTATACAGAGCTCCTGCCATTGTCAATTTCACCAGGCTTACTATTGAATTGCTTTTTGACCAAGGGCAAATTCTTTACTGGCACACTGACTAATCAGGTTGAGAAAGGCTTTTCTGTTCCGAATTAGACAAACACATGGTATCCGAGCCTGCTGCCTTGGCTAAGGTTACCCAGACATTTGGTTTTGGTTGTTCCACAGACAAATCTACACTACAAATTGACTAAAACTCTGCACTAGAAGAAGCAATCAAAACTGACATCGTAGTAAAACATTGGCACAAGTGCTTTTGCGTTTTGGTGAACAAAGGCGTGACTCAGTTTTGCTTGTTCCAAAATGTTTGGCAAAGTGTTGGAAATAAGCACTGTCAGTTTGTCCGCTCTCGCGTTTCCTTCCACTAAAAATCTAGGAAGCAAAGAATGAGCCCTGATGTGAGAAGCAAACTGTGGATTAGCTGGTTATTGTAAAGTTGTAAAAAGCCATGAAAGCCAATGATATCAAGTGTCGTTACTAGGATTCTTTAGAACTGATCCTTCTATTCTTTTAACCACATTAGCAACAAACGCAAAATGTGTGAATAAATTAAACGGTTGTGGGAAGAACTGAGAAGCCTGAACCACAGCAGCAAGCTCAACAATCTGACCAGATCCCTCTTCTATTTGAATATCTGATTCCCAAGTTTTAGTTGGGAACTTGGTTTGGTTCAACCAAGTAATGACTGATTTGTGACCTCTGCCAGATCTCTTTAGTGAAGAGAGTTATTATGTTTAAAGGTTCTTTACTTAAAAAAAGGTTTCTCTCTAAAACTCAATTTTGCTGCAATAATTTGTGAGCCGGGTAATGAAGAGAAGCAATATCTGCAAAATTAAATAATTCTCGTTGCAAATCATCAGAATTTGCAGAATTTTGCATTGCCCAATCAAGATAATTCTTTTCAGTGGTAAATAGAGAACTGCAAATTCTTCACCTGCTAAACTTAATAACCTTGTTCTGGCCTTAATCAGAATTTGTGTTATCCTCTCTAAGACTGTGAAAATAGTCTTTGGAAACCTTGAGGGAAGAAAACCCCATTCTATTATCAACAAAGGATCTCTCTCAGAAGGGTCTGATTGAAAAATGACAGAACAAAGTTGCATCTTTCCTCCTAAAATTGCAGAAAAGAATGGCTTTTCTGGAATACAGCAATGAGCTTGTTGTCTTTGGAGAGCCTCCATGACCTTGTCATGCGCTGCACGAGCTTCAGGTATTAGAGTTCAGGAGAGTCGATGGCGCAGCTTCCTCTCAACAAATTAAAAAGTGGACCCAATTCATCGTTGCTGATTCCCAAAACAGGTCTGACCCAATTGATTTCTTCTAGAAGCTGTTGTAAGTCTTGCAGGGTGTTGACACTGGTCCGGAGCTGTATCTTCTGCAGTGTAATTGTTTTTTCAGTCATCTTCCATCCCAGATACTTCCAAGGTGGAACTTCTTGAATTTTGGCTATGGAAATTTTAAGTCCAGCATTTTGGATTTCAGTAACAACACTAGGACGAGCTTTCTCCATCTCTGGCTTTGTTGGAGCTGCGATGAGCAAATCATCCCTGTAGTGTGAAATCACGGATCTTGGATACTTCTGTTGAACTGGAGACAAAACTTGTGTGAAAAAATATTGTCAAATTATAGGCGAATTCTTCATTTATAGAGGCAATGTTTTCCAGTGCTATCTCTGCATGGGTTCTCTTTGATTGATGACTAGAACTGAAAAGGCAAATCTTGGAGCATCATTGGGATGAAGTGGGATGTGGAAAAAACAATCCTTTAAATGAATGACAATGAGAGGCCAGTGTTTTGGGATCATTGATAAAGAAGGAAGTCCAGGTTGAAGACGTCTCATGTCTTCAGTCACTACATTGATCTTCATGTCATGAAACAACCTCCAGGAGTCCAATGTCTTCCTGTGGATGACGAATACTGGTGAATTTCAGGGACTCTTTGTGGGTGTGATGTGACTTTCTTGTAATTGCTCCTTTACCAATCATTTAAGGCTATTTATTATTTTCTCTGTTAAAGGCCATTGATCAATCCATATAGGAGGATCAGTTTTCCAGTTCAGCTTTCAAGTGGCAGGTTTTGACGTGGTTTACATCGCAGGCCCACCTCCAGTTCTGTTCCACATTGGGACAGGACGTCTCTCCCCCAGACAGTGAGAAGCTTCTGAACAAGGAAAGGACGCACTATTGCTGTCTTTCCTTCAGGACCTGTAATGTTAATCATGGATGCACTTTGCAAACACACGGTAGCATCTCCAGTCCCTGTGAGGGAAGCTGCAGAAGCTACTAAATCCCAATCTCTGGGACAAAACATGTGAGAGATTACAGTGACATCTGCACCAGTATCCGGCATGCCTGTAATGTAAATTGTTTTACTACAGTGAGTCCGGCAGCAAGTCAATTTTGCTTGCTTGCGGTCCAAAAATTGCATCCAAAAGACCTCAGGACCTTAGCTTCCAAATGGCACAGACAGCATTGAATTCTCTGGAAAGTTGTTTTGCTTGGCTGTACTCATGGGTAGAAGAAATGCAATACCTATAGGTGTTTTTGGTGGAGTCGCTATAGGAACGTTACATGCAAGATTTAAATATATTGGTTTATTGTTAAAATCTATGGAAACAGCTGCTGGAAGGACTGCAAGTCTGAAAATTTTGGTGCTAGCTCTGCTTAGAATCAAAAGCTCTTGTCTTTGCTGAAAAAACCTGATAATTCCACTAGAAATACTTTCATACCAGAAATTATTTCAAAGGTGTATCAATTTTTGAGGGGGCCAATTCAAACCTTGTACGTGAGGGTATTGACCTGGGACCATTTGAGGGATGGTTACCTGAAGGATAAATGACTGAGGTACCAATGCCATTTGACTGGGTACTTGACTGTAAGGAGGTCACTACTTGTGTCCAGGTGCGGTGATAATCCGCGCTCTTTTTCCAGTTTAACGACAAAGCTTTGCCATCGATGTCCAATTGAGAATGACAGTACTTAGAAAGATGCTTCCCCTTCCTACACTGAGGGCAAATAGAATGTGATTTAGGTGGGATGGTTGTTGTAGGACAATCTCTTTTCATGTGTCCTGCTTTACCACAAGCAAAGCCACAAGCCTTTTTATCAGAGTCCAACTGTACAGTACCAACAGATTTTTGGAAAATGTTTCTTTGTGCTTCAAGGGCCTTTTCAAGCTTTTCCATATTTTGTCCCAAATTTTCTCCCAAAGCCTTTCCCAAATTATCTCCCATTGGATTCCTAACTTTTCTTAAGAATCTGCAATCAGCTTTCCAAAAGCACTGACTTGCACATTAGCAAGATATTTTGAAGAGATGAGCTTACTGCAAGCTGTTAGCATCTCTGTTACACTTGGAGGCTGATCAGGTAAAGTTATAATAGTTTTTTTTGCATTCTTCCTATAAGTTCTTTGATCTCATGGTGAGAAGGAATTATGGATTGTGCATTTACATTGTTATGAGCATATCTTACAGGTAAGGCAAGGAAGTGTTTATTTGAATCCAAATTTTTTCTAAATTTTGAATAATATTTGAATAATATCTAAGACCACTTAGGTAGTTGCAATGGAAGGTCTACTGTCAATTTAGACCATGTTTTTTTTCCTTTTCATCACTCCTGTATCTGATCCAGAAGAACAGGTAGTGTTGTCACAGCAATCAGCTGTTCCATGAACCCTGCCAAAAAGCTCCAAGTTCCAAGGTTTGTTTTTACCCTAGCTGGCTTCAGCAATGGCATTGAAACAATTAGATAGGTTTGGATATTGGCTGAGTAAACATACTAATGGCACATCCACAGCAATCAGTGACATGTTGACCAATGTTAATAGTGTTAGACATTCTACCCTTTCAAATAGAGCAGCAATTGATTTTTTTTAACTGGCACAAGGACAAGGTTGTGAGGAATTTGAAGGATTGTGTTGCATGAACCTGTCTGATCACTCTGAATCCATCCTCAAAAGCACACAAAAACTGAAATTAAAGAAGATGGTGGGTCCTGGTCAGATAATTTGTCCTAAGAATGGAGCTTTGCACCTTGGCTAAGGGAACTTTGCAAAATCGGTCTCAGTGTATTGGGTGTTTTGATAGTGATATTAATAGTAATACCTTGCATCCTTCAGTGTGTGCAACGAGAGATGAACAAAACTGTCCAAGAAGTTTTTATCGCACAAGAGAGAGAGGTAGGAAATGGATTCACAGACAGTGCTCAAAATGTCATGGAGATGGTGGATGAAGGTATAGAAATGGAGGAAGGTTTTGAGTTAAGACCCTGGAATCGACAAGAGATTTTTGAACAATGACTTGTAACTATTGTCAGGCATAATTTATGGCCTTTCCACTGACTGGACCTTCACAGCATTTAATTGCTGTGTTGTAATTTAGCAATTTAATGCTTAGTGCCAACAAAAACATGCTTTAGGCAGATAAGAAACAAAAATATTATAGTAAGGCCACAAAACGCAAGTAATAAATGACACAATTGGTAAGGTTTCTTTTTGGGTGAAGAGAGAGGGGGAATTGAGGGAATCCATAAAATTAGAGGGTTTTGGGAAAGCTGCAAAAGGCAGGCCTCAGACACAGCAGAATTGTGAGTAGATCTAAAGCAACAGTCATGAGATAGGTCAGCAGAAAAAATTATTTAAACTGTAGAAAAAGCAAGGGCAAATAGAACAAGAAGCCTGTGTATTAATGCTTGTCTGAATAGCTCTCTAAGCTGCACAAAGTTTATCTAGCAAGATATTAGGAAGGTTGACGTTTAATAGTGGAGCTCTGTGCATTGTGTTTTAAGGCTTACAAACAGGTACTGTATTTGAAATAAGCAAGCATTGTTTTAACCAAAGCTACGTGTGCTTATGGTGATTGGATAGAACTAGTGTCAATATGTTTTGCTTAGTGTGATTTGTTAAGAAGATTATATAGTAAGTTGTAACCTTCTGATTTTTGGCCTGCTGCCTGGATTGTGAGCTGCTAGCATCTTCCCATTATCATAATCATGTAATTAGACTGATGCTGAAAAATAAACAGCTCTAGGCACTTTCCATAGCAGCCCTGTCTTGTTTGAAGTCTGTAAATAGCCCCCGGGCGGCGTCACTTGGCAGTAGTGTTGCCGCAGCAACTTTCCTGGGAACCCTGCTAGGAAGGGCTGGGGAGGAGGGCTCCAAGTTCTTGGTGACAGGAAGAAAGCCAGAGCCTGCTAACTCACATCTGGATTCACTAAATTGGATCTTTTTAGATTCATACAAATTGGGCTGCTCTCCAGCTGCAGACCCTGAATTTGTATTTGCGACACTTTCAAATGAACTGTTACAGGTACCACACCATATTCCTGCTTGCAGGGATACAGCTGGAAAACTCTCAGGTCCAAGAGCAATCTCAGCATGCTTTTCCCCATGAGCCCAGCAGCCAATGAGACAGGCTTCAAGGCTTCTGAATGAACTGTCTCTGCCTCCACAGCAACTTTCCTGAGCTCTCCCACCTCCACCCCATCCACCTCTCTGGGCAGAGCCATCCCTGCCCTGCTCAAGCCCTGGCTGCCCCCTGCCACCTCTGTCCTCTCCCCTGCCCGCTCCCCTGCAGGCAGAGCCAAATCCAAAGCCCCCCCACCCGCTGTAACCGGAGGCTTGGGAGCCAAAAGTGGTGAAAATCCCGGAAAGTTTTGGCAGAGGAATCTGTATGAAAAGAGTCCTCAGAGCTCCAAAGCCAACTGCCAGCCTGAGCCCGATCCGAGGGGGTGACTTCCTGGGAAGGGCAAACAGTGACAGGAGCGACCCTGCAGCCCCTCGGCCAGGCAGAGCGGGTCCAGAGCCCCCCCTTGGCTGACCCCACCTGCACAACTTCAGAATAAGATCCGGCCGCATCTTTTTCAGAAGAGCAGCAGAGAACAGAAACAGCAGCTCCTCTTTTGCAAAGCTTCCCCAAACATTAATCTCCTGGACCCGTTTGGTTCCCAGCCTCCATAGAAAATGTCCCATGACCCCCCCAAACTCTTGGAATGCAAGAAAAATCAGAAACACTTTTTTGGGCATTCTGGGGGTGGATGATTTCTCGGAGGAGTTGGGACAATGCCTGGTTGCAGCGTCAATGACTCAGGGAATCCTGGAAAAAGCAGAAAACACAACCAAAGCTGGAAGCTGATCTGATTCCCCTTTTCCGGGCTTCGGGGTGCTGTCCACACTGCCTGGAGAAACCCTGGACATGCCAGGACACCCTGAATAAAATCCGAGATCCCCCCAGAGAAGGATGAAGGTCCAGCGCCACTCAGAATTAAAGTCTCAGAGCCAGGTGTTCTGTTCTGATGTTTGAGAAAGTCTCTGTTACAATCATTCTGACCAAAGCTCTCCATTAAAGCTCTGGAGACAGGCATAAGGTGGAGCAAAGACTCTTCCTTTTTGAGAGAGACTAGATTGTGAATTTTCCACTTTATCTGGTCCCAGAAATCAAAGGTAAAATCAGACTTCAAGTCTATATTTTGAGTATTCACTTTTTCCCAGATTAATAAGTCTTTTAGTTCACGTTTTGAGATGTCTGAAAATCTTTTGCCCTGTAAAATTGCCTCAATCTGGTAAAAGACACCCCATTCTGGTTTAGAGAGCTGGTTTCCCATCTCGTTGCCCCTGGAGTTGCTACTTATTACTGACAGGGGTATCAGCTACAGGCGGCGAAGGGGACGATCCATTCCTCCTTTGAACAGCCTGGGCCTCTGGCAATGGCACTGTCCATGATCTTCTTTTTATTTTTATATTCCTCTAGCCTAGAAATTTTCTTCACTGAGGAGCAGCTTTCCCAATACCCTCTGATTTTAGGGATTCCTACAATACACTACATAATATATATTTTAATATATGTACTGTAATAAATAGAATATATAATATGTATATATAAAATGGGTGGGATTTCCTAATTTCCAGACACTCATTGTCAAATTCATTGACCCTGAAAACAGCAGAGATGCGCCCATTATACCTGATCAATCCATTTGGGGAAGTTTTAGGTTCAGATTCTTGAGGCTTTACATTTTTACATCTCTAGACAATGCTTCCAGGAATCCAAACAGATTTCAGAAATTAAACTTTTCTCCTTTTTTCCTCAGTCTTTGCGCTCCTGTGCACCAGACATCTTCAGTGAATGAGTTCCACTCTAATCCGTCTCCAAGATGAATCTCCCAGCTGTGTTCACACTGGTGGTTCGTGTGTCTCCTCTGCATAGTGCAATTTTAAAATCTTCGTTCTTTATTATCTCTGCCCTTCTTTTTCTGTTTTAACTTGCAAATGAATGCAGATGTATCAGAAATGCATAATTTCATTTCTGACGCATCATTTCCTGTGTAGTAATTTCATTGCATCCTGTTCTGATGTTATGCTAGCCTTATAGGTTTTATTCTAAGTGGACTCCTGTTTTCTTGAATATGGAAGTTCTATAATGCAATGCTCTCATTCACCTGCTTTCATGAAACCCTTCATTAACATTAGCACAAGGAGCTGTGTGGTTCCCTTCTGCTTTGTAGAAGACTTAGGAAACTCAAGTCCTGCTGAGCTACAAAAGAACATACATGGTGCTTGGTAATTCCCCAATGAGCTTAAATTAATGGTTAAACAACTGCAGCTTATTCACTTCACAGAAATTGGGAGAAAAGACACTGCAAATATTGAGGAATGCACTGCAAGGTGGATGGGCATCCCTCATTTATCCAGACAGACTGATCTCACTGGCAAAATTCCCTCTTTTCCAAAGGTTTTCATTTGCTTTGCCTGTACTTCGTATGGCTGCAGGTCACTTTTCCCTTGATTTAAGGAAGTATGTTGGCAGGTATTCTTGGTGATATATCTTGCTAATTCTGCCCTTGGAGGAATTTCTCAGTTCTGCAGTCCTTATTACACGCCCTGTTCTAAAAGACTTTTATGCTATTTTCCCTCTCTCTGTTTTCACACATGTTTAACAAAGTTTTCTTTCTAAGGATATTAATCACAATATCCCAAAAGATTAAAAAATGCTTAGTTATTTTTTCCCTAAGTATTTACAAAAGAACAGTCAAAAAAAAAAAAAAAATCTGTATACCTGCTGGATGTAAAATGCAAATAGAAATAAACTTGAAAGATCTCCCAAAAGCCTTAAGAAAAAAAACCATGCATTCTATAAAACCCAGGGTATTCATCTACAGTATACAAAAATGGGCACGTTCTAGAGGAGAAAATTTGTGCAACGGTTCTGCACAGAATTCTATGCTTTCAAGCTTTTTGCCCTTCAGGAGCAGTGCCATTCTCTGAACTGGAATGTTCTGAGCATGTTCTGCTCACCACGGCAGCTTTCTGCTCTCCCCTGGTACAGATCATCCTGCCAGCAAAGGGGGAGTGCAGCCACCACAACTCGCAGCTCCTTCCCACACAGCAGGAACCTGAAGGACAGAGATGGTTTTCACCAGCTCCTGAGGGTTCTAACCGTGCCACCTCTCGGCTGCTGAAACCCTGAATTTCTGTGTTGCAGTGCGTTAGTTTCCGAGTCAAATGTTCTGTTAGCTTGCGGTATGTTCAAGTGTTCCCCGACTTCTTGCAGTTAGTTTCTCCCCTGTGTTATGCCCTCCTATCCAAGTGTCCCTCAAGGAATCCCCTCCCTCCTCACCGGATTTTTCCCTGTCTGTCAAGACAACCCGGCCCCTTGGGCCCATCCATCAGCCCAAAGCCTACCCTTTGTTCCAGAAAGTTCCCTGTCCCTCACCCCAAGATCCAATCCCTATCCCAACTCTTCCTCCTCCCCTTGTTCTGATTTGTTGTAGCTCTCAAATCCACACCCCGAGAGTCGCTTATTGGTTACTATATGGTGTCCACCCCCGTTTTGAAAGATTTTAAATGCCCGAGCAGAAGGGTACTTGGGGTTCTTTGAACCTCTGTTCCTCCTTGGGGGAGTTTTCCTGCCAACCTTTCCCCCGCCTCTCTTGATAAATTAGCTGCACTTTACACCGTAGAAGAGTTGTTTCTGCCTCCTTCACTCGGTCCTCCTGGGGTCTCTACTGTTGGGCAGCTGACCTAGAGGTTCTGGCTCAGGCAAAATCCCAACCTAACCAGCTCCTTATTCCTGCCACTGTCCCTGGAACATCACAGAGCTAGCCAGGGCTCCGGAGGGCAGTGACAGTGACCCACGCCTTGGTATGTCACAGCCCCCAGAGCCACACCTGCCAGGCCACAAGCCCCAGCCCTGGTCCCCACTGCCGGCCTCAGGAGCTCCTGGGCATCCTCAGCCTGGGTGCAAAGGCAGCCACAGGAGCCCCCCAGGGCGCTCTGGATCCAGGCTGCAGACACCCTAAAGCCAGCACTGAAAGGGACATGGATGGGGACTGCAGCTGGATCTTCCAGTGCTCACCAGCCCTGGCTGCCCTCTGAGTGAGCCCAAACCTCACCTGCAGCGCCTTAAGCACAATTACCCTTCTGGCCCGTTCTGGAACGTGATGTTCCCACATCCTACACCAGCCCTTTGCAGGGAGTGACCAGCTCCCAGCTGCTCTGCTGCCCTGGCATTACTTTCTCTTTTGCTGCAATGAAGTTAACGGGTACAATCGTGGAAATCCCAGCAAAACATTTGCTTTTCAGGAGCTCTTAGGCAAAAAACCTCCACTGCTCACCAGTTTTTGCCCAGAAAAGGAGATCTTGACAAAGCATAAGGCACAGGCAGGGCTCTGGCATAAGTATTCCTGAGCCACAGGATTTTACCCATTGCTGTTGTCAGCTGCTTTGCTGATATTTTAGAGCCAGTTCTGAACAGGGGCTGCTGTTGACAGGGTAGGAAAATTTGGAGAAGTAAAGGTGCAGGAAACAACAACAACAACAAGAAAAAAACAAAACCCACAACAAAAATCCCAAGTGGTATAACAATTAAAAATACAGAGCCCAGTAGAAGTCCATGGAGATGGTTCAATAGAAAATGCCACCAGCAGTGAGCAGAGCCCGAGGCTGCTCACTGCCACCACAGGGGCTCCTCAGTTCCCTGCTGCTTTGTGTTTATCTCTGCTGGGCTCCCTCTGTTCCTTCAGCAGATGCAGCCCTGCCTGGAAAGGGCTCCATGCTCTGGTGTTCCCAGCTTGCTCCAGGCTGCATTCTTAGCAACAGTGAAAGAAGAGGTGAAACAGAGAGGCATTTTCTCTCCTGCCTGCAAACTCTTCTCCTTCAGTTCCAGTGCCAGAGATCATTCCTCTGTCAGGTTGGCACTGTGCCTGCTGCATCTTCGTCCCTGTTCCTTGCATCAGCTCCTGCACATCAGCACTCGCTGTGCCACATCATGAACAGAGAGCTGTGTCAGAAGAGCAAGGCTTGCGTTTTCTTGGTTTTTCTAACAGAAGAAGCATGAGTCCAAATAAATTTGTTGTTGGTTCTTGGCCTCCCTTTAGATAACTCTTTTCTGCTTTAATGCAAAAGGCTTTTCTACCACATGGATGGAATTACCTGTAATTGGCAGTTGCTTCAGGCTGTCAGGCACCATGGGAGTTTTTTCTTGTCTCTGATGAGGATTTGGTGAATTTTCCATGGGTCACTTGGTGGTGTCACCATGGGCTGAGCTCAGCGGCCGACTCTGCTGTCCCCAGGGGATGCATTGCGACGCCAAGCCCCTCAGGGCTGGAATTCGGGGTTGGGCGGGCTTGGAGCTCCAGGAGCCTGGGCCCGTGAGGAGCTGCTGCTGGCGCTGGCTGCGCTAAGCCCGCTCTGCCGAGCAGCCGCGGCCATGGAGACACGGGCGGGAACTGTGTCCGAGGCCGGCAGGCGGCCCGGGCCGGCTCGCAGCTGCGAGGACGCCGACAGCCTGTGCCCTGAGGCCGAGGCGGTGGCGGGCGCTTTGCGGGCAGGGCTTTTCCGAGCCGGCCGCAATGTGCTGCCTCCCGTGTGGGCCGCGGCAGAGGCAGGCGGGAGCGCGGCGGGGCCGGCAGCGGCGGGCAGAGGCCGCAGAGAGCAGCAGCCCGGCCGGGCCCGCTGCGGAGCGGCACGGAGCTGCCGTGCAGCCCTCGGCCGTGTCTGTGCGCACAGGGCAGGAGCAGAGGCCGGAGCAGAGGCAGGAGCCGCGGCAGCTCGCCAGCCATAGCGGCAGCTCGCCGTGCCCGGGGCCGCAGCCGCAGCTCTCCCCTGCCGGCCACAGCAGCAGCCGCTTTCCTCCGAGGCTCCGGCGCTTCCCGAAGACGATGGGCCCGGCCCCCAGCACGGCCTGGAGCCCCGCAGCGAGAGGAGCCGCCGGCGCCGCAAAGGGCAGCCCCGAGGTCGCAGGTTGAGGAGGAAGACATGAGGCTCTCTCTCTGGGCCGCGGTGGGGCAGCTCTGCCCTCTCGGCCTTCGCCTTGAGCCCTTTGCTTCTTTTCCATGAGCCCTGATCACCCCATCCTCAGCCAAGGGCCCCCACAGCCCTTTCCAGGGCTGCAGGAAAAGCTCCCTCAGTGACAGAATCACAGAATCAGTGGCTTGGAAGACAGATGCTTTTAAGATGATCGAGTCCAACCCATGCCTTAACTCCTCAACTAAAGTACGGCACCCAGTACCACATTCAGTGTTTTTTCAAAGGCTTGCAGGGATGGTGAGTCCACCAGCTCCATGGAGGGGTCACACCACAATACTCTGTACCTGTAAGTGCCCGCTGTGGTTGGTGCTGTCTTTAGTGCAAGGCAGAGGTGCAAGTTTCTGAGTTGCCAGCACTTGCTGTGTCTGGCTGAGGATGCTGAGTGCTGGAGTCCTGCAGGACGTGGCCTTTTCCTGCAGGCAGTGACAGCTAGAAATTGGCCTATGACCTGTCATGTTGGGTTCCTGTCTCTCCTGCAGCCAAAGAGATTGCATTTAGGGATCCAAATCCAAGTGGCAGGAACCCAAATGCTCTTGAGTCACAGCTGCAGGCTTGAATCCACACAGGATGTCAGGGCTGCCCCACTCCTCTTTTGGCTTTTCCTGCAAATGCCACTGCCTTTTCTGCCTCAACTAGAAATACCGCAGCTGTGCCAAAACTAGCTAGTGGGTGGTATTCCAAAGGCAGTGTGCTCTGGGTAGGATGAATGAAGAAGAACCTTCCCCACTTTTGAACCATTCAAAAGAAACCATAAGTGTGTCTTAGCACCAGTAGAAAAACAACTGCTAACTGAGGAGGAAATGTTAGTTTTCGGAGGGAGTCAGAAAGGGATCTTTCAAACCATCTTCCAAATGAGTTGATATTTCAGAAACTTTAATTACTTTATTTAATAATCCTAGTCTAGAACCATATCCTACAAAACTCTACAACAATCCTACTCTAGAATCTGACTCTACAATTCTACTCAAAATTGGCTATGGAGGTAACATCTTGACATGATATGTTCTTGTCTCTTACTTCTTCTGGACTGAGTTGATGAGTGGTGCCAGGATGGATGCTGGCTTCGCTGTTGTTACAAATGGATGCTGTCCACAGGAAAAAAAAGGAAAGAAAACAACAAACAACAGTGAAACATGACTTTCCAAGCTCAGTGCTTCACAGGCTTGATGAGGATTCCTCTAGTTGCTAGAAAGACCCAGAAAGTAGAACAATGGGACCATCTATTCCCCAATTGTCATGTGCAGGACCTGGCCATCCCAGGCAAATGTGGCCCAGAGTCCCAGGCATCTGTTGATTGTGATGTCTTCATCTTGCTGGGATTTTTGCCCTGCCAGTGCTGTAGAAATGGTGCTTTCTGTCCCTGGGTTTTCTCCCTTTCAGGAAACTCCAATGACTCACATAGGTCCCTGCTTTGCAAGAAAAGCACTGTGCTGATTTTTACAGGGAGACAGAGCAGTGTCTGCCTTTCCATGCCCTGGCCCTCGTGTGCTGGATGCACCTTCCTTCCCAGCAGGGCCAGCCCAGTGGCACCGGGTCCTGCAGTTCCCTCTCTGCCACATAACTTGGCAGTAACCCTGGTGCATTCCCGTCACATTTTACCTGCAGGAGCTCCCTGGCAGACCAGCGCTGCTCCTCATCTCTCTGCAGGCAGCAGCTCAGGAAGTCACGCAGGCAAGGCGAGAATCGGTTGGGCTGCTGCAGCCGTGGGGTCCCTACTGTGGCTATCAGTTGTGTAGCCTGGAGAAAAAGGAGACACCAGGCTCCACTTGCTGCTTTCACATCTCTAAGTGCTCTCCCACTTTGTTTAACCTCTTTTCTTCAGTGGCAGTTTCGGCCCTGGCAGAGACCCAGAGATCATTTTCCTTTACCAACCAGAAAACCCAAACCCGACGGCAGCCACAGCTTTTCCACCATCCCACAGATCTTGCCTTGGCAGCTGATTTGATTGACTGACCTAGTTAGTGGGAGCTATATTGGGAAAAGCACATTTGCTTCTCTGAGGGTTCACACCAGCTTGAGAGGCTTTTTGGAAGAGGGACTTTGCTATACAAACTAATTTCAAGGGTTAGTACATGAAAGGCATGTCTGCAGTGCTTTTTGGTTCTTTAAGTGCACGTGCCCTAGCACAAGACTGAACAAGGTTTTTTTGCTGTTCTTGAAAACAATGGTAATTGGAAGGAAGGAAAGGAAATCCATCAGTTAATCCCCAGGTAAGGAAATAAACATTTACAATCTCAGCTTCAAGACAGACACATTAAGATGGCTGCACAAATGTACAGGGTTGAAAATACCTGCTTGGGCACACAGGAGCCACCTGCAGCTCTGTCTCTCAGCAGACTGAAAATTGCAGCTTCCCATTTTGCAGCAAAAGAAAAATTGTCATGGTCAGAAGAAGGAGAGGTGCCATCCCTGTGGTCACCCTCTGCTCATTTGGCTACTCAAGTCAATGCATTAATGGTAGGTGCATCCCAGAAAGAGCCAGGAAACAATGGGAGGTTTTGGCAGGCTCTCCGCATCACCAGGCTCTGGCTTGGTCACATGGACAACGTGGCTTGGGCTATGAAGGAAACACGGTGACTGAGTGTTTCAGCAACACTGCGCAAGAAGCAGAAGAGACTCAGTGGCCTTTACACCCTCATGCCCAGGTTTCAGGCATGTTTCCCAGTGAGAAGAAACTGCACAGGGAGTTAGGTTCATCTCTAAAGACCACAGTTTTAGAAACCTTGTTGGGTTTCTTTCCAGAAACCTTCAATTCTGGAAAGATAACAGCAGTTCTCAGATTCTTGTTTCCTGCTATTACGGCCATCTCCACAGAAAAAAGAACTGGAACCACTTAAAAGCCAAAGGAAAGTGTTGCCTGAGAAGAGAGTTTGTTTGGAGTTTGTTTGCATGTGGTAAGGCTTGAGTTGCCCCACTGCTGAAACCAAAACTACAGCAGATGCTGATGTGCTGCAGGCACATTTTTAGGAGGGGACCTTGGTGGAAGTAGTTCAGGCAGATGGCAATGGGCTTTTGTCCAATGGCACGCAGGACAAGGGACAGGTGAGAAAGACAGTGGGATCAGTGAGTATTTGCTCCTTACCGTGATGGGACTTTGGTTCCAGTAGGGAGGTTCTTGTTCGATCATTTCAATCCCCACGATTCCAAAAGACCATATGTCCACTTTGGAACCATATGGTTGACTTGTCAGCACTTCTGGCGCCAGCCACCAAGGAGTCCCGACTACCGAGCACCGTCTGCTCTGCTCAGGGCTGAGCTGAGTAGAGAGGCCAAAACCAGCTGAAGAGAAAGCAAAACACTGTTTCTATTTGAATTCTGTGCAATTAGGAAAGCAAGCAAAAGAGTTCCACAGTACAACTTTGAAAATGTGCTGTTGAATTTCCTGGCATTGGTGACTTAAAACATCCCCCCATTTTTTGCATTCTCTCCGTGGTGTCTTTTGTTCTTTGGATGCTTTAGACTTGTAACTCCCTCCCTCTGGAAGGGACCCAGACAGAGCAAGGCCACTCTTGACTGCTTGTTCCTTGTCCTACCTATGTGCACCTTGCAACTGTGCCCTCAGCTCACAGTGGGTGTCCCTGCGCTGCCACCAGCACCATTTTTGAGGAGCTGGCTGTCACTCCAAGCAGCCCCACACCCACATCCCTGGAATGCTGCTCCTGACCAAGAATACACTGACCCAGCTTGACAGAACCGTCGGTTCTGAGAAGGATGTTGTCACTCTTCACATCTCGATGGATCACATGATTTGAATGACGAAAATGCAGTCCTTCCAGGCACTGAGAGAAGAAACAGAAAGAGGAGGGCAAAAATGAGTGATGTGATTTCATCCCACAAGAAAGGCAACAAAGAATCTAAAAGATTCCCTCTGCAGGGGAATGGGCAGTAATGGCAGAACACAGTGCCACTGAGAGGAAGAGCTTGCTGCTCCAACACTTGCAGAGCAGGACCTTTCTGAGGAAAGGCATGTCAGCTTCTGAAAGAGCAACAGCACCTGCTGTTATAAACTGTGCCCTGCAAACCAGCCAGGATGACTGCTGCTGCAGTGCATGTGCTCAGAAGCAAAGAGCCTTTTGGCTGCACTCCTGTCCTTGTATGCTGAGGCCTGAGAGAAACGAGTCTCTCTCTTTTTTCTTTGCTGATCATTTCAAATCCTGCCACCAGCACCTTTGCTTTCACAGGCAAGGAATGTAGTGAAGACAGACTCCAGGCAAACATTTAGAGAGGCAAGGTGGAGAACAGCAAATACAAATACATGAGCCCGAGCGAGAATACAACAGCAGGAGAGAAGAGTACTGGCACTGAGTACAGGGAGTGCAGGGGCACTGGCAGGCCTTTCACTTGAGATGCTTTTTCTTGCCCATAGCATACCAGCAACACAGAACCAAAGCTTGGCACAGGAAATCACTGCAGGTCTGAGCCCCTGTTTCCCAGACAATCCTGCCCAAGCCCTTGGAAACACAGATGGGATTGCTGACCTCCCGACTGATGGCTGCTGCCTCATCTTCATACAGAGCGGTCGTGCTGAGGATATCGTTCAGGGTGCCTCCGTCCATGTACTCCAGCACCAGCCAGAGTTCCTGCCCCCGAAAGTAGCTGAAAGAAGGAAACAAGGGTGTGGAGATGAACATGCATGGCTACTTTGCTGGGCAGATGGCTGGTACAGAGACTGATTTAGTACAGTCCTTTGAAGAGTTCTCTTGACAGGAAACAAAGCACGGGGAGATGCATTTCAGGAGAGGAGGACATCTTCCCCACCTTTCAGCAGTTTGACAAAAGAATTCTTTTCCATTTGTAAAGCAGAGAAACTCAAGCCTATAACCAATCCCTAAAGGGGCTTTCAGCAGCAGGACCCTGACCTGTTTATGAGCAGGCTGAGCTCCAAGATGCCCCTCTCCCAGCTAAGGAAGGCTCCAGCCTCTGCAGTCCCTGCAGCCCTCAGGGGCAGGGCAGTGACCACAACCAGGCTGGCAAAGGCCAAGCATGAGCACTGACAGGCGCTGATGGGAAGAAGTCCCAGCCAGCCTGAGCCCATAAAAGCTGTTGCCCCCATTTAGGACACAACAGGATGGGCCTTGAGATCAGCCACACCGAGGTGCGGATCAGTGCCCTTTTTGTCCCAACAGGAGATGGTAGACACAGAATCCCCTGGGCTCTGCTCTCAGCCCCACCACTTCTTATCTGAGAGCACTGGCAGCTGTTAAGGGCAAGAGGCAGATTTATTGGGTTGTGCTGCAGAATCACAAAGGACTTTGTGTTTTCCTAGAGACTAGTCTGAGCAGCGCTGCGCAAGGACGTATGTGGCCCTGAGGTCCGGCTAGCTTAGGAGAGGCGGCCGACGCCTCTGCGCATCTGAGGACCAACCCCCCTCAGCGTCCTGGCCTCGGGCTGGGCTGGATTGCGGACGTGGATAGAAGTGCGCCGATGAGTTGAGGAAAGGAGGCGACCACTTGCTGGGGTGAAAACGTTGGTTTATTGAAGATGGACGGAACCAACCACAAGGAGGGCACCGACCAGCAAATGGCCACGAACAGGGGGAGCAACAAGGTTTTAAAGAAGAGGGGTGGAAAAAAGAGGGACTCCCAGCTAGCCAATAACAGAAGAACAAGGGAGGTACAAAACTTAATGGGCATACAAGAACAACCAATAAATACAAAGTAGAGGAGGGGCCCCGGGACCACAGCCAACCACAACCCCCAGAGAGAAGAAGCTCCTAGAACAGAGGGAGGAGTGGGGGTGATTGACTGGGCCCAGGGAGGAGGAAAACTTGACTTATAAGGATAAGAAGGGGGAGGAGAAGTTACATGACCTAAGAGCTTAGTAACTAAGGGGGAGGGGGTAACCATGGAAACTCAACGGGCAAGGGAACAGTGGCGGGAAAACTGTGAGGGGAAGAACCATTTACAGGAACATAGGGGAAGATACACAAAATGGGGGAGCAAACAGGGAAACTTAAAAACACATTACAACACAGGGCTTGGCCCAATGGCTAGGATTCTAAC
This sequence comes from Ammospiza caudacuta, assembly GCF_027887145.1. Classification (NCBI taxonomy): domain Eukaryota; kingdom Metazoa; phylum Chordata; class Aves; order Passeriformes; family Passerellidae; genus Ammospiza; species Ammospiza caudacuta. The sequence goes on along the minus strand of NC_080632.1, from coordinate 7,668,480 downwards.
AGTCATGGGAAAGAGTGGGAATCGGGTATGGAAAAGCGCCATGGATCTGAGGAATATACCATGGCTGGGCTGGAGGCTCTCTCCTGAGAAACGCCTGCAGTACAGTTTTATCTGACCACGCCACTTGGATGTATCTCTTGGACACATCTTGATATGCACAAAACTAGAAGATTAAATAAAAGTTGTTATAAAGATACTGCTTTTTTCTTTTGGAGCACATGAAAAACACCTCATGCTCTCTATTTGTCCTGTAACCTGATGTACTTTCAAAGGAGTTCTTATTGGCAAAAAGATAGCATTTTCTTATTGACAAAATATAGCATTCTCATGAAAATAAACTGCAAATGTAGTAGTTGTACCAGGACCAGTCATAAAAATGACAGCAGCAAGACATGTGAGGCAGAAGGGCTCCCTTCAGGATGGAGAAAAACAAACTCCACCAAAAATACCCCACAAAACAACAGAAAAAAAAAATGCAAAAAGAAAACCAAACACAAACCCCCACAAAAAAGTAAAAAAACCCCAAACCAAAACAAAACAAAGAAACCAAAAAAAAAAAAACCAATGAAAAATCCCCAACCAAAAAGACAAAAGTCCGAAGCCAGTGCATTTCTGTGAAGGTATTTTTCTCTGATGACTGGTTGGAAGTCAGGAGTCGAAGAAGAATTTAGGAAGCTATAAATTCTGTTCAGTTTGGCCACGAGCACACAGGACTCGCCTAGATCATTTGCAAGGTCACATCCTTCTGCTGATGCAAGAACAATCCCTGCTTCAGCCTTTAGCAGAGAGGGAAGCTCAGGCAAACCCAGGCCAGTCCGAGGTGCCCTCAGAGGCAGCAGGAACAGCCAGAGCGCTCTCTCGCTGCCTCGGAGCACAGCGCTTCCTCTGGGGAGTCCTAAATGGCCCTGTGGCACCAAACTCAGAAGGAACATTTGGTACAGCTCTGCTGGCAGCTGCACACAACACACTGTCCCTCAGACAAGAAACAGCCCAGACGTACCTAGCATCTCCAGGTACTTCTCCTCAGTCTGCTGTTCCAGGGAGATGAGCAAACTGCCCGAGCTCAAGTTCCCAGGTTTTAACGGAGAGCTTCCTTGAGGTGACGCTGCTGTGGCAGCAGGTTCAGAGCCCATGATGTGCTGGACCTGGAACATTTCTGGTGGGCACTGTTCCTGTGCCTCATGCCAACCTTGGGGTTCTTCATTGCCAGACATTCGCTGGAAGTCTTCACAGGCTGCCCGGTGAGAAGTCAGCACTTGCAGCTCAAGTGAAACAGAACAAAGCAGTCAGACACTACAGCTTGTCCCTGTCAGCCAGGAGTCATTGACTGTGAGGAAAGGGAAAGAACAGATTGACAGGGGATACAGACAGCTTCTTTCAGTCTTCCATCTGGATCACCACGTTCCACTGTGAAAACACCTCCAGAAACAAGGGTAGCAGGAACAGGCCAGCAGGAATCAATTTGGATGACTGCTGGCCCAAAGGCCAAAGGACAAGTTTCACTGTCCAAGGCAGCAGTTGAGATTCAGCACACCAGGAAATGTTCCTCAGAGTGACTGTGATACACACTAGAGCAGGATGGCACTCAGAGGCATGGCCCCACTCCCTGCTGCTCTGCACTGGAAAGGAAAGGAGGGCCGAAACCACCAGTTTGGTGACTGCAGTGACTGCATCCCTCTTTCATTCACTTGCTTTTCTAGAGCCTGAGGGAGGCAGATAGCTTTCTCTCTGACGATTTTCATGTCTTCCTCAAGCCTCTTCTCCAGAGCCTTGATCCTGGCATCAGTTTTCTGCAGCTGTGCCTGCAGGTATTCCTTGATGTTCTGTAACGAAGGAGGAAGAGGACGCCTTTTGAGTGGAGTGGCTGCCATTCTTTCACTCACCTGGTTGTGTTGATCGCCCCTCTGCTGATGGAGATTCTCCTCTTGAATTCTTCCCATGTCTTCCTTGTTCCTCCTCTTCAGTGCCATGATGGCACTCTGAGCTTCAGGCAGCTCTGCTTGTGGCTCTGCCTTGATGTTCTGTGCACACAAATGCAGAGCAAGTGACTGGGAGCTGCCACCAGGCTCAGCGTTTTTCCTCTTGCAGCCTCAGAATCACATTGATTCAGCTCCTTCTTTCTGCTTCCCTCCCCACCTCTGCCTCCATTGCAAACCTCCTGTCCCAGGGCTGATCTCTGCAGATTCCAAGGCTCTGTGCTTCCAGTGCCTGTGGGATTCCTGGCCTCCTCAGTCCCAAGAGCTGTGGTTTATGCCCTTCTTCCTGCCCTTCCCTCTGTGCCCTGGCCAGTCAGGCTTACCTGGCCTTTCTCCTTTCTCCACCTGCTGCCCGAGCTGCTCTTCCTGCTCTAGGGCTGGGAACAGATCTCCCTGAGTCTGGTATGGCATCTCTGATGAAGCAGTCTGCTCCTGCTCTCTCTCTAGAAGCACCTGCACAGAAAGCAAGAGAAGATGGGTTTCAGCTTCCCATATGACCTTTGTGGGCCAAGACTCCAAGACTGCTGGGCTCACACGTTCCCAAAGCACTGTGCTGCTGCTCTGCTGGGTCATTCTCTGTTTGAGGGGAGGCACAGATTCCAAAGTGACCCTGGCCCTACAATCAGGGGCCATCTGGGACTGAAGCTGCAAGAGCCTCTCAGGCAGCTGACAGGGAATGTGTGGCATTTCTCAAGGGTGTGGTGAGGGCCTCCCTCTGCTTGTGCCATGTCCTGTTTGTCTTTCAGTAGTGACTGACACCCTGCCCTGTCCCACAGCTCCATCCTGGCTTTGCAGGTGGCTTCCTGGGTGAGCTCACTCCTTGTGAGTGAAACTTCTGGAGTTCTCTTCAGGCCTGCACCAGCATTCCTGCCTTTCTGACATCCACACTCTTGTTAGAAAACCTGGTCATTCAGGAGATGAGGATGCATGTAAAGATTTCTGATGGAGGTCACAGAGCCTCTATGGCCACCACAATGGAGGAGGACCAAGGTGTTTCTTCTTCCTCTTTTGTCAACTGAGGATTCTGAGCAGCAGAAACAGAGGCTCCCCTAAGGCCCCATGAACGAATGCACTTACACAGCCCTGGGGATGCCAGTGAAGGAAACCATGCGTCATGTAATGCATGGCACGTATGAGCAGAGTCACCAAACACCACCTAAACATGGAATTGTTCCACCTCTCTAGGAGAGGTGGAAATTTAAAGAATTAACTGGGGACTTCAGGGCACAAGAGGCTGGAGGATGGAAACAACTCTGTGGGAAATACCACAGAGGGGGAAACATCTCTTCCTGCTCAGAACTGGTCGAGGGAACATGTCTCTAATCCTCTCCTGAGAGGGATGCTGCTTTACGTGAGCTTTGCACCTCCAACTGCCTTGGACCAGAGCCAGGAAGATTCAATTATGTAAATGTTACATAGATAGATAGATAGATAGATAGATAGAAAGATAGAGAGATAGATGTCCCTACTATGATCTGTCTTTATTGTTCTCTCTGTTGCTGCCCCACATCAACACTTGGTGGCCATTGCCATGATCAGCAGCAATCCTGAGATTGCTTTCCTGTTGCTCAATGAACCACACTCTTGGAGAATGTGGAGCGTGTAGATCCTTATGGAATGCAATCAGACCCAGAGCACTGCACTGGGAACTGCACTCTTTGTGCCTCTGTGCTCGGCCGAGTTCTTCTCTTGGACAGGACCACACTGATGGTGCTAAAGTGCCTGGAATCCAAACTGCAGCCCAGCCCCTCCCAGCTCCTGTGATTGCTGAGGAGCAGCTGGAATGCAAAGCATTGATCTCCTGCTCAATTCCCAAACACAACACACACTGATTGCCTGGGCTGCAGAAGGGCACGGGCACTGCTAATTTTAAGGTGATCTGTAAGGCCATAGTGGCTGGCCTAGAAACACAACAGCTCCTTCTGTACCAAAGTCCCTGAACAGAATGATGTGTTTTCATGCAAAAATACTGCGTTCCCCAGAAGTGACACCTTGGAATAAAAACTTCAAGCAGAACCATTCCCAGTGCTGTGTAAGGGCAGGAAATAATTCCTAAAAGAACCTGCGTTGGGAAAAAGAGAAAATGAATTGGGTCTTCTCCTCCAAGTAAAGCAAAAAATAACAACAAAAAAGGGAGAGGAAGTCCAGTCCAAAAGTAGATAAATATTTCAATGCATTGCAGAGATGCTGAAGGTGCCTCAAGAGCCTCCCACTGTCGAGGCTAAAGCTCCCTTGGCACCTCCTCCCTGGCCTTGTGCTGCACCCCCTTGCCCAGCTGCCCTGTCCTTCTGTGCACACGCTGCAGCCCCTCCATGACTTTCTGCTCCCCAGGGCCCACAAGTGCACACAGCACTCCAGCTGTGGCCGCAGCGCTGCTCAGCACAGGGCCACGCTCACTGCCCTGCTCCTGCTGCCCCACTGCTGCTGGCACAGCCACCAAGCCCTTGGCCTTCTTGGCCCCCTGGCCACACGCTGCCACATCTTCAGCTGCTCAAAACCGCCAGCCCTGTGTCCTTTTGGCCACACAGCTCCTCAGCCACAAAGGTTGCAGCTTCAGTTGCAGCATCCACCATTTCAAGAGCTTCTTCCTTTTTTGCAACCACATCTTTTATGTAGATATTAAAAGTTTTGGTAGGAATAGAATTCTCAGGTACTCTGACTTAACTTCAATGGTGTAATTCAGCTATATAGGAATTTGCTCTAAGTTAAATGCAAGTTAAGACAACGTGGCAACCATGCCCTTAGGGAAATATTCTACCCTATATTGCTGTAGGAAACAGCGTTCTCTCTGCAAAACTGGATTGGTAGTTCTTCAAAGCTCTGGCATGGAAATTAATAAATTACCATTTCTGCCTTTGATTTTTTTTTTGCATGAAAATGGATTTTCTGTCAGCTTTCCTAGCTCGCCCTCTATATTCTACTGCCACTGGCCAAGCTCACAGCTTCCTCTACAATGCTTAAACACCAGGAGCATGAAATGTTCTTTTCTCACTCACCTCAGGATCAGTTCCGCTGAATACACGCCTCAGGTGACCTGTAGTGGGCAGGGAAAATGAATCAGATGCTGTGAGAAAACTGCCTGGGCTGCTGAATCCCACAGAAGAAGTCAACCCAAACAGAGATGATTTCCCATTTCATAACATCCCTCCAGGAGACACATTTCATTCACACAGCCAGAAAGAGATCAGGTCAATATCCTTGGTTTTGCCTACACTTTGGCCTGTTTTGCCAGTAAATGACTACAAACATGACCAAGAAAATGCAGATTTTTCTTTAACTCTCAATGCTCCTGTTCTACTAAACACATTAACAGCTTCTGAAATCGTCTCCTTCTGGTACGTTTTTTAAAAAATCAGTTGCATGCACCAGTTCTCGTTAACTTGCTGGAAATGCTTGCCCAGAAAAGCTTCCCCAAAATCCCCCTGAGCTCTGGCAGTTCTTTGTGAAACAGCAGAGCAGCAGCTCCAGGGTTCAATAGCAGACACTCACTGCTTTGGAATTTGAATTTCATTGCATTGGGAAGATCACAATTTTTGCACTCAGTAAAGGGTCAAGTTAGACAGTCAGATCCTTTCAAGAGAAACTGTGGAAAGAAAGAAGCTTTCCCTGAATTCTGGGGCAAATTTCAGAGTTTTAAGAAGGCCTTCCAAGAAGGTCTGCCAGTCTACATTTACAAAGGTGTCTTGCTTGTCCCAGCAAACTGAGGAAATGACAGAGACTGCTGCCACAGACTCTCCCGTGGAGTGAACAGAACCCCTGCAGGTTCCTTTGCAAATGCTGCCCCTGTGGCTACAGTTCAGTTCCTTTTTAGATTAAGGACTCGACAGAAGCTTAACCAAAGCAATGGCATCCTAATGCTCTTTCTGTTTCAAAATCAGGCACTCAGTCACTAATGAAGAGTAGGAAGACATACGAAAGCCAGGTTAGGATACACCCTAACCTAAGCAGAAGGGAAACCTCTACTTATGGGCAAAATTCATAAAGTAATAAATGGAATATGTAATGCGATATGCAGCAAAAGCTGCAGTGGCCAGATGGTTCATTATTGGCATTTCTGCAACTTTTCTAAAAGCTACAAAACTCTTGTCAGTGGGCAGGTGCCTACAGAGAGATGCATTGACCAGGAAGATTCTCCTGATCAGAGCAAGGCCTTGGGCTGCTCTGACACTCAGGCCTTCTGTGCACCAAGGCAATGTTCTGATGTCACTACGTCAATGTGACAACCATGCCCAGACATGACAAAGCAAACGCTCCATGTTGGTCTGTGAGTTTATGCAAAGCAATACCCAACCTTCCCTACATCAAACACAAAAGAGCCTGGGAAGTTCTCCTCTGTCACAGAGCAGCACAAATTCCCCTCATGGACCAAACCCTGTTGTTCAGGGCATCCAAGAGGAACTCCAGGAGTGCCCCAAGCACCTACAGCCTGTGCCCCAACTGAGCACTCAGATGGGACACAAGCAAAGGAAACTAGACCAAGAAAATGGCCCAAGCATTGCACATTTAAGAAATTACTCTAACTTTCAAAATTTAAAGGTTTATCAAAGCTTAACAAAGAACTGAATAAGAAAACTTACAGCATTGGGAGTCTCTGTGACTAGCAGCCATGTGCTCATCTACAAAAAGGATGCTCTGCCTTTTATACCTTTACCTCCTCCAGAAGTTTTGTCAGTCAGCTCTTTCTCTGCTGTCCATTGGTGGAGATTACTCTCTTGCACCTTGACTGGAGGTCAGGTGTTGTTTCCCCCTGCCTGCTGGTCACAAGCCAGCCCTCCCCAAATGCCCTGACTACCAAGGCGATTACAAAGGGGAGGGGAAAGAGGGTGGGAGGATATATTACAATATCATCACTACACATTTGAACATCCACATAACATCTACTTCTTAACTGACAGCGCCAACCATGGCACTACTCATCTAGAACACACAGAACCAGGAGAGAAGGCACTGTTGGCATCACAGCTGAAATCTTTCCTAACAAATCTCCCCACCTATTTGCCCCTTTCTTGGACATGCCCAGGGCTCTGGTGCATGGACATCTGTGCCTTTCTTGCCCTTTGGAAGCAGTCGAACTGGCAGCATCTGCCCACCAGCAGCAGCTGCTCCAAGCTGGGAACGCTGCTGGCGGTGCTGATTTCCAGAGGCTTCTGTGTGCCAGGGGAAGCCAAGGCAGGAGCGGGCTGAACGGTGCTGGCGCTGCTGCTGCTCTGTGCCAGAGAGCCCCGGCTGGGCAGGGCACGGTGCCCACTGCGCTGCGGGCTCTTTCTCCTGCCAGAGCTGGGCACACCTGGCAACAAGGCATGACAACTGGTGGGCAAGCCAAGGGCTTTCTGGGGCTGCTCTGCTCTGCACACACCCAGGACACCTGCAGCACAGAATCTTAACCCTCAAACAGGTGAACCAAAGGGAAACAGCTGGAAAAGTTTTCATTTGGTCCATTTTTACCTGCTGAACAGAAGTCTTCAAAATAAATGTTGCCAAGCAGGGCCTGATCCCTGCTGCCAGCTCAGGGTTAGAAGAGAGGCAATACTTGATCTCAGCACTGGGTGTGTGGGGAATCACTTCCCTGATATGTGCACACCCAGCAATCTCACTTAGTAGTGTGTATCCATGGATCCAAGACATTCTCCTTACTTTTCTGAAACTCACAGGCTAAATATTCCCCCAAATTATTTGATTTACTGACTGATACTTATTGACTTATTGATACCTAAATCACTTCTCAGAATTTACTGACATGAGAATAGGAGTGTCCTGCAGGTCCATTCCAGTTTTTCTCACAGGTTCAGGAGGAGACCCATGCCCAAAATGACCCAGGACAAAACTGAACTTCCAAAGCAAATTGATTCTATTAGTTGTGGTAGCAAATAATACACAGCAACCCCTGGGTTCCTAAAAATCTGTGCAGCAGCAGGAGGTGGAGCGTGGTTCTCTGCAGCAGTGGCAGGTAGGCAGTGCACTTCCAGGACATCCCCTGGATCAAAACCATGTGCATTTCATCCTTCTCACCATTCCAGCTCAGAACCAGGCTTTATACCTCCTGCTCAGGAGTGGAATATCCCAGTTACAGTATCAGCTCACACATGGCTGGCATGTGATATGAGGCCAATGAATCAAGGATTTAAAAGAACTGGAAGTGTTAAAATTTTAGCAAGATTTAGTTAGGGGGAAAGAGTATAACAAGAAGAGTAGAAATACTGAGGAATAGTTAATGTTTTGCAGGTAAGGTAGTTAAGGCTAGGGTATTATATCACTTGCTATCACTGTCTTTACTATGTTTAAAGAAGCAGGATGGGATGCGGATTTCTTTGTGACAAAGAAGAGGACCAGAGCCTGCACCTGGGCCCCGAAACTTCAGCTATAGCTAAGAAGTGCAAAAGCCTGCCATCAGGTCATAAGTAAAGAGGTCAACTTGAGGAAGACGTCTTGGCCTTCATCAGAAGGACACCATTCCCCAGTTTAAAACCTACCAGCCCATTTAAAGTGAAAGACTGCAGAAATGTGAAAGAACTTTGGACTGAATTATAATACATTTTAATACAGAGGGGGGTACGCAGTGTTACCTAATGAATACGTGTTAGGCTTTTTTGGGAATTATATGAATGTGTACTCATTTTAGATGAGTAGAGAGCCAGTGATTCTTCACACATGTCTTTAGGAGACAACTCCTCCTGTGCCTGGCGCTGTAATAAACACACCACCTTCTAACTTCAACTGTGGTGAGTTCTATTCCACACTTCATTTGGTGACCGCAGCAGGAACGCCTCTCTGCTTCAGCAAGAACAACCGCGCTGTGGACGTCTCTGGGCACTGCCAGGACATTCCTTTCCTGGAGGCACCTCTGCTCTGGGCTGTTCCTCGTGGCGGGCAGACAAGACTGCTGGGACTGTGGAGAAAGTATATATATAACCCTGTATAAAGTAACCCGTAAGGAGAACGCAGGGGAAGGGCTGTTCCTAAGTCACACAGAGATGTCCTGCGCACAACGTACGCCTGTACAGTTTGGGTTTGGGTCTTGCTACCAGCAGAAAGGATTTGCTGTGTCAATAAGGACCTGCTAGAAATTCTGGGGGTGAATTGAGCAAATGCTGTTTTATTGCTGCAATTTTTCCTGTGTGTTGTAATTGTGGTTGTGTTTTCAGTGGGTGTGTTTTGAGGAAGATGATGTGGGTGGATGCTGATGTGGTAGATGGTGAGTTGTGTTGAGAAAAGCGAGCACTCTGTCCCCTCATAAAGAGAGACTCCTTTCCCGGTGAGCTTGTGTGTGTGGACTTTATAATTGCAGGGGTTGGTACTCCCTGTGACACCTGGTGCCTGGGTATATAGGGGGGTTGAGTGTTTTTTTCCCCACATTGTGATCATTTGGGACTGAATGGTTGTGTTTGGGGAAATTTTAGGATTTGGTTTGCAACAAGTGCAGCAATTTATGCAGAAAACTACAGTGCGGTGATTTACGTATGTTGACCTATGGTAGTTCCTTTCTACCACCCCCCCTTCTCCAGGGTTACAAATCTCCTGCCACGAGCTGGACACTCTCTTTCCTCTCCTGGAAATCCTCTTTCCTCTCCTGGATGCTCCCTTTCTCTCCTGGAGTGGTTCTCCATTAAAGCTGTGGGACTTTGGTCCCGAGAAGAAAGACCCCCTCTCGTCTTTTCCTTTGTCCTTGTCACTGGAGTCCAGATTGAGACAGAGTAGAGATCCATTCTGAATTAGGTGAAGTGTCTAGGAGAGATGAAAAGTCTGTGAGGCCAAAGCTGAAGGAAAAACTCACATGCCGGAGACAGTGAGGAGACAGAGAAAGAAAAACATAAACGACCACGAGGTCAATTTGCCCCCGACCTAGGAATTCCTTTGATAATGAAGAACTGGTGATAAATGTCACGCTGAATGAATATTTATGAACCTATTGTGAAACTGTATGCATATGCATTTGGAAGGATGAATAAAAGGAGATCTGAGGTCTTCAGGGGTACGCAGGCCTGTTGAGGAGGATTTCCTCTGCATGCGTCCGACGCGTGCCATAATAAAAACATACCAAGCTTTACAACTTTTATGAAGTTGTGAGGTTTCTTCTTTTCTCCACAAAACACAGAGCTCACCAAACTGATCCCCCACGAGGCAAAAACCGACAAATGGCCCCACATGCAGAGCTCAAAAATTGGCCACATTTTTGATGGACTGGACTGTTTGCCACACTTTTGGAATTCCCTATTCCCACAGAGTCAGGCAATTTTTGAAAGGACGCACCACACTCTAAAACCCATTCTAGATCAACAAAAGGGGGAATGGCCCAAGCAACACCTCTGATAAGGTAGAGCAAAGCTTTAGATGTCTTTATGTTTTCAATAGCTCATTTGCAGGACCTAATCCTCCAATTTTTAGGCACTTTTCAAACAGCACACAGGCAAAACTGAAAGAAAATGCTCCCGTTTTGATTAGAAACCTTGAGTTTGGACAAATTGAAGGACCATTTGCACTAATCACTTGGGGCAAAGGGTATGCTTGTATTTATTTGCACAGGTGCCAGACCTAAGTGGGTCCCTGCGAAGAACGTGAAACCGTCTCATACACAAGAGCGCACCGACAATTCCACCAGCAGGGAAATGAGCACGCAGACGTGAGCCACACGGAGAAACTACAGTTCATGCCAGACATTCCCTGTTCAACCTGTGAAAGCTACAAATCTTGAGTTTGATTGTTGATTTTTGGACTGTGAAAATGGTTTAGATCATAGAGCTCTTTCAGCAAAAGCATGGTGTCCGTTGTGTTCAAAAGAATTCTAAGATACCCAAATTTGTAGAAATTGAAGGTTAGAGGGACAGTTTAGTGCCCTATAGTTGGCCAGTCCCTGAACAAGTGCTAAAAGATTTGCTTGAGAACTGAAATAGGGAAGCTTTTGCCAAAAAGCAGCTGAACAGGAACATGAAGCTTGATCAAATGATATACTGGCATTTGTTGGTTTTGCTTGCTTGCTTTTGCTGTGCATATATGCCTGTAGATCAACCAAAAATGAATGTTTACCTTGCTTTAGCCAAGTCAGCAGGCTCAGACACTGTATGTTTGCCCAATTCAAGCCCAGACAAACCCTTGTTGACCTGTTTGATCAGTGTGCCAGTGCCAGCCAAGGAATGCCCAATACCCAACTTTGTAGAATACATCTTTGTAGAATAGGTCTCTATGCATTGGGTGTTTTGGCAGTGATACTAGTAGTAATACCTTGCATACATCAGTGTGTGTGACAAATGATGGGTAAAACTATCAAAGAAATTTTTATCACACAAGAGAGAGAGAGGTAGGAAATGGATTCACAGAGAGTTCTTGAAATCTCACACAGAAGGTGAATGAAGGTATCGAAATGGAGGAAGGTTTTGAATTAGGACCTTGGAACAGACGAGAATTTTTTGGAACAATGACATGTAATTGCTGTCAGACTTGACTTAGCCCTTTGAACTGACTGGACTTTCACAGCATTAAAATTGCTACGTTGGAATATAGCAAGGCTTAATGTGAGCAAAAAGGATGCTTTAAGCAAGTAATAAGCAGGTATACTACAGTAAAGCTATGAAATTCAAGGTAGTTAATAAACAACACAGATACAAAGGTTTCTTTTCACTTGTACCGAGAGGGCTAATGTGGGAATCCTTCAAATCAGAGGGTTTTGGGAAAGCTGCAAAAGGCAAGCATCAGAGACAGCAGAACTGCATTAGAGCTAAGCAGCAGCCATAAGATTTGTCAGCAGAAAAATTTTAGAAGTAGAAAACTAAGGACAAAAAGAACAATGGTCTGTGTATTAGTGCTTGACTAGAATAACTTCCCTAAGCTTCAAAAAAGTATCTCTAGCAAGATATTAAGAACTTCTCAGCTTAATAATGGAGCTCAGTGCATTGTGTTTTAAGGCTTACAAGCAGGTATTGTATTCAAAAGAAGCAAGCACTGTTTCAACAAAAGGTACGTGTGCTTATAGTGGTTGGATAGAACTACTGTCAGTATGCTTCTGCTTTGTGTGATTGGTCAAAAAAATTTCAAGGAAGTTGTACCATTAAGTTGTTTGCCTGCTGCCACAGATGTGAGCCGCTGGCATCTTCCCATAGTCAGACCCAAGTAAGGAGACTGATGCTGGAAAACAAACAGCTCGAGGCGCGTTCCTCAGCAGTCCCGTCCCGTTCGTGATTTGTACAGGGACCCCCGGCCGGCAATAGTGTATAGATGTTAAATTACATCCATGATAAATTAATAGGTATTGTTTCATACATTTTCATATCTTTTAATTTCATAGAGATTTATATTTTTTCATTTCATATAGATTTCGTTTCTTCCTCCAGCTGGGGAGAGTGAAGAATTACAACAGTGCAAAACCTTCTGCCCACACAGCAGTCAGCCCCCGGGCATGTGCATGCACACCCACCCACTGCGCTTGCTCTTCTCAGCATCTCGGGGCTGCTGTTTGCACAAAATTGGGATGAATTTAACTCAACAGAGCCACGGCTGGTGTGTCCAGCTTGTCATGAACACTCATGTGGCAACGAACAACACAGTGCTCTCAGATCACATTATGACAGGTCATTTCAATTTTGCTGGGCACTGAGGAAGTCTTAAAAGCCCCAAAGACACAAAAAACGGGGTGGAAAACATTGGCATCAAGGTACTGCTGGTATCCTCCTGGAGGAAAATCTCTCGGGTTTCTAAAGGTCATAGCTTTCCAAAAAGTAGGAAAATTGCTCAGCACTGGCAGTCCAATTGTGAATGGTTTTCTTGACTTGGCAAAGCCGGGTGTTAACAACGGACTCCGTCCTTGGTTCAAATCACCTGCCCTCACTGCAGATAAAGGACCACCACCAGCAGCAGAAGCTAGTTCAGTCAATTTCATGCAAAAAGCTCTGTTAAATTTGGGAGAAGACAAGAAAACACATCAGATACTGTGGATTAATGACAAGACTCTGAGGAACAGTTCCAAAGCAAAGGGCAGCAGCTTCTCTCTGGGCCCCTCCTTTTGCTCCAAGGCAGCCGGGCTGCCCTGGCTGCCCAGGACCCTGCGCCCCGCAGGCTCTGCAGAGCTGCACAGCGGGGAGGCAGCTTCGGGCACCTCAGCCCTGGGCAGGAGTGGCTGCTTGCTCTGCAGGGCTGCCTGTGGGCAAAAGCAGGTTGCTGGCCTTCTGCTCTTGGCCCTAGCCTGGCCTTGCAGGGCTAATCCTGTTCCCTGTCTCAAATGTGCTAAAGACAGACTTGTTTGTTTCCAGCTCTTCACAGCATTGATGTGCACTGCAAAATACCAAAGAACTAAGGCCTGAACAACAGACCCTGACTTGAAGCCTCCACAACAGGACCTGAGCCAAAGCTGCCCTCTAGATGACCCTTCCAACCCAATGTTCTATGTATCTGCTCCTTTGCCAAGTGTTACTATCAAAATTATTGTTGCATCCATTCACGGTGAAACACATCTTCACCCTTCGGCATGAGGTAAACAGACAAGGCCACACCTGGCCTTGGTTCCTCCTTGAGCCCTGGGCAGGCTCGAGGAGAAAACCAAGAGGAGAATGAAACCAGCTGTGCCCCAGCAGAAGCTCTGGCACATTGCTCGTCCAGCACTGTCAGGGCCGGGCTACTCTCACAGCGCACTCGGGAGCCTCGTGGCCGGCAAAGGTGGAGACACCGCAGCATTTCCCGGTTCCCGGCCGTGGCTCTGCAGGGCTTGGCTGGGACAGCTTCCCCCAGCTGATGTGCAGCTCTGGATGAAGGGGAAAGCATTGGGGTACCTGGTGATGTGTCTTCCTTAATCACCAGAGGCACCCTTTTGTAATAATGCTGAGGTGCATTGCTTAGCTTATTCTTTCCTGACTCTTTTTTGCACTTTGGCATTACAGTAAATTACACTGTTCCTTCAGATGGTGTCTGTGTCTGCATCTCTGACCCTCCCCACCATCAAAACAAACACACAGCCAGTTTAGCACGAGACCTGCCTCTCTGCCAGCCCATCTCTTGGCAAACACCCCTGGCAGCCATCTCCACAAATGAAATTCCCACGTTGCAACTTCCTTTTCTGCAGGCAAGTGAGAAAAGGAGCCACTCCCAGTTCTGGACACCTCCAGAGACCACCTGCTTTCAGCAGTCACAACCCTGAAATATCAACCTCCTTCCTTAATGTCCTAGTTTAGGGCAAATTTCGTAGAGAGTCTCCAAAGGAGGGCCCCTCCAGAAAGCAAACCCACACGACCCCTCCCCCCAATCGGTTTGGGAAGAATTCCTCAGAGAGAAGTGGAAAGAACCTGATGTGGAAAGAAGTGGAAAATACCAGATGACACCACTCTGAAAAAGATGACAAAATCAGAAAGTCTCTTTCGGGGGTGATTGCTCTGTTAGTCCCTCCGGCGCTGGGGCAGCTGCTGCAGCCAAATGGTGCAAACCCTCGGTGTTCCCAGGCCCCAGTCCAGAGCAGGTTTGAGATGGTCGAAGAAAAAGGAGAGGAGAAACAGTCCAGGAAGGAATTTGGACTGTTTAGCTAGAACTAGCTAATGAGCAGAAGCAAAAGTAAGCAGAAGCGAGAGCAGTGAGAGAGAGAGAGAGAGCAAAGCAGAAAGCCTAAAGCAAAAAGCCAAAACAGCCCTATGTACTGCCCGTGTCTGTGTCCCTGATAAGAGAAAGCCAAACAAAACTTTCACTCTTCCGAGACAGTCTTAAAGGCACAGAACATATGAATGGGGATACAAGCATCATAATGTCAACCCAGGACATTCCACCCCTTGTCCCCTTATCATCATATCATCATACTACCACACATCATGCATTATTCATAAAAAATTTCCATCTGTTCCCCCAAAATTTACAAGCAGTACCCATCATGCCCTCATGACATCCCCACATTGGACCACTGAATCCAGGCCCTATACTATCATTCTTACCCCACAATCAGATCTCCCTGAGGTACACATCGTGTTGTTCCATCTCTTTGCAATATCCACCATGCGCAACCTGGTCCCTGAGCAAAGACAACCCCACAACTGGGCTTGTCTGTACTCGAGGCAGAATTGATCCACACAGTCTTCTCTAACAAACCTCTGATATGTACCACTGGGACTTTGTCTCCTTCTATTATATTCAGGGACTCAGACTGCGCAGGATCTGCTCGGTTGGTGGAACCTCGGGTGTTAACTAACCAGGTGGTCTTTGCTAAATGCTGCTCCCAATTTTTGAAAGATCTCCCACCCAAAGCTTTCAACTGGGTTTTTAGTAGTCCATTGTACCTCTACCTTTCCTGCAGCTGGTGCATGGTAGGGGATATGATACACCCACTCAATGCCATGTTCCCTAGCCCAGGTGTTGATAAGGCTGTTCTTGAAATGAGTCCCGTTGTCTGACTCGATCCTCTCAGGGGTGCCATGTCTCCACAGAACTTGCTTTTCAAGGCTCAGGATGGTGTTCCGGGCTGTAGTATGAGACACAGGGTAGGTTTCCAACCATCCAGTGGTGGCTTCCACCATGGTCAGCACGTAGCATTTGCCCTGGCGTGTCTGGGGCAGTGTGATGTAGTCAATCTGCCAGGCCTCCCCATACTTGTACTTGGACCACCGCCCACCGTACCACAGGGGCTTCACTCGCTTGGCCTGCTTGATGGCAGCACACGTCTCACAGTCATGGATAACCTGAGAAATACTGTCCATGGTTAGATCCACCCCTCCGTCTCGTGCCCATTTATAGGTGGCATCTCTGCCCTGGTGGCCTGAGGCATCATGGGCCCATCGAGCTAGGAATAACTCTCCCTTATGTTCCCAATCTAGGTCTATTTTGGACACCCCTATCTTTGCAGCTTGGTCTTCCTGCTCATTGTTCTGGTGCTCCTCATTGGCCCTACTCTTGGGTACATGGGCATCTACATGGCGGACTTTCACAGGTAGCCTCCCTACCCTGATAGCAATGTCTTTCCACTCATCAGCAGCCCAAATTAGTTTCCCTCTACCTTGCCAGTTAGCCTTTTTCCACCTCTCCAGCCATCCCCACAGAGCATTGGCTACCATCTATGAGTCAGCGTAGAGGTAGAGCTTTGGCCACTTCTCTCTCTCAGCAATGTCCAGGGCCAGTTGAACAGCTTTGAGTTCAGCAAGTTGGCTTGATCCACCTTCTCCTTCGGTAGCTTGTGCAGCCTCTCGTGTGGGGCTCCATACGGCTGCTTTCCACTTCCGGTTCATCCCTACGATTCGACAGGAACCGTCAGTGAAAAGAGCGTAGCGTGTTTCCTCCGGGGGCAGTTGGTTATAGGGAGGAGCCTCTTCAGCACGTGTCACTGGTTCTTGTTCCTCTTCATCTGTGACACCAAAATTCTCACCTTGGGGCCAATTTGTAATGACCTCCAAAATCCCAGGGCGATTCAGTTTACCTATATGGGTGCACTGAGTGATGAGAGCAATCCACTTGCTCCATGTAGCACTGGTGGCATGGTGAGTGGAAGGAACCTTGCCTTTGAACATCCACCCCAGCACTGGTAGTCGGGGTGCCAGGAGGAGTTGTGCTTCAGTGCCTATTACCTCCGAGGCAGCCTGGACTCCTTCATATGCAGCCAGGATTTCTTTCTCTGTTGGAGTGTAGTTGACTTCAGAGCCTCTGTAGCTTTGACTCCAAAATCCCAGTGGTCGACCCCGAGTCTCCTCAGGCACCTTCTGCCAAAGGCTCCAGGACAAGCCATGGTTCCCGGCTGCAGAGTAGAGCATGTTCTTTACCTTTGGTCCTGTCCTGACCGGGCCAAGGGCTACTGCATGGGCAATCTCCTGCTTGATCTGGACAAAGGCTTGTTGCTGCTCAGGGCCCCACTGGAAATTGTTCTTCTTGCGGGTGACCAGGTAAAGAGGGCTCACGATCTGACTGTGCTCAGGAATATGCATCCTCCAAAAACCTATTGCACCCAAGAAAGCTCGTGTCTCTTTCTTGTTGGTGGGTGGAGACATTGCTGTGATCTTGTTGATGACATCTGCAGGAATCTGATGCCGTCCATCTTGCCACTTCACTCCCAGGAATTGAATCTCACGAGCTGGTCCCTTTACTTTGCTCTTTTTAATGGCGAAACCAGCTCCCAGGAGGATCTGGATGATTTCCTTCCCTTTCTCAAATACTTCCGCAGCTGTGTTCCCCCACACAATGATGTCATCAATATACTGCAGATGTTCTGGAGCCTCTCCCCTTTCTAGTGCAGTCTGGATCAGTCCATGGCAGATGGTGGGGCTCTGCTTCCACCCCTGGGGCAGTCGGTTCCAGGTGTACTGCACTCCCCTCCATGTGAAGGCAAACTGAGGCCTGCTGCCAGAGGAATGGAGAAAAATGCATTGGCAATGTCTATAGTGGCATACCACTTTGCTGCCTTGGACTCAAGCTCATACTGGAGCTCTAATATGTCTGGCACAGCAGCACTCAGTGGTGGAGTCACTTCATTCAATGCATGGTAGTCCACAGTCAATCTCCATTCTCCTTCAGATTTTTGCACAGGCCAAATGGGGCTGTTGAAGGGTGAGTGGGTCTTGCTGACCACCCCTTGGCTCTCCCCATCTTATGGATGGGGATCACAGCATCTCAAGTGGTCCTATCCTGCCGTCAATGCACTATGGAAGTGGCAATTGGCACTCGTTGCTCTTCTCCCGTCAGGCATCCTACTGCAGATGGATTCTCAGACAACCCAGGCAAGGTGTTCAATTGCTGGATGCCCTCTGTCTCTACAGCAGCTATTCCAAATGCCCATCTGAGTCCTTTTGGGTCTTTGAAGTACCCACTCCGAAGGTAGTCTATGCCCAAAATACATGGGGCCTCTGGGCCAGTCACAATAGGATGCTTCTTCCACTCATTTCCCGTTAGGCTCACATCAGCTTCCACCAAAGTGAAATCCTGGGATCCCCCTGTCACACCAGCAATAGAAACAGACTCTGTCCCCACATGTCTTGATGGGATTAAGGTGCATTGCACACCAGTATCGACCAAAGCTTTGTACTCTTGTGGCTCTGATGTGCCAGGCCAATGAATCCACACAGACCAGAAAACACGATTTTCCCTGGCCTCTACCTGGCTAGAGGCAGGGCCCCTCTAAGCCTGATTATCCTTCTTTCCCTGGGCGTATGTTTTGGATGTTCCTTCGAGGGGATCAGACATGTCATCATCATCATACCTGGCCATTCGGCTACGGGCAACTGGAGCTGCTTTCCTCCTGGTGGCTTCCTTCAGTTCACGCACCCATCGTGCCAGAACAGCAGTAGGTTTCCTACCCCACCTTCTCATGTTTTCCCCACAATCACGCAGGTAAAACCACAGCTCAGCTTGTGGGGTGTACCTTCTGTCACCATCTGGGAAACGTCTGCCTTGGAGACCAGAACCTCGGATCTTTACTGCTGAAATTTGGAGAAGGTCTTCTTTAATCTCCTCTCTAAGCTTCTAATGGTTCTCCTCTATCTTATCCTCTAAGTTCTGCAGACGTGTTTCTACTGCTGCGATTCTGGCATGTGTTGGGCCATGTACAGCATCTGCATATGCTCTGAGCTTCCTTGCCATGTCAAGCACAGTCTCATCCCTCTCATCCCTCTTCATGATGGCTAAGGCAGAAGCATATTCGTGTGGCCCAAGTCGTACGAGTTTTCGCCACATCACAGATGTGCATGGTACTAAGTCTGGGTTCCTAGTTGTTACATCATCTGAGAAGATAATCTCTGCCACCGCCATTTCTCTCAGGCATTGGATGCCTTGCTCTATTGTCTTCCACTGTGTTTGCTGCATATAGAGATCATCCGCACACAGGTATCTTTCTGCTACGCTTCTTAGGACCTGTTCCCAGAGGCTGTGAGGGTGTTTGGAAGGGTTTCTTCCTTTCTGTTTCTCTTTCAAGGGCAATATTATTGTTGCCCCTGAGTCTTCAGGAGGGGAGCCTGTGGGCAGAGCTGCAGCAGAGGGAGCTTTGCCTGGCACCGAGAGCCGCAGGAACAATTCCCAGGAGCCCGAGGAGCTTGGTAGGGACAGAGCCCCCACTGGTTTAGAGAGGGGTGAGATGGCTACTCTGAGCCTGCCTCTGGCAGTGAGGGAGATGAGAAGGGTTGAGTTCCTGTCTGCAGGCTTGGTGCTTCCTGGTGCCTTGAGTTCAAATCCTGCACGGGCACAACCTGCCTAAACCCTGCCCTCCACGCTTCTCCAGAGGCTCTGACACTGAGTCCTCTGCTGGGGCAAGAGAGCAGGGAATAAACCTGACCTTGTGGCAGTTGTGTCACCAAGCCAGGTGTCCCAGTTTTGTGCTGATGTCCGTGGATAAGTTTGCTGCAGGATGTCAGTGCTCTGGAGGCAACCCGGAGTGACTCTTGAAGCAAGAGAGGAAAAGCCCAGCAAAAGGTCAGTGTAGAAGTCTGAGCTTTTTGTCTCCAAGCATTAAATCCATGTAGTAGCCAGTCTGCCGATAGCTGTAGTGAGATACATTAAAAATACAAGCAGCAGAAGCTCTGAGGCCAAGGAAATCATTAGTCACAGATCCAGGAGTGTCGACGGAAGGAGACCCAGTCATCCGTTGATCATCATAGGCCCAATTTTATTGATCAGTACGGCGGGTTAAATACAGTTAATAATGAGCTTCATACATATTGCAAAAGTTGAGCTCAGGATTGGTCAGCTTACATATCAGCATCTACGCCTACTTCTACATTCCTATGGTTCTACTTTTGATACTTTCTACATATTCTCAGGATATATTCAGGAATATCTCTACTCCCTTTCCTCATGTTGCAGCAAGGTCACTGCTGACCTTTCCTTTTAGCTTGCTGACTGCTGGCTTTTCTCTTTCAGCTTAACCAGCGGCATTATTTCAGCGTGGTCTTTCTCAGCTAACCAATTATTAATAAATCTCTCCACATTTCCCCCGTTTTCTTCTTGCGCAAGGAGATTAGTTTGCCATGTTTTTGCTATTGTACGGCTAACCATGTTTTGAATACAGTTAAAGATACAAGGCAAAATAAGCAAAAACAGTAAGATTACACCCAGCAGGCCTATAGCATAGATCACAAGGTTCCTCAGCCACGGTCCAAGTCCTAAGCCTTTAAGCCATTCGTCAATTCCTAAACCGTCCTCTTCCTTAAGTTTGTGAAGTCCCTGTTGCAATTCTTTTATCTTAGAGTGAATGGACACCGAATGATCAGACAGATTCATGCAACACATTCCCTCAAACTCTTCACATCCATGCCCTTGTGCTAAGAGCAAAAAATCTACAGCAGCTCTATTCTGCAAAAGAGCATGGTTAACACTTTGCACATCTGCAGTTAACATGTCTAAAATTTGTGATGTCTTGTTCAACTCATCCCTTGCCCAGCATCCTAATTGTTTTGCTAAATTCATAGCTTTATTGGCAGATCCTCCTGGCATGATAGTTGAAACCACCACCTGTTTGAATGTGCCCCAAAACCGTGGATCTCCTATCTTGCTGCAGTCTAAATCATGTATGCTACGTTTTTTCCTGTTTGAATTTTGACTCAGCTGCATTAGCAAGGACATATTAGGGTGAAACAGTGACAATTTTCCCAAATAACAGGGTCCACCCTGTGGTTTAGCTGGTATGCCATTCCACGCCCTGTCTCCACAAATCAAAAATATTCCTGTGGGTAATTTCATTGGTGCTGTGATATTTGTGCCGTTACACTGATTGTAATGCTGTGGAGAGAATTCACTCACATTCAGGGATGAATCTAGGGTGGCCCATGTTTCTTTAGGTTGGTTTAAATTCTGAGCACCCAAAAGTCTGAAGCTAAACCATCCACCAGCTGTAGTGTTAGATACGCTGGCATTTGTACTTCCAAAAAGATCCAATTCCTCAGGAGGAGAATGCAAAGAGGTGTTAAGTGATTGGATTAGTAAGCATTGACGATAGCCATCACTCTGACCTGCAGTATACCCTTGTTGCACCGGCAATGTGATGTTTGACATGTTAGACATACATAAGGTTTGGTTGTTTATCAAACTGCAAAATTCTCCAGGAGACCACACCGGAAGTCCCACCAGGCATGTTCGAAATGGGTTAGTGACTCCTCCAAGACTAAGACAAAGTGATGATTGGTTAGTTTGATTAGCAAGTGTCACCCATAAATTTTCCCTTGGTTGACTAAAGTGTGTTATTCCTACTGCTTCACTTGCTACAGCATTGAGCAGTATAACAAGAACAAACCTCATTTTTCTTTTTGCTTGCTTTGCTTCTCCCTTTCTTCCCTCTGCTTGCGTTGTTTTTCCTTTCTTCGCTGTCTTTTCCCTGGTTTGTTAGATTGTCTATTGTAGGGCTGAGTTAATTTTTGAATGTACTGATCTAATTCTAAATCAGCATCCTTGCTTACAAGTATAGCATGAGATAAGTTTAAAGGCAAATCAGCTTTACAGCGAGCTGCTATGATGCGTGAGGCTTTATTAATTTCAAATATTCTAAGGTTTTCCTGCAACTTCCACCTAAGATATGCTATAATCACTTGTCCTGCACTCTCAAAGAGCTGTAATCCTGTCCATCCTGGCAGGCCAGTACTTTGTTCAAGAGCTCTAACCCAGAAATAATTTCGAATCTACCTTCCAGAACAAGGGTTACACCATAAATAATCTACTGACCTCTGTGAATACCAATAAACCTGATTACAATCTACACAATGCAAAGCTACCCATGCATAGCATTTATCATTATCCCTTTTGCAAACATAACAAGGAAGTGAATATAAGTAAGGACCAGTATGAAATTGTGGTTCTTCAATCCAAAGCAACCAATTCAATGGTGGTGATCGCAAAGCCTCTTCTGCCTTTTTACTGTATGAGGCTAACAGCTCAAGGTCTCTCTTTAACACAAGGTGTATCTTATTTCGTAATCGTAGTTCTTGTTCGTTATCCTCCTCAACAACTATATCTTTCCGAGGGTCCCACAACTGTAAAAGTGTTCTAATAATAGAAAATTAATTAGCAATCACTGATACCCTTATTCAAATGAGACCCTTCCCCTTTTGCCTTCTTTTTCTTATCTGTCTTTAATCTTGCTGCTCCTGATCTCACTGGTCCTGCCACTTGCAAACTCAATTTTTGCAATTTGTCAATGCAGCAATCTAATGCTCTATCAGGATCCCCTTTGAAGGGTCCTACAATTGAATGCTGTGTTAAAGGCACTAATTTCCTACACCTTATAGAAACTATACGTGATTTACTTTGAACCTTAATTCTATTCACAATACATTGTAGTTCCCATCGATAATAAGCAAGAATTTTCTGTTCAGGAGACTCATAAAGATTTAAAGCTATATATGCATTTTGCCCTGTTTGTCTCCTTAATTCATCTTGCCAACTTTTACCCCACGTGTGCTCTTGTTCACAAGTATGACACCACAAATCCCACAATAGTGATTGTTCTATCCAAAAAGTTCTTTCACAACCCCCACAACGTAGAGCTATCCAGGCAGCACAATGTGGATTGTAACAGTCAAGGCAATGTAGTTTCGCTGGATTCGTTAAATGAAAAGTTGATAATGAGTCAATAAAACCAATCAGCTCCTGGGCTGTCCGATAGTGACGTGTCAGTGCTCTGTCCAACGCTTCCGAGTACCCCTTCAATTGTAACAGTAGTGGTTGTAGGACTAGAAGCAGTTTCTTCCCCAGTCGCTCCCTGTCCTCCTCCGTGAGGCAATCCACCAGAGGCTGCATCAAAAACAGGTTTAGTCCACTTAGCAGGCACCCACAAAGGCCCTGTAGGTGAGGAAACACAAAGATACCCCCGACCCCAATATAATACTTTTGCAGGTTTTTCCCATAGTCCTGTACTCGGGTTCTTATACTTAACCCAGACCTCTGTTTCCTTAGTATTTTCCTGACCTGACCTCGGATGATGTTTCATTGCAGGGGGGGTATCATCTTCCCCAAAAATGCATAAATGGTTAATCACATACAAAACCTTAGCCAAACATGCTTGTGGATCTGCCAAATCTTGATGTTTTTCAATACACTGCTTAAGGGTACCGTTTGCTCTTTCCACTATTGCCTGTCCAGTAGGAGAGTGTGGAATACCTGTCACATGCTTAACAGACCACTGATTCAAAAATTTCTGGACCCTAGCACTTACATAAGCTGGACCATTATCGGTTTTAATACTCTTTGGAACTCCCATAACAGCAAAACAACTTAACAGGTGTCTGATAACATGTGTAGCTGCCTGAGCCGTAGCCCATATGTAATGACTATATGTATCTATGGTGACGTGCACATGCTTGACTTTACCAAATCTGGCTATGTGTGTAACATCCATTTGCCATTTCTCATTTATTTCTAAACCTCGAGGATTTACCCCGATGCCTAGACCTATCCCACCATTATGATAACTACATGTTGGACATGCTCTGACAATGGCCTTGGCTTCTGACAAACTCAGCTCAAAGTGTTTTGCTAAACCTCTTGCATTTTGATGATATCTACTATGTGCTTCTCTGGCCAATGTGTGCTTGTCAATAGGACAAGAATTATCAATGGGTAGGGTAACCAATTTATCTGCACGTTCATTCCCTTCTCCTAAACCTTCAGACCACTTATGACTCCTAATATGAATCACAGAATATGCTGCATTTCTTTCTCGTAAAGCCTTCCTTAACTGTATCAGTAACTCATACAATCGTTTATTGTTCACTTCCTTAATTGCTGCTTCCTCTATTCGTTTGGCTACTCCTGCAACATACATAGAGTCTGTGACCACATTTAAAGGCTCCTGTAAGTTGGATACCGCCCATACTACTGCTAACAATTCCAAAGTTTGTAAGCTATCTGCAGGGTCTGCTGTGAGGAGTTGATGCTTCCATTGTCCCTTTTCTTGCCAGGTAACAGCAGCACGCCTTGATTTCTTTCCTGCATCTGTAAAAGCTGTAATAGCTCCTTCTATGGGGCGTTCTTCTCTCAAAGGTCGAGTAATCCAGTTCCATTCTGTCATCCATTGCAAAACTCTAGGCACTAATTTACTAGTCTCTACTTTAGCAGGTGACATCAATAATGCTTCTTGTAAATTCTTTGAATTAATCAAGTACCAGTCCAAGGTTTCTTTTTCCATAGGCAATCTAATAGTAGCAGGTTCTCTACCATCCACTTCAAGAATTCTGAGACGCCCCTTTTTGATTAATACAGCCAATTGTTCAATTTTTGAAGATATTGTTTTCTTATGCTGTAGTGGTGGTGATAACCATTCCAACACCCGTATCTCCCCCGTTTTCTTTTGCAACTGAGAGAGAGCACCAAGCAAGTGGCAAGGGCTATTCCAGATAGTAAGGTCAATGGGGTGGTCGAGTTGTCGACGAGACACATACCCTTGCTGTACACACTTACTAATTTGCTGCAAAGCAAGATGATGCTCCTTTGTCAGGTGTACAGGAGTAGTAGGGTCCACGCCTTTTAACAAAGGCCGCAGGGTTTCTAATAAATGATTTGGTATTCCCACAATAGGCTTCAGCCACTGTAAGTCTCCCAGCAACTTCTGTGCATCATGTAAAGTTTTAATGTCCAATTGTAATTCCAATTTTTGTGGTATTACTATTTGATCCATCAGAGTCCATCCCAAATATTTCCAGGGCTTTGTAGCCTGAATTTTCTCTGCAGCAATAACAAGTGAATATGCAGCAAGAGTATTTTTAATGGTTTCAATCTGTAAAGAGGAGAATGGCTGTTGCTGTGCAAACAAAATATCGTCCATGTAATGATATATTATAGTTGCTGGCCATTTGCGACGTAGTGGCTGTAAAGCAGCATCAACATAAAGCTGACATAAAGTGGGAGAGTTGCGCATGCCCTGCGGAAGAGATGTCCATTCAAATCTTTTATCCGGTTCTCCACGATTTATTGCTGGTAAAGTGAAAGCAAATCTCTTCATGTCATCAGGATGTAGGCCAATAGTGAAAAAACAATCCTTTAGGTCAATAATTAAAAGTGGCCAGTGTTCTGGAATCATAGCTGGATTTGGAAGACCAGGCTGTAAAGCTCCCATTGGTTCCATTTGGTCATTCACAGCCCTCAAATCGTGTATCAAACGATATTTCCCTGATTTCTTTTTGATTACAAAAATAGGTGTATTCCAAGGGCTTGTAGATAGTCGTAGGTGCCCTTTTGTATATTGTTCCTGTACCAATTCATGGGCATGCATAAGACTCTCCCCTTTTAATGGCCATTGCTTAACCACCACCGGTGTATCTGTTTTCCAGGTGAGTGGAATGGGGAAAGTCCAAGCAATGGCAATTACCCCAAAGGGTGCTGATTAGTTAACACCACTCCCAATTGTGTTAAAATGTCCCTTCCAATTAAACAAGAAACTGTAGGAGGCAGTTGAACAATTGAAAACACAGCAGATATTTGTTGATTCTCAATACACACAGACAAAGACGGCGACCTGCTTGCCAGTGTAAATCCTCCCACTCCTGTGAGCATGTTTGATGAGGGAAATAGAGGCCAGTGTTGTGGCCATGCTTCTGGAGAAATGATGCTAGTATCTGCTCCTGTATCCAATAATCCATAAAGGGTAATGCTTTGATGCCCATAAGTAATTCCAACCTTTTGCTTTGGTCTATTTTGTAAATCCACAGTTAAAAGTGTAACACCAGTAGAGCCAAAACCTTTTTCATCCCGTGTTTGTCCAGTAAATGATTGTATTCCTGATGTCATTTGTGACAGTGGTACCAATTGTGCAATGCGTTGTCCTTTTGTAATTTTAATCGGAGGATAAAGGGTGTAAGCCATGATTTGTATTTCCCCAGTAAAGTCTGCATCGATAACACCAGGCAAAACAAATAATCCCAACATAGTTGTAGAAGAACGTCCCAGCAATAATGCTCCACATGTTTGTCCATTTAATATAAGAGGGCCCTTTACTCCAGTGGGTATCCTCTCAGGCCGATTCGTCATTAGTGTGACGTCTACTGCTGCTGATAAGTCCAAGCCGAGGCTCCCTGTTGTTGCGGGTTGCAGACAGGAGGTAGCAGCGATGTTACGGCAGCAGCTGGTGTCTCTGATGACACGGTGGCAACTTGTGTCTGTCCCTCATTGCCGCATCGGTAACACTTGATGAATGGTCTCGAGCCTCCTTACGTGACCACCAGTGAGCCGCTTCGGAGAGGAGCAAGAGCAGCTAACACCTGATTTTGAGTAGACTATGCTTTTGCAACCCTAATCCTAATTCCTTTAAGGCTTCTACTATAAATGCCTGTGAAGCTGTTGGCATTAATGCCATTCACTCTAATGCTTCCTCAATAGCCCAATTTGCCCCTAAAGTAGCTAACACTCTTTGGGTTGCTGGATTGCTATTTTGCAAGGCACACTACTTCAATAGGGCCCTGCAACACCAGCCCGATCTATAGCAGTAGCTGCTCTATCGATAAAATTTCCAAATGATTCTTCTCTACCTTGTTTAATGCCCATATAAACCGGTAACCCTCCTGGCTCTTTAACCATGTCAATTGCAGCACTCACTAACCACATAGACTCCCTAAGTTTATCTTCTCCCGATATCATCTGTGCCTCTGTATGTAAAAATGCCTCTAAGCCCATCAGCTCCTTTACTGTTACTCCATGTAATGGGTCATGTGCATTAAACAACAACTGCTGATGCTGAGTGAATATCAACCGAACTATTCCTCTTAAATCATTAGGACATAAAACCTGAGTATTAAAAAGATAATCTAGCATTTGCTTAACAGGTTCACTTTTTACTCCAAACTGACTAACCGTAGAACGTAGCTGAGTTAACAGCTTCCAATCTAAGGGAGTATATTCTGCTATATTATGCGTAAGGTTCCCCTGTGCATCATAGTGTGGTGTGTATGTAACTGGGCATGCAAGACTAGAAGCTATTTCCACCGCCTCACCATCCCCCATTTGCATTACTTCTTTCGCCAAAGCAGCCCAAGCTTCCCTCCTCTGTTTAGCCATCTCCCCCCATGGATCACGGTGTGCCCCTGGGATGGGATCTGGCTCTTTAAGGGTGCTATGCTGCTGGCGCTTCGGTGCAGACACCGAGTTTTCGCACGGGGAAGGCAGTGAAGCAGAGGCTGGCTCGCGCGGGGGAAGCAGGGGAAGCAGCCCCCCCGCTGGAGCTGACAGTGAAACCGGAGCCGGCTCAAGCTGAGACGGCCCGCGGGGGGCAATCAGCCCCCCCGCTGGAGCCGGCTCGCGCGGGGTATGCAGCCCCCCCGCCGAAGCTGTAATCGGAGCCGGCTCATTGAGGGGAAGCGGCGGAGGCAAGGCTGGCGGCGGAGGCGAAGCTGGCTTGCTCCCACTCCCACCGTCCGACCCGCCCGAAGCCAGTGGCGGAGGCAAAGCTGGTTTGCTCTTACCCCCACCATCCGACTCGCCCGAAGCCGGTAGCGGAGGCAAAGCTGGTTTGCTCTTACCCCCACCATCCGACTCGCTCTCCCCCTCAGACAAGAAAGGTGCAGACGGTTCCACTGCGCCTATAGGAAAATCTTCCACACTACTTTCCTGGGGACCCTTAGGCATAAGTATCTTAGTTACAGAAGGTGCCAGGGGATCATCCTCACGACCATACCCTATATTCCTCCTATGAGCTTCTGTTGCCCTTTCTGCTGCCTTTCTCTCAGAGACCTGCTGCAGTAACGTGTTATACACCACCCGCCATGACTTCCCGAATTTCTTTGCTGACTTATCATCGTCCAACACTGTATCCCACAATATTTCCCCAAACTTCTTCCACTCTGCTAGCTCATGAACTGTATGAGGGTTAGAAAAAATACCCTTAGCATGGCCATAGGCTAATAACCCTGGTAACTCCTTTTTTAAATCTATCCCTTTTATCCCACGCCGCTCTAAATAGGCGGTAAATAAATCATATGCCGCTTGCCTATCCATACCTATTAATCAGCGCGCGCTGTTGCAGCTCTCCAGGCTCCCGCGGCACGTATTGGCTTAAGTCCACCGTTGTGAACCTTAAGGGTGCTTCAAATTCCGGCACCGTCCCTGCTGCCGGGACCCAAACCCAACTTCCCGACCGTGGCGTAATCCCTTTTTCTTTTAATCGAGAAAAAGGGCAGAGATTCGGTTATGCCCGCATTCTCCACCATTTGTCGACGGAAGGAGACCCAGACATCCGTTGATCATCATAGGCCCAATTTTATTGATCAGTACGGCGGGTTAAATACAGTTAATAATAAGCTTCATACATATTGCAAAAGTTGAGCTCAGGATTGGTCAGCTTACATATCAGCATCTACGCCTACTTCTACATTCCTATGGTTCTACTTTTGATACTTTCTACATATTCTCAGGATATATTCAGGAATATCTCTACTCCCTTTCCTCATGTTGCAGCAAGGTCACTGCTGACCTTTCCTTTTAGCTTGCTGACTGCTGGCTTTTCTCTTTCAGCTTAACCAGCGGCATTATTTCAGCGTGGTCTTTCTCAGCTAACCAATTATTAATAAATCTCTCCACACAGAAGCTCAAGGAAAATCTGAAATCAGCCCTTAAAGTTAATGAGAACTAAAGGAGAGAGAGAGCACTTTGGGTCTGCATCCTTGAGCAAAGCTGGTGCTGCCTGAAATCCTGTTAGGGAGCTCTTTCCTTCACAGCTGTGAGAAACAGAATTCACTGCTTAGAATTATAAAATGTATAATACTAATAGGATAAAAAAAGACAATATTTGCAGCACTGTGGTGCTCGGGGCTAACACCCAAACAACACCTGGTGCTAAGTGACAGTGTTAGCTTTATGGTGTTACATTGCTGAGAGGCAAGTATATTCATGTGTTTCATGAATTTTTCAAGCATTCTTGGGAATTTTCTGATGTTTTGGGAACTCCTTAGTTTGATTGCTTTGCACTCAGTTTTACTGCATGACATCCTTTGCATCAGGTCAACATATATTATTTCTGCTTGTGTCTCCTGATGTTTCACACCCTCTGATAAGGCTTTAGTAGGTTCTCCCTAAATTTCACATGGTATTCTCTAATTGTCCTCTGGTGCTCTGGTTTGTGTCAGGGTTATTTTATCACTTGGACAGGTTGGGCAGTGGACAGCCTTACACTGATTTTAGTTACACACAAGCCTTTTTTCCCGTTATGTTTTGCTAGGGTCTATAACACAATACATTCATCACACAATTGTTTCCATAAGTGATGCATAGATATTATATTCATTACGCTACTGTTTCTATGAGCAACACAGTGCAAACTTAAGCTGATAGATTCTATTATATTACAAGCAGCTACAAGAGTTCTAACTGATGCTATTTCTAAATACTTATAATCACTAACAATGCCCATAAGCTAATACATAAATGCCTAAGCCAAAATTACCTGGTCATTTGTCACGGAGCTGTTCATCCCAGAGCTGGCGGTTGTTTTGGAGGAGCTGTGGCTCACTGCAGAGGGCAGGTTGTAGATGGCAGGGAATGGTGCTAGTTGATAACTCAGCTCCCAGCACCTTCAGCTTCAGCCATTTCAGTGAAGACTGAGGTGTCTCTGTCAGCACAGAGAAAGAACCAGGCTGGGCTTCTTTGTGGCAGCTGGGTCTGTCTGTGTTTCAAGCTCTCATGGGGGGCCTTGGCCCTGCGAAAGTATCCTAAAAAGTGTATTGGGATACTTCAAAACTGCAGAAGTTATAAACTCTTGGAAGGAGTCTGGCTCTTTGAAGAGCAGGCTTCAAATTGCCAAGTGAGATTTTGCCTTTCGGCTCATCTTTTACAGACTTTGATAGAAGGACAGTTACTTCCAAGAGGACAAATGATGCAGAGAGGCCAATATTGACCCAGTGTTCCCTTTGCTTCCCAGACTTCCAGCTAATCTGCCTTGCCAGGAGGGCTGCCCTGCATGGGAAGAAGGACCAGAGGCAGAGCCTGTGAGCATCAGACGGGTGGAATCCCTTAGTGTACACATAGATTTATAGATTTCTACAATTCTCTTTCTATATCCATATAGTTGCATTTATAGATTTACAGAGGTGGGTTTATATGTGCATATATATACATCTATATAGTTAAATTGATCTCTATTGTTCTAGATGGGATAGAATTAGTTACATTTCTAGATTTTGAGATCTACATTTATACAGTTATTAGAGTTACATTTACATGCCTACATTTAGACACCTACATTTAGATGCTTAGATATAGATCTAGAAATATGCTGAGTTATTTAGTTAGAGGTATGTGGAAGTTTAGATGCATAGATTGAGCTGTGTAATCCTAGGCTGCATTTTTACCTCTTTCCCCCCTCGGCTGCTTTTTCACCTCTTGCTTTTGCCCCTGTGCCCCCTGTGTCCCCTGTCCCTGTGCTGGGTCCGAGCTGGCGGCCGGTGTGGGCGGAGCAGCACTTCCAGCCCCGGCTGTCCCTGGAGCGGTGGGAGCTGCCGCTGGCCCCAGGCACTGTCCCCTGAGGAGCTGCTGAAGGACGGTGAGACAGAGGGGGCTGAGGGGGCTGAGGGGGCGGTGGCGCCGAAGGGACGCTGACCCTGAGCTGCTGCTGGGGCTGAGGGCTGTGGAACAGCCGAGGGCCATGGTGGCCCTGAGGTGACAGGGAAGTGGCACAGGCTGACAGACCAAAACTTCCCATGCATTTCTTCATCAATCTGCAGAAATGTTGGGTAAACAATTTGCTATTCCCTTTACTGATGCTTCTAGTATTGCGTGATCCTGTCCTGCCCGGTCAACGAGATGGCATTGGTTTAGGCATGGTGTTAGCCCTAGGGGTACTCAGCCCTTGCGGTTATGGCAAATGGATGTAACTCATGTAGAAGAATTTGGTCAGGAAAAATTTGTACATGTTTGCATTGATACCTATGCTTGTGTTTTATAGGGTACTCTCTTAACTGGTGAGACGTCATGTTGAGAAACATTTGTACAATTGTTTTCCTATATTAGGTATCCCCTTAGCAATTAAGACTGACAATAGTCCTGCTTCGTGTTCCTTAAGATTCAACTTTCTGTAATTTATGGGGTATTTGATGTTACACTGGTATTTCTCACAATCCTACTGGACAGGCAATTATTGAGCGTGCCCATCAGATATTCAAGGGCATGCTGCAAAAACAAAAAGTGGGAACTCCAGAGTTATCCCCTGAGGAAAACACAGCTGAAGCCAATTTTGTGCCTAATTAGCTCAGAACAACAGGAGATAGGGAAGATGCACCTATTCTTGTGCATCATGCCCTCACAGATAATCCAAGGGAGGAATTGCCTGACGGCATTCAGGTCATGTTCACAAGTCCAGGAACAGGGGTGTGGCAAGGACCAGCTACAGTCAAATGAAGAGGAAGAAGTTCTATGGGTTTACTTACAGATAAAGGCGTTCGTTGGATTCCAGCCACGTGGACCTTCACTTCCCTCACAAGTTATAAATCAGATAGAAAATGCTTGATATCTGCATAGTTGTGCATGTAAGCCATGGCTTAAAGTTCATTGTATCAAGTGTAACTAAAAAACTTGGCAACGAGTTTGTCAAGAACATAATTGAGCAGTGGTCCGAGGGAAAAGCAAAAATTTCAGCCTATCAACCTAATATGCAATAACTGCTCTTACACACTTAACACTAGTACCCCGAAAATGGCATTAGCTAAATTTTTAAGGCATAACTCAAGAAGATATCAGAGTTTTCTCTAAGATGTATCTTTGATAGAAATATATAAGCAAAGATTGTTACTGCAATTGCAGTTTAAACTTGTTTTAATTGCTGTAGTAAATCAAATTGTGCTAGAGAGCAAGATAATAGCTACAGAATGTAGAGTAAGAATAGCAATAGCACAAACACATCTAAAGCAGTTTGGGCAAAGCACAGGCGTGATGGACCACAAGGGCGACAATGGCACCAGTCTGGAAAATAGTAACCATGTTGCTTAGTGGAGTGATTAAGGAAACGCAGGGGGTATACAAAATAGAGCAGCGAGCTAACATGAGGGTTACATAGGCTAGCAGAACAAGGCAAGAATCTTTCTGCCTATCACTAGCTCCACCTTCGGATCCATTTGGCACCTGTTTAATTGGCATTCCTTCAGACTCAATGGAAGAATTGGGAAATTAGATCAGAGCTCAAATTTATGGCAACTTAAGTAAGGCCTGTTCAAATTGGTGCACTAATCAAAATGGGATGATCACAGAAATTTGGTGTGAAAAACAAAGCATCTCTAGAAATCCGTTAGGAATTCAGGCATTTACAATCGTTCAAGGTTTAAATACTACAAGTCAGTGACCACAGGAATTGGATATTTTGGGATCAGTGCCAGGAAATTACTGTTTGTTCTATGATTACCACCAGGTTAAAGAGCTGATTAGGGAGAAATCAGGAAGACTCGGCGATGACGGCACTTGGATATTTCCTGTTTCTTCCTGGTATTACAATACCATGGCATACTGAGCCAATTGGACATGGTTGTATCCCTAAAACCAAAATCTGCAAGGATGTCACCTCCTGGAGTTTTTCTCATTTGTGGAGATAAAGCTTAGCCTGAGACTCCTGAGAAAGCATGAGGAGGACTGTGCTATTTTGGGAAACTGACACTGTTTGCCCCTAGCATTCAACAGATGCTTGACATCGGGCACAAATTAAATGTCCAAAACGTACTGTGCATCTATTAGGCTGAGACTGTAAGGATAATGTAGAATTGTAGAATATGCCTTTGGTTCTACTGGCATCACTTTTTACACCAGGAGTACCTTCATCACAGGCCCTTACACAATTCAAACGATTGGCTTGTTGGACAAACAAACAAATTAACATTACATCTGCCATACTGAATGAGCTTACCACTGATGTAGGTAGCATACGCCATGCTGTATTACAGGATAGGGCTGCAATAGTGTTTTTGTTGCTAGCACAGAGAGATGGGTGTGAAGATTTTGAAGGGATGTGTTGCATGAATCTCTCTGAGCACTCTGAATCTATGGACAAGCAAGTGTCATTGCTTAAGGAGAACATGATAAAAGATGACAGTTGTTTAGAATTCTTTTGATGAGTGGCTAAAATCCTGGGGAATAAGAGGCTGGCTCAAGGACTTAGTATGCTTTGGTATTAGGTATTCTTGGCTATGTAATGAATAAATAATTTTACATATTATAGGCTTTGTATTTCATTCTTTTATCAGTTCTACTAATAGTGCCTTGCTTACTATGCTGTAAGCAAAAGGAAATTGACCGTGCTTTTAAATCAGTCTGGCTTCTGCAAAAACAAAAGCGGGGAACTGTTGAAGATATTTTGCAGGTGGAGGAGTTTCTGCAAGACAACGGCCGTATTCAGCCGATGCACAATCCAGCCTGCTTGTAATAATGGACACTGAACACGTTCAGTGGGGTCGGTATATCCTTGAAGAAGATGAAAGAAAAAGAGTCATCAGGACTCAGCAAGTTTGTCAGCAAGCTTGAGAAAGTGAGCCATGGGTGGGCCATACAAACCCAGCAAGATGCGTGAAAACTTAGATAATCCAAGCAGCATTCTATTTTAGATGTGTGAACAGCTAGGATTAACCAATCATGTATTAGCTAGAGACGTGTGGACAGTAGAGATTTATTATAGATAGTCTTTTTAGGAATAATAAATTTAGCTTCACTGGATCATATTGGTTATGGTGTGATGCCCATGAACCTCCGCACCCCGCACTTACGGGTGGATTCGTGTTGCCCAGAAAATGTACACATTTGGGGAAGTGCCCTTGGAAGAGAGGGGCTTAATTGCCAAGGAAACTGCTTCCCCAGGAGCCCCCAAAGAGACAGGTGCAAGTGTCTCCATTTGACTTCCTGTGTTTCCTTCAGTTCTTGCACTTGGCTGAGGGGCAGGCGAAGGATGTGAAGAGCAGCTTTGGCATCTACCTAAGCATGCAGAGAACAAGCCAAGCACCTGTGGCAGGGTTTGTTGCCCACCTTTAAGCACAGGTCTGAGCCGGATCCTGTTTGTCCAGCTGAGTGCCCCAAAGCTCTCTTGGGGAGCTGTGAATTCAAAGGCCTGATGCCCACATTCATGCCACCTCCCCTATCTGGTGAGTTTTAACTCTTGGCAAGATGTGTTTGCACCGTGCTTGCTGGAAGCTGCTCTGCTCCAGAGCCACCAGGGAGCTGGGCTGTGCTGGCCTGGCACTGTGGAGAGTCCTCCCCTGAGCACTTGGCTGGGCTTGGTGTGTCCCAGGATGTCTTAGACACTTGGGGCAATGGATTTGTTCCAATCAGAGGCATTTGGGGCAGGGTTGGTGCAGCCCACTTGGCAGCGTGTCCAAGGGCCCTTGCTGACACGGCGCAGCATGGTTACCATGGAACGGAATGGAACAGGGCCCTTTGTGACACGTGGTGAAGTGGCTGCTGGCGGTGACGAAGCAACGCCACAGTGCTCGGTGCACTAGACAGGACAGGACGTGCCAGAGCTGTGCTGTGAGGAGCCCCACACAGCCGGCTCTTTCGTCACTGACCCACAGCGATTCCAAGGCGTTTTTCCTGCAGCTGGCCTTGCAGCCAGACTGCGGGACTTGCTACCTCCGAGCATTTCCCAGGCATCTGTCTCAAAGGTGTCCTAGAGGCCAAAAAGCAGGATGGCAGGCCGAGTGCTCATGCTCTTCAGCCTGCTTCGGGGGAAGAAAAAGAAAGGGTCTGCAGCCTCCCCAGCGCAGCAGCCTGCAGAGCCGGAGAAGTTGCAGCCAGTGCAGGACGGTGAGTGGCAGAGCTGGGCCGCAGGACTGGTGCCTGCGGCCGGCCTGGCCCCATCCCATCCCTGCCCCTATGGATGTCCCCACAGACAGGACGTAAGAGGGGCTGGGGCTGCCCCTGCTGGCCGTGCTCCGTCCCCTGGGCACCCAGGGGCTGTCCCTGCCTGGGCCGTGCAGGGCTGTGCCGTGTTCTCTGGCCTTTCCCGCAGCCCCTCAGCTCTGGCTGCACTCGCTCTTTGCCAGATGCGGGCAAGGATGGGACACTGGAGCAGGACCCCACTCACGGCTGCTTCCACAGACCAGTGCAGGTACCTGCGGCCATCCCGACCTGGGCTGGGCCTGCTGGCACTGTTCGGCCCAGCGCCGCTCTTGGAGCAGGCCACGGAATGTCCCTCTCTTCCTGCCCTTCCTTCTGTTGCAGATACTGCGGAGGTTCCTGGGCCTTGGGCGCAGAAACACCAGCGCCGCAACAACTGAGGGCACGGCTGAGCTGCAGGCAGAGGCTGATGTCACTTCAGCCTCCCCAGAGCGTGCAGCAGACTCTGTCAGGGCAGTGGCTGAGGGCAGGCCAGAGGCTGTCATGGCCCTGCAGGGTCTGCACTTGAACAAGCACAGTGCCAGTGCCCTGTCGGTTGTGTCCAGGCACCTGCTGAGCGAGTGCGGAGACAGGCTGCACCCAGAGCTCAGAGGCCACATGGAGCTCAGCAAGGAGCCCTCGCTGGTGAGAAGGGGCAGTGCCTGATATCTACTTGGAACATGAGGTGGTAGAACAGGAAGGCCATCTTGCAATGGTGCCTGCTGTATCTGAAGTGAAATAGGCACCTTTGTGGCTAGCGAGCTGCGTGGGCAAGAAGGATGGCAGGCTGGCGGCCTTGAGCAGCTGAAGATGCGGCAGCGTGTGGCCAGGGGGCCAAGAAGGCCAAGGGCTTGGTGGCTGTGCCAGCAGCAGTGGGGCAGCAGGAGCAGGGCAGTGAGCGTGGCCCTGTGCTGGGCAGCGCTGCGGCCACAGCTGGGGTGCTGTGTGCACTTGTGGGCCCTGGGGAGCAGAAAGTGATGGAGGGGCTGCAGCGTGTGCACAGAAGGACAGGGGAGCTGGGCAAGGGGGTGCAGCACAAGGCCAGGGAGAAGGTGCCGAGGGAGCTTTAGCCTGGACAGTGGGGGGGCTCATGAGGCACCTTCAGGCAGACTTCCATAGATTACTGCCTTAGATCCATAGATCCAAAGCTCAGCACAAGGGCTGTTTCCCTTCCAGACATCCCCTCACTGCATCCAAGTGCTTTAGACACTGGTGTGAGTAACACTTTCTTATTTTGTTTATTTGTTGGTTTGATAGAAAGAAAACCCTTGTGCAATTTCTCCTTCTCCAGGGAGCAAGGGAGCTTTGTCTCAATCTTTCCTGCCCTTTTACAGCACTGGCAGAAATTCTGCTAGAATTTTAGTTTTCAAAGAGGCAGTTCTGGATAATGCAGTATTTATGCACAGGAACACATAGTTTGGGGCAGGGATGTTTGTGCAGAACAAGCTGTTCTGGTGCCCGACCAGCCAGTAGGGCTTGCTTATCATTTTCAAGTTAACGGCTCCCGTGTTTTTCGGCAGCCCAGGGAATCAGTGTGTTTTGTGTTTGGGACTTGATCAGGAAATCAATGCGCTTGCATTCCAGCTGGCCCTCAGAGATTAGAGAAGGTGGGAGGGGCTGGGCTGCATTTCTGATTCCAGCCACTTTAGCACCATCAGTGTGGTCAAGTGCAAGAGAAGAACTTGCCCGAGCACAGATGCACAAAGAGTGCTGTTCCCTGTGCAGCGCTCTGGGTCTGATTGCATTCCAGAAGGACCCACATGCTCCAGAGACCCCAAGAGTGTGGGTTACTGAAGCAACAGGAGAGCAAGTTCAGGATGGCTTCTGATTGGGGCACTGCTACCAAGTGATGATGTGTGTAGCGACAGAAAGAACATTATTGATCCCGGGTGACCCCCACGTGGCGAAAAATGTGCTTTGACTCTGTGGTTTAGAAGTTTAAACAAATTCTTTATTAAGCTATGTTATATTACACTAGTACTATGTTAAAACTATACTATGGAAATACTATACTAAAAAGATACTAAAGCAAAACTAGTGACTGTCTCCACACAGTCTTTTATCTAATTAGCTAATCAATCCAAACAACTGTCACTAAAATGCAATAACAAATCACTTACAGTAAACAATCGCTATAACACATTCTTCATGGACTAAACAACAAGAACAGCAAGTAGAGATAATAATTGTTTTCTCTTCTTCTCTAAGTTTCTCACTACACTTCCTTAAAAAAAAGCCTAGGAGAGAGAATTATATCTCTCTCCATTCAAAGAATGTAAATCCCACAGTACAGTAAAGAGAGATTATAAAAGTGAGATCTGTCTATCTATCTATCTATTTGAATCTTCCTGGCTCTGCTCCAAAGCAGTGGAAGATGCAATGCTCACCTAAATGCATCCCTTCAGGAGAGACAAACAGGACATGGTAGAAGCAGAGGGAGGCCCTCCCCAGACCCTTGAAAATGCCACACCTTCCCTGTCAGCTGCCTGAGAGGCTCTTGCAGCTTCAGTCCCAGTTGGCCCCTAATTGTAGAGCCAGGGTCACTTTGGAATCTGTGCCTCCCCTCAAACAGAGAATGACCCAGCAGAGCAGCAGCACAGTGCTTTGGGAACGTGTGAGCCCAGCAGTCTTGGAGTCTTGGCCCACAAAGGTCATATGGGAAGCTGAAACCCATCTTCTCTCGCTTTCTGTGCAGGTGCTTCTTGAGAGAGAGCAGGAGCACACTGCTTCATCAGAGATGCCATGCCAGACTCAGGGACAGCTGTTCCCAGCCCGACAGCAGGAAGAGCAGCTTGGGCAGCAGGTGGAAGAGCCACAGGAGAAAGGCCAGGTAAGCCTGACTGGCCAGGGCACAGAGGGAAGGGCAGGAAGAAGGGCATAAACCACAGCTCTTGGGGCTGAGGAGGCCAGAAATCCCACAGGCACTGGAAGCACAGAGCCTTGGAATCTGCAGAGATCAGCCCTGGGACAGGAGGGTTACAGTGGAAGCAGATGTGGGTAGGGAAGCAGAAAGAAGTGGCTGAATCCATGTGATTTTGAGGCAAAAAGAGGGAAAAGGTGAGCCTGATGACAGCTTCCAGTCACTTGCTCTGCTTTTGTGTGCACAGAACATCAAGGTAGAACCACAAGCAGAGCTGCCCGAATCTCAGAGTGACATGGCAGTGAAGAGGTGGAATGAAGACATCCAAGAAGAGAAGAATCTCCCTATGCAGAGGGACAGTCAACAAAAACAGGTGAATGAAAGAATGGCAGCCGCTCCACTCATGAAAGAGAGTCCTTTCCATTGTTGTTTACAGAACATGGACAAACAGGTGCCGGCACAACTACAGGAAACTGAGGCTAGGATCAAGGCAAGGAAGAAGAGGCCAGACGAAAAAATTGAAATCATCAAAGAGAAAATTAATCGCCTCCTTCAGGAGTAAAAGGATTTAGAAAAGCGAGAGAAATAGCAACAGGCACTGCAGTCACCCAAGGGGTGGTTTCTGCCCTCCTTGCCTTTGCAGTGCAGAGCAGCAGGGGGGTGGGGTGTTGCCTCTGAGTGCCATCCTGATGAGGCCTCTGTCAGAGCTGCTCTCAAGGACACTTCCTGCTCTGCTGAATCGCAGCTGATGCTCTAGACAGTGGCATTACTCCCTTGGCCATTTAGCCAGCAGTCATCCCAATGAACTCCTGCTGGCTTCTTCCAGGTGACCTTGTTTCTTGAGGTGTTTTTGCAGGTGAACACGGTCACTCACATAGATTTGGAATACAGGCTACAAGCTGTCTGTAACCCTTGTGAATCTGCTCCTGTCCTTTACTTCTTCCCAGTCGATGACTCCTGGCTGACGGGGACAAGCTGTAGTCTCTGACTGCTTTGTTCTGTTTGACTTGAGGTGGAAGGTTCGCAATCCTACCTGGCAGCCTGCAGCGAGTTCCAGCAAGTGATGGGCAACCAAGAGCCCCGAGGCTGGCATGAGGCCCAGGAACTGTACCATCCAGAGATGCTGCAGGATAAGCACGTCCCGAGGAAGGTGCAGTAAAAGAGAATTTCATGGCAGGAGGTAGAACATTAGAATGAGGAGCTGCAAATGTATCTGCAGACCTAGGAGGGGGAAAGGAGTCTTTGAGAGGAAGTGGAGCGGTCGTTGCTGCAGTCATCCTTTAGAACAAGAAAGTGGCTATGAACTTGAGTAAAATCAGTCTTTGGTTTTGACCATTTGGTTTCACAAGTGGACATCCAAAGCAATCCAGTTGAAGAGCTCTGCATGTGGCAGACAGCAGCTTCCTAAGGGCTTGCATTTCAAATGGCAATCTCTCTTGCATTTCAGGGCAATCTCTGCCACACCTTCCTGACATCAACTCATTTCTTCTCTCAGATCTACACCAACTCTGACACTGAAGCTGCTGCAGCAATGCTGCCCCAAGGAGCCTTTGCTCCCCAGCCAAAGACGTGGAGCCTGAGCACTTGGTTCACCTCCCATGCTGACCCAGCTGCTGCTCTGCAACAGGAGATGGCGGGTGACTCCCTGGAGCAACACAGTACGTCTGCTGTCTTTCTTATCTGAGGGACAGTGTATTGTGTGCACATGTCAGCACAGCTGTACCAAAGGGCTCTCCTCACTTCAGGGTCACAGAAGTGCTGGCATTGCTCCAAGGCAGCAAGAGAGAGCTCTGGGTGTTCCTGCTGCCTCAGAGGGCAGCTTAGGCTGGCTGGAGTTTGCCTGGGCTTCCCTCTCTGCCAAAGGCAGAAGCAGGAATTGTTCCTGCATCAGCAGAAGGCTGTGACTGCTTGAGTTCTAGCCACTGGTAGAAGGCCTGCTGAGATCAGTCTCTAGAAGAACAAATCAAGCCCTTTGTGATTCTGCAGCACAACCCAATGAATCTGCTTCTTGCCTGTAACAGCTGCCAGTGCTGTGCTCTCAGATAAGACCTGGTAGAGTTGAGAAGAGAGCCCAGGGGATTCTGTGTCTACCATCACCTGTTGGGACAAAAAGGGCACTGATCCACACCTCGATGGGGCTGATCTCAAAGCCCATCCTGTTGTGTCCTGAATGGGGGCAAAAGCTTGTACCGGGCTCAGGCTCACTCTGGCTTCTTCCCATCAGTGCCTGTCAGTGCTCATGCTTGGCCTTTGCCAGCCTGGTTGTGGTCGCTGCCCTGCCCCTGAGGGCTGCAGGGACTGCAGAGGCTGGAGCCTTCCTTAGCTGGGAGGGTCCCGCTGCTGCCCGGCTGCTGCAGCGCGGAGCTGCCTGAGGCAGCAGCCCCTTCTCTGGGCCGGCTTCTGCCTCGCATGGCCTGGACTCACAAGAGGGTCAGCATCTCCTCTGGGCAGCTCTCTGTGTCACAGGGGTGCCTGAGGAGCACTGCTGTCCTCTGTGCCCGTGCCCGCCGTGCCGAGTTGGGTAGATGGGGAGGTGTGCGGTGCCGAGAGGGCGAGTGCAATGGGAGCGACTGATCCGCGCTGTCAGGGTGAAGAGAAGCGGCGTGGTTCTTCACGCGGGGCACGGGCAAGGGCGTCTTTGAGCTCAGCCTGCTCATAAAGGGTGAGGGTCCTGATGCTGAAAGCCCCGTCGCGATTGGTTCTGGCATGAGCTGCTCTGGTTTACAACTGGGAAGGCATTCTATTGGCAAACTGCTGCAAGGTGGAAAAGATGGGAACACTTGGCAATATTCCTCCTGTTCTGAACTTGACATCTGTTCAGAGGAATTGATTCGGGATGTGCAGGTGCATTTAATCTTAGCAAGTGGGAAACCTTTTCTAAATCTCGCAGTGTTTATTCCCAAGAAAACAAAGGCACTCTTAGTTCCAGCTCTCCTCAATGTTTCTAGAGGACAAACTTACTTGCTTTGGTATGTATTCTCTTCTGGTCTCAGTGTAGTCTGAATCCATCTCCCTGTGCTTCCCTGTGTGTCTGCTGCCAAGAGGTCTCTCACTTCAAAGGATGCAAGAAATCAGTCTCTGTGCCAGCCAGACTTGTGCTGTGGACGTGCTGTTCTTTTCTTGTTGTTCCAGTTCCTGTTCCTGTTGTTGTTAGCCACCTCAGAGCTGGCTAACAAAGGGAGGGCTCAGAGCCCCAGACAGTGGGGCTGCCATTTGTATCTCCGAGAAGGTGGGATCTCTGCTTTAAAGTGAACATCTTGCATTTTGTTTCCCTCAGGCAGAATGGTGAAGACGGAAAATCCTATCATCAAATACATTGAACTGGAAAGTATTGGCAGTGGGTGAGTCCAAGCAATGCTAATTTTACAAAACTATGCATCAGGTGTTTTGCTGGTGGAATAGGTATCAAGCGTGAAGTCAGACAAGCTGCAAATGTGTTCAGGCACTGGGCTTAGATTGTCAATGCTGATCAGAATTTCTAATTGTGCTCAGAAGGCATTGTCCAGAACATCTCCATGCTTCCAGAGTCCTGCAGCTTTTAGGCATTTACAGCAGAGATCTCCTGTGTGGGCTGGCTTTCAGTGCAAGATCTAAATGGCTTCTCCTTTCTCTGCTTCTCTTTTGTTTCTAGGAGTTTTGGAGATGTTTTTAAAGCACTCGACACTGCCACAGGAGGAGAGGTAAATGTCAACAGCCCCTGCAGACTCTGCTGCTCTTGAGGGGCTTTCCCCACAGCTCTCCTCTGGTGTGAGCTGTGGCTGGAGCTTGGCTAGAGCCGTGCTGAAAAGGAACAAGAAGCATAGACTGGTGCCAGCCTGCAAAATACATTTGGCACTTTGTCCTCCTCAGCTGCCGGAAGGAAGGCACGCAGGGCAGCGCTTCCTTTCAGACAAGGACGCGCTCACTCGCTCTCCATTGCTAAAACAAAGGTGGTGCCTTAGAGCACCTCCCTGCTCTTTGGGGCTACAGCTTCAGAGTCCTGAATTCTTGATTCTGGCTGCCAGCAAATCCATCAGAAAGTTACTGGTAGTTCCTTAGCCACCTGCAGTGCTGCACTTGGCAATTGCACA
This sequence comes from Ammospiza caudacuta, assembly GCF_027887145.1. NCBI lineage: Eukaryota > Metazoa > Chordata > Aves > Passeriformes > Passerellidae > Ammospiza > Ammospiza caudacuta. Next base: position 7,626,889 of record NC_080632.1, on the reverse strand, counting down.
TAGGGAGAGATCTGCAAGTGCCCTAAAAGCCCTAAGCCCTGCCCATTGCCCAAGATGGATCCACAGAGTCTTAAGGCATGGATTACTTCTTCTGAATCCTAGAAAGAGCAGCGGAGAGTGTGGTCAGAGGTTTGTGGGTGATAGCTGAGACAAAACTGTTACCAAGTGGACAAGGCAAAATGTCAGCGGCCCCACATGTTCTGTAACTGGCTCCCAAGGGAGCAGAGAAATGGGCTGTTGGAATGTCAGTTCCTAATTACTGCAGTGCCTAATCACAAGGCAGTTTGGCACAGCTCAGCTGTATCATTGCAAAATCACTCGCTTCATGTGCGTTGTTGTCTCCTGCCACCAACTGCTCAAGTTACTGATTTTCAATGTCATTTTAGGTGGCCATAAAGAAAATAAATCTTCAAGGACCGAGAAGGATGGAACGAAGCATTAATGAAATCCAAATCATGAAGAGGTACAGGAGTCCCAATGTTGTGAATTTTTTAGACAGGTGAGTGGTTCTGGTCTTATCCCATGTGTGCATTTACATACAGCAAACATAAGAGGTTAAAAACCCACTTTGGTCAGTGGCAGATAGTAAAGCTGTTAATTTTTATTTATTCATATCTCTCTACTCATCTCCAATGGATGAGAAGAGAGTGCATCCCTTCTGCATGAGTCTTCCCTGGCACACCTAGTTTGAAAATTATTCCAAAATTATTCAAAATCTGGATCAGCTGTATCTTCCTTAGTCATCAGCCTCAAAGTTTACTGCCTCCACATAGTTTTGGGATTGATTTTTTCAAGTTTCTGAAGTGCTGATGAACCGTCCTAAAATGGATTTCCCTTGGATTGTTGCCACTCTTTGCCATTGCTGGGCATGCCAGGAAGACTAGGTGCTTATTTCCAGAAACACCATGCCTGACAGGTTTTTTATCTGGGCTGTTTCTAAACTGCATTTTTCACTCACTAGCCATCTAAGACATCTCCTTTTTCACAGCTGTGCTTATCTCCTTGAGACTGCACAGATTGCAAACAATGCACAGCCAAGAGGGAATATCTATTGCTATGATTCTGTCCTTGTCACAAAGGCATTTGGAAGTAAGAAACCTGGAGGCAAAAATCAACGTAGCCATGCATGCTCATCTCCACGGCCTTCTTTCCTTCTTTCAGCTACCTTGTGGGTGAGGAACTCTGGCTGGTGCTGGAGTACATGGACGGAGGCACCCTGAACGATATCCTCAGCACGACCGCTCTGTATGAAGATGAGGCAGCAGCCATCAGTCGGGAGGTCAGCAATCCCATCTGTGTTTCCAAGGGCTTGGGCAGGATTGTCTGGGAAACAGGGGCTCAGACCTGCAGTGATTTCCTGTGCCAAGCTTTGGTTCTGTGTTGCTGGTGTGCTATGGGCAAGAAAAAGCATCTCAAGTGAAAGGCCTGCCAGTGCTCCTGCACTCCCTGTACTCAGTGCCAGTACTCTTCTCTCCTGCTGTTGTATTCTCGCTCGGGCTCATGTATTTGTATTTGCTGTTCTCCACCTTGCCTCTCTAAATGTTTACCTGGAGTCTGTCTTCACTGCATTCCTTGCCTGTGAAAGCAAAGGTGCTGGTGGCAGGATTGGAAATGATCAGCAAAGAAAAAAGAGAGAGACTCGTTTCTCTCAGGCCTCAGCATACAAGGACAGGAGTGCAGCCAAAAGGCTCTTTGCTTCTGAGCACATGCACTGCAGCAGCAGTCATCCTGGCTGGTTTGCAGGGCACAGTTTATAACAGCAGGTGCTGTTGCTCTTTCAGAAGCTGACATGCCTTTCCTCAGAAAGGTCCTGCTCTTCAAGTGCTGGAGCAGCAAGCTCTTCCTCTCAGTGGCACTGTGTTCTGCCATTACTGCCCATTCCCCTGCAGAGGGAATCTTTTAGATTCTTTGTTGCCTTTCTTATGGGATGAAATCACATCACTCATTTTGGCCCTCCTCTTTCTGTTTTCTCTCTCAGTGCCTGCAAGGACTGCATTTTCTTCACTCAAACCATGTGATCCATCGAGATGTGAAGAGTGACAACATCCTTCTCAGAACCGATGGTTCTGTCAAGCTGGGTCAGTGTATTCTTGGTCAGGAGCAGCATTCCAGGGATGTGGGTGTGGGGCTGCTTGGAGTGACAGCCAGCTCCCCTAAATGGGGCTGGTGGCAGCGCAGGGACACCCGCTGTGAGCTGAGGGCACAGTTGCAAGGTGCACAGAGGTAGGACAAGGAACAAGCAGTCAAGAGTGGCCTTGCTCTGTGTGTGTCCCTTCCAGAGGGAGGGAGTTACAAGTCTAAAGCTTCCAAAGAACAAAAGACACTACTGGCGACAGTGTAAAAAATGGGGGGAGTTTAAAAGTCGCCAATGCCAGGAATTCAACAGCACATTTTCCAACTTCTACTGGGCAATTCTTTGGCTTGCTTTCCTAATTGCACAGAATTCAAATAGAAACAGAGTTTTGCTTTCTCCTCAGGTGATTTTGGCCTCTCTACTCAGCTCAGCCCTGAGCAGAGCAGACGGTGCTCGGTAGTCGGGACTCCTTGGTGGCTGGCGCCAGAAGTGCTGACAAGTCAACCATATGGTCCCAAAGTGGACATATGGTCTTTTGGAATCGTGGGGATTGAAATGATCGAACAAGAACCTCCCTACTGGAAGCAAAGTCCCATCACGGTAAGGAGCAAATACTCACTGATCCCACTGTCTTTCTCACCTGTCCCTTGTCCTGCGTGCCATCGGGCAAAAGCCCATTGCCATCTGCCTGAACTACTTCCACCAAGGTCCCCTCCTAAAAATGTGCCTGCAACACATCAGCATCTGCTGTAGTTTTGGTTTCAGCAGTGGGGGAACTCAAGCCTTACCACATGCAAACAAACTCCAAACAAACTCTCTTCTCAGGCAACACTTTCCTTTGGCTTTTAAGTGGTTCCAGTCCTTTGGCTGTGGAGATGGCCTTAATAGCAGAAAAGAAGCATCTGACAACTGCTGTTATCTTTCCAGAAATGAAGGAAGGCAACACAAACCCAACAAAGTTTCTAAAACTGTGGTCTTTAGAGATGAACCTAACTCCCTGTACAGTTTCTTCTCACTGGGAAACATGCCTGAAACCTGGGCATGAGAGTGTAAAGGCCACTGAGTCTCTTCTGCTTCCTGTACAGTGCTGCTGAAACACTCAGTCACTGTGTTTCTCTCCTAGCCAAAGGCACATTCTCTGTGTCACCAAGCCAGAGCCTGGTGATGCAGAGAGCCTGCCAAAACCTCCCATTTCTTTCCAGGCCCTTTCTGGCATGGGCCTATCATTAATGCATTGACTTGAGTAGCCAAATGAGCAGAGGTTGGCCATAGGGATGGCACCTCTCCTTCTTCTGACCATGACAATTTTTCTTTTGCTGCAAAATGGGAAGCTGCAATTTTCAGACTGCTGAGAGACAGAGCTGCAGGTGGCTCCTTTGTGCCCAAGCAGCAATTTTCATCCCAATACATTTGTGCAGGCATCTAAATGTGTCTCTGTTGAAGATGAGATTGCAAATGTTTATTTCCTTACCTGGGGATTAATTGATGGATTCCCTTTCTTTCCTTCCAATTACCATTGTTTTCAAAAAAAGCACAAAAGGTATGATGAGTTTTGTTCTTGGGCATGTGGGCTTAAAGGACCAACAAGCACTGCAGACATGCCTTTCATGTACTAACCCTTGAAATTAGTTTGTATAGCACAGTCCCTCTTCCAAAAAGCCTCTCAAGCTGGTGTGAATCCTTATGGAAGCAAATGTGCGTTTACTGATGTAGTTCCCATTAACTAGCACAGTCAATGAAATCAGCTGCCAAGGCAAGATCTGTGGGATGGTGGAAAAGCTGTGGCTGCATCGGGTTTGGGTTTTCTGGTTGGTAAAGGAAAATGATCTCTGGGTCTCTGCCAGGGCAGAAACTGCCACTGAAGAACAGAGGTTAAACAAAGGGAGGTGGGAGAGCACTTAGAGATGTGAAAGCAGCAAGTGGAGCCTGGTGTCTCCTTTTTCTCCAGGCTACACAACTGATAGCCACAGTAGGGACCCCACGGCTGCAGCAGCCCAACCGATTCTCGCCTTGCCTGCGTGACTTCCTGAGCTGCTGCCTGCAGACAGACGAGGAGCAGCGCTGGTCTGCCAGGGAGCTCCTGCAGGTAAAATGGGAAGGGGCTGCAGGTGAAACAGGTTCTGAGGCATGGGCTCCTCCTCCACTCAAGTCCAAGGCATCAGATGAGCCCCCTTCCTCCTCACCTCCATTCTTGGTGCTCTTCAAATGAAAATGATGAGGAATCCTAGACTGGGCTGGGCTGCCAGGGCCCTGTAAAGGTCCTCTGGTGAAAGTATCCTGCAATGAGCAGGGACATCTTCAAAGAGATCAGGTTTCTCAGAGCCCTTTCCCACTGGAGCCGGAATGGTTGCAGGGATGGGGCACCTGTAAGCTGCCCACATCCTATTGTAACTGGCCCTGTTAAAAAATATGTCCCTCACTTTCTTCAAAGCCACTCTGAAGTCTTGGAAAGTGGCAATAAAGTCTCCCTGGGGCCTGTTCTTCACAAAACTGAGTAACTCCACCTCTCTCTGCATTTCCTGAGTCAGAGAGCTCCTCTGGCTGTTTTGGTCGCCCTCTTTTGTCATTTGGTGGTGTGCTCAGTTTTATCTAATGGCAAAAGAATTGAAGTAGAGCAATGCAGGCTGCAGAGACGTGAAATGGTGGTGCAGGAACCCAAGGAAGCCAGTCCCAGCCTAGGGGTCAGAGATTTGGCTGTTGGCAGGAGGGGTCCTGGGGTGCTCACTGTGAGCCTCCCGGGGGCCCTGGTTTGTGCCCCCCAGCCCACCCTTAGAGGTTTCTGCCACGCAAACAGGGACAGCTGGGAGGGACTTGTACCAGCCCCATCTGCTGCCTGGCACGCTCAAGCAGACAGGAACTGTGCCAGGGTTAGTGCCAGGTTGTGTGGCAGAGAGGGAACTGCAGGGCCCAGTGCCACTGGGCTGGCCCTGCTGGGAAGGAAGGTGCCATCCAGCACACGAGGGGCAGGGCATGGAAAGGTAGACACTGCTCTGTCTCCCTGTGGGAATCAGCACAGTGCCTGTCTTTCAAAGAGAGGGACCAGTGTGAGGCTTTAGAGATACCTGAAAAGAAGAAACTCCAAGGACAGAAAGCACCATTTCTAGAGCACTGGCAGGGCAAAAATCCTAGCAAGATGAAGACACCTGGATAAATGGATGAGTGGGATTCTGGGCCACATTTGCCTGTGATGGCTAAGTCCGGCGCATAAAGATGGAGGTCTAGATGGTCCCATTGGTCCTCTTCCTGCATCCTTCTATAAGACAGAGGAATCCTATGAAGCACTGAGCTTGTAAAGTCATGGTCCATTATTTTTTGTTGATTTGTTTTTTTTTCCCTTTGGGCAGCATCCATTTGTAACATTTGCTGAGCCTGCGTCCAGCCTGGTGCCGCTGATTGTTTCAGTGAAGAAGAGGAGGGAGACAAGAATGTGACAATCACATCAGGACCATTTATTCGTCAACCACTTTAGAGTAGGATTGTAGGTTAGGATTAGGATTAGGATTAGGATTAGGATTAGGATTAGGATTAGGATTAGGGTTAAGGTTAAGGTTAGGGTTAGAGTAGGATTGTCTGATAGGAGTGCAGAGTAGGATTGGAAATGAATACAGTTTCTGAAACCACAAGTCACCTTGAAGATTCCCTTCCTTCTCACTCTGCGAATACGCTCAAGAATTTCTTCTGAATTGTCTGTTGTTTCTTAAAGGTGGAAAGTGACACAATGTCTTTGACATGGTGTGAAAGTGGGGAAGAAGGATGTTCTTCATTCATCCTCTCCAGACCACACTGCCTTTGGAATCTGGCCCACTGGTCTGTTTTTGGCCAGCTTTGGTATTTCTATTTGAGGCAGAAAGGGCAATGGCATTTGAAGTCAAAACCAAAAGAAGAATGAGGCAGCCCAACACCCTGTGCAGATGCAGGCCTTCAGCTGTGACTGGAGAACATTGGGGCTCCTGCCACTTGGATTTGTATCCCGAAATGCAATAATCTCTTTGGCTGCAGGAGAGCCTTGCTCAACTGAGAAAGCAGAAAGATCAGAGAGGGTGCTCGGGAAGGTCTCCTGTGGTGCAGAGCTGTCAGCGCCTGTGAGGTGAGAGTGGGCCCAGCCTTGGCTGGGGTGGAGCCCCAGCAGAGCCCCGGCAGAGGCCGGAGCAGGCTGAGCCCCAGCAGAGGCAGGCTGGAAGGAGGCCCTTGGAGCTGCAAGAGGCAGCAGCCGGGCCCTGGGTGCCTGTTCCCGGCAGTGGGCGGATCCTCCGCTCTCAGAGCCCAGGTGGCAGCTGGCTGCTGCCGAGGGGAAGCGCAGCCGTGCTGGGCACAGCCCAGCCTGGAGGCATTGGCCATCTGGAGTGTGCCCAGGAGCAGAGAAAGATCAAGGGCAGCCGAGGGTTGCTGGGCTGCCTGAGGATTCCTCCTCTTCTGCCGGCTGCCCTGCAACTCCTGGCAAAGGTCAGCAGCGTGTGCAGCACTCTGGGCACTGGGGCAGGGAGCCGGGCTGCTTGGCAGGCTGGAGCACAGGGCAGCCTCCTTCAGGCCCAGCTCTTGTGCCAGGGGAAGCGAGGCCAGCGTGAGGCAGGGACAGCTTGGCAGGGCACATCTGCAGGAGCCAGCGCCTCACGCAGCTCTGGGAGGAAGCGCCCGCAATCCTGCAGTTCTGCACTGAGCCCAAGCAAAGGGGTGAGATGCAGAGTGTTTGGCAGGAATATTCAGGCCCACCAGGCCAGCCTGCTTTGTGCTCTCTGGCCCACAGCAAGCGCTGTTCAATGCAGCTCACACCTCTATTGCAGGGCTGTTCTTCTTCTCAGTAATCATCGCTCAGCTGTCTCTCACTGACATATTGCTGGCTGAAGACCTGTCTCTTCCATATCCCCTATAAAAAGACCTTACCTTAGATTCTCAAATTTAGCATGCATGCATGCCTGTGTTAAAAACAACCCCCACAAATCTTTAGGAAAATCAAGACATTAAAGCAGATTTCATTTATCAAACCCACAGCAACTGCGTTGAAATGTGGGTGCATGAGCCTTTCTTCAAAATTTTCTTAAGAATATCTCTAGAGTAATTTTTGAGAGATAAGTATGCTGCCCCTAAAAAGTCCAGATTACTTGGCAAGGGGTAATTAGTCATCCATTAAGCATTCCAGCAGTTGCGTAGCATTTTCTTCTGATAACTGATCCCTGGATATTGCAACCAGCTTCTGATTTGTGTCTGCCCACTTCTTTTCCATGTTCTGAGCCAAGAGCAATAGTATCCTTGTGAGTGCATCTGAACACACTGGACACTGACACCTCATCCTATTGCCTATGTTCTCCCATGGAAGATTCCTTGCTCTTTTTTCTCTGCCACCAAAGGGGATCTGCAGTCCCTGCCGGGCACTGCTCGCTGTGGGTTGTCCAGGCAGAGGCGATGCTCTGGTGCACCTGGCGCAGGTGAGCCTCGGGCCCGGGCAGGGAGCGATGCTCCGAGCTGCCGCGGATCCGGCGGCGAAGCCGAGCGGTGCCGTGGCCTGGCTGGGAAGCCGAGCGGCGCCCGTGGCGCTGCCTCCCCGGGCAGGGCTGTGCTCTCAGCGCCGCCGGGGCTGCCCAGCAGCGCTTTCCACACGCCTCCGCCTCTGGAGCCAGCCCCGCAGCCGCGCTCTCCCGAACCGCACTGACCCGCGCCCGTTCTCGGCCTGGCTGCAGGACTCCGTGATTCCGGGCTCTCCGGGTTCCCAGTCCGCCTGCAGGAGCCTCCGCTCCTGGACCCCCGCCCTGGGCTTTCTTCTCCTACGTCTTTCCCAGGCCCTGTCCACTCTACTCCGGACCTCCCCCCCTTCACAAGTTGTCCTCTGTCTCCTGGGTTCTCCCTCCTTTCTCGGGTTTTCCCCAGTCCTAAGCTACCCCTTGTCCCAAGCTCCCTCCTTTCCCTAGCTGTAGCCAGTGGTTTTATTTGTCTCCCTGGATCTCCCCTTCTCCCGATTAGTCCTCCCTCTTCCAGGATCTCCCCCCTCTCCCAGGGCTCTCTACTGTCTTGGAAGGCTACCCACCCTTTCCCAGGGACCTCATCCCCCCTGTCCCGTGATCTCCCCTACTCCCGGGCTCGACCCCCTCTCCTGGGATTTTCTCCTTCCTCCCAGCATCTCTCCCCTCTCCCGCTCACTCCTCCCTCTGCCAGGTCTCTCTCCCCTCTGCCGGGATGTCCGCCCGTTCCCGGAGCGCCCCATGCCCCCGGCCCCTCGCCGCCCGTCCCTCGCCGCCTCGGCCGGGCCGCTCCGGGGCCGCGCTCGGAGCGCAGCGGGGCCGGGCCGGGGCCGCCGGGGCCGCGTCAGCTCCGCCCCGCGGGAGGAGCCGCGACAGCGCCCCGGCAGCGGCCCCGCACAGTCGGAGCGGCCCCGGCTGCGCCCGGAGCTGGGCCTGGGAGGGGCTGCGGCCTGTGAGAGCTGCTCCGGGCTTGCTCCGGACACGAGGAGCTGCGACCTGTGCTCGCTTTGTACCCTCAAGGCTGCCGGATGCCTTGCACTAAAGCTGGAGTGCCCGGGCTATTCCGGTCTCTTCTGGTCCTCAGCTGAGTATTGCTGGCCGCGGGTCTCTGTACGAATCACGAAAGGGACGGGACTGCTGAGGAACGCTCCTGGAGCTGTTTGTTTTCCAGCATCAGTCTCGTTACATGGTTGTTACAGTGGGAAGATGCCAGCAGCTCACATCCCTGGCAGCAGGCAATCAACTTACTTGAAAAGTTTTTTGACCACTCACACAAAGCAAGAGCATATTGACAGTAGTTCTGTGCAACCACTATAAGCACACGTAGCTTTTGTTAAAACACTGCTTGCTTATTTCAAACACTGTACCTGCTTTTGAGCCTTAAAACACAATGCACAGAGCTCCATTATTGTGATAAATAGGTATCATTCATGCTGATAAAATTTGAAAGAGTAATTGATACTGATACAGTAATTAATATTTGAGAATAATAAATAGTTAAAAAGTTGTAATGCCAAAGAAGAGAGGGAGAGGAGGGGCTCCACCCCCCTTCCCAGCAGCTGTTCTCAAGGACCACAGGAAAGAAGCTGAAGATACAGTTGCTAAAAATGAGCAAGAACCTGGTTCGGTCCCAACAAATCCTAATTATAAGGGATTTATTGCCTTGATATGTAGATGGAGTGATACGTTAGTCTTGCCTTACATTGGCTGTACTGGCTACGTGCTGGCTTGATGCGCATGTGTAACCCAAAGGTGAATTAAAGGACAACAAAGAAGACTACAGGGCCTTCATCAGTGACGACCCCCAAAGACTTGTGCGACCACCAAACCGAGTGGTGGCGCATGCGTGGTAAAGGTGGTGAGGAAGGCGGAGACAGAAAAGTGACGAACCGAAAATAGGAGGAGATGGTATTGACATATGGCATACAAGGGGTGATTTTCACTTGGCAAGCTTGTACGTGAAGTGGCAAGGGTCAAGAACTCTGCCCTCCGTACCTCGCGGTATCTTTTGCTTATGTGCTATTATTTGAACCAAATTATCCCTTATTTATATATTTTCTAAACTATCAATTAAAATTCCTGCTACCTAAATATTGTTTGGTTTTTTGGTTTTTTTGATGGGATAATTGGGCAAATATAACAATTATTAAGCTTAGAAGTTCCTAATATCTTGCTAGGGATACTTTTCTGTAGCTTAGGGAGTCATTCCAGCCAAGCGTTAATACACTGGTGGGTCAGTATCAATCAAATTAGAATGAGGAGCCCAATTCAGCTCCACGGAGCAGCCTCTGGACTGACTGACAGAAGTTCCCAGGCAATGGGAGCTCTCCTAAGATACAGACATTGCATTGGTTCAGAGTCTGGGGGCACAGAGATAGACCAATGAGATGTCTCGGCCTGGGAGTTTTGACTGGGCTAAATGGACTGTGGGTGCTGAAGGCAATAAACGAAGCTGTTTGCTGATGACCAAAGGGAGTTCTGTTTTGTGTTACATCTCAGACATATGAATGTCCTGCATTCTACAGTAATAGACACAAACCATTGTTCTATTTGTCCTTACTTTTCTACTACTTATATAAATTTTCTGCTGACAAATCTACTGCTTAGCTCTAACCAAAGTTCTGCTTTCTCTGAGGTCTGCCTTTTGCAGCTGTCCCAGAACCCTCTGATTTCACATATTCCCACAATTCCCCCTCACGGTTTGGCTAAATAGAAGCCTTTGTAACCGTGTCGTTTATTAACTACCTTGCATTTCATAGCTTCACTGTAGTATACCTGCTTGTTACTTGCATAAAGCATCCTTCTTGCTCGCATTCAGCCTTGCTATATTCCAAGACAGCAATTTTAATGCTGTGAAAGTCCAGTCAGTTCAAAGGACAAAAGTCATGTCTGATAGCAATTACAAGTGATTGTTCCAAAAAAGTCTCGCCTGTTCTAAGGTCTTAATTCAAAACCTTCCTCCATGTCCATACCTTCATCCACCATCTGTGTGAGATTTTGAGAATTCTGTGTGAATCCATTTCCTGCCTCTCTCTCTTGTGTGATAAAAACTTCTTAGATTGTTTTGTCCATCATTTGTCACACACACCGACGTATGCAAGGTATTACTACCAGTATCACTGCCAAAACACCCAACATATGGAGACCTAATCTACAAGGTCTCCTTAGCCATGGTGCAAACCTCCATCCTTGGAACAAATCATCTAACCAAGAGCCACCATCTTCTTTAATTGGAGCTGTCAAATCTTTCAGCTTTTCTATGCTTTTCTGGATGGATTCAGAGTGATCAGACGGGTTCATACAACACAATCCTTCAAATTCCTCACAACCATGTCCTTGTGCCAGTAAAAGAAAATCAATTGCTGCTCTATTTGGAAGGGCAGCATGTCTAACACTATTAACATCGGTCAACATGTCACTGATTGCAGTGGATGTGCCATTAGTTTGTTTACTCAGCCAATATGCAACCCGATCTAATTGTTTCAATGCCATTGCTGAAGGCAGCCGGGGTAAAAACAAACCTGCGGAAACCCTTTTTGCAGCCTTCCAAGGCGTGAAATCACTTCTACAGTTTTCACAATAATGACGAGCAGATCTTGTTCCCCTTTGTTTCTTCTTAATGACCGCTTTGGCAGTAGGCGCAATTACAGTGAGCATCCCATTGCTACATGGGCCACCTTCATGGGATGCCCTGCCAGGGCCTATCTACACAGGTGAACCAACATCCTTTTGGTAACTGTTGTGGATATTGGTCAGCTTTAGAAAGCAACTCTCAACATTCCTAATAATTACACCAAAACCTTGAGTTTCTGTATGCAAAACAATGGAGAGTAACATTGTGCTTTGGAGGATCACTTTCTCACTAATCATTAACTGTAAATGTAAGGCAAAAATCCATTGTTAAAGGACCAAGGATTTCTAATTCTTGGGGTGCAGGTACTGCTTTGGGAAGTTCTTTTTCCCAAATGTTACAATCCTATACAGAGCTCCTGCCATTGTCAATTTCACCAGGCTTACTATTGAATTGCTTTTTGACCAAGGGCAAATCCTTTACTGACACACTGACTAGTCAGGTTGAGAAAGGCTTTTCTGTTCCGAATTAGACAAACACATGGTATCCGAGCCTGCTGCCTTGGCTAAGGTTACCCAGACATTTGGTTTTGGTTGTTCCACAGACAAATCAACACTACAAATTGACTAAAACACTGCACTAGAAGAAGCAATCAGTACTGACATCGTAGTAACATTTGATTTTGCAGCATCCTTTTTATAAGTTAATTGTTGGCTTAAGCTCCTCCCATATCCTTCTCAATTCAAAAACATGACTTTTGACCTTTAATAAAAATGAACTAAACAAAACCTACGCTTTCTCCACTAGAGCTCTATGAAACCAACAAGTGACACATTTATAAACCACATAAAATCAGAGTTTGCAGGTTCCACCGATGCACAAGGAACGTCAGGTGTGACCCGTGATCCCTCTGTTTGGCTCACACCTGTGTACTTGCTTCTACGGTCTTGAACTCGTCGAGTGTCCTGGGGTGCGTGTGGTAGATAGGGAAAAGGCGCTGCGGAAGATCACGCGATGTCACGGAAAGCCAGGACCCTTTGTTCCTCTAAGATAAGAGATTACCCTAGGAATGTGGCTCCACTAACAGTACTGCCAGTAACTTTCCATTCCTTACCCAGTACTTTTCCATTCCCTACTAACCATAGATAAGAAGGACAAACCCCCTTTTGACGTAGAGACCCCTTAGACTATAAGGCCCCATGAGAAGAAGTAATAAACGCCTTTTGACCGTCCACCATATTGGTGTCTGCGTGTGTCATTGGCCCGAGCGGCCCTGGAGAGTGGGCCGCCGTGCTGATCCTTAGAACCAGGTCGCCTGCCTTGATCCAGAAGGCAAAAGGTGTGATATGGTTTGACGTTTTTTGCTGGGGCCCACTTAATTCCTGCACCTGTAGAGACAGAAGCAAACCCTTTGTCCAAAGTGATTAATCAGAAAGGACCTTCAATTGGTCTTGTCCCAGGGATTCTAATTAAAACAGAGGGATTTTCTTTCACTTTTGCCTGTGTGTTATTGTAAAAATGCCTAGAAATCGGTGGATCAGGTTCTGCAACAGAGCTGTTGAAGAAATTAAAACATGGAAATCTTTGTATAACCTCATCTGTGGTGTGACCTCGACTCCCCCCTGTCTTGATCAAGAATGCGTTTTAATGTCTGATGTGTCCTCTCAGCAAATGCTTGGTTGTGGGAGAATGTGGAATACCAAGGATATGACGAACACCCCAATCTTTAAAAATGTGGCCAATTTTTGAGATATATATGTGGGATCATTGTCAGTTTTTTTCTTCTTGGGGCACACCCAGTGAAGCAAAAGCTCTGCTAAAAATGTTGACAGGCATGATTACCTGCTTCCCCTGTGTGAAGAGAAGCAAAAACTCCACCAGAGAATGTGTCCACTGAAACATGAGTATTGGTAAATTTACCAAAGGAAGGCTATTTATTTAGTGACATCCATTTGCCATAAGTGCAGGCTTTGCAAACCCTGTGGATTGAACAACTCTTTCTAGAAACAGGAGGCTGCACAAGCTGACAGTCAGGGCAAGTACTAATGATAGCTTTAGCTTGACTTTTGGAAATTTGAAACATTTGCACAAGTGCTTGTGCATTTTGGTGAAAAAAGGCGTGACTCAGTTTTGCTTGTTCCAAAATGTTTGGCAAAGTGTTGGAAATAAGCACTGTCAGTTTGTCCGCTCTCGTGTTTCCTTCCACTAAAAATCTAGGAAGCCAAGAATGAGCCCTGATGTGAGAAGCAAACTGTGGATTAGCTGGTTATTGTAAAGTTGTAAAAAGCCGTGAAAGCCAATGATATCAAGTGTCATTACTAGGATTCTTTAGAACTGATCCTTCTATTCTTTTAACCACATTAGCAACAAACGCAGAATGTGTGAATAAATTAAAAGGTTGTGGGAAGAACTGAGAAGCCTGAACCACAGCAGCAAGCTCAACAATCTGAGGAGATCGCTCTACTATTTGAATATCTGATTCCCAAGTTTTAGTTGGGAACTTGGTTTGGTTCAACCAAGTAATGACTGATTTGTGACCTCTGCCAGATTCCATCAGTGAAGAGAGTTATTGTGTTTAAAGGTTCTTTACTTAACAAAGGTTTCTCTCTAAAACTCAATTTTGCTGCAATAATTTGTGAGCCGGGTAATGAAGAGAAGCAATATCTGCAAAATTAAATAATTCTCCTTGCAAATCATCAGAATTTGCAGAATTTTGCATTGCCCAATCAAGATAGCTTTTTCAGTGGTAAATAGAGAACTGCAAATTCTTCACCTGCTAAACTTAATAACCTTGTTCTGGCCTTAATCAGAATTTGTGTTATCCTCTCTAAGACTGTGAAAATAGTCTTTGGAAACCTTGAGGGAAGAAAACCCCATTCTATTATCAACAAAGGATCTCTCTCAGAAGGGTCTGATTGAAAAATGACAGAACAAAGTTGCATCTTTCCTCCTAAAATTGCAGAAAAGAATGGCTTTTCTGGAATACAGCAATGAGCTTGTTGTCTTTGGAGAGCCTCCATGACCTTGTCATGCGCTGCACGAGCTTCAGGTATTAGAGTTCAGGAGAGTCGATGGCGCAGCTTCCTCTCAACAAATTAAAAAGTGGACCCAATTCATCGTTGCTGATTCCCAAAACAGGTCTGACCCAATTGATTTCTTCTAGAAGCTGTTGTAAGTCTTGCAGGGTGTTGACACTGGTCCGGAGCTGTATCTTCTGCAGTGTAATTGCTTTTTCAGTCATCTTCCATCCCAGATACTTCCAAGGTGGAACTTCTTGAATTTTGGCTATGGAAATTTTAAGTCCAGCATTTTGGATTTCAGTAACAACACTAGGACGAGCTTGCTCCATCTCTGGCTTTGTTGGAGCTGCGATGAGCAAATCATCCCTGTAGTGTGAAATCATGGATCTTGGATACTTCTGTTGAACTGGAGACAAAACTTGTGTGAAAAAATATTGTCAAATTATAGGCGAATTCTTCATTTATAGAGGCAATGTTTTCCAGTGCTATCTCTGCATGGGTTCTCTTTGATTGATGACTAGAACTGAAAAGGCAAATCTTGGAGCATCATTGGGATGAAGTGGGATGTGGAAAAAACAGTCCTTTAAATGAATGACAATGAGAGGCCAGTGTTTTGGGATCATTGATAAAGAAGGAAGTCCAGGTTGAAGACGTCTCATGTCTTCAGTCACTACATTGATCTTCATGTCATGAAACAACCTCCAGGAGTCCAATGTCTTCCTGTGGATGACGAATACTGGTGAATTTCAGGGACTCTTTGTGGGTGTGATGTGACTTTCTTGTAATTGCTCCTTTACCAATCATTTAAGGCTATTTATTATTTTCTCTGTTAAAGGCCATTGATCAATCCATATAGGAGGATCAGTTTTCCAGTTCAGCTTTCAAGTGGCAAGTTTTGACGTGGTTTACATCGCAGGCCCACCTCCAGTTCTGTTCCACATTGGGACAGGACGTCTCTCCCCCAGACAGTGAGAAGCTTCTGAACAAGGAAAGGACGCACTATTGCTGTCTTTCCTTCAGGACCTGTAATGGTTATCATGGATGCACTTTGCAAACACACGGTAGCATCTCCAGTCCCTGTGAGGGAAGCTGCAGGAGCTACTAAATCCCAATCTCTGGGACAAAACATGTGAGAGATTACAGTGACATCTGCACCAGTATCCGGCATGCCTGTAATGTAAATTGCTTTACTACAGTGAGTCCGGCAGCAAGTCAATTTTGCTTGCTTGCGGTCCAAAAATTGCATCCAAAAGACCTCAGGACCTTAGCTTCCAAATGGCACAGACAGCATTGAATTCTCTGGAAAGTTGTTTTGCTTGGCTGTACTCATGGGTAGAAGAAATGCAATACCTATAGGTGTTTTTGGTGGAGTCGCTATAGGAACGTTACATGCAAGATTTAAATATATTGGTTTATTGTTAAAATCTATTGAAACAACCGCTGGAAGGACTGCAAGTCTGAAAATTTTGGTGCTAGCTCTGCCTAGAATCAAAAGCTCTTGTCTTTGCTGAAAAAAACCTGATAATTCCAGTAGAAATACTTTCATACCAGAAATTATTTAAAAGGTGTATCAATTTTTGAGGGGGCCAATTCAAACCTTGTACGTGAGGGTATTGACCTGGGACCATTTGAGGGATGGTTACCTGAAGGATAAATGACTGAGGTACCAATGCCATTTGACTGGGTACTTGACTGTAAGGAGGTCACTACTTGTGTCCAGGTGCGGTGATAATCCGCGCTCTTTTTCCAGTTTAACGACAAAGCTTTGCCATCGATGTCCAATTGAGAATGACAGTACTTAGCAAGATGCTTCCCTTTCCTACACTGAGGGCAAATAGAATGTGGTTTGATTGTTGTTGTAGGACAATCTCTTTTCATGTGTCCTGCTTTACCACAAGCAAAGCCACAAGCGTTTTTATCAGAGTCCAACTGTACAGTACCAACAGATTTTTGGAAAATGTTTCTTTGTGCTTCAAGGGCCTTTTCAAGCTTTTCCATATTTTGTCCCAAATTTTCTCCCAAAGCCTTTCCCAAATTATCTCCCATTGGATTCCTAACTTTTCTTAAGAATCTGCAATCAGCTTTCCAAAAGCACTGACTTGCACATTAGCAAGATATTTTGAAGAGATGAGCTTACTGCAAGCTGTTAGCATCTCTGTTACACTTGGAGGCTGATCAGGTAAAGTTATGATAGTTTTTTTTGCATTCTTCCTATGAGTTCTTTGATCTCATGGTGAGAAGGAATTATGTATTGTGCATTTACATTGTTATGAGCATATCTTACAGGTAAGGCAAGGAAGTGTTTATTTGAATCCAAATTTTTTTCTAAATTTTGAATAATATTTGAATAATATGTAAGACCACTTAGGTAGTTGCAATGGAAGGTCTACTGTCGATTTAGACCGTGTTTTTTTTCCTTTTCATCACTCCTGTATCTGATCCAGAAGAACAGGTAGTGTTGTCACAGCAATCAGCTGTTCCATGAACCCTGCCAAAAAGCTCCAAGTTCCAAGGTTTGTTTTTACCCTAGCTGGCTTCAGCAATGGCATTGAAACAATTAGATAGGTTTGGATATTGGCTGAGTAAACAAACTAATGGCACATCCACAGCAATCAGTGACATGTTGACCGATGTTAGTAGTGTTAGACATTCTACCCTTTCAAATAGAGCAGCAATTGATTTTTTTTTAACTGGCACAAGGACAAGGTTGTGAGGAATTTGAAGGATTGTGTTGCATGAACCTGTCTGATGACTCTGAATCCATCCTCAAAAGCACACAAAAACTGAAATTAAAGAAGATGGTGGGTCCTGGTCAGATAATTTGTCCTAAGAATGGAGCTTTGCACCTTGGCTAAGGGAACTTTGCAAAATCGGTCTCAGTGTTTTGGTAGTGATATTAATAGTAATACCTTGCATCCTTCAGTGTGTGCAACGAGAGATGAACAAAACTGTCCAAGAAATTTTTATCGCACAAGAGAGAGAGGTGGGAAATGTATTCACAGACAGTGCTCAAAATGTCACGGAGATGGTGGATGAAGGTATAGAAATGGAGGAAGGTTTTGAGTTAAGACCCTGGAATCAACAAGAGTTTTTTGAACAATGACTTGTAACTATTGTCAGGCATAATTTATGCCCTTTCCACTGACTGGACCTTCACAGCATTAAATTGCTGTGTTGTAACACAGCAATTTAATGCTTAGTGCCAACAAAAACATGCTTTAGGCAGATAAGAAACAAAAATATTATAGTAAGGCCACAAAACGCAAGTAATAAATGACACAATTGGTAAGGTTTCTTTTTTGGTGAAGAGAGAGGGGGAATTGAGGGAATCCATAAAATTAGAGGGTTTTGGGAAAGCTGCAAAAGGCAGGCCTCAGACACAGCAGAATTGTGAGTAGATCTAAAGCAACAGTCATGAGATAGGTCAGCAGAAAAAATTATTTAAACTGTAGAAAAAGCAAGGGCAAATAGAACAATAAGCCTGTGCATTAATGCTTGTCTGAATAGCTCTCTAAGCTGCACAAAGTTTATCTAGCAAGATATTAGGAAGGTTGACGTTTAATAGTGGAGCTCTGTGCATTGTGTTTTAAGGCTTACAAACAGGTACAGTATTTGAAATAAGCAAGCATTGTTTTAACCAAAGCTACGTGTGCTTATGGTGATTGGATAGAACTAGTGTCAATATGTTTTGCTTAGTGTGATTTGTTAAGAAGATTATATAGTAAGTTGTAACCTTCTGATTTTTGGCCTGCTGCCTGGATTGTGAGCTGCTAGCATCTTCCCATTATCATAATCATGTAATTAGACTGATGCTGAAAAATAAACAGCTCTAGGCACTTTCCATAGCAGCCCTGTCTTGCTTGAAGTCTGTAAATAGCCCCCGGGAGGCGTCACTTGGCAGTAGTGTTGCTGCAGCAACTTTCCTGGGAACCCTGCTAGGAAGGGCTGGGGAGGAGAGCTCCAAGTTCTTGGTGACAGGAAGAAAGCCAGAGCCTGCTAACTCACATCTGGATTCACTAAATTGGATCTTTTTAGATTCATACAAATCGGGCTGCTCTCCAGCTGCAGACCCTGACTTTGTATTTGTGATGCTTTCCAATGGACTGTGAGAGGTTCCACACTGTATCCCTGCCCGCAGGGATACAGCAGGAAAACTCTCAGGTCCAAGAGCAATCTCAGCATGCCTTCCCCCATGAGCCCAGCAGCCAATGAGACAGGCTTCAAGGCTTCTGAATGAACTGTCTCTGCCTCCACAGCAACTTTCCTGAGCTCTCCCACCTCCACCCCATCCACCTCTCCGGGCAGAGCCATCCCTGCCCTGCTCAAGCCCTGGCTGCCCCCCGCCACCTCTGTCCTCTCCCCTGCCCACTCCCCTGCAGGCAGAGCCAAATCCAAAGCCCCCCCACCTGCTGTAACCGGAGGCTTGGGAGCCAAAAGTGGTGAAAATCCCGGAAAGTTTTGGCAGAGGAATCTGTATGAAAAGAGTCCTCGGAGCTCCAAAGCCAACTGCCAGCCTGAGCCCGATCCGAGGGGGTGACTTCCTGGGAAGGGCAAACAGTGACAGGAGCGACCCTGCAGCCCCTCGGCCAGGCAGAGCGGGTCCAGAGCCCCCCCTTGGCTGACCCCACCTGCACAACTTCAGAATAAGATCCGGCCGCATCTTTTTCAGAAGAGCAGCAGAGCACAGAAACAGCAGCTCCTCTTTTGCAAAGCCTCCCCAAACATTAATCTCCTGGACCAATTTGATTCCCAGCCTACCTACAACATGTCCCATGACCACTCAATCTCTTGGAATGCAAGAAAAATCTCAAACACTCTCTGGGAATTCTGGGGGTGGATGATTTCCCGGAGGAGTTGGGACAATGATTCCTGGTTGCAGCGTCAGTGACTCAGGGAATCCTGGAAAAAGCAGAGAACATGACCAAAGCTGGAAGCTGATCTGATTCCCCTTTTCCGGGCTTCGGGGTGCTGTCCACACTGCCTGGAGAAACCCTGGACATGCCAGGACACCGTGAACAAAATCTGAGATCCCCCCAGAGAAGGATGAAGGTCCAGCACCACTCAGAATTAAAGTCTCAGAGCCAGGTGTTCTGTTCTGATGTTTGAGAAAGTCTCTGTTACAATCATTCTGAACAAAGCTCTCCATTAAAGCTCTGGAGACAGGCATAAGGTGGAGCAAAGACTCTTCCTTTTTGAGAGAGACTAGATTGTGAATTTTCCACTTTATCTGGTCCCAGAAATCAAAGGTAAAATCAGACCTCAAGTCTGTATTTTGAGTATTCACTTCTACCCAGAATAATTATCTTGTAGTTCACGTTTTGACATGTCCGAATGTCCTTGACCCTGTAAAATTGCCTCAAGCTATTAAACGACATCCCATTCTGGTTTAGAGAGATGGTTTCCCATCTCGTTGCCCCCGGAGTTGCTACTTATTACTGACAGGGGTATCAGCTACAGGCGGCGAAGGGGACGATCCATTCCTCCGTTTAACAGCCTGGGCCTCTGGCAATGGCACTGTCCATGGCATTCTTTTTATTTTTATATTCCTCTAGCCTAGAAATCCTCCTCACTGAGGAGCAGCTTTCCCAAAACCCTCTGATTTAAAGGATTTCTACAATACACCACATAATATATATTTTAATATATGTACTGTAATAAATAGAATCTATGAAATGTATCCCTGATCTTTTTCTCAGCCAGCAGGCCTTTGCAGCGAATTCTGAGCACACGTGGGGCTCTGCTGCCAGCCCAAATCTGCGCTTCCCTTGCCCAGCCAGAGTGCAGGTGGGGCACGTGCTGGGCATGGCTGGAGATTTGCATGGCCAAAATCCTCCAGCATTTACATCTGCCCATGGCTTTGGGTAGCACAAATTACAACACATCCATCTCACTTGACAAATGGCATTTCTTACCAGCGCTGACCATTTCTTACACCAGCGCTGACAAAACAGAACTATACAGATCTTTGTTAAATTTTTAAAAAGTAATTTATGTATTTGTTACAACACACTATTTAAAAAGATACAAATAACAACTTCTGGTAACAAAAACTAATTTATTGCAAACCTCTAAAAACACTCATTATACACAGAGATCAAGGGAAAATTAACAACTTAATTTATTGCATATTATGGCAAACATACAGCCCATATACAAATACGAAAATATCACTATTTGCCTGTAATACCAAGTACTCTACAAATAGAATTCCACCACTATACCACTCCAGACACATTTAAATAGAACTGAATACATAAATAACCACTACAATATACAGATGTGAATACAGATTAAATGTTACCTATTACATTCAAGGAGCAGATACATAAAACAAACCTATCTATAAATAGACAAACAGCAGTACCAACCTAAATATCTGTACAACTGCATCAATACAAATATACAGCAATATATCTGGATATATATGTAAATATTATATATATAGAAATACATCAATGCACATCTAAAAAAATATAAAAATACATATATACCAAAAGAAATGCCAATATAGCTATTTAAAAAGACCAAAACTACATCAATACATCAATAGAAATAGATACCTACACAACCGTATACATACGGAAATCTAAACACAGATATTACAATACACATAACAAACTGGATACATATACACACAAAGATGTGACTGAAAACCTGTATGTATACAGGTACCTATACGTACATAGATACACAGTACATTCATAAATCTGATACCATATGTACAGAAATAGGCCTGAACAAATAGCTGGCTACTTATGTACAAATCCATATAATAATCCCTGTTCACATGCAAGTCCGTGTATCTTTAAACAGAGCTCCAAGCAGAGGGATCCCAGCTGCCCCATCTTCAAAGCCTCTCCCTCGGGCTCCTCCTCCCGTGCAGAGCAGCTCTCCTGGACAGCGACAGCAGATGGGGCATCTGGCAAGCAAAGGGAACACTGAGTGAGTATGGGGACCTTTCCCTTGGCAGCAGCTGCACTTCCATCAGGGAAGAGGAAATGTCAGAGCCTCCCTAGGAGGGTCAGAAGGAAAAGCAGCCGAGCGGGCCGGGCTGTGGTGAGCTGTTCACTTCTTTCAGGCATCCCAGTTGCTCTGAGGGAACTCCCTCATGTCACCTTACTGAACCACCTCTGCATTTACCAAGACTGTGGCTCCCAAATCAATCAGTATTTATGTCTCCAGCTGCTTGCACCAATGACAGGCAACGTCCTCTAACAGAGCTGGGGCACAAAGTTACCTTCCACATGTCATCTGACGGGGCCTTGTGCTTCCTGTGCTGCCTGTCTTTCTCCTCACCTTCCACTTGGAATTTTTACAGCATTTCTCTTTCTTTCCCCTTGATCAGCACTAAAATGCACGTTTCTCTCCCAGGTTTGACTTTCTTCAGTGATCCTGTCAAGCCTTTTCCCAGAAGCTTTTATTGTGGAATTGAGTGTTAATTTCAGCAATTTTGGTGATTTTATGTGAGATTTATGCAAGTCTCCTGTTCATCAGGGCACCATTTAGGAAGGTACCAAGGGAAAAAGGATGTTTCTATATGTCAGTTCACTAGTGGAATATTCATGGATAGAGAGAGTGATTAGCTGAATTTTACATCTACTTGTAACCTGAGAGTGCAACAGGTGATTTGGGGAGAAATTAAAGCCAGATCTCTCCTTCTACCAGCCTCTTTTCAAATGTAAAGTAAATAGAGCAGGGTGAAGAACTTTAGAGTTCAGTTCCTGAAGTGCCTTATTAAGGTGCTCTTAAAGTAACCGAGATAAAATCTGGGCAGGCATTCCTAATTTCCAGACACTCATTGTCAATTTCATTGACTCTGAAAAGAGCAGAGATGTGTCCATCACACCTGATCAATCCATGTGGGGATGTTTTAGGTTCAGATTCTTTGAGGCTTTAGATTTTTAGGTCTCTAGACAATGCTTCCAGGAATCTAAATAGCTTTCAGAAACTAAACTTTTCTCCTTTTTTCCTCAGTCTTTGCACTCATGTGCACCAGAAACATTCAGTGAATGAGTTCTACTCTAATCCATCTCCAAGATGAATCTCCCTGCTGTGTTCACACTGGTGGCTTGTATGTCTCTTCTGCACAGTGCAATTTTAAAATCTTCGTTCCTTATTTTCTCTGCCCTTCTTTTTCTGTTTTAGTTTACAAATGCAAGTTTCTGAGTTGCCAGCACTTGCTGTGTCTGGCTGAGGATGCTGAGTGCTGGAGTCCTGCAGGATGGAGCCTTTTCCTGCAGGCAGTGACAGCTAGAAATTGGCCTATGACCTGTCATGTTGGGTTCCTGTCTCTCCTGCAGCCAAAGAGATTGCATTTAGGGATCCAAATCCAAGTGGCAGGAACCCAAATGCTCTTGAGTCACAGCTGCAGGCTTGAATCCACACAGGATGTCAGGGCTGCCCCACTCCTCTTTTGGCTTTTCCTGCAAATGCCACTGCCTTTTCTGTCTCAACTAGAAATACCGCAGCTGTGCCAAAACCAGCTAGTGGGTGGTATTCCAAAGGCAGTGTGCTCTGGGTAGGATGAATGAAGAAGAACCTTCCCCACTTTTGAACCGTTCAAAAGAAACCATAAGTGTGTCTTAGCACCAATAGAAAAACAACTGCTAACTGAGGAGGAAATGTTGAGTTTTCGGAGGGAGTCAGAAGGGGATCTTTCAAACCATCTTCCAAATGAGTTGATATTTCAGAAACTTTAATTACTTTATTTAATTAATCCTAGTCTAGAACCATATCCTACAAAACTCTACAACAATCCTACTCTAGAATCTGACTCTACAATTCTACTCAAAATTGGCTATGGAGGTAACATCTTGACATGATATGTTCTTGTCTCTTACTTCTTCTGGACTGAGTTGATGAGTGGTGCCAGGATGAATGCTGGCTTTGCTGTTGTTACAAATGGATGCTGTCCACAGGGAAAAAAAAACAAAACAAGAGCAATGAACCATGACTTTGCAAGCTGAGTGCTTCACAGGCTCCATGAGGATTCCTCTAGTTGCTAGAAGACCCAGAAAGTAGAACAATGGGACCATCTGTTCCCCAGTTGTCATGTGCAGGACCTGGCCATCCCAGGCAAATGTGGCCCAGAGTCCCAGGCATCTGTTGATTGTTATGTCTTCATCTTGCTGGGATTTTTGCCCTGCCAGTGCTGTAGAAATGGTGTTTTCTGTCCCTGGGGTTTCTTCCTTTCAGGAAAATCCAAGGATTCACATAGGTCCCTGCCTTTGAAAGACACCTTGAGCAGCTGGTGGCAATGGACAACAGTGGACATGGAGCGAGTGATTTTGCAATGGCACAGCTGAGCTGTGCCAAACTGCCTTGTGATTAGGCACTGCAGTAATTAGGAACTGACATTCCAACAGCCCATTTCTCTGCTGCCTTGGGAGCCAGTTACAGGACACGTGTAGCCACTGAAATTTTGCCTTGTCCACTTGGTAACAGTGGTGTCTCAGCTATCACCCACAAACCTCTGACCGCAATCTCTGCTGCTCTTTCTAGGATTCAGAAGAAGTAATCCATGCCTTAATATTCGGTGGATCCATCTTGGGCTATGGGCAGGGCTTAGGGCTTTTAGGGCACTTGCAGATCTCTCCCTACGTGCAGTTCCCAAGGGTAACACTGCAGGTGGCTAAGGAACTACCAGTAACTTTCCGATGGATTTGCTGGCAGCCAGAATCGAGAATTCAGGACTCTGAAGCTGTAGCCCCAAAGAGCAGGGAGGTGCTCTAAGGCACCACCTTTGTTTTAGCAATGGAGAGCGAGTGAGCGCGTCCTTGTCTGAAAGGAAGCGCTGCCCTGCGTGCCTTCCTTCCGGCAGCTGAGGAGGACAAAGTGCCAAATGTATTTTGCAGGCTGGCACCAGTCCGTGCTTCTTGTGCTTTTTCAGCATGGCTCTAGCCAAAGCTCCAGCCACAGCTCACACCAGAGGGGAGCTGTGGGGAAAGCCCCTCAAGAGCAGCAGAGTCTGCAGGGGCTGTTGACATTTACCTCTCCTCCTGTGGCAGTGTCGAGTGCTTTAAAAACATCTCCAAAACTCCTAGAAACAAAAGAGAAGCAGAGAAAGGAGAAGCCATTTAGATCTTGCACTGAAAGCCAGCCCACACAGGAGATCTCTGCTGTAAATGTGTAAAATTTTAAAGGTATATTGAACATTAACAAAGGAATGAATAAGGAAAAAATGCAACATTGAGAGTCTCCATGACTAGCAGCCATGTCATCATCTACAAAAAGGACGCTCGGACTTTCATACCCTTAGCCCCTCCAAAAGTTTTGTCAGTCAACTCTTTCTCTGCTGTCCATTGGTGGAGATTACTTTCTTGTACCTTGACTGGAGGTCAGGTGTTGTTTCCCCCTGCCTGCTGGTCACAAGCCAGCCCTCCCCAAATGCCCTGACTACCAAGGCGATTACAAAGGGGAGGGGAAATAGGATAATGGGAGGATATATAACAATATCATCACTACACATTTGAACATCCACATAACATCTACTTCTTAATTGTCAGAGCCAACCATTGCATTACTCATCTAGAACACACAGAACCAGGAGAGAAGGCACTGTTGGCATCACAGCTGAAATCTTTCCTAACAAATCTCCCCACCTATTTGCCCCTTTCTTGGACATGCCTAGGGCTCTGGTGCATGTACATCTGTGCCTTTCTTGCCCTTTGGAAGCAGTGGAACTGGCAGCATCTGCCCGCCAGCAGCAGCTGCTCCAAGCTGGGAACGCTGCTGGCGGTGCTGATTTCCAGAGGCTTCTGTGTGCCAGGGGAAGCCAAGGCAGGAGCGGGCTGAACGGTGCTGGCGCTGCTGCTGCTCTGTGCCAGAGAGCCCCGGCTGGGCAGGGCACGGTGCCCACTGCGCTGCGGGCTCTTTCTCCTGCCAGAGCTGGGCACACCTGGCAACAAGGCATGACAACTGGTGGGCAAGCCAAGGGCTTTCTGGGGCTGCTCTGCTCTGCACACACCCAGGACACCTGCAGCACAGAATCTTAACCCTCAAACAGGTGAACCAAAGGGAAACAGCTGGAAAAGATTACATTTGGACCTTTCTTACCTGCTGAACAGAAGTCTTCAAAATGAACGTTACCAAGCAGGGCCTGATCCCTGCTGCCTGCTCAGGGTTAGAAGAGAGGCAATACTTGATCTCAGCACTGGGTGTGTGGGGAATCACTTCCCTGATACGTGCACACCCAGCAATCTCACTTACTAGTTTGTATCCATGGATCTAAGACATTTTCAATACTTTTCTGAAACTCACAGGCTTAATATTCCCCCAAATTATTTGATTTACTGATTGATACCTTTTGACTTTCTGATACCTAAAGCACTTCTCAGAATTTACTTACATAAGTATAGGAGTGTCGTGTAGGTCCCTGCTGGCTTTTGTCACAGGTTCAAGAGGAGCCCCATGCACAAAAGAACCCAGGACAAAACGGGGCTTGCAAAGCAAAGTCATTCTATTAGTTGCAATAGCAAATAATGCACAGCAACCCCTGTATTCCTAAAAATCTGTGGAGCAGGAGAAGGAGGTGGAGCATGGTGCTCGGCAGCAGAGGAAGGTAGGCAGTGCACTTTCAGGATATCCCCTGGATGAAAATGGTGTGCATCTCATTCTTCTCACCCTTCCAGCTCAGAACCAGGCCCTATATCTCCTGCTCAGGAGTGGAATTTCCCAGTTACGGCATTGGCTCACACATGGCTGGCGTGTGAGACGAGGCCAATGAATCAAGGATTTGAAAGAACTGGAAGAGTTAAAATTTTAGCAAGATTTAGTTAGGGGGAAAGAGTATAGCAAGAAGAGTAGAAATAATAAGGGATAGTTAATTTTTTTCAGGCAAAGTAGTTAAGGCTAGGGTAATATATCCCTTGCCTGTCTTTACTATGTTTAAAGAAGCAGGATGGAATGCAGATTTCTTTGTGACAAAGAAGAGGACCAGAGCCTGCACCTGGGCCTTGAAACTTCAGCTATAGGCAAGAAGTGCAAAAGCCTGCCAACAGGTCATAAGTAAAGAGGTCAACTTGAGGAAGACATCTTGGCCTTCATCAGAAGGACACCATTCCCCACTTTAAAACCCACCAGCCCATTTGAAGTAAAAGACTGCAGAAATGTGAAGGAGCTTTGGACACAATTATAATACATTTTAGTACAGAGGGGGGTATGCAGTGTTACCTAATGAATACGTGTTAGGTTTTTTGGGAATTATATGAATGTGTACTCATTTTAGATGAGTAGAGAGCCAGTGATTCTTCACACATGTCTTTAAGAGACAACTCCTCCTGTGCCTGGCACTGTAATAAACACACCACCTTCTAACTTCAACTGTGGTGAGTTCTATTCCACACCTCATTTGGTGACCGTGGCAGGAACGCTTCTCTGCTCCAGCAAGAGCAACCGCGCTGTGGACGTCTCTGGGCACTGCCAGGACATTCCTTTCCTGGAGGCACCTCCGCTCTGGGCTGTTCCTCGTGGGGGACAGACAAGACTGCTGGGACTGTGGAGAAAGGGAATGTTTAACTCTGTATAAAGTAACCCGTAAGGAGAATGCAGGGGAAGGGCTGTTCCTAAGTCACACAGAGATGTCCTGCTCACAACGTACGCCTGTACAGTTTGGGTTTGGGTCTGGCTGCCGGCAGAAAGGATTTGCTGTGTCAGTAAGGACCTGCTAGAAATTCTGGGTTTGAATTGAGCAAATGCTGTTTTATTGGTGCAAATTTTCCTGTGTGATGTAATTGTGGTTGTGTTTTCAATGGGTGAATGTTTGAAGGAGATGATGATGTGGGTGGATGCTGTTGTGATTTATGGTGTGTGTTGTGTTGAGAAAAGCGAGCACTCTGTCCCCTCATAAAGAGAGACTCCTTTCCCGGTGAGCTTGTGTGTGTGGACTTTGTAATTGCAGGGGTTGGTACTCCCTGTGACATCTGGTGCCTGGTATACAGGGGGGTTGAGTGGTTTTTCTCCCTCATTGTGATCATTTGGGACTGTACGGTTGTGTTTGGGGAGATTTTAGAATTTGGTTTGCAACAAGTGCAGCAATTTATGCAGAAAACTACAGTGTGGTGATTTACGTATGTTGACCTATGGTAGTTCCTTTATACCACCCCCCCTCCTCCAGGGTTACAAATCTCCTGCCAGAAGGTGGACACTCTCTTTCCTCTCCTGGACATCCTCGTTCCTCTCCTGGATGCTCCCTCTCTCTCCTGGAGTTTTTCTCCATTAAAGCTGTGCGATTTGGTCCTGAGGCGAAAGAGCGCCTCTCGTCTTTTGCTTTGTCCTTGTCAGTGTCACTGGGGTCCAGAGCTCGCCAAACTGATCCCCCACGAGGCAAAAACCATCAAATGGCCCCACATGCAGAGCTCAAAAATTGGCGACATTTCTGATGGACAGGAGTGTTTGCCACACTTTTGGAATTCCCTATTCCCACACAGGTCAGGCAGTTGTTGAAAGGATGCACCACACTCTAAAACCCTTAAATGGTCAAAAAAGGGGGAGTGGCCCAAGCAACACCTCTGATAAGGTAGAGCAAAGCTTTAGATGTCTTTATCTTTTGAATAGATCATTTGTAGGACCTAATCCTCCAATTTTTAGGCACTTTTCAAACAGCACACAGGCAAAACTGAAAGAAAATGCTCCCGTTTTGATTAGAAACCTTGAGTTTGGACAAATTGAAGGACCATTTGCACTAATCACTTGGGGCAAAGGGTATGCTTGTATTTATTTGCACAGGTGCCAGACCTAAGTGGGTCCCCGCGAAGGATGTGAAACCGTCTCATACACAAGAGCGCACCGACAATTCCACCAGCAGGGAAATGAGCACGCAGACATGAGCCACACGGAGAAACTACAGTTCATGCCAGACATTCCCTGTTCAACCTGTGAAAGCTACAAATCTAGAGTTTGATTGTTGATCTTTAGACTGTGAAAATTGTTTGTATCATAGAGCTCTTTCAGCAAAAGCATGGTGTCCGTTTTGTTCAAAAGAATTCTAAGATACCCAAATTTATAAAAACTGAAGGTCCGAGGGACAGTTTAGTGCCCTGAACAAGTGCTAAAAGATTTGCTTGAGAGCTGAAAGAGATGGGGAAGCTTTTGCCAAAAAGCAGCTGAACAGAAACATGGAGTTTGATCAAATGATATACTGGCATTTGTTGGTTTTGCTTGCTTGCTTTTGCAGTGCATATATGCCTGTAGATCAACCAAAAATGAATGTTTACCTTGCTTTAGCCAAGTCAGCAGGCTCAGACACCACATGTTTGACCAATTTGAGCCCAGACAAACCCTTGGTGACCTGTTTGGTCGGTGTGCCAGTGCCAGCCAAGGAATGGCCAATAGCCAATCGTGACAAATATTGGTGTGAGGCTGCCAACGAGACCAATCCCATAACCAGCTGGCATCATTGGGCCCCTGATCTGCTTAGAGCACCTTCTAAACCTCAAGAATTGGAATTCTTGGTTCATTTCTAATGGAAATTTGTGCTGCCTTTCAGTACCAGGGAGATCCACAGTTAAATGTTACTCCCCATCATCCTGTGGACAGATACTCAAGTTTGTGGTGCAATTGTACTACCCCAGTGTCCCCTAAGGGTGAAACTGCTGACAAGCAGATGACCTAGATGAATCCCCACGACAATTAGTAACAGAATATTGGCTCATTTGTGGAGATGAAGCCTGACAGGGAATTCCTCAAAAATTAAAGGTGGCCCATCTAGCATCAGACAGCTCACTGGGATAGCACCTATCGTTAAAAAAGCCATCAAGAGAAAACAGAGAAAAAAGATTTGCCCATCATTATAAAGAAAAGTGTAATAGCAATTTCAGACCTAGGGCCCTGCTAAATGAGTTACATCAAATTTATTTCTGCATCCACTTGCCTCGGGTGAGGCATTGAGACCATTATAGCGATTGGGGTGTTGGCTGGAGAAAGAAGACAGTGCTACTTGCGTTGCAATTAGTGACGTGATGACTGATGTTAGTGTTGTCAGACATGCAACCTTACAGAACAGAGCAGCAATTGATTTTCTTTTACTGGCACATGGACATGGTTGTGAGGAATTTGAAGGATTGTGTTGCATGAACCTGTCTGATCACTCCGAATCCATGCAGAAAAGCATACAAAAGCTGAAAGATTTGACAGCTCCAAAAAAGGAAGACGGTGGGTCATGGTTAGATGATTTGTTCCAAGGATGGAGCTTTGCACCTTGGCTAAGGGGAACTTTGTAGAATAGGTCTCTATGGATTGGGTGTTTTGGTAGTGGTACTAGTAGTAATACCTTGCATACATTGGTGTGTGTGACAAATGATGGACAAAATGATCAAAGAAGTTTTTATCACACAAGAGAGAGAGGTAGGGTATGGTTTCACAGAGAGTTCTTGAAATCTCACACAGATGGTGGATGAAGGTATGGACATGGAGGGAGGTTTTGAATTAAGACCTTGGAACAGGCGAGACTTTTTTGGAACAATGACTTGTAATTGCTATCAGACATGACTTTTGCCCTTTGAACTGACTGGACTTTCACAGCATTAAAATTGCTGTGTTGGAGTGTAGCAATGCTTAATGCGAGCAAAAAGGATGATTTAAGCAAGTAATAAGCAGGTATGCTGCAGTAAAGCTATGAACTGCAAGGTAGTTAATAAACGACATGGATACAAAGGTTTCTTTTTAGTTGTACTGAGAGGGGGAATTGTGGGAATCCTTCAAATCAGGGGGTTTTGGGAAAGCTACAAAAGGCAGAGCTCAGAGAAAGCGGTTGGAGCTAAGCAGCAGCCATAGGATCTGTCAGCACAAGTGTTATAGAAGTAGAAAAGTAAGGAGAAATAGCAAAATGGCCTGTGTGTTAGTGCTTGCCTAGAATAACTCGTTAGCCTTCAGAAAAGTATCTCTAGCAAGATATTAGGAACTTCTCAGCTTAATAATGGAGCTCAGTGCATTGTGTTTTAAGGCTTACAAGCAGGTATTGTATTCAAAAGAAGCAAGCACTGTTTTAACAAAAGGTACGTGTGCTTATAGTGGTTGGATAGAACTACTGTCAGTATGCTTCTGCTTTGTGTGATTGGTCAAAAAATTTTTCAAGTAAGCTGTGCCATTAAGTTCTTTGCCTGCTGCCACAGATGTGAGCCGCTGGCATCTTCCCATAGTCAGACCCAAGTAATGAGACTGATGCTGGAAAACAAACAGCTCGAGGCGCGTTCCTCAGCAGTCCCGTCCCGTTCGTGATTTGTACAGGGACCCCGGCTGGCAATAGTGTATAGATGTTAAATTACATCCATGATAAATTAATAGGTATTGTTTCATTCTTTTTGATACTTTTGAATTTCATATAGATTTATATATTTTAATTTAATAAAGATTTGATTTCTTCCTCCAGCTTGGGAGAGCGAAGAATTACAACATTGCAAAACCTTCTGCCCACACAGCAGTCAGCCCCCGGGCGTGTGCATGCACACCCACCCACTGCGCTTGCTCTTCTCAGCATCTCAGGGCTGCTGTTTGCACAAAATTGGGATGAATTTAACTCAACAGAGCCACGGCTGGTGTGTCCAGCTTGTCATGAACACTCATGTGGCAACGAACAACACAGAGCTCTCAAATCACATGATCACAGGTCATTTCATTCCTGCTGGGCACTGAGGACATCTTAAAAGTGCCAAAGACACAGAAAACGGGGTGGAAAACATTGGCATCATGGTACTGCTGGTATCCTCATGAAGGATAATCTCTTGAATTTCTTAAGGTGGGAGCTTTCCAAAAACTAGGAAAATTGCTCAGCACTGGCTGCCCAATTGAGAATGGTTTTCTTGACTTGGCAAAGCTGGGGTGTTACAAATGGACTCTGTCCTTGGTTCAAATCACCTGCCCTCACTGCAGACAAAAGCACCACCACCAGCAGCAGAAGCTACTTCAGTCAATTTTCTCAAAAAGCTCTGGTAAATTTGGGAGAGGAAAAGAAAACACATCAGACACTGTGGATTAATGACAAGACTCTGAGGAACAGTTCCAAAGCAAAGGGCAGCAGCTTCTCTCTGGGCCACTCCTTGTGCTCCAAGGCAGCCGGGCTGCCCTGGCTGCCCAGGACCCTGCGCCCCGCGGGCTCTGCAGAGCTGCACAGCGGGGAGGCAGCTTCGGGCACCTCAGCCCTGGGCAGGAGTGGCTGCTTGCCCTGCAGGGCTGCCTGTGGGCAAAAGCAGGGTGCTGGCCTTCTGCTCTTGGCCCTAGCCTGGCCTTGCAGGGCTAATCCTGTTCCCTGTCTCAAATGTGCTAAAGACAGACTTGTTTGTTTCCAGCTCTTCACAGCATTGATGTGCACTGCAAAATACCAAAGGACTAAGGCCTGAACAACAGACCCTGACTGAAGCCTCCACAACAGGACCTGAGCCAAAGCTGCTCTCTAGATGATCTTTCCAACCCAATGTTCTATGTATCTCCTCCTTAACCAAGTATTACTGTCAAATATATTGTTGCCTCCATTCACTGGTGAAGCATGTCTGCATCTTTCTGCATGAGGAAAATGGACAAGGCCACACCTGGTCTTGGTTCTTCCTTGAGCCCTGGGCAGGCTCGGGGAGAAAACCAAGAGGAGAATGAAATCAGCTGTGCCCCAGCAGAAGCTCTGGCACATTGCTCGTCCAGCACTGTCGGAGCCGGGCTACTCTCACAGCGCACTCGGGAGCCTCGTGGCCGGCAAAGGTGGAGGCACCGCAGCATTTCCCGGTTCCCGGCCGTGGCTCTGCAGGGCTTGGCTGGGACAGCTTCCCCCAGCTGATGTGCAGCACTGGATGAAGGGGAAAGCATTGGGGTACCTGGTGATGTATCTTCCTTAATAACCTTAATAAAAAGAGGCACCCTTTTGTAATAATGCTGAGGTGCTTTGCTTAGCTAATTCTTTCCTGACTCTTTTTTGCTCTTTTGCATTACAGAAAATTACACTGTTCCTTCAGATGGTGTCTGTGTCTGCATCTCTGACCCTCCCCAATATCAAAACAAACACACAGCCAGTTTAGCACGAGACCTGCCTCTCTGCCAGCGCATCTCTTGGCAAACACCCCTGGCAGCCATCTCCACAAATGAAATTCCCACGTTGCAACTTCCTTTTCTGCAGGCAAGTGAGAAAAGAAGCCGCTCCCAATTCTGGACACCTGCGAAAACCAGCTGCTTTCAGCAGTCACAACCCTGAAATATCAACCTCCTTCCTTAAGCTGCCACAGGGAGCTCCCACCAAGAGGCCTTTTGTCCAAGGATACCCACAGAAGAGCTGGAGAAGGGAGCAGATTGAAAAACAACTGCTTCAGAGTTTAAACCTGCCTTTATCAAATGAGAACACACCAACCTGTACCAAAGGGAAAGCAGGCAGGAATGAGAAGCTCCTCTCCCACAATAGCAAACTCTCTGCTTCCTTCTGTTCCAGCTGAAGAGTGGAGGCCATGGGCTACACCTCACTTTGGGAAGGAGCCCTGGGAATTAGCCTGATCTGGGAGGGCAAAAAAAGGAGCTCTCCAAAAAGCAGGAAAAGATCCTCTGGAAGGAATAGATGATGACAATATTTCTGCAGAAAAGCGAATAAAAGGATAATTGAAGCATTTCAAAGTGCCCAGACTGAAATTTATTTGCCAATACGACAACCCCAAAGTCTCTGTGGTGTGTCAAGAAGCTCAGGAATGAACTGCAAGGCTTGGATAAACATCATTGGTGTTGTTAGCCTTAAGAAACACATAATCCCATAAGCGATTATATGCAGGTGCTTTTATTAAGACCTCTGGGTTTCAGGAGTATTCAATTCAAATCTGACTCCAACCATATATTTGAGATGATCATGCTTTTATGTTCTATCGTTACATAACTTCCATGTTAATTATTACACTTCTATTGTTCTATTGTATACATAGACTTCAGCCAAGCATAGCCCTCCCTAAATTTCCAATATAATTGTTCATGATTCTTCTCATGACTACAAATAATTATATTTAATTACTAAACAATCATCACATCTAACAATTATATAATTTTTCATACTGCTTATGCAGGTTGATCTGGGAAAACACAAAGCCTAAAATTTTCAGATTCAATCTTTTACATTTTCCAGGGCTCCACTATCAGTGTCTGTCCCCCAGAGCACAAGCAGCTCCCCAACAAGACTAAGGGACAAAGCTTCCCCCTTCAGCTCCCCACAGCAGCTCTAGGGAATCTCTCTCCATTGCAAGATCTCCTTTGTCAGTCTACAGTGACAGGAGTTGGCTGCAGGAGGCATTTGCATTGGAGCTCTCCCCAGATGGGGGGAAGAAAAGGAAAAGGTGATTCATGAGGAAAGAAAAGGGCAATGCTGTTTGGGAAGACACCAGTGTGAGTTTGCTACAACTCTAGGCCAGAAATGCTTTGAAGAAAGCAACATCCATCCATGGGGCAGCACTTTGGCTTTGATATCCATGCTGACAAAATTGCTGCCCCTTCCTGCTGCTGTAGCTGACTCCAAATCATGAGAAATGCGCCAACTCTGCCAAAGACAGGAGGACATGCTGAGATGAAACCAGCTAGTCTGCAAAAAGGAGTCCAAATTAATGTTTTCTAAGTCCCACTTTTCATCCTTTCTGCAGCCAAGCCAGAGCAATGTCCTTCCTCTCTGTCCCCGATGGTTATCCAGGCATGGGATGCAGCATGTGGACAGAGCCTGTCACTGCTCCCAGTGCCCTGCCCTGCCCTTCGCTGCCTGCCTTGCCCTTCCCTGTCCTGCTGGAACCTGCTGTGCTGTGCCGTGCCGAGCCGAGCCAAGCCTGGCCAGCGGTCGCGTATTTCGGGAATGATCCTCCCCTCTGCTGGCCGTCAGCGTAATGAACATAGCACTTTCTAACTTTGACTAGTTAGAGAGTCTTTGTCGGTGATTTTCAGTTTTAACAATGCAGGGAGCTTTTGTTTTCCCTGACAGAAGCACAGTTGCTGCCAAGGGAAGCACACCCAAAGACCAGTAGTGACCCAGCCTTCCCTTTGCTTCCCTTTTCCTTCCCTCACTGCTACACAGTGCTCTCATACCACGACCTCAGTGCTGCCTCACCCGAGCATTTAGAGCTGCCTCCACGCCATTCCAGGTGAAGTGCAGGTGCTCACAATTCTGAGGTTTTCCTAGCTTCTTGGGAGAAGGTGTTTGCTTCATCTGGACTTCTTGGCGTTTCATCAGAGGAGCCAGGAACAGGC
The DNA here is from genome assembly GCF_027887145.1 of Ammospiza caudacuta. Taxonomy (NCBI): domain Eukaryota; kingdom Metazoa; phylum Chordata; class Aves; order Passeriformes; family Passerellidae; genus Ammospiza; species Ammospiza caudacuta. The sequence continues at coordinate 7,592,590 of NC_080632.1, read as the reverse complement.
AAATTTCATCTCCACTGTGAGCTCTTCATTCTGCTTGTTCCCATGGAGCTTAAATGCCAACCTGAGCTCATCGTTCCTCTGGTACCCATAGACCATCACAACCCTTCCCTGGCCTCTCCAGAGAGGAGCAGCTGCACATCTTCAGAGCAGCACTTGCCAGCCCGCAGCCCATCAGGGAGGGAAAGAGCTTCTGCCCTTGCTTTCCAAGCAGCTCCTGGTTAATGACCCTTTCAAGTGTTTTCCTGCAGTGCTCTATCATGGGTAGATCTCAAGTGAGAAGCAGGTAGAAAGTGTCAAGTTGCCTAGGAAGGGGGACCTTGAAAACAGAAAGATTCTCTGCCTCATTTTCCTGTCCTCGCTGCAGATTTGGAGGGTGTTCTGGACATTTTATAGACAGACTCTCTGTAGGGGTACAAGGGCACGGTGAAAGATATTGCCTAACAAGTGGTCAGTGTTAGGTGCACTCTCCTCTTTCTTTGAATGAAGCCAAACTGGGACTCTGATAGGACATTGCAGATGTTTAAGACTGTCTGCCCTGCAAATCAAGCCGTGCCATTGAAATGAGCTCTGTGTGCCCAACAACAGCTGCAGCTGAAGAATATGACCTCACCCTCAAGGCTGTTTATAGAATAACCTCACAGTACAAGTTTAGCATGCATGTCTATAGATCTGGGCTCTTCCTGGGTGAATCCATTTTCTGTGGTCTTTTGTGATGAGAAACCAAATGTAGCCAAATCCCAAAGCTGCTGGGAAGAAACACAATGCTGTGATTCTAGGGTGTTTGTGTGTGTGTGTGTGTCTCTGTGCGTGTCTATATCAGATTTCCAGTCCATGCTTTAATCTATGTACATGTCAATTTGGATAAATATTTTTAAGAGGAAGAACTCACTCCTTCAATCCTCTGGGAAGTCTGAATACATTTCTGGAACGGAAGTTGCTGTGTGCTTCCTGTGACGTTTGATCCAAGGCAGCACTAGAGCTCTGCGTCCCAGAGACACATTTTGGAGCCTGACCAATGTGTTTGGATTCTTGCAGCCAGGCCAGACACTTCAAGCCCCCAGCACTCCAGCTGCCAGCGCAGGTTCTGCAGCATGGACAGCCACAGCTGGCTGTGGAATACTCCTGGGAAAGAGGAATTGCCACCGCCGGTTCTGGACATGGTGCTTGAGACACTGGAGGAGATGTTTTCTCCCTCTGCTTGGGCAACTGCATTGGGCAGGGAAGAAAGGGGCTGGACTGAGAACTTGTGAATGTTGTTGCATGGCTGAGAAGGAAAAGCTTCTTGAGTTCAGCTGTGAATGGACAAGGAAGTATTTGCCTGGTAAAGCATGACTTCTTAAAGAAGAGGGTATGAAAATGTCATCCATGAGTAAGGATGGAAAGGTGTGAGCCTGTGTTGGCCAAGTTTGGGTGCTCCTTTTCCTGGGAAGAACCCCTGATGCAGGAGCATTTGTGGTGAGGAAGTGGAAGCTTTGTAGGTTCTAAGAGGCTTTGTTTGATGGGAAAGAAGAGAAGAGTGTTTGCAGAAGTGGCACTGAAGGCCCAGTGTCCCGTGCAGGGAGGGGCATGCCAGAGGTGCCTCTGTTGCAGCAGCAGATGTGGGCTGTGCCTCTTTTGGGTGGGAAAGCCAAGGCAAAGCAAGGGCTGGGCTGCTGCTGCTGCTGCTGCTGCTGTGTGAGCCCTGCCGTGCGTGTGGGCGCTCCCAGAGCTGTGGCTGGGGCTGGGCTGCAGCTGCAGCTTTCTTGTCCTCTCAGTAAGCTGCTGCCTGCAGTCCAGTTTCCATCTGGGAAATCCTCAGCTGGGCAAACTGGCCAGTCTTGCTGTCCATGTTGCAGAGCTCTTTCCCCTTGCTCTTGGGCATCTCTGTGGGAAGAGATGTGTGCTGCAGCCTGGATGAGACTTCTGTGCTCAGGGCTGTGGAGGAAGGAGCACATCCCTTTGCCAGGAGCTGGCAGGACTCCTGCTTAGCAACCATTCCATGTGTTCAGTGTCACCCCCATGTTCAACACTGTCAGCTCTGACAGCTTTTGGACTGTGTTTGAGAAGTCAATTTTTCTGACTGTTGAAGGGCTTTGGGTCCCAGAGTTGTTGTTAGGAAGAAGGGATTAAGTGTGTGAGCCATGGAGTTGTTGGACCAGGTGTTTTGTGTAAGTGGTGAGAAGGGTTTCTTCCTTCCTGTTTCTCTTTCAAGGGCAATATTATTATTGCCCCTGAGTCTTCAGGAGAGGAGCCTGTGGGCAGAGCTGCAGCAGAGGGAGCTTTGCCTGGCACCGAGAGCCGCAGGAACAATTCCCAGGAGCCCGAGGAGCTTGGTAGGGACAGAGCCCCCAGTGGTTTAGAGAGGGGTGAGATGGCTGCTCTGAGCCTGCCTCTGGCAGTGAGGGAGATGAGAAGGGTTGAGTTCCTGTCTGCAGGCTTGGTGCTTCCTGGTGCCTTGAGTTCAAATCCTGCACGGGCACAACCTGCCTGAGCCCTGCCCTCCACGCTTCTCCAGAGGCTCTGACACTGAGTCCTCTGCTGGGGCAAGAGAGCAGGGAATAAACCTGACCTGGTGGCAGTTGTGTCACCAAGCCAGGTGTCCCAGTTTTGTGCTGATGTCCGTGGATAAGTTTGCTGCAGGATGTCAGTGCTCTGGAGGCAACCCGGAGTGACTCTTGAAGCAAGAGAGGAAAAGCCCAGCAAAAGGTCAGTGTAGAAGTCTGAGCTTTTTGTCTCCAAGCATTAAATCCATGTAGTGCCAGTCTGCCGATAGCTGTAGTGAGATACATTAAAAATACAAGCAGCAGAAGCTCTGAGGCAAGGAAATCATTAGTCACAGATCCAGGAGCTCAAGGAAAATCTGAAATCACCCCTTAAAGTTAGTGAGAACTAAAGGAGAGAGAGAGCACTTTGGGTCTGCATCCTTGAGCAAAGCTGGTGCTGCCTGCAGTCCTGTTAGGGAGCTCTTTCCTTCACAGCTGTGAGAAACAGAATTCACTGCTTAGAATTATAAAATGTATAATACTAATAGGATAAAAAAAGACAATATTTGCAGCACTGTGGTGCTCGGGGCTAACACCCAAACAACACCTGGTGCTAAGTGACAGTGTTAGCTTTATGGTGTTACATTGCTGAGAGGCAAGTATATTCATGTGTTTCATGAATTTTTCAAGCATTCTTGGGAATTTTCTGATGTTTTGGGAACTCCTTAGTTTGATTGCTTCGCACTCAGTTTTACTGCATGACATCCTTTGCACCAGGTCAACATATATTTTTTCTGCTTGTGTGTCCTGATGTTTCACACCCTCTGATAAGGCTTTAGTAGGTTCTCCCTAAATTTCACATGGTATTCTCTAATTGTCCTCTGGTGCTCTGGTTTGTGTCAGGGTTATTTTATCACTTGGACAGGTTGGTCAGTGGACAGCCTTACACTGATTTTAGTTACACACAAGCCTTTTTTCCCGTTATGTTTTGCTAGGGTCTATAACACAATACATTCATCACACAATTGTTTCCATAAGTGATGCATAGATATTATATTCATTATGCTACTGTTTCTATGAGCAACACAGTGCTGATAGATTCTATTATATTACAAGCAGCTACAAGAGTTCTAATTGATGCTATTTCTAAATACTTATAATCACTAACAATGCCCATAAGCTAATACATAAATTCCTAAGCCAAAATTACCCGGTCATTTGTCACGGAGCTGTTCATCCCAGAGCTGGCGGTTGTTTTGGAGGAGCTGTGGCTCACTGCAGAGGGCAGGTTGTAGATGGCAGGGAATGGTGCTAGTTGATAACTCAGCTCCCAGCACCTTCAGCTTCAGCCATTTCAGTGAGGACTGAGGTGTCTCTGTCAGCACAGAGAAAGAACCAGGCTGGGCTTCTTTGTGGCAGCTGGGTCTGTCTGTGTTTCAAGCTCTCATGGGGGCCTTGGCCCTGCGAAAGTATCCCAATACATTGAGGGCTTTCAGTGTATTGGGATACTTCAAAACTTCAGAAGTTATAAACTCTTGGAAGGAGTCTGGCTCTTTGAAGAGCAGGTTTCAAATTGCCAAGTGAGATTTTGCCTTTCGGCTCATCTTTTACAGACTTTGATAGAAGGACAGTTACTTCCAAGAGGACAAATGATGCAGAGAGGCCAATATTGACCCAGTGTTCCCTTTGCTTCCCAGACTTCCAGCTAATCTGCCTTGCCAGGAGGGCTGCCCTGCATGGGAAGAAGGACCAGAGGCAGAGCCTGTGAGCATCAGACGGGTGGAATCCCTTAGTGTACACACAGATTTATAGATTTCTACAATTCTCTTTCTATATCCATATAGTTGCATTTATAAATTTACAGAGGTGTGTTTATATGTGCATATATATACATCTATATAGTTAAATTGATCTCTATTGTTCTAGATGGGATTGAATTAGTTACATTTCTAGATTTTGTGATCTACATTTATACAGTTATTAGAGTTACATTTACATGCCTACATTTAGACACCTACATTTAGATGCTTAAATTTAGATGCTTAGATATAGATCTAGAAATATGCTGAGTTATTTAGTTAGAGGTATGTGGAAGTTTAGATGCATAGATTGAGCTGTGTAAGCCTAGGCTGCATTTTTACCTCTTTCCCCCCTCGGCTGCCTTTTTTCACCTCTTGCTTTTGCCCCTGTGCCCCCTGTGTCCCCTGTCCCTGTGCTGGGTCCAAGCTGGCGGCCGGTGCGGGCGGAGCAGCACTTCCAGCCCCGGCTGTCCCTGGAGCGGTGGGAGCTGCCGCTGGCCCCAGGCACTGTCCCCTGAGGAGCTGCTGAAGGACGGTGAGACAGAGGGGGCTGAGGGGGCTGAGGGGGCGGTGGCGCCGAAGGGACGCTGACCCTGAGCTGCTGCTGGGGCTGAGGGCTGTGGGGCAGCCGAGGGCCATGGTGGCACTGAGGGTACAGGGAAGTGGCATAGGCTGACAGACCAAAACTTCCCATGCATTTCTTCATCAATCTGCAGAAATGTTGGGTAAACAATTTGCTATTCCCTTTACTGATGCTTCTAGTATTGCGTGATCCTGTCCTGCCCAGTCAACGAGATGGCATTGGTTTAGGCATGGTGTTAGCCCTAGGGGTACTCAGCCCTTGCGGTTATGGCAAATGGATGTAACTCATGTAGAAGAATTTGGTCAGAAAAAATTTGTACATGTTTGCATTGATACCTATGCTTGTGTTTTATAGGGTACTCTCTTAACCGGTGAGACGTCATGTTGAGAAACATTTGTACAATTGCTTTCCTATATTAGGTATCCCCTTAGCAATTAAGACTGACAATAGTCCTGCTTTGTGTTCCTTAAGATTCAATTTTCTGTAATTTATGGGGTATTTGACGTGACACTGGTATTTCTCACAATCCTACTGGACAGGCAATTATTGAGCGTACCCATCAGATGTTCAAGGACATGCTGCAAAAACAAAAAGTGGGAACTCCAGTGTTATCCCCTGAGGAAAAAACAGCTAAGGCCAATTTTGTGCTTAATTAGCTCAGAACAACAGGAGATAGGGAAGATGCACCTATTCTTGTGCATCATGCCCTCACAGATAATCCAAGGGAGGAATTGCCTGACGGCATTCAGGTCATGTTCACAAGTCCAGGAACAGGGGTGTGGCAAGGACCAGCTACAGTCAAATGAAGAGGAAGAAGTTCTATGTGCTTGCTTACAGATAAAGGCGTTCGTTGGATTCCAGCCACGTGGACCTTCACTTCCCTCACAAGTTATAAATCAGATAGAAAATGCTTGATATCTGCATAGTTGTGCATGTAAGCCATGGCTTAAAGTTCATTGTATCAAGTGTAACTAAAAAACTTGGCGACAAGTTTGTCAAGAACATAATTGAGCAGTGGTCCGAGGGAAAAGCAAAAATTTCAGCCTATCAACCTAATATGCAATAACTGCTCTTACACACTTAACACTAGTACCCCGAAAATGGCATTAGCTAAATTTTTAAGGCATAACTCAAGAAGATATCAGAGTTTTCTCTAAGATGTATCTTTGATAGAAATATATAAGCAAAGATTGTTACTGCAATTGCAGTTTAGACTTGCTTTAATTGCTGTAGTAAATCAAATTGTGCTAGAGAGCAAGATAATAGCTACAGAATGTAGAGTAAGAATAGCAATACCACAAACACATCTAAAGCAGTTTGGGCAAAGCGCAGGTGTGATGGACCACAAGGGCGACAATGGCACCAGTCTGGAAAATATTAACCATGTTGCTTAGTGGAGTGATTAAGGAAACGCAGGGGGTATACAAAATAGAGCAGCGAGCTAACGTGAGGGTTACATAGGTTAAAAGAACAAGGCAAGAATCTCTCTGCCTATCACTAGCTCCACCTTCGGATCCATTTGGCACCTGTTTAATTGGCATTCCTTCAGACTCAATGGAAGAATTGGGAAATTGGACCAGAGCTCAAATTTATGGCAACTTAAGTAAGGCCTGTTCAAATTGGTGCACTAATCAAAATGGGATGATCACAGAAATTTGGTGTGAAAAACAAAGCATCTCTAGAAATCCGTTAGGAATTCAGGCATTTACAATCGTTCAAGGTTTAAATACTACAAGTCAGTGACCACAGGAATTGGATATTTTGGGATCAGTGCCAGGAAATTACTGTTTGTTCTATGATTACCACCAGGTTAAAGAGCTTATTAGGGAGAAATCAGAAAAACTCGGCGATGACGGCACTTGGATATTTCCTGTTTCTTCCTGGTATTACAATACCATGGCATACTGAGCCAATTGGACATGGTTGTATCCCTAAAACCAAAATCTGCAAGGATGTCACCTCCTGGAGTTTTTCTCATTTGTGGAGATAAAGCTTAGCCTGAGACTCCTGAGAAAGCATGAGGAGGACTGTGCTATTTTGGGAAACTGACACTGTTTGCCCCTAGCATTCAACAGATGCTTGACATCAGGCACAAATTAAATGTCCAAAACGTACTGTGCATCTATTAGGCTGAGACTGTAAGGATAATGTAGAATTGTAGAATATGCCTTTGGTTCTACTGGCATCACTTTTTACACCAGGAGTAGCTTCATCACAGGCCCTTACACAATTCAAACGATTGGCTTGTTGGACAAACAAACAAATTAACATTACATCTGCCATACTGAATGAGCTTACCACTGATGTAGGTAGCATACACCATGCTGTATTACAGGATAGGGCTGCAATAGTGTTTTTGTTGCTAGCACAGAGAGATGGGTGTGAAGATTTTGAAGGGATGTGTTGCATGAATCTGTCTGAGCACTCTGAATCTATGGACAAGCAAGTGTCATTGCTTAAGGAGAACATGATAAAAGATGACAGCTGTTTAGAATTCTTTTGATGAGTGGCTAAAATCCTGGGGAATAAGAGGCTGGCTCAAGGACTTAGTATGCTTTGGTATTAGGTATTCTTGGCTATGTAATGAATAAATAATTTTACATATTATAGGCTTTGTATTTCATTCTTTTATCAGTTCTACTAATAGTGCCTTGCTTACTACGGTGTGTGCAAAAGGAAATTGACCGTGCTTTTAAATCAGTCTGGCTTCTGCAAAAACAAAAGCGGGGAACTGTTGAAGATATTTTGCAGGTGGAGGAGTTTTTGCAAGACAACGGCCGTATTCAGCCGATGCACAATCCAGCCTGCTTGTAATAATGGACACTGAACACGTTCAGTGGGGTCGATATATCCTTGAAGAAGATGAAAGAAAAAGAGTCATCAGGACTCAGCAAGTTTGTCAGCAAGCTTGAGAAAGTGAGCCATGGGTGGGCCATACAACCCCAGCAAGATGCGTGAAAACTTAGATAATCCAAGCAGCATTCTATTTTAGATGTGTGAACAGCTAGGATTAACCAATCATGTATTAGCTAGAGACGTGTGGACAGTAGAGATTTATTATAGATAGTCTTTTTAGGAACAATAAATTTAGCTTCACTGGATCATATTGGTTATGGTGTGATGCCCATGAACCTCCGCACCCCGCACTTACGGGTGGATTCGTGTTGCCCAGAAAATGTACACATTTGGGGAAGTGCCCTTGGAAGAGAGGGGCTTAATTGCCAAGGAAACTGCTTCCCCAGGAGCCCCCAAAGAGACAGGTGCAAGTGTCTCCATTTGACTTCCTGTGTTTCCTTCAGTCCTTGCACTTGGCTGAGAGGCAGGGGAAGGATGTGAAGAGCAGCTTTGGCATCTACCTAAGCATGCAGAGAACAAGCCAAGCACCTGTGGCAGGGTTTGTTGCTCACCTTTAAGCACAGGTCTGAGCCGGATCCTGTTTGTCCAGCTGAGTGCCCCAAAGCTCTCTTGGGGAGCTGTGAATTCAAAGGCCTGATGCACACATTCATGCCACCTCCCCTATCTGGTGAGTTTTAACTCTTGGCAAGATGTGTTTGCCCCGTGCTTGCTGGAAGCTGCTCTGCTCCAGAGCCACCAGGGAGCTGGGCTGTGCTGGCCTGGCACTGTGGAGAGTCCTCCCCTGAGCACTTGGCTGGGCTTGGTGTGTCCCAGGATGTCTTAGAAACTTGGGGCAATGGATTTGTTCCAATCAGAGGCATTTGGGGCAGTGTTGGTGCAGCCCACTTGACAGCGTGTCCAAGGGCCCTTGCTGACACGGCGCAGCATGGTTACCATGGAACGGAATGGAACAGGGCCCTTTGTGACACGTGGTGAAGTGGCTGCTGGCGGTGACGAAGCAACGCCACAGTGCTCGGTGCACGTGACAGGACAGGACGTGCCAGAGCTGTGCTGTGAGGAGCCCCACACAGCCGGCTCTTTCGTCACTGACCCACAGCGATTCCAAGGTGTTTTTCCTGCAGCTGGCCTTGCAGCCAGACTGCGGGACTTGCTACCTCCGAGCATTTCCCAGGCATCTGTCTCAAAGGTGTCCTAGAGGCCAAAAAGCAGGATGGCAGGCAGAGTGATCAGGCTCTTCAGCCTGCTTCGGGGGAAGAAAAAGAAAGGGTCTGCAGCCTCCCCAGCGCAGCAGCCTGCAGAGCCGGAGAAGTTGCAGCCAGTGCAGGACGGTGAGTGGCAGAGCTGGGCCGCAGGACTGGTGCCTGCGGCCGGCCTGGCCCCATCCCATCCCCACCCCTATGGATATCCCCGCAGACAGGACGTAAGAGGGGCTGGGGCTGCCCCTGCTGGCCGTGCTCTGTCCCCTGGGCACCCAGGGGCTGTCCCTGCCTGGGCCGTGCAGGGCTGTGCCGTGTTCTCTGGCCTTTCCCGCAGCCCCTCAGCTCTGGCTGCACTCGCTCTTTGCCAGATGCGGGCAAGGATGGGACACTGGAGCAGGACCCCACTCACGGCTGCTTCCACAGACCAGTGCAGGTACCTGCGGCCATCCCGACCTGGGCTGGGCCTGCTGGCACTGTTCGGCCCAGCGCCGCTCTTGGAGCAGGCCACGGAATGTCCCTCTCTTCCTGCCCTTCCTTCTGTTGCAGATACTGCGGAGGTTCCTGGGCCTTGGGCGCAGAAACACCAGCGCCGCAACAACTGAGGGCACGGCTGAGCTGCAGGCAGAGGCTGATGTCACTTCAGCCTCCCCAGAGCGTGCAGCAGACTCTGTCAGGGCAGTGGCTGAGGGCAGGCCAGAGGCTGTCATGGCCCTGCAGGGTCTGCACTTGAACAAGCACAGTGCCAGTGCCCTGTCGGTTGTGTCCAGGCACCTGCTGAGCGAGTGCGGAGACAGGCTGCACCCAGAGCTCAGAGGCCACATGGAGCTCAGCAAGGAGCCCTCGCTGGTGAGAAGGGGCAGTGGCTGATATCTACTTGGAACATGAGGTGGTAGAACAGGAAGGCCATCTTGCAATGGTGCCTGCTGTATCTGAAGTGAAATAGGCACCTTTGTGGCTAGCGAGCTGCGTGGGCAAGAAGGATGGCAGGCTGGCGGCCTTGAGCAGCTGAAGATGCGGCAGCGCGTGGCCAGGGGGCCAAGAAGGCCAAGGGCTTGGTGGCTGTGCCAGCAGCAGTGGGGCAGCAGGAGCAGGGCAGTGAGCGTGGCCCTGTGCTGGGCAGCGCTGCGGCCACAGCTGGGGTGCTGTGTGCACTTGTGGGCCCTGGGGAGCAGAAAGTGATGGAGGGGCTGCAGCGTGTGCACAGAAGGACAGGGGAGCTGGGCAAGGGGGTGCAGCACAAGGCCAGGGAGGAGGTGCCGAGGGAGCTTTAGCCTGGACAATGGGGGGGCTCATGAGGCACCTTCAGGCGGACTTCCATAGATTACTGCCTTAGATCCATAGATCCAAAGCTCAGCACAAGGGCTGTTTCCCTTCCAGACATCCCCTCACTGCATCCAAGTGCTTTAGACACTGGTGTAACACTTTCTTATTTTGTTTATTTGTTTGTTTGATAGAAAGAAAACCCTTGTGCAATTTCTCCTTCTCCAGGGAGCAAGGGAGCTTTGTCTCAATCTTTCCTGCCCTTTTACAGCACTGGCAGAAATTCTGCTAGAATTTTAGTTTTCAAAGAGGCAGTTCTGGATAATGCAGTATTTATGCACAGGAACACATAGTTTGGGGCAGGGATGTTTGTGCAGAACAAGCTGTTCTGGTGCCCGACCAGCTAGTAGGGCTTGCTTATCATTTTCAAGTTAACGGCTCCCGTGTTTTTCGGCAGCCCAGGGAATCAGTGTGTTTTGTGTTTGGGACTTGATCAGGAAATCAATGCGCTTGCATTCCAGCTGGCCCTCAGAGATTAGAGAAGGTGGGAGGGGCTGGGCTGCATTTCTGATTCCAGCCACTTTAGCACCATCAGTGTGGTCAAGTGCAAGAGAAGAACTTGCCCGAGCACAGATGCACAAAGAGTGCTGTTCCCTGTGCAGCGCTCTGGGTCTGATTGCATTCCAGAAGGACCCACATGCTCCAGAGACCCCAAGAGTGTGGGTTACTGAAGCAACAGGAGAGCAGGTTCAGGATGGCTTCTGATTGGGGCACTGCTACCAAGTGATGATGTGTGTAGCGACAGAAAGAACATTATTGATCCCGGGTGACCCCCACGTGGCGAAAAATGTGCTTTGACTCTGTGGTTTAGAAGTTTAAACAAATTCTTTATTAAGCTATGTTATATTAAACTAGTACTATGTTAAAACTATACTATGGAAATACTATACTAAAAAGATACTAAAGCAAAACTAGTGACTGTCTCCACACAGTCTTTTATCTAATTAGCTAATCAATCCAAACAACTGTCACTAAAATGCAATAACAAATCACTTACAGTAAACAATCGCTATAACACATTCTTCATGGACTAAACAACAAGAACAGCAAGTAGAGATAATAATTGTTTTCTCTTCTTCTCTAAGTTTCTCACTACACTTCCTTAAAAAAAAGCCTAGGAGAGAGAATTATATCTCTCTCCATTCAAAGAATGTAAATCCCACAGTACAGTAAAGAGAGATTATAAAAGTGAGATCTGTCTATCTATCTATCTATTTGAATCTTCCTGGCTCTGCTCCAAAGCAGTGGAAGATGCAATGCTCACCTAAACGCATCCCTTCAGGAGAGACAAACAGGACATGGTAGAAGCAGAGGGAGGCCCTCCCCAGACCCTTGAAAATGCCACACCTTCCCTGTCAGCTGCCTGAGAGGCTCTTGCAGCTTCAGTCCCAGTTGGCCCCTAATTGTAGAGCCAGGGTCACTTTGGAATCTGTGCCTCCCCTCAAACAGAGAATGACCCAGCAGAGCAGCAGCACAGTGCTTTGGGAACGTGTGAGCCCAGCAGTCTTGGAGTCTTGGCCCACAAAGGTCATATGGGAAGCTGAAACCCATCTTCTCTCGCTTTCTGTGCAGGTGCTTCTTGAGAGAGAGCAGGAGCACACTGCTTCATCAGAGATGCCATGCCAGACTCAGGGAGAGCTGTTCCCAGCCCGACAGCAGGAAGAGCAGCTTGGGCAGCAGGTGGAAGAGCCACAGGAGAAAGGCCAGGTAAGCCTGACTGGCCAGGGCACAGAGGGAAGGGCAGGAAGAAGGGCATAAACCACAGCTCTTGGGGCTGAGGAGGCCAGAAATCCCACAGGCACTGGAAGCACAGAGCCTTGGAATCTGCAGAGATCAGCCCTGGGACAGGAGGGTTACAGTGGAAGCAGATGTGGGTAGGGAAGCAGAAAGAAGTGGCTGAATCCATGTGATTTTGAGGCAAAAAGAGGGAAAAGCTGAGCCTGATGACAGCTTCCAGTCACTTGCTCTGCTTTTGTGTGCACAGAACATCAAGGTAGAACCACAAGCAGAGCTGCCCGAATCTCAGAGTGACATGGCAGTGAAGAGGTGGAATGAAGACATCCAAGAAGAGAAGAATCTCCCTATGCAGAGGGACAGTCAACAAAAACAGGTGAATGAAAGAATGGCAGCCGCTCCACTCATGAAAGAGAGTCCTTTCCATTGTTGTTTACAGAACATGGACAAACAGGTGCCGGCACAACTACAGGAAACTGAGGCTAGGATCAAGGCAAGGAAGAAGAGGCCAGACGAAAAAATTGAAATCATCAAAGAGAAAATTAATCGCCTCCTTCAGGAGTAAAAGGATTTAGAAAAGCGAGAGAAATAGCAACAGGCACTGCAGTCACCCAAGGGGTGGTTTCTGCCCTCCTTGCCTTTGCAGTGCAGAGCAGCAGGGGGGTGGGGTGTTGCCTCTGAGTGCCATCCTGATGAGGCCTCTGTCAGAGCTGCTCTCAAGGACACTTCCTGCTCTGCTGAATCGCAGCTGATGCTCTAGACAGTGGCATTACTCCCTTGGCCATTTAGCCAGCAGTCATCCCAATGAACTCCTGCTGGCTTCTTCCAGGTGACCTTGTTTCTTGAGGTGTTTTTGCAGGTGAACACGGTCACTCACATAGATTTGGAATACAGGCTACAAGCTGTCTGTAACCCTTGTGAATCTGCTCCTGTCCTTTACTTCTTCCCAGTCGATGACTCCTGGCTGACGGGGACAAGCTGTAGTCTCTGACTGCTTTGTTCTGTTTGACTTGAGGTGGAAGGTTCACAATCCTACCTGGCAGCCTGCAGCGAGTTCCAGCAAGTGATGGGCAACCAAGAGCCCCGAGGCTGGCATGAGGCCCAGGAACTGTACCATCCAGAGATGCTGCAGGATAAGCACGTCCCGAGGAAGGTGCAGTAAAAGAGAATTTCATGGCAGGAGGTAGAACATTAGAATGAGGAGCTGCAAATGTATCTGCAGACCTAGGAGGGGGAAAGGAGTCTTTGAGAGGAAGTGGAGCGGTCGTTGCTGCAGTCATCCTTTAGAACAAGAAAGTGGCTATGAACTTGAGTAAAATCAGTCTTTGGTTTTGACCATTTGGTTTCACAAGTGGACATCCAAAGCAATCCAGTTGAAGAGCTCTGCATGTGGCAGACAGCAGCTTCCTAAGGGCTTGCATTTCAAATGGCAATCTCTCTTGCATTTCAGGGCAATCTCTGCCACACCTTCCTGACATCAACTCATTTCTTCTCTCAGATCTACACCAACTCTGACACTGAAGCTGCTGCAGCAATGCCGCCCCAAGGAGCCTTTGCTCCCCAGCCAAAGACGTGGAGCCTGAGCACTTGGTTCACCTCCCATGCTGACCCAGCTGCTGCTCTGCAACAGGAGATGGCGGGTGACTCCCTGGAGCAACACAGTACGTCTGCTGTCTTTCTTATCTGAGGGACAGTGTATTGTGTGCACATGTCAGCACAGCTGTACCAAAGGGCTCTCCTCACTTCAGGGTCACAGAAGTGCTGGCATTGCTCCAAGGCAGCAAGAGAGAGCTCTGGGTGTTCCTGCTGCCTCAGAGGGCAGCTTAGGCTGGCTGGAGTTTGCCTGGGCTTCCCTCTCTGCCAAAGGCAGAAGCAGGAATTGTTCCTGCATCAGCAGAAGGCTGTGACTGCTTGAGTTCTAGCCACTGGTAGAAGGCCTGCTGAGATCAGTCTCTAGAAGAACAAATCAAGCCCTTTGTGATTCTGCAGCACAACCCAATGAATCTGCTTCTTGCCTGTAACAGCTGCCAGTGCTGTGCTCTCAGATAAGACCTGGTAGAGTTGAGAAGAGAGCCCAGGGGATTCTGTGTCTACCATCACCTGTTGGGACAAAAAGGGCACTGATCCACACCTCGGTGGGGCTGATCTCAAAGCCCATCCTGTTGTGTCCTGAATGGGGGCAACAGCTTGTACAGGGCTCAGGCTCACTCTGGCTTCTTCCCATCAGTGCCTGTCAGTGCTCATGCTTGGCCTTTGCCAGCCTGGTTGTGCTCGCTGCCCTGCCCCTGAGGGCTGCAGGGACTGCAGAGGCTGGAGCCTTCCTTAGCTGGGAGGGTCCCGCTGCTGCCCGGCTGCTGCAGCGCGGAGCTGCCTGAGGCAGCAGCCCCTTCTCTGGGCCGGCTTCTGCCTCGCATGGCCTGGACTCACAAGAGGGTCAGCATCTCCTCTGGGCAGCTCTCTGTGTCACAGGGGTGCCTGAGGAGCACTGCTGTCCCTCTGTGCCCGTGCCCGCCATGCCGAGTTGGGAAGATGGGGAGGTGTGCGGTGCTGAGAGGGCGAGTGCAATGGGAGCGACTGATCCGCGCTGTCAGGGTGAAGAGAAGCGGCGTGGTTCTTCACGCGGGGCACGGGCAAGGGCGTCTTTGAGCTCAGCCTGCTCATAAAGGGTGAGGGTCCTGATGCTGAAAGCCCCGTCGCGATTGGTTCTGGCATGAGCTGCTCTGGTTTACAACTGGGAAGGCATTCTATTGGCAAACTGCTGCAAGGTGGAAAAGATGGGAACACTTGGCAATATTCCTCCTGTTCTGAACTTGACATCTGTTCAGAGGAATTGATTCGGGATGTGCAGGTGCATTTAATCTTAGCAAGTGGGAAACCTTTTCTAAATCTCGCAGTGTTTATTCCCAACAAAACCAAGGCACTCTTAGTTCCAGCTCTCCTCAATGTTTCTAGAGGACAAACTTACTTGCTTTGGTATGTATTCTCTTCTGGTCTCAGTGTAGTCTGAATCCATCTCCCTGTGCTTCCCTGTGTGTCTGCTGCCAAGAGGTCTCTCACTTCAAAGGATGCAAGAAATCAGTCTCTGTGCCAGCCAGACTTGTGCTGTGGACGTGCTGTTCTTTTCTTGTTGTTCCAGTTCCTGTTCCTGTTGTTGTTAGCCACCTCAGAGCTGGCTAACAAAGGGAGGGCTCAGAGCCCCAGACAGTGGAGCTGCCATTTGTATCTCCGAGAAGGTGGGATCTCTGCTTTAAAGTGAACATCTTGCATTTTGTTTCCCTCAGGCAGAATGGTGAAGACGGAAAATCCTATCATCAAATACATTGAACTGGAAAGTATTGGCAGTGGGTGAGTCCAAGCAATGCTAATTTTACAAAACTATGCATCAGGTGTTTTGCTGGTGGAATAGGTATCAAGCGTGAAGTCAGACAAGCTGCAAATGTGTTCAGGCACTGGGCTTAGATTGTCAATGCTGATCAGAATTTCTAATTGTGCTCAGAAGGCATTGTCCAGAACATCTCCATGCTTCCAGAGTCCTGCAGCTTTTAGGCATTTACAGCAGAGATCTCCTGTGTGGGCTGGCTTTCAGTGCAAGATCTAAATGGCTTCTCCTTTCTCTGCTTCTCTTTTGTTTCTAGGAGTTTTGGAGATGTTTTTAAAGCACTCGACACTGCCACAGGAGGAGAGGTAAATGTCAACAGCCCCTGCAGACTCTGCTGCTCTTGAGGGGCTTTCCCCACAGCTCTCCTCTGGTGTGAGCTGTGGCTGGAGCTTGGCTAGAGCCGTGCTGAAAAGGAACAAGAAGCATAGACTGGTGCCAGCCTGCAAAATACATTTGGCACTTTGTCCTCCTCAGCTGCCGGAAGGAAGGCACGCAGGGCAGCGCTTCCTTTCAGACAAGGACGCGCTCACTCGCTCTCCATTGCTAAAACAAAGGTGGTGCCTTAGAGCACCTCCCTGCTCTTTGGGGCTACAGCTTCAGAGTCCTGAATTCTTGATTCTGGCTGCCAGCAAATCCATCAGAAAGTTACTGGTAGTTCCTTAGCCACCTGCAGTGCTGCACTTGGCAATTGCACATAGGGAGAGATCTGCAAGTGCCCTAAAAGCCCTAAGCCCTGCCCATTGCCCAAGATGGATCCACAGAGTCTTAAGGCATGGATTACTTCTTCTGAATCCTAGAAAGAGCAGCGGAGAGTGTGGTCAGAGGTTTGTGGGTGATAGCTGAGACAAAACTGTTACCAAGTGGACAAGGCAAAATGTCAGCGGCCCCACATGTTCTGTAACTGGCTCCCAAGGGAGCAGAGAAATTGGCTGTTGGAATGTCAGTTCCTAATTACTGCAGTGCCTAATCACAAGGCAGTTTGGCACAGCTCAGCTGTATCATTGCAAAATCACTCGCTTCATGTGCGTTGTTGTCTCCTGCCACCAACTGCTCAAGTTACTGATTTTCAATGTCATTTTAGGTGGCCATAAAGAAAATAAATCTTCAAGGACCGAGAAGGATGGAACGAAGCATTAATGAAATCCAAATCATGAAGAGGTACAGGAGTCCCAATGTTGTGAATTTTTTAGACAGGTGAGTGGTTCTGGTCTTATCCCATGTGTGCATTTACATACAGCAAACATAAGAGGTTAAAAACCCACTTTGGTCAGTGGCAGATAGTAAAGCTGTTAATTTTTATTTATTCATATCTCTCTACTCATCTCCAATGGATGAGAAGAGAGTGCATCCCTTCTGCATGAGTCTTCCCTGGCACACCTAGTTTGAAAATTATTCCAAAATTATTCAAAATCTGGATCAGCTGTATCTTCCTTAGTCATCAGCCTCAAAGTTTACTGCCTCCACATAGTTTTGGGATTGATTTTTTCAAGTTTCTGAAGTGCTGATGAACCGTCCTAAAATGGATTTCCCTTGGATTGTTGCCACTCTTTGCCATTGCTGGGCATGCCAGGAAGACTAGGTGCTTATTTCCAGAAACACCATGCCTGACAGGTTTTTTATCTGGGCTGTTTCTAAACTGCATTTTTCACTCACTAGCCATCTAAGACATCTCCTTTTTCACAGCTGTGCTTATCTCCTTGAGACTGCACAGATTGCAAACAATGCACAGCCAAGAGGGAATATCTATTGCTATGATTCTGTCCTTGTCACAAAGGCATTTGGAAGTAAGAAACCTGGAGGCAAAAATCAACGTAGCCATGCATGCTCATCTCCACGGCCTTCTTTCCTTCTTTCAGCTACCTTGTGGGTGAGGAACTCTGGCTGGTGCTGGAGTACATGGACGGAGGCACCCTGAACGATATCCTCAGCACGACCGCTCTGTATGAAGATGAGGCAGCAGCCATCAGTCGGGAGGTCAGCAATCCCATCTGTGTTTCCAAGGGCTTGGGCAGGATTGTCTGGGAAACAGGGGCTCAGACCTGCAGTGATTTCCTGTGCCAAGCTTTGGTTCTGTGTTGCTGGTGTGCTATGGGCAAGAAAAAGCATCTCAAGTGAAAGGCCTGCCAGTGCTCCTGCACTCCCTGTACTCAGTGCCAGTACTCTTCTCTCCTGCTGTTGTATTCTCGCTCGGGCTCATGTATTTGTATTTGCTGTTCTCCACCTTGCCTCTCTAAATGTTTGCCTGGAGTCTGTCTTCACTGCATTCCTTGCCTGTGAAAGCAAAGGTGCTGGTGGCAGGATTGGAAATGATCAGCAAAGAAAAAAGAGAGAGACTCGTTTCTCTCAGGCCTCAGCATACAAGGACAGGAGTGCAGCCAAAAGGCTCTTTGCTTCTGAGCACATGCACTGCAGCAGCAGTCATCCTGGCTGGTTTGCAGGGCACAGTTTATAACAGCAGGTGCTGTTGCTCTTTCAGAAGCTGACATGCCTTTCCTCAGAAAGGTCCTGCTCTTCAAGTGCTGGAGCAGCAAGCTCTTCCTCTCAGTGGCACTGTGTTCTGCCATTACTGCCCATTCCCCTGCAGAGGGAATCTTTTAGATTCTTTGTTGCCTTTCTTATGGGATGAAATCACATCACTCATTTTGGCCCTCCTCTTTCTGTTTTCTCTCTCAGTGCCTGCAAGGACTGCATTTTCTTCACTCAAACCATGTGATCCATCGAGATGTGAAGAGTGACAACATCCTTCTCAGAACCGATGGTTCTGTCAAGCTGGGTCAGTGTATTCTTGGTCAGGAGCAGCATTCCAGGGATGTGGGTGTGGGGCTGCTTGGAGTGACAGCCAGCTCCCCTAAATGGGGCTGGTGGCAGCGCAGGGACACCCGCTGTGAGCTGAGGGCACAGTTGCAAGGTGCACAGAGGTAGGACAAGGAACAAGCAGTCAAGAGTGGCCTTGCTCTGTGTGTGTCCCTTCCAGAGGGAGGGAGTTACAAGTCTAAAGCTTCCAAAGAACAAAAGACACTACTGGCGACAGTGTAAAAAATGGGGGGAGTTTAAAAGTCGCCAATGCCAGGAATTCAACAGCACATTTTCCAACTTCTACTGGGCAATTCTTTGGCTTGCTTTCCTAATTGCACAGAATTCAAATAGAAACAGAGTTTTGCTTTCTCCTCAGGTGATTTTGGCCTCTCTACTCAGCTCAGCCCTGAGCAGAGCAGACGGTGCTCGGTAGTCGGGACTCCTTGGTGGCTGGCGCCAGAAGTGCTGACAAGTCAACCATATGGTCCCAAAGTGGACATATGGTCTTTTGGAATCGTGGGGATTGAAATGATCGAACAAGAACCTCCCTACTGGAAGCAAAGTCCCATCACGGTAAGGAGCAAATACTCACTGATCCCACTGTCTTTCTCACCTGTCCCTTGTCCTGCGTGCCATCGGGCAAAAGCCCATTGCCATCTGCCTGAACTACTTCCACCAAGGTCCCCTCCTAAAAATGTGTCTGCAACACATCAGCATCTGCTGTAGTTTTGGTTTCAGCAGTGGGGGAACTCAAGCCTTACCACATGCAAACAAACTCCAAACAAACTCTCTTCTCAGGCAACACTTTCCTTTGGCTTTTAAGTGGTTCCAGTCCTTTGGCTGTGGAGATGGCCTTAATAGCAGAAAAGAAGCATCTGACAACTGCTGTTATCTTTCCAGAAATGAAGGAAGGCAACACAAACCCAACAAAGTTTCTAAAACTGTGGTCTTTAGAGATGAACCTAGCTCCCTGTACAGTTTCTTCTCACTGGGAAACATGCCTGAAACCTGGGCATGAGAGTGTAAAGGCCACTGAGTCTCTTCTGCTTCCTGTACAGTGCTGCTGAAACACTCAGTCACTGTGTTTCTCTCCTAGCCAAAGGCACATTCTCTGTGTCACCAAGCCAGAGCCTGGTGATGCAGAGAGCCTGCCAAAACCTCCCATTTCTTTCCAGGCCCTTTCTGGCATGGGCCTATCATTAATGCATTGACTTGAGTAGCCAAATGAGCAGAGGTTGGCCATAGGGATGGCACCTCTCCTTCTTCTGACCATGACAATTTTTCTTTTGCTGCAAAATGGGAAGCTGCAATTTTCAGACTGCTGAGAGACAGAGCTTCAGGTGGCTCCTTTGTGCCCAAGCAGCAATTTTCATCCCAATACATTTGTGCAGGCATCTAAATGTGTCTCTGTTGAAGATGAGATTGCAAATGTTTATTTCCTTACCTGGGGATTAATTGATGGATTCCCTTTCTTTCCTTCCAATTACCATTGTTTTCAAAAAAAGCACAAAAGGTATGATGAGTTTTGTTCTTGGGCACGTGCGCTTAAAGGACCAACAAGCACTGCAGACATGCCTTTCATGTACTAACCCTTGAAATTAGTTTGTATAGCACAGTCCCTCTTCCAAAAAGCCTCTCAAGCTGGTGTGAATCCTTATGGAAGCAAATGTGCGTTTTCTGATGTAGTTCCCATTAACTAGCACAGTCAATGAAATCAGCTGCCAAGGCAAGATCTGTGGGATGGTGGAAAAGCTGTGGCTGCATCGGGTTTGGGTTTTCTGGTTGGTAAAGGAAAATGATCTCTGGGTCTCTGCCAGGGCAGAAACTGCCACTGAAGAACAGAGGTTAAACAAAGGGAGGTGGGAGAGCACTTAGAGATGTGAAAGCAGCAAGTGGAGCCTGGTGTCTCCTTTTTCTCCAGGCTACACAACTGATAGCCACAGTAGGGACCCCACGGCTGCAGCAGCCCAACCGATTCTCGCCTTGCCTGCGTGACTTCCTGAGCTGCTGCCTGCAGAGAGACGAGGAGCAGCGCTGGTCTGCCAGGGAGCTCCTGCAGGTAAAATGGGAAGGGGCTGCAGGTGAAACAGGTTCTGAGGCATGGGCTCCTCCTCCACTCAAGTCCAAGGCATCAGATGAGCCCCCTTCCTCCTCACCTCCATTCTTGGTGCTCTTCAAATGAAAATGATGAGGAATCCTAGACTGGGCTGGGCTGCCAGGGCCCTGTAAAGGTCCTCTGGTGAAAGTGTCCTGCAATGAGCAGGGACATCTTCAAAGAGATCAGGTTTCTCAGAGCCCTTTCCCACTGGAGCCGGAATGGCAGCAGGGATGGGGCTCCTAAAAGCTCTCGCGGCAACCAGTGCCAGAGTCACACCATGCTCCGAGTAAACAAGTTCTGATTAGATCCTGTTTGTGTTTAAAAATATTCACCCACATCCTATTGTAACTGGCCCTGTTAAAAAATATGTCCCTCACTTTCTTCAAAGCCACTCTGAAGTCTTGGAAAGTGGCAATAAAGTCTCCCTGGGGCCTGTTCTTCACAAAACTGAGTAACTCCACCTCTCTCTGCATTTCCTGAGTCAGAGAGCTCCTCTGGCTGTTTTGGTCGCCCTCTTTTGTCATTTGGTGGTGTGCTCAGTTTTATCTAATGGCAAAAGAATTGAAGTAGAGCAATGCAGGCTGCAGAGACGTGAAATGGTGGTGCAGGAACCCAAGGAAGCCAGTCCCAGCCTAGGGGTCAGAGATTTGGCTGTTGGCAGGAGGGGTCCTGGGGTGCTCACTGTGAGCCTCCCGGGGGCCCTGGTTTGTGCCCCCCAGCCCACCCTTAGAGGTTTCTGCCACGCAAACAGGGACAGCTGGGAGGGACTTGTACCAGCCCCATCTGCTGCCTGGCACGCTCAAGCAGACAGGAACTGTGCCAGGGTTAGTGCCAGGTTGTGTGGCAGAGAGGGAACTGCAGGGCCCAGTGCCACTGGGCTGGCCCTGCTGGGAAGGAAGGTGCCATCCAGCACACGAGGGGCAGGGCATGGAAAGGTAGCCACTGCTCTGTCTCCCTGTGGGAATCAGCACAGTGCCTGTCTTTCAAAGAGAGGGACCAGTGTGAGGCTTTAGAGATACCTGAAAAGAAGAAACTCCAAGGACAGAAAGCACCATTTCTAGAGCACTGGCAGGGCAAAAATCCTAGCAAGATGAAGACACCTGGATAAATGGATGAGTGGGATTCTGGGCCACATTTGCCTGTGATGGCTAAGTCCGGCGCATAAAGATGGAGGTCTAGATGGTCCCATTGGTCCTGTTCCTGCATCCTTCTATAAGACAGAGGAATCCTATGAAGCACTGAGCTTGTAAAGTCATGGTCCATTATTTTTTGTTGATTTGTTTTTTTTCCCTTTGGGCAGCATCCATTTGTAACATTTGCTGAGCCTGCGTCCAGCCTGGTGCCGCTGATTGTTTCAGTGAAGAAGAGGAGGGAGACAAGAATGTGACAATCACATCAGGACCATTTATTCGTCAACCACTTTAGAGTAGGATTGTAGGTTAGGATTAGGATTAGGATTAGGATTAGGATTAGGATTAGCATTAGGATTAGGGTTAAGGTTAAGGTTAGGGTTAGAGTAGGATTGTCTAATAGGAGTGCAGAGTAGGATTGGAAATGAATACAGTTTCTGAAACCACAAGTCACCTTGAAGATTCCCTTCCTTCTCACTCTGCGAATACGCTCAAGAATTTCTTCTGAATTGTCTGTTGTTTCTTAAAGGTGGAAAGTGACACAATGTCTTTGACATGGTGTGAAAGTGGGGAAGAAGGATGTTCTTCATTCATCCTCTCCAGACCACACTGCCTTTGGAATCTGGCCCACTGGTCTGTTTTTGGCCAGCTTTGGTATTTCTATTTGAGGCAGAAAGGGCAATGGCATTTGAAGTCAAAACCAAAAGAAGAATGAGGCAGCCCAACACCCTGTGCAGATGCAGGCCTTCAGCTGTGACTGGAGAACATTGGGGCTCCTGCCACTTGGATTTGTATCCCGAAATGCAATAATCTCTTTGGCTGCAGGAGAGCCTTGCTCAAGTGAGAAAGCAGAAAGATCAGAGAGGGTGCTCGGGAAGGTCTCCTGTGGTGCAGAGCTGTCAGCGCCTGTGAGGTGAGAGCGGGCCCAGCCTTGGCTGGGGTGGAGCCCCAGCAGAGCCCCGGCAGAGGCCGGAGCAGGCTGAGCCCCGGCAGAGGCAGGCTGGAAGGAGGCCCTTGGAGCTGCAAGAGGCAGCAGCCGGGCCCTGGGTGCCTGTTCCGGGCAGTGGGCGAATCCTCCGCTCTCAGAGCCCAGGTGGCAGCTGGCTGCTGCCGAGGGGAAGCGCAGCCATGCTGGGCACAGCCCAGCCTGGAGGCATTGGCCATCTGGAGTGTGCCCAGGAGCAGAGAAAGATCAAGGGCAGCCGAGGGTTGCTGGGCTGCCTGAGGATTCCTCCTCTTCTGCCAGCTGCCCTGCAACTCCTGGCAAAGGTCAGCAGTGTGTGCAGCACTCTGGGCACCGGGGCAGGGAGCCGGGCTGCTCGGCAGGCTGGAGCACAGGGCAGCCTCCTTCAGGCCCAGCTCTTGTGCCAGGGGAAGCGAGGCCAGCGTGAAGCCGGGACAGCTTGGCAGGGCACATCTGCAGGAGCCAGCGCCTCACGCAGCTCTGGGAGGAAGCGCCCGCAATCCTGCAGTTCTGCACTGAGCCCAAGCAAAGGGGTGAGATGCAGAGTGTTTGGCAGGAATATTCAGGCCCACCAGGCCAGCCTGCTTTGTGCTCTCTGGCCCACAGCAAGCGCTGTTCAATGCAGCTCACACCTCTATTGCAGGGCTGTTCTTCTTCTCAGTAATCATCGCTCAGCTGTCTCTCACTGACATATTGCTGGCTGAAGACCTGTCTCTTCCATATCCCCTATAAAAAGACCTTACCTTAGATTCTCAAATTTAGCATGCATGCATGCCTGTGTTAAAAACAACCCCCACAAATCTTTAGGAAAATCAAGACATTAAAGCAGATTTCATTTATCAAACCCACAGCAACTGCGTTGAAATGTGGGTGCATGAGCCTTTCTTCAAAATTTTCTTAAGAATATCTCTAGAGTAATTTTTGAGAGATAAGTATGCTGCCCCTAAAAAGTCCAGATTACTTGGCAAGGGGTAATTAGTCATCCATTAAGCATTCCAGCAGTTGCGTAGCATTTTCTTCTGATAACTGATCCCTGGATATTGCAACCAGCTTCTGATTTGTGTCTGCCCACTTCTTTTCCATGTTCTGAGCCAAGAGCAATAGTATCCTTGTGAGTGCATCTGAACACACTGGACACTGACACCTCATCCTATTGCCTATGTTCTCCCATGGAAGATTCCTTGCTCTTTTTTCTCTGCCACCAAAGGGGATCTGCAGTCCCTGCCGGGCACTGCTCGCTGTGGGTTGTCCAGGCAGAGGCGATGCTCTGGTGCACCTGGCGCAGGTGAGCCTCGGGCCCAGGCAGGGAGCGATGCTCCGAGCTGCCGCGGATCCGGCGGCGAAGCCGAGCGGTGCTGTGGCCTGGCTGGGAAGCCGAGCGGCGCCCGTGGCGCTGCCTCCCCGGGCAGGGCTGTGCTCTCAGCGCCGCCGGGGCTGCCGAGCAGCGCTTTCCACACGCCTCCGCCTCTGGAGCCAGCCCCGCAGCCGCGCTCTCCCGAACCGCACTGACCCGCGCCCGTTCTCGGCCTGGCTGCAGGACTCCGTGATTCCGGGCTCTCCGGGTTCCCAGTCCGCCTGCAGGAGCCTCCGCTCCTGGACCCCCGCCCTGGGCTTTCTTCTCCTACGTCTTTCCCAGGCCCTGTCCACTCTACTCCGGACCTCCCCCCCTTCACAAGTTGTCCTCTGTCTCCTGGGTTCTCCCTCCTTTCTCGGGTTTTCCCCAGTCCTAAGCTACCCCTTGTCCCAAGCTCCCTCCTTTCCCTAGCTGTAGCCAGTGGTTTTATTTGTCTCCCTGGATCTCCCCTTCTCCCGATTAGTCCTCCCTCTTCCAGGATCTCCCCCCTCTCCCAGGGCTCTCTACTGTCTTGGAAGGCTACCCACCCTTTCCCAGGGACCTCATCCCCCCTGTCCCGTGATCTCCCCTACTCCCGGGCTCGACCCCCTCTCCTGGGATTTTCTCCTTCCTCCCAGCATCTCTCCCCTCTCCCGCTCACTCCTCCCTCTGCCAGGTCTCTCTCCCCTCTGCCGGGATGTCCGCCCGTTCCCGGAGCGCCCCATGCCCCCGGCCCCTCGCCGCCCGTCCCTCGCCGCCTCGGCCGGGCCGCTCCGGGGCCGCGCTCGGAGCGCAGCGGGGCCGGGCCGGGGCCGCCGGGGCCGCGTCAGCTCCGCCCCGCGGGAGGAGCCGCGACAGCGCCCCGGCAGCGGCCCCGCACAGTCGGAGCGGCCCCGGCTGCGCCCGGAGCTGGGCCTGGGAGGGGCTGCGGCCTGTGAGAGCTGCTCCGGGCTCGCTCCGGACACGAGGAGCTGCGACCTGTGCTCGCTTTGTACCCTCAAGGCTGCCGGATGCCTTGCACTAAAGCTGGACTGCCCGGGCTATTCCGGTCTCTTCTGGTCCTCAGCTGAGTATTGCTGGCCGCGGGTCTCTGTACGAATCACGAAAGGGACGGGACTGCTGAGGAACTGCTGGAGCTGTTTGTTTTCCAGCATCAGTCTCGTTACATGGTTGTTACAGTGGGAAGATGCCAGCAGCTCACATCCCGGGTAGCAGGCAATCAACTTACTTGAAAAGTTTTTTGACCACTCACACAAAGCAAGAGCATATTGACAGTAGTTCTGTGCAACCACTATAAGCACACGTAGCTTTTGTTAAAACACTGCTTGCTTATTTCAAACACTGTACCTGCTTTTGAGCCTTAAAACACAATGCACAGAGCTCCATTATTGTGATAAATAGGTATCATTCATGCTGATAAAATTTGAAAGAGTAATTGATACTGATACAGTAATTAATATTTGAGAATAATAAATAGTTAAAAAGTTGTAATGCCAAAGAAGAGAGGGAGAGGAGGGGCTCCACCCCCCTTCCCAGCAGCTGTTCTCAAGGACCACAGGAAAGAAGCTGAAGATACAGTTGCTAAAAATGAGCAAGAACCTGGTTCGGTCCCAACAAATCCTAATTATAAGGGATTTATTGCCTTGATATGTAGATGGAGTGATACGTTAGTCTTGGCTTACATTGGCTGTACTGGCTACGTGCTGGCTTGATGCGCATGTGTAACCCAAAGGTGAATTAAAGGACAACAAAGAAGACTACAGGGCCTTCATCAGTGACGACCCCCAAAGACTTGTGCGACCACCAAACCGAGTGGTGGCGCATGCGTGGTAAAGGTGGTGAGGAAGGCGGAGACAGAAAAGTGACGAACCGAAAATAGGAGGAGATGGTATTGACATATGGCATACAAGGGGTGATTTTCACTTGGCAAGCTTGTACGTGAAGTGGCAAGGGTCAAGAACTCTGCCCTCCGTACCTCGCGGTATCTTTTGCTTATGTGCTATTATTTGAACCAAATTATCCCTTATTTATATATTTTCTAAACTATTCAATTAAAATTCCTGCTACCTAAATATTGTTTGGTTTTTTGGTTTTTTTGATGGGATAATTGGGCAAATATAACAATTATTAAGCTTAGAAGTTCCTAATATCTTGCTAGGGATACTTTTCTGTAGCTTAGGGAGTCATTCCAGCCAAGCGTTAATACACTGGTGGGTCAGTATCAATCAAATTAGAATGAGGAGCCCAATTCAGCTCCACGGAGCAGCCTCTGGACTGACTGACAGAAGTTCCCAGGCAATGGGAGCTCTCCTAAGATACAGACATTGCATTGGTTCAGAGTCTGGGGGCACAGAGATAGACCAATGAGATGTCTCGGCCTGGGAGTTTTGACTGGGCTAAATGGACTGTGGGTGCTGAAGGCAATAAACGAAGCTGTTTGCTGATGACCAAAGGGAGTTCTGTTTTGTGTTACATCTCAGACATATGAATGTCCTGCATTCTACAGTAATAGACACAAACCATTGTTCTATTTGTCCTTACTTTTCTACTACTTATATAAATTTTCTGCTGACAAATCTACTGCTTAGCTCTAACCAAAGTTCTGCTTTCTCTGAGGTCTGCCTTTTGCAGCTGTCCCAGAACCCTCTGATTTCACATATTCCCACAATTCCCCCTCACGGTTTGGCTAAATAGAAGCCTTTGTAACCGTGTCGTTTATTAACTACCTTGCATTTCATAGCTTTACTGTAGTATACCTGCTTGTTACTTGCATAAAGCATCCTTCTTGCTCGCATTCAGCCTTGCTATATTCCAAGACAGCAATTTTAATGCTGTGAAAGTCCAGTCAGTTCAAAGGACAAAAGTCATGTCTGATAGCAATTACAAGTGATTGTTCCAAAAAAGTCTTGCCTGTTCTAAGGTCTTAATTCAAAACCTTCCTCCATGTCCATACCTTCATCCACCATCTGTGTGAGATTTTGAGAATTCTGTGTGAATCCATTTCCTGCCTCTCTCTCTTGTGTGATAAAAACTTCTTAGATTGTTTTGTCCATCATTTGTCACACACACCGACGTATGCAAGGTATTACTACCAGTATCACTGCCAAAACACCCAACATATGGAGACCTATTCTACAAGGTCTCCTTAGCCATGGTGCAAACCTCCATCCTTGGAACAAATCATCTAACCAAGAGCCACCATCTTCTTTAATTGGAGCTGTCAAATCTTTCAGCTTTTCTATGCTTTTCTGGATGGATTCAGAGTGATCAGACGGGTTCATACAACACAATCCTTCAAATTCCTCACAACCATGTCCTTGTGCCAGTAAAAGAAAATCAATTGCTGCTCTATTTGGAAGGGCAGCATGTCTAACACTATTAACATCGGTCAACATGTCACTGATTGCAGTGGATGTGCCATTAGTTTGTTTATTCAGCCAATATGCAACCCGATCTAATTGTTTCAATGCCATTGCTGAAGGCAGCCGGGGTAAAAACAAACCTGCAGAAACCCTTTTTGCAGCCTTCCAAGGCGTGAAATCACTTCTACAGTTTTCACAATAATGACGAGCAGATCTTGTTCCCCTTTGTTTCTTCTTAATGACCGCTTTGGCAGTAGGCGCAATTACAGTGAGCATCCCATTGCTACATGGGCCACCTTCATGGGATGCCCTGCCAGGGCCTATCTACACAGGTGAACCAACATCCTTTTGGTAACTGTTGTGGATATTGGTCAGCTTTAGAAAGCAACTCTCAACATTCTTAATAATTACACCAAAACCTTGAGTTTCTGTATGCAAAACAATGGAGAGTAACATTGTGCTTTGGAGGATCACTTTCTCACTAATCATTAACTGTAAATGTAAGGCAAAAATCCATTGTTAAAGGACCAAGGATTTCTAATTCTTGGGGTGCAGGTACTGCTTTGGGAAGTTCTTTTTCCCAAATGTTACAATCCTATACAGAGCTCCTGCCATTGTCAATTTCACCAGGCTTACTATTGAATTGCTTTTTGACCAAGGGCAAATTCTTTACTGGCACACTGACTAGTCAGGTTGAGAAAGGCTTTTCTGTTCCGAATTAGACAAACACATGGTATCCGAGCCTGCTGCCTTGGCTAAGGTTACCCAGACATTTGGTTTTGGTTGTTCCACAGACAAATCAACACTACAAATTGACTAAAACACTGCACTAGAAGAAGCAATCAGTACTGACATTGTAGTAACATTTGATTTTGCAGCATCCTTTTCATAAGTTAATTGTTGGCTTAAGCTCCTCCCATATCCTTCTCAATTCAAAAACATGACTTTTGACCTTTAATAAAAATGAACTAAACAAAACCTACGCTTTCTCCACTAGAGCTCTATGAAACCAACAAGTGACACATTTATAAACCACATAAAATCAGAGTTTGCAGGTTCCACCGATGCACAAGGAACGTCAGGTGTGACCCGTGATCCCTCTGTTTGGCTCACACCTGTGTACTTGCTTCTACGGTCTTGAACTCGTCGAGTGTCCTGGGGTGCGTGTGGTAGATAGGGAAAAGTCGTTGCGGAAGATCACGCGATGTCACGGAAAGCCAGAACACTTTGTTCCTCTAAGATAAGAGATTACCCTAGGAATGTGGCTCCACTAACAGTACTGCCAGTAACTTTCCATTCCTTACCCAGTACTTTTCCATTCCCTACTAACCATAGATAAGAAGGACAAACCCCCTTTTGACGTAGAGACCCCTTAGACTATAAGGCCCCATGAGAAGAAGTAATAAACGCCTTTTGACCGTCCACCATATTGGTGTCTGCGTGTGTCATTGGCCCGAGCGGCCCTGGAGAGTGGGCCACCGTGCTGATCCTTAGAACCAGGTCGCCTGCCTTGATCCAGAAGGCAAAAGGTGTGATATGGTTTGACGTTTTTTGCTGGGGCCCACTTAATTCCTGCACCTGTAGAGACAGAAGCAAACCCTTTGTCCAAAGTGATTAATCAGAAAGGACCTTCAATTGGTCCTGTCCCAGGGATTCTAATTAAAACAGAGGGATTTTCTTTCACTTTTGCCTGTGTGTTATTGTAAAAATGCCTAGAAATCGGTGGATCAGGTTCTGCAACAGAGCTGTTGAAGAAATTAAAACATGGAAATCTTTGTATAACCTCATCTGTGGTGTGACCTCGACTCCCCCCTGTCTTGATCAAGAATGCGTTTTAATGTCTGATGTGTCCTCTCAGCAAATGCTTGGTTGTGGGAGAATGTGGAATACCAAGGATATGACGAACACCCCAATCTTTAAAAATGTGGCCAATTTTTGAGATATATATGTGGGATCATTGTCAGTTTTTTTCTTCTTGGGGCACACCCAGTGAAGCAAAAGCTCTGCTAAAAATGTTGACAGGCATGATTACCTGCTTCCCCTGTGTGAAGAGAAGCAAAAACTCCACCAGAGAATGTGTCCACTGAAACATGAGTATTGGTAAATTTACCAAAGGAAGGCTATTTATTTAGTGACATCCATTTGCCATAAGTGCAGGCTTTGCAAACCCTGTGGATTGAACAACTCTTTCTAGAAACAGGAGGCTGCACAAGCTGACAGTCAGGGCAAGTACTAATGATAGCTTTAGCTTGACTTTTGGAAATTTGAAACATTTGCACAAGTGCTTGTGCATTTTGGTGAAAAAAGGCGTGACTCAGTTTTGCTTGTTCCAAAATGTTTGGCAAAGTGTTGGAAATAAGCACTGTCAGTTTGTCCGCTCTCGTGTTTCCTTCCACTAAAAATCTAGGAAGCCAAGAATGAGCCCTGATGTGAGAAGCAAACTGTGGATTAGCTGGTTATTGTAAAGTTGTAAAAAGCCGTGAAAGCCAATGATATCAAGTGTCATTACTAGGATTCTTTAGAACTGATCCTTCTATTCTTTTAACCACATTAGCAACAAACGCAGAATGTGTGAATAAATTAAAAGGTTGTGGGAAGAACTGAGAAGCCTGAACCACAGCAGCAAGCTCAACAATCTGAGGAGATCGCTCTACTATTTGAATATCTGATTCCCAAGTTTTAGTTGGGAACTTGGTTTGGTTCAACCAAGTAATGACTGATTTGTGACCTCTGCCAGATTCCATCAGTGAAGAGAGTTATTGTGTTTAAAGGTTCTTTACTTAACAAAGGTTTCTCTCTAAAACTCAATTTTGCTGCAATAATTTGTGAGCCGGGTAATGAAGAGAAGCAATATCTGCAAAATTAAATAATTCTCCTTGCAAATCATCAGAATTTGCAGAATTTTGCATTGCCCAATCAAGATAGCTTTTTCAGTGGTAAATAGAGAACTGCAAATTCTTCACCTGCTAAACTTAATAACCTTGTTCTGGCCTTAATCAGAATTTGTGTTATCCTCTCTAAGACTGTGAAAATAGTCTTTGGAAACCTTGAGGGAAGAAAACCCCATTCTATTATCAACAAAGGATCTCTCTCAGAAGGGTCTGATTGAAAAATGACAGAACAAAGTTGCATCTTTCCTCCTAAAATTGCAGAAAAGAATGGCTTTTCTGGAATACAGCAATGAGCTTGTTGTCTTTGGAGAGCCTCCATGACCTTGTCATGCGCTGCACGAGCTTCAGGTATTAGAGTTCAGGAGAGTCGATGGCGCAGCTTCCTCTCAACAAATTAAAAAGTGGACCCAATTCATCATTGCTGATTCCCAAAACAGGTCTGACCCAATTGATTTCTTCTAGAAGCTGTTGTAAGTCTTGCAGGGTGTTGACACTGGTCCGGAGCTGTATCTTCTGCAGTGTAATTGCTTTTTCAGTCATCTTCCATCCCAGATACTTCCAAGGTGGAACTTCTTGAATTTTGGCTATGGAAATTTTAAGTCCAGCATTTTGGATTTCAGTAACAACACTAGGACGAGCTTGCTCCATCTCTGGCTTTGTTGGAGCTGCGATGAGCAAATCATCCCTGTAGTGTGAAATCATGGATCTTGGATACTTCTGTTGAACTGGAGACAAAACTTGTGTGAAAAAATATTGTCAAATTATAGGCGAATTCTTCATTTATAGAGGCAATGTTTTCCAGTGCTATCTCTGCATGGGTTCTCTTTGATTGATGACTAGAACTGAAAAGGCAAATCTTGGAGCATCATTGGGATGAAGTGGGATGTGGAAAAAACAATCCTTTAAATGAATGACAATGAGAGGCCAGTGTTTTGGGATCATTGATAAAGAAGGAAGTCCAGATTGAAGACGTCTCATGTCTTCAGTCACTACATTGATCTTCATGTCATGAAACAACCTCCAGGAGTCCAATGTCTTCCTGTGGATGACGAATACTGGTGAATTTCAGGGACTCTTTGTGGGTGTGATGTGACTTTCTTGTAATTGCTCCTTTACCAATCATTTAAGGCTATTTATTATTTTCTCTGTTAAAGGCCATTGATCAATCCATATAGGAGGATCAGTTTTCCAGTTCAGCTTTCAAGTGGCAGGTTTTGACGTGGTTTACATCGCAGGCCCACCTCCAGTTCTGTTCCACATTGGGACAGGACGTCTCTCCCCCAGACAGTGAGAAGCTTCTGAACAAGAAAAGGACGCACTATTGCTGTCTTTCCTTCAGGACCTGTAATGGTTATCATGGATGCACTTTGCAAACACACGGTAGCATCTCCAGTCCCTGTGAGGGAAGCTGCAGGAGCTACTAAATCCCAATCTCTGGGACAAAACATGTGAGAGATTACAGTGACATCTGCACCAGTATCCGGCATGCCTGTAATGTAAATTGCTTTACTACAGTGAGTCCGGCAGCAAGTCAATTTTGCTTGCTTGCGGTCCAAAAATTGCATCCAAAAGACCTCAGGACCTTAGCTTCCAAATGGCACAGACAGCATTGAATTCTCTGGAAAGTTGTTTTGCTTGGCTGTACTCATGGGTAGAAGAAATGCAATACCTATAGGTGTTTTTGGTGGAGTCGCTATAGGAACGTTACATGCAAGATTTAAATATATTGGTTTATTGTTAAAATCTATTGAAACAACCGCTGGAAGGACTGCAAGTCTGAAAATTTTGGTGCTAGCTCTGCCTAGAATCAAAAGCTCTTGTCTTTGCTGAAAAAAACCTGATAATTCCAGTAGAAATACTTTCATACCAGAAATTATTTCAAAGGTGTATCAATTTTTGAGGGGGCCAATTCAAACCTTGTACGTGAGGGTATTGACCTGGGACCATTTGAGGGATGGTTACCTGAAGGATAAATGACTGAGGTACCAATGCCATTTGACTGGGTACTTGACTGTAAGGAGGTCACTACTTGTGTCCAGGTGCGGTGATAATCCGCGCTCTTTTTCCAGTTTAACGACAAAGGTTTGCCATCGATGTCCAATTGAGAATGACAGTACTTAGCAAGATGCTTCCCTTTCCTACACTGAGGGCAAATAGAATGTGGTTTGATTGTTGTTGTAGGACAATCTCTTTTCATGTGTCCTGCTTTACCACAAGCAAAGCCACAAGCCTTTTTATCAGAGTCCAACTGTACAGTACCAACAGATTTTTGGAAAATGTTTCTTTGTGCTTCAAGGGCCTTTTCAAGCTTTTCCATATTTTGTCCCAAATTTTCTCCCAAAGCCTTTCCCAAATTATCTCCCATTGGATTCCTAACTTTTCTTAAGAATCTGCAATCAGCTTTCCAAAAGCACTGACTTGCACATTAGCAAGATATTTTGAAGAGATGAGCTTACTGCAAGCTGTTAGCATCTCTGTTACACTTGGAGGCTGATCAGGTAAAGTTATGATAGTTTTTTTTGCATTCTTCCTATAAGTTCTTTGATCTCATGGTGAGAAGGAATTATGTATTGTGCATTTACATTGTTATGAGCATATCTTACAGGTAAGGCAAGGAAGTGTTTATTTGAATCCAAATTTTTTTCTAAATTTTGAATAATATTTGAATAATATCTAAGACCACTTAGGTAGTTGCAATGGAAGGTCTACTGTCGATTTAGACCGTGTTTTTTTTCCTTTTCATCACTCCTGTATCTGATCCAGAAGAACAGGTAGTGTTGTCACAGCAATCAGCTGTTCCATGAACCCTGCCAAAAAGCTCCAAGTTCCAAGGTTTGTTTTTACCCTAGCTGGCTTCAGCAATGGCATTGAAACAATTAGATAGGTTTGGATATTGGCTGAGTAAACAAACTAATGGCACATCCACAGCAATCAGTGACATGTTGACCGATGTTAGTAGTGTTAGACATTCTACCCTTTCAAATAGAGCAGCAATTGATTTTTTTTTAACTGGCACAAGGACAAGGTTGTGAGGAATTTGAAGGATTGTGTTGCATGAACCTGTCTGATGACTCTGAATCCATCCTCAAAAGCACACAAAAACTGAAATTAAAGAAGATGGTGGGTCCTGGTCAGATAATTTGTCCTAAGAATGGAGCTTTGCACCTTGGCTAAGGGAACTTTGCAAAATCGGTCTCAGTGTATTGGGTGTTTTGGTAGTGATATTAATAGTAATACCTTGCATCCTTCAGTGTGTGCAACGAGAGATGAACAAAACTGTCCAAGAAATTTTTATCGCACAAGAGAGAGAGGTAGGAAATGTATTCACAGACAGGGCTCAAAATGTCACGGAGATGGTGGATGAAGGTATAGAAATGGAGGAAGGTTTTGAGTGAAGACCGTAGAATCAACAAGAGATTTTTGAACAATGACTTGTAACTATTGTCAGGCATAATTTATGGCCTTTCCACTGACTGGACCTTCACAGCATTTAATCGCTGTGTTGTAATTTAGCAATTTAATGCTTAGTGCCAACAAAAACATGCTTTAGGCAGATAAGAAACAAAAATATTATAGTAAGGCCACAAAACGCAAGTAATAAATGACACAATTGGTAAGGTTTCTTTTTTGGTGAAGAGAGAGGGGGAATTGAGGGAATCCATAAAATTAGAGGGTTTTGGGAAAGCTGCAAAAGGCAGGCCTCAGACACAGCAGAATTGTGAGTAGATCTAAAGCAACAGTCATGAGATAGGTCAGCAGAAAAAATTATTTAAACTGTAGAAAAAGCAAGGGCAAATAGAACAATAAGCCTGTGCATTAATGCTTGTCTGAATAGCTCTCTAAGCTGCACAAAGTTTATCTAGCAAGATATTAGGAAGGTTGACGTTTAATAGTGGAGCTCTGTGCATTGTGTTTTAAGGCTTACAAACAGGTACAGTATTTGAAATAAGCAAGCATTGTTTTAACCAAAGCTACGTGTGCTTATGGTGATTGGATAGAACTAGTGTCAATATGTTTTGCTTAGTGTGATTTGTTAAGAAGATTATATAGTAAGTTGTAACCTTCTGATTTTTGGCCTGCTGCCTGGATTGTGAGCTGCTAGCATCTTCCCATTATCATAATCATGTAATTAGACTGATGCTGAAAAATAAACAGCTCTAGGCACTTTCCATAGCAGCCCTGTCTTGCTTGAAGTCTGTAAATAGCCCCCGGGAGGCGTCACTTGGCAGTAGTGTTGCTGCAGCAACTTTCCTGGGAACCCTGCTAGGAAGGGCTGGGGAGGAGAGCTCCAAGTTCTTGGTGACAGGAAGAAAGCCAGAGCCTGCTAACTCACATCTGGATTCACTAAATTGGATCTTTTTAGATTCATACAAATCGGGCTGCTCTCCAGCGGCAGACCCTGACTTTGTATTTGTGATGCTTTCCAATGGACTGTGAGAGGTTCCACACTGTATCCCTGCCCGCAGGGATACAGCAGGAAAACTCTCAGGTCCAAGAGCAATCTCAGCATGCCTTCCCCCATGAGCCCAGCAGCCAATGAGACAGGCTTCAAGGCTTCTGAATGAACTGTCTCTGCCTCCACAGCAACTTTCCTGAGCTCTCCCACCTCCACCCCATCCACCTCTCCGGGCAGAGCCATCCCTGCCCTGCTCAAGCCCTGGCTGCCCCCCGCCACCTCTGTCCTCTCCCCTGCCCACTCCCCTGCAGGCAGAGCCAAATCCAAAGCCCCCCCACCTGCTGTAACCGGAGGCTTGGGAGCCAAAAGTGGTGAAAATCCCGGAAAGTTTTGGCAGAGGAATCTGTATGAAAAGAGTCCTCAGAGCTCCAAAGCCAACTGCCAGCCTGAGCCCGATCCGAGGGGGTGACTTCCTGGGAAGGGCCAACAGTGACAGGAGCGACCCTGCAGCCCCTCGGCCAGGCAGAGCGGGTCCAGGCCCCCCCTTGGCTGACCCCACCTGCACAACTTCAGAATAAGATCCGGCCGCATCTTTTTCAGAAGAGCAGCAGAGCACAGAAACAGCAGCTCCTCTTTTGCAAAGCCTCCCCAAACATTAATCTCCTGGACCAATTTGATTCCCAGCCTACCTACAACATGTCCCATGACCACTCAATCTCTTGGAATGCAAGAAAAATCCCAAACACTCTCTGGGAATTCTGGGGGTGGATGATTTCCCGGAGGAGTTGGGACAATGATTCCTGGTTGCAGCGTCAGTGACTCAGGGAATCCTGGAAAAAGCAGAGAACATGACCAAAGCTGGAAGCTGATCTGATTCCCCTTTTCCGGGCTTCGGGGTGCTGTCCACACTGCCTGGAGAAACCCTGGACATGCCAGGACACCGTGAACAAAATCTGAGATCCCCCCAGAGAAGGATGAAGGTCCAGCACCACTCAGAATTAAAGTCTCAGAGCCAGGTGTTCTGTTCTGATGTTTGAGAAAGTCTCTGTTACAATCATTCTGAACAAAGCTCTCCATTAAAGCTCTGGAGACAGGCATAAGGTGGAGCAAAGACTCTTCCTTTTTGAGAGAGACTAGATTGTGAATTTTCCACTTTATCTGGTCCCAGAAATCAAAGGTAAAATCAGACCTCAAGTCTGTATTTTGAGTATTCACTTCTACCCAGAATAATTATCTTGTAGTTCACGTTTTGACATGTCCGAATGTCCTTGACCCTGTAAAATTGCCTCAAGCTATTAAACGACATCCCATTCTGGTTTAGAGAGATGGTTTCCCATCTCGTTGCTCCCGAGGTTGCTACTTATTACTGACAGGGGTATCAGCTACAGGCGGCGAAGGGGACGATCCATTCCTCCGTTTAACAGCCTGGGCCTCTGGCAATGGCACTGTCCATGGCATTCTTTTTATTTTTATATTCCTCTAGCCTAGAAATCCTCCTCACTGAGGAGCAGCTTTCCCAAAACCCTCTGATTTAAAGGATTTCTACAATACACCACATAATATATATTTTAATATATGTACTGTAATAAATAGAATCTATGAAATGTATCCCTGATCTTTTTCTCAGCCAGCAGGCCTTTGCAGCGAATTCTGAGCACACGTGGGGCTCTGCTGCCAGCCCAAATCTGCGCTTCCCTTGCCCAGCCAGAGTGCAGGTGGGGCACGTGCTGGGCATGGCTGGAGATTTGCATGGCCAAAATCCTCCAGCATTTACATCTGCCCATGGCTTTGGGTAGCACAAATTACAACACATCCATCTCACTTGACAAATGGCATTTCTTACCAGCGCTGACCATTTCTTACACCAGCGCTGACAAAACAGAACTATACAGATCTTTGTTAAATTTTTAAAAAGTAATTTATGTATTTGTTACAACACACTATTTAAAAACATACAAATAACAACTTCTGGTAACAAAAACTAATTTATTGCAAACCTCTAAAAACACTCATTATACACAGAGATCAAGGGAAAATTAACAACTTAATTTATTGCATATTATGGCAAACATACAGCCCATATACAAATACGAAAATATCACTATTTGCCTGTAATACCAAGTACTCTACAAATAGAATTCCACCACTATACCACTCCAGACACATTTAAATAGAACTGAATACATAAATAACCACTACAATATACAGATGTGAATACAGATTAAATGTTACCTATTACATTCAAGGAGCAGATACATAAAACAAACCTATCTATAAATAGACAAACAGCAGTACCAACCTAAATATCTGTACAACTGCATCAATACAAATATACAGCAATATATCTGGATATATATGTAAATATTATATATATAGAAATACATCAATGCACATCTAAAAAAATATAAAAATACATATATACCAAAAGAAATGCCAATATAGCTATTTAAAAAGACCAAAACTACATCAATACATCAATAGAAATAGATACCTACACAACCGTATACATACGGAAATCTAAACACAGATATTACAATACACATAACGAACTGGATACATATACACACAAAGATGTGACTGAAAACCTGTATCTATACAGGTACCTATACGTACATAGATACACAGTACATTCATAAATCTGATACCATATGTACAGAAATAGGCCTGAACAAATAGCTGGCTACTTATGTACAAATCCATATAATAATCCCTGTTCACATGCAAGTCCGTGTATCTTTAAACAGAGCTCCAAGCAGAGGGATCCCAGCTGCCCCATCTTCAAAGCCTCTCCCTTGGGCTCCTCCTCCCGTGCAGAGCAGCTCTCCTGGACAGCGACAGCAGATGGGGCATCTGGCAAGCAAAGGGAACACTGAGTGAGTATGGGGACCTTTCCCTTGGCAGCAGCTGCACTTCCATCAGGGAAGAGGAAATGTCAGAGCCTCCCTAGGAGGGTCAGAAGGAAAAGCAGCCGAGCGGGCCGGGCTGTGGTGAGCTGTTCACTTCTTTCAGGCATCCCAGTTGCTCTGAGGGAACTCCCTCATGTCACCTTACTGAACCACCTCTGCATTTACCAAGACTGTGGCTCCCAAATCAATCAGTATTTATGTCTCCAGCTGCTTGCACCAATGACAGGCAACGTCCTCTAACAGAGCTGGGGCACAAAGTTACCTTCCACAGGTCATCTGACGGGGCCTTGTGCTTCCTGTGCTGCCTGTCTTTCTCCTCACCTTCCACTTGGAATTTTTACAGCATTTCTCTTTCTTTCCCCTTGATCAGCACTAAAATGCACGTTTCTCTCCCAGGTTTGACTTTCTTCAGTGATCCTGTCAAGCCTTTTCCCAGAAGCTTTTATCGTGGAATTGAGTGTCAATTTCAGCAATTTTGGTGATTTTATGTGAGATTTATGCAAGTCTCCTGTTCATCAGGGCACCATTTAGGAAGGTACCAAGGGAAAAAGGATGTTTCTATATGTCAGTTCACTAGTGGAATATTCATGGATAGAGAGAGTGATTAGCTGAATTTTACATCTACTTGTAACCTGAGAGTGCAACAGGTGATTTGGGGAGAAATTAAAGCCAGATCTCTCCTTCTACCAGCCTCTTTTCAAATGTAAAGTAAATAGAGCAGGGTGAAGAACTTTAGAGTTCAGTTCCTGAAGTGCCTTATTAAGGTGCTCTTAAAGTAACCGAGATAAAATCTGG
Organism: Ammospiza caudacuta; assembly: GCF_027887145.1. Lineage (NCBI taxonomy): Eukaryota > Metazoa > Chordata > Aves > Passeriformes > Passerellidae > Ammospiza > Ammospiza caudacuta. Next base: position 7,554,587 of record NC_080632.1, on the reverse strand, counting down.
GCAGGCATTCCTAATTTCCAGACACTCATTGTCAATTTCATTGACTCTGAAAAGAGCAGAGATGTGTCCATCACACCTGATCAATCCATGTGGGGATGTTTTAGGTTCAGATTCTTTGAGGCTTTAGATTTTTAGGTCTCTAGACAATGCTTCCAGGAATCTAAATAGCTTTCAGAAACTAAACTTTTCTCCTTTTTTCCTCAGTCTTTGCACTCATGTGCACCAGAAACATTCAGTGAATGAGTTCTACTCTAATCCATCTCCAAGATGAATCTCCCTGCTGTGTTCACACTGGTGGCTTGTATGTCTCTTCTGCACAGTGCAATTTTAAAATCTTCGTTCCTTATTTTCTCTGCCCTTCTTTTTCTGTTTTAGTTTACAAATGCAAGTTTCTGAGTTGCCAGCACTTGCTGTGTCTGGCTGAGGATGCTGAGTGCTGGAGTCCTGCAGGATGGAGCCTTTTCCTGCAGGCAGTGACAGCTAGAAATTGGCCTATGACCTGTCATGTTGGGTTCCTGTCTCTCCTGCAGCCAAAGAGATTGCATTTAGGGATCCAAATCCAAGTGGCAGGAACCCAAATGCTCTTGAGTCACAGCTGCAGGCTTGAATCCACACAGGATGTCAGGGCTGCCCCACTCCTCTTTTGGTTTTTCCTGCAAATGCCACTGCCTTTTCTGTCTCAACTAGAAATACCGCAGCTGTGCCAAAACCAGCTAGTGGGTGGTATTCCAAAGGCAGTGTGCTCTGGGTAGGATGAATGAAGAAGAACCTTCCCCACTTTTGAACCGTTCAAAAGAAACCATAAGTGTGTCTTAGCACCAATAGAAAAACAACTGCTAACTGAGGAGGAAATGTTGAGTTTTCGGAGGGAGTCAGAAGGGGATCTTTCAAACCATCTTCCAAATGAGTTGATATTTCAGAAACTTTAATTACTTTATTTAATTAATCCTAGTCTAGAACCATATCCTACAAAACTCTACAACAATCCTACTCTAGAATCTGACTCTACAATTCTACTCAAAATTGGCTATGGAGGTAACATCTTGACATGATATGTTCTTGTCTCTTACTTCTTCTGGACTGAGTTGATGAGTGGTGCCAGGATGAATGCTGGCTTGGCTGTTGTTACAAATGGATGCTGTCCACAGGGAAAAAAAAAACAAAACAAGAGCAATGAACCATGACTTTGCAAGCTGAGTGCTTCACAGGCTCCATGAGGATTCCTCTAGTTGCTAGAAGACCCAGAAAGTAGAACAATGGGACCATCTGTTCCCCAGTTGTCATGTGCAGGACCTGGCCATCCCAGGCAAATGTGGCCCAGAGTCCCAGGCATCTGTTGATTGTTATGTCTTCATCTTGCTGGGATTTTTGCCCTGCCAGTGCTGTAGAAATGGTGTTTTCTGTCCCTGGGGTTTCTTCCTTTCAGGAAAATCCAAGGATTCACATAGGTCCCTGCCTTTGAAAGACACCTTGAGCAGTTGGTGGCAGTGGACAACAGTGGACATGGAGCGAGTGATTTTGCAATGGCACAGCTGAGCTGTGCCAAACTGCCTTGTGATTAGGCACTGCAGTAATTAGGAACTGACATTCCAACAGCCCATTTCTCTGCTGCCTTGGGAGCCAGTTACAGGACACGTGTAGCCACTGACATTTTGCCTTGTCCACTTGGTAACAGTGGTGTCTCAGCTATCACCCACAAACCTCTGACCGCAATCTCTGCTGCTCTTTCTAGGATTCAGAAGAAGTAATCCATGCCTTAATATTCGGTGGATCCATCTTGGGCTATGGGCAGGGCTTAGGGCTTTTAGGGCACTTGCAGATCTCTCCCTACGTGCAGTTCCCAAGGGTAACACTGCAGGTGGCTAAGGAACTACCAGTAACTTTCCGATGGATTTGCTGGCAGCCAGAATCGAGAATTCAGGACTCTGAAGCTGTAGCCCCAAAGAGCAGGGAGGTGCTCTAAGGCACCACCTTTGTTTTAGCAATGGAGAGCGAGTGAGCGCGTCCTTGTCTGAAAGGAAGCGCTGCCCTGCGTGCCTTCCTTCCGGCAGCTGAGGAGGACAAAGTGCCAAATGTATTTTGCAGGCTGGCACCAGTCCGTGCTTCTTGTGCTTTTTCAGCATGGCTCTAGCCAAAGCTCCAGCCACAGCTCACACCAGAGGGGAGCTGTGGGGAAAGCCCCTCAAGAGCAGCAGAGTCTGCAGGGGCTGTTGACATTTACCTCTCCTCCTGTGGCAGTGTCGACTGCTTTAAAAACATCTCCAAAACTCCTAGAAACAAAAGAGAAGCAGAGAAAGGAGAAGCCATTTAGATCTTGCACTGAAAGCCAGCCCACACAGGAGATCTCTGCTGTAAATGTGTAAAATTTTAAAGGTATATTGAACATTAACAAAGGAATGAATAAGGAAAAAATGCAACATTGAGAGTCTCCATGACTAGCAGCCATGTCATCATCTACAAAAAGGACGCTCGGACTTTCATACCCTTAGCCCCTCCAAAAGTTTTGTCAGTCAACTCTTTCTCTGCTGTCCATTGGTGGAGATTACTTTCTTGTACCTTGACTGGAGGTCAGGTGTTGTTTCCCCCTGCCTGCTGGTCACAAGCCAGCCCTCCCCAAATGCCCTGACTACCAAGACGATTACAAAGGGGAGGGGAAAGAGGATAATGGGAGGATATATAACAATATCATCACTACACATTTGAACATCCACATAACATCTACTTCTTAATTGTCAGAGCCAACCATTGCATTACTCATCTAGAACACACAGAAACAGGAGAGAAGGCACTGTTGGCATCACAGCTGAAATCTTTCCTAACAAATCTCCCCACCTATTTGCCCCTTTCTTGGACATGCCTAGGGCTCTGGTGCATGTACATCTGTGCCTTTCTTGCCCTTTGGAAGCAGTGGAACTGGCAGCATCTGCCCGCCAGCAGCAGCTGCTCCAAGCTGGGAACGCTGCTGGCGGTGCTGATTTCCAGAGGCTTCTGTGTGCCAGGGGAAGCCAAGGCAGGAGCGGGCTGAACGGTGCTGGCGCTGCTGCTGCTCTGTGCCAGAGAGCCCCGGCTGGGCAGGGCACGGTGCCCACTGCGCTGCGGGCTCTTTCTCCTGCCAGAGCTGGGCACACCTGGCAACAAGGCATGACAACTGGTGGGCAAGCCAAGGGCTTTCTGGGGCTGCTCTGCTCTGCACACACCCAGGACACCTGCAGCACAGAATCTTAACCCTCAAACAGGTGAACCAGAGGGAAACAGCTGGAAAAGATTTCATTTGGACCTTTCTTACCTGCTGAACAGAAGTCTTCAAAATGAACGTTACCAAGCAGGGCCTGATCCCTGCTGCCTGCTCAGGGTTAGAAGAGAGGCAATACTTGATCTCAGCACTGGGTGTGTGGGGAATCACTTCCCTGATACGTGCACACCCAGCAATCTCACTTACTAGTTTGTATCCATGGATCTAAGACATTTTCAATACTTTTCTGAAACTCACAGGCTTAATATTCCCCCAAATTATTTGATTTACTGATTGATACCTTTTGACTTTCTGATACCTAAAGCACTTCTCAGAATTTACTTACATAAGTATAGGAGTGTCGTGTAGGTCCCTGCTGGCTTTTGTCACAGGTTCAAGAGGAGCCCCATGCACAAAAGAACCCAGGACAAAACGGGGCTTGCAAAGCAAAGTCATTCTATTAGTTGCAATAGCAAATAATGCACAGCAACCCCTGGATTCCTAAAATCTGTGGAGCAGGAGAAGGAGGTGGAGCATGGTGCTCGGCAGCAGAGGAAGGTAGGCAGTGCACTTTCAGGATATCCCCTGGATGAAAATGGTGTGCATCTCATCCTTCTCACCCTTCCAGCTCAGAACCAGGCCCTATATCTCCTGCTCAGGAGTGGAATTTCCCAGTTACGGCATTGGCTCACACATGGCTGGCGTGTGAGACGAGGCCAATGAATCAAGGATTTGAAAGAACTGGAAGAGTTAAAATTTTAGCAAGATTTAGTTAGGGGGAAAGAGTATAGCAAGAAGAGTAGAAATAATAAGGGATAGTTAATTTTTTTCAGGCAAAGTAGTTAAGGCTAGGGTAATATATCCCTTGCCTGTCTTTACTATGTTTAAAGAAGCAGGATGGAATGCAGATTTCTTTGTGACAAAGAAGAGGACCAGAGCCTGCACCTGGGCCTTGAAACTTCAGCTATAGGCAAGAAGTGCAAAAGCCTGCCAACAGGTCATAAGTAAAGAGGTCAACTTGAGGAAGACGTCTTGGCCTTCATCAGAAGGACACCATTCCCCACTTTAAAACCCACCAGCCCATTTGAAGTAAAAGACTGCAGAAATGTGAAGGAGCTTTGGACACAATTATAATACATTTTAGTACAGAGGGGGGTATGCAGTGTTACCTAATGAATACGTGTTAGGTTTTTTGGGAATTATATGAATGTGTACTCATTTTAGATGAGTAGAGAGCCAGTGATTCTTCACACATGTCTTTAAGAGACAACTCCTCCTGTGCCTGGCACTGTAATAAACACACCACCTTCTAACTTCAACTGTGGTGAGTTCTATTCCACACCTCATTTGGTGACCGTGGCAGGAACGCTTCTCTGCTCCAGCAAGAACAACCGCGCTGTGGACGTCTCTGGGCACTGCCAGGACATTCCTTTCCTGGAGGCACCTCCGCTCTGGGCTGTTCCTCGTGGGAGACAGACAAGACTGCTAGGACTGTGGAGAAAGGGAATGTTTAACTCTGTATAAAGTAACCCGTAAGGAGAATGCAGGGGAAGGGCTGTTCCTAAGTCACACAGAGATGTCCTGCTCACAACGTATGCCTGTACAGTTTGGGTTTGGGTCTGGCTGCCGGCAGAAAGGATTTGCTGTGTCAGTAAGGACCTGCTAGAAATTCTGGGTTTGAATTGAGCAAATGCTGTTTTATTGGTGCAAATTTTCCTGTGTGATGTAATTGTGGTTGTGTTTTCAATGGGTGAATGTTTGAAGGAGATGATGATGTGGGTGGATGCTGTTGTGATTTATGGTGTGTGTTGTGTTGAGAAAAGCGAGCACTCTGTCGCCTCATAAAGAGAGACTCCTTTCCCGGTGAGCTTGTGTGTGTGGACTTTGTAATTGCAGGGGTTGGTACTCCCTGTGACATCTGGTGCCTGGGTATACAGGGGGGTTGAGTGGTTTTTCTCCCTCATTGTGATCATTTGGGACTGTACGGTTGTGTTTGGGGAGATTTTAGAATTTGGTTTGCAACAAGTGCAGCAATTTATGCAGAAAACTACAGTGTGGTGATTTACGTATGTTGACCTATGGTAGTTCCTTTATACCACCCCCCCTCCTCCAGGGTTACAAATCTCCTGCCAGAAGGTGGACACTCTCTTTCCTCTCCTGGACATCCTCGTTCCTCTCCTGGATGCTCCCTCTCTCTCCTGGAGTTTTTCTCCATTAAAGCTGTGCGATTTGGTCCTGAGGCGAAAGAGCGCCTCTCGTCTTTTGCTTTGTCCTTGTCAGTGTCACTGGGGTCCAGAGCTCGCCAAACTGATCCCCCACGAGGCAAAAACCGACAAATGGCCCCACATGCAGAGCTCAAAAATTGGCGACATTTCTGATGGACAGGAGTGTTTGCCACACTTTTGGAATTCCCTATTCCCACACAGGTCAGGCAGTTGTTGAAAGGATGCACCACACTCTAAAACCCTTAAATGGTCAAAAAAGGGGGAGTGGCCCAAGCAACACCTCTGATAAGGTAGAGCAAAGCTTTAGATGTCTTTATCTTTTGAATAGATCATTTGTAGGACCTAATCCTCCCATTTTTAGGCACTTTTCAAACAACACACAGGCAAAACTGAAAGAAAATGCTCCCGTTTTGATTAGAAACCTTGAGTTTGGACAAATTGAAGGACCATTTGCACTAATCACTTGGGGCAAAGGGTATGCTTGTATTTACTTGCACAGGTGCCAGACCTAAGTGGGTCCCCGCGAAGGATGTGAAACCGTCTCATACACAAGAGCGCACCGACAATTCCACCAGCAGGGAAATGAGCACGCAGACGTGAGCCACACGGAGAAACTACAGTTCATGCCAGACATTCCCTGTTCAACCTGTGAAAGCTACAAATCTAGAGTTTGATTGTTGATCTTTAGACTGTGAAAATTGTTTGTATCATAGAGCTCTTTCAGCAAAAGCATGGTGTCCGTTTTGTTCAAAAGAATTCTAAGATACCCAAATTTATAAAAACTGAAGGTCCGAGGGACAGTTTAGTGCCCTGAACAAGTGCTAAAAGATTTGCTTGAGAGCTGAAAGAGATGGGGAAGCTTTTGCCAAAAAGCAGCTGAACAGAAACATGGAGTTTGATCAAATGATATACTGGCATTTGTTGGTTTTGCTTGCTTGCTTTTGCAGTGCATATATGCCTGTAGATCAACCAAAAATGAATGTTTACCTTGCTTTAGCCAAGTCAGCAGGCTCAGACACCACATGTTTGACCAATTTGAGCCCAGACAAACCCTTGGTGACCTGTTTGGTCGGTGTGCCAGTGCCAGCCAAGGAATGGCCAATAGCCAATCGTGACAAATATTGGTGTGAGGCTGCCAACGAGACCAATCCCATAACCAGCTGGCATCATTGGGCCCCTGATCTGCTTAGAGCACCTTCTAAACCTCAAGAATTGGAATTCTTGGTTCATTTCTAATGGAAATTTGTGCTGCCTTTCAGTACCAGGGAGATCCACAGTTAAATGTTACTCCCCATCATCCTGTGGACAGATACTCAAGTTTGTGGTGCAATTGTACTACCCCAGTGTCCCCTAAGGGTGAAACTGCTGACAAGCAGATGACCTAGATGAATCCCCACGACAATTAGTAACAGAATATTGGCTCATTTGTGGAGATGAAGCCTGACAGGGAATTCCTCAAAAATTAAAGGTGGCCCATCTAGCATCAGACAGCTCACTGGGATAGCACCTATCGTTAAAAAAGCCATCAAGAGAAAACAGAGAAAAAAGATTTGCCCATCATTATAAAGAAAAGTGTAATAGCAATTTCAGACCTAGGGCCCTGCTAAATGAGTTACATCAAATTTATTTCTGCATCCACTTGCCTCGGGTGAGGCATTGAGACCATTATAGCGATTGGGGTGTTGGCTGGAGAAAGAAGACAGTGCTACTTGCGTTGCAATTAGTGACGTGATGACTGATGTTAGTGTTGTCAGACATGCAACCTTACAGAACAGAGCAGCAATTGATTTTCTTTTACTGGCACATGGACATGGTTGTGAGGAATTTGAAGGATTGTGTTGCATGAACCTGTCTGATCACTCCGAATCCATGCAGAAAAGCATACAAAAGCTGAAAGATTTGACAGCTCCAAAAAAGGAAGACGGTGGGTCATGGTTAGATGATTTGTTCCAAGGATGGAGCTTTGCACCTTGGCTAAGGGGAACTTTGTAGAATAGGTCTCTATGGATTGGGTGTTTTGGTAGTGGTACTAGTAGTAATACCTTGCATACATTGGTGTGTGTGACAAATGATGGACAAAATGATCAAAGAAGTTTTTATCACACAAGAGAGAGAGGTAGGGAATGGTTTCACAGAGAGTTCTTGAAATCTCACACAGATGGTGGATGAAGGTATGGACATGGAGGGAGGTTTTGAATTAAGACCTTGGAACAGGCGAGACTTTTTTGGAACAATGACTTGTAATTGCTATCAGACATGACTTTTGCCCTTTGAACTGACTGGACTTTCACAGCATTAAAATTGCTGTGTTGGAGTGTAGCAATGCTTAATGCGAGCAAAAAGGATGATTTAAGCAAGTAATAAGCAGGTATGCTGCAGTAAAGCTATGAAATGCAAGGTAGTTAATAAACGACATGGATACAAAGGTTTCTTTTTAGTTGTACTGAGAGGGGGAATTGTGGGAATCCTTCAAATCAGGGGGTTTTGGGAAAGCTACAAAAGGCAGAGCTCAGAGAAAGCGGTTGGAGCTAAGCAGCAGCCATAGGATTTGTCAGCACAAGTGTTATAGAAGTAGAAAAGTAAGGAGAAATAGCAAAATGGCCTGTGTGTTAGTGCTTGCCTAGAATAACTCGTTAGCCTTCAGAAAAGTATCTCTAGCAAGATATTAGGAACTTCTCAGCTTAATAATGGAGCTCAGTGCATTGTGTTTTAAGGCTTACAAGCAGGTATTGTATTCAAAAGAAGCAAGCACTGTTTTAACAAAAGGTACGTGTGCTTATAGTGGTTGGATAGAACTACTGTCAGTATGCTTCTGCTTTGTGTGATTGGTCAAAAAATTTTTCAAGTAAGCTGTGCCATTAAGTTCTTTGCCTGCTGCCACAGATGTGAGCCGCTGGCATCTTCCCATAGTCAGACCCAAGTAATGAGACTGATGCTGGAAAACAAACAGCTCGAGGCGCGTTCCTCAGCAGTCCCGTCCCGTTCGTGATTTGTACAGGGACCCCGGCTGGCAATAGTGTATAGATGTTAAATTACATCCATGATAAATTAATAGGTATTGTTTCATTCTTTTTGATACTTTTGAATTTCATATAGATTTATATATTTTAATTTAATAAAGATTTGATTTCTTCCTCCAGCTTGGGAGAGCGAAGAATTACAACAGTGCAAAACCTTCTGCCCACACAGCAGTCAGCCCCCGGGCGTGTGCATGCACACCCACCCACTGCGCTTGCTCTTCTCAGCATCTCAGGGCTGCTGTTTGCACAAAATTGGGATGAATTTAACTCAACAGAGCCACGGCTGGTGTGTCCAGCTTGTCATGAACACTCATGTGGCAACGAACAACACAGAGCTCTCAAATCACATGATCACAGGTCATTTCATTCCTGCTGGGCACTGAGGACATCTTAAAAGTGCCAAAGACACAGAAAACGGGGTGGAAAACATTGGCATCATGGTACTGCTGGTATCCTCATGAAGGATAATCTCTTGAATTTCTTAAGGTGGGAGCTTTCCAAAAACTAGGAAAATTGCTCAGCACTGGCTGCCCAATTGTGAATGGTTTTCTTGACTTGGCAAAGCTGGGGTGTTACAAATGGACTCTGTCCTTGGTTCAAATCACCTGCCCTCACTGCAGACAAAAGCACCACCACCAGCAGCAGAAGCTACTTCAGTCAATTTTCTCAAAAAGCTCTGGTAAATTTGGGAGAGGAAAAGAAAACACATCAGACACTGTGGATTAATGACAAGACTCTGAGGAACAGTTCCAAAGCAAAGGGCAGCAGCTTCTCTCTGGGCCACTCCTTGTGCTCCAAGGCAGCCGGGCTGCCCTGGCTGCCCAGGACCCTGCGCCCCGCGGGCTCTGCAGGGCTGCACAGCGGGGAGGCAGCTTCGGGCACCTCAGCCCTGGGCAGGAGTGGCTGCTTGCTCTGCAGGGCTGCCTGTGGGCAAAAGCAGGGTGCTGGCCTTCTGCTCTTGGCCCTAGCCTGGCCTTGCAGGGTAATCCTGTTCCCTGTCTCAAATGTGCTAAAGACAGACTTGTTTGTTTCCAGCTCTTCACAGCATTGATGTGCACTGCAAAATACCAAAGGACTAAGGCCTGAACAACAGACCCTGACTGAAGCCTCCACAACAGGACCCGAGCCAAAGCTGCTCTCTAGATGATCTTTCCAACCCAATGTTCTATGTATCTCCTCCTTAACCAAGTATTACTGTCAAATATATTGTTGCCTCCATTCACTGGTGAAGCATGTCTGCATCTTTCTGCATGAGGAAAATGGACAAGGCCACACCTGGTCTTGGTTCTTCCTTGAGCCCTGGGCAGGCTCAAGGAGAAAACCAAGAGGAGAATGAAACCAGCTGTGCCCCAGCAGAAGCTCTGGCACATTGCTCGTCCAGCACTGTCGGAGCCGGGCTACTCTCACAGCGCACTCGGGAGCCTCGTGGCCGGCAAAGGTGGAGGCACCGCAGCATTTCCCGGTTCCCGGCCGTGGCTCTGCAGGGCTTGGCTGGGACAGCTTCCCCCAGCTGATGTGCAGCACTGGATGAAGGGGAAAGCATTGGGGTACCTGGTGATGTATCTTCCTTAATAACCAGAGGCACCCTTTTGTAATAATGCTGAGGTGCTTTGCTTAGCTAATTCTTTCCTGACTCTTTTTTGCTCTTTTGCATTACAGAAAATTACACTGTTCCTTCAGATGGTGTCTGTGTCTGCATCTCTGACCCTCCCCAATATCAAAACAAACACACAGCCAGTTTAGCACGAGACCTGCCTCTCTGCCAGCGCATCTCTTGGCAAACACCCCTGGCAGCCATCTCCACAAATGAAATTCCCACGTTGCAACTTCCTTTTCTGCAGGCAAGTGAGAAAAGAAGCCGCTCCCAATTCTGGACACCTGCGAAAACCAGCTGCTTTCAGCAGTCACAACCCTGAAATATCAACCTCCTTCCTTAAGCTGCCACAGGGAGCTCCCACCAAGAGGCCTTTTGTCCAAGGATACCCACAGAAGAGCTGGAGAAGGGAGCAGATTGAAACACAACTGCTTCAGAGTTTAAACCTGCCTTTATCAAATGAGAACACACCAACCTGTACCAAAGGGAAAGCAGGCAGGAATGAGAAGCTCCTCTCCCACAATAGCAAACTCTCTGCTTCCTTCTGTTCCAGCTGAAGAGTGGAGGCCATGGGCTACACCTCACTTTGGGAAGGAGCCCTGGGAATTAGCCTGATCTGGGAGGGCAAAAAAAGGAGCTCTCCAAAAAGCAGGAAAAGATCCTCTGGAAGGAATAGATGATGACAATATTTCTGCAGAAAAGCGAATAAAAGGATAATTGAAGCATTTCAAAGTGCCCAGACTGAAATTTATTTGCCAATACGACAACCCCAAAGTCTCTGTGGTGTGTCAAGAAGCTCAGGAATGAACTGCAAGGCTTGGATAAACATCATTGGTGTTGTTAGCCTTAAGAAACACATAATCCCATAAGCGATTATATGCAGGTGCTTTTATTAAGACCTCTGGGTTTCAGGAGTATTCAATTCAAATCTGACTCCAACCATATATTTGAGATGATCATGCTTTTATGTTCTATCGTTACATAACTTCCATGTTAATTATTACACTTCTATTGTTCTATTGTATACATAGACTTCAGCCAAGCATAGCCCTCCCTAAATTTCCAATATAATTGTTCATGATTCTTCTCATGACTACAAATAATTATATTTAATTACTAAACAATCATCACATCTAACAATTATATAATTTTTCATACTGCTTATGCAGGTTGATCTGGGAAAACACAAAGCCTAAAATTTTCAGATTCAATCTTTTACATTTTCCAGGGCTCCACTATCAGTGTCTGTCCCCCAGAGCACAAGCAGCTCCCCAACAAGACTAAGGGACAAAGCTTCCCCCTTCAGCTCCCCACAGCAGCTCTAGGGAATCTCTCTCCATTGCAAGATCTCCTTTGTCAGTCTACAGTGACAGGAGTTGGCTGCAGGAGGCATTTGCATTGGAGCTCTCCCCAGATGGGGGGAAGAAAAGGAAAAGGTGATTCATGAGGAAAGAAAAGGGCAATGCTGTTTGGGAAGACACCAGTGTGAGTTTGCTACAACTCTAGGCCAGAAATGCTTTGAAGAAAGCAACATCCATCCATGGGGCAGCACTTTGGCTTTGATATCCATGCTGACAAAATTGCTGCCCCTTCCTGCTGCTGTAGCTGACTCCAAATCATGAGAAATGCGCCAACTCTGCCAAAGACAGGAGGACATGCTGAGATGAAACCAGCTAGTCTGCAAAAAGGAGTCCAAATTAATGTTTTCTAAGTCCCACTTTTCATCCTTTCTGCAGCCAAGCCAGAGCAATGTCCTTCCTCTCTGTCCCCGATGGTTATCCAGGCATGGGATGCAGCATGTGGACAGAGCCTGTCACTGCTCCCAGTGCCCTGCCCTGCCCTTCGCTGCCTGCCTTGCCCTTCCCTGTCCTGCTGGAACCTGCTGTGCTGTGCCGTGCCGAGCCGAGCCAAGCCTGGCCAGCGGTCGCGTATTTCGGGAATGATCCTCCCCTCTGCTGGCCGTCAGCGTAATGAACATAGCACTTTCTAACTTTGACTAGTTAGAGAGTCTTTGTCGGTGATTTTCAGTTTTAACAATGCAGGGAGCTTTTGTTTTCCCTGACAGAAGCACAGTTGCTGCCAAGGGAAGCACACCCAAAGACCAGTAGTGACCCAGCCTTCCCTTTGCTTCCCTTTTCCTTCCCTCACTGCTACACAGTGCTCTCATACCACGACCTCAGTGCTGCCTCACCCGAGCATTTAGAGCTGCCTCCACGCCATTCCAGGTGAAGTGCAGGTGCTCACAATTCTGAGGTTTTCCTAGCTTCTTGGGAGAAGGTGTTTGCTTCATCTGGACTTCTTGGCGTTTCATCAGAGGAGCCAGGAACAGGCAAATTTCATCTCCACTGTGAGCTCTTCATTCTGCTTGTTCCCATGGAGCTTAAATGCCAACCTGAGCTCATCGTTCCTCTGGTACCCATAGACCATCACAACCCTTCCCTGGCCTCTCCAGAGAGGAGCAGCTGCACATCTTCAGAGCAGCACTTGCCAGCCCGCAGCCCATCAGGGAGGGAAAGAGCTTCTGCCCTTGCTTTCCAAGCAGCTCCTGGTTAATGACCCTTTCAAGTGTTTTCCTGCAGTGCTCTATCATGGGTAGATCTCAAGTGAGAAGCAGGTAGAAAGTGTCAAGTTGCCTAGGAAGGGGGACCTTGAAAACAGAAAGATTCTCTGCCTCATTTTCCTGTCCTCGCTGCAGATTTGGAGGGTGTTCTGGACATTTTATAGACAGACTCTCTGTAGGGGTACAAGGGCACGGTGAAAGATATTGCCTAACAAGTGGTCAGTGTTAGGTGCACTCTCCTCTTTCTTTGAATGAAGCCAAACTGGGACTCTGATAGGACATTGCAGATGTTTAAGACTGTCTGCCCTGCAAATCAAGCCGTGCCATTGAAATGAGCTCTGTGTGCCCAACAACAGCTGCAGCTGAAGAATATGACCTCACCCTCAAGGCTGTTTATAGAATAACCTCACAGTACAAGTTTAGCATGCATGTCTATAGATCTGGGCTCTTCCTGGGTGAATCCATTTTCTGTGGTCTTTTGTGATGAGAAACCAAATGTAGCCAAATCCCAAAGCTGCTGGGAAGAAACACAATGCTGTGATTCTAGGGTGTTTGTGTGTGTGTGTGTGTCTCTGTGCGTGTCTATATCAGATTTCCAGTCCATGCTTTAATCTATGTACATGTCAATTTGGATAAATATTTTTAAGAGGAAGAACTCACTCCTTCAATCCTCTGGGAAGTCTGAATACATTTCTGGAACGGAAGTTGCTGTGTGCTTCCTGTGACGTTTGATCCAAGGCAGCACTAGAGCTCTGCGTCCCAGAGACACATTTTGGAGCCTGACCAATGTGTTTGGATTCTTGCAGCCAGGCCAGACACTTCAAGCCCCCAGCACTCCAGCTGCCAGCGCAGGTTCTGCAGCATGGACAGCCACAGCTGGCTGTGGAATACTCCTGGGAAAGAGGAATTGCCACCGCCGGTTCTGGACATGGTGCTTGAGACACTGGAGGAGATGTTTTCTCCCTCTGCTTGGGCAACTGCATTGGGCAGGGAAGAAAGGGGCTGGACTGAGAACTTGTGAATGTTGTTGCATGGCTGAGAAGGAAAAGCTTCTTGAGTTCAGCTGTGAATGGACAAGGAAGTATTTGCCTGGTAAAGCATGACTTCTTAAAGAAGAGGGTATGAAAATGTCATCCATGAGTAAGGATGGAAAGGTGTGAGCCTGTGTTGGCCAAGTTTGGGTGCTCCTTTTCCTGGGAAGAACCCCTGATGCAGGAGCATTTGTGGTGAGGAAGTGGAAGCTTTGTAGGTTCTAAGAGGCTTTGTTTGATGGGAAAGAAGAGAAGAGTGTTTGCAGAAGTGGCACTGAAGGCCCAGTGTCCCGTGCAGGGAGGGGCATGCCAGAGGTGCCTCTGTTGCAGCAGCAGATGTGGGCTGTGCCTCTTTTGGGTGGGAAAGCCAAGGCAAAGCAAGGGCTGGGCTGCTGCTGCTGCTGCTGCTGCTGTGTGAGCCCTGCCGTGCGTGTGGGCGCTCCCAGAGCTGTGGCTGGGGCTGGGCTGCAGCTGCAGCTTTCTTGTCCTCTCAGTAAGCTGCTGCCTGCAGTCCAGTTTCCATCTGGGAAATCCTCAGCTGGGCAAACTGGCCAGTCTTGCTGTCCATGTTGCAGAGCTCTTTCCCCTTGCTCTTGGGCATCTCTGTGGGAAGAGATGTGTGCTGCAGCCTGGATGAGACTTCTGTGCTCAGGGCTGTGGAGGAAGGAGCACATCCCTTTGCCAGGAGCTGGCAGGACTCCTGCTTAGCAACCATTCCATGTGTTCAGTGTCACCCCCATGTTCAACACTGTCAGCTCTGACAGCTTTTGGACTGTGTTTGAGAAGTCAATTTTTCTGACTGTTGAAGGGCTTTGGGTCCCAGAGTTGTTGTTAGGAAGAAGGGATTAAGTGTGTGAGCCATGGAGTTGTTGGACCAGGTGTTTTGTGTAAGTGGTGAGAAGGGTTTCTTCCTTCCTGTTTCTCTTTCAAGGGCAATATTATTATTGCCCCTGAGTCTTCAGGAGAGGAGCCTGTGGGCAGAGCTGCAGCAGAGGGAGCTTTGCCTGGCACCGAGAGCCGCAGGAACAATTCCCAGGAGCCCGAGGAGCTTGGTAGGGACAGAGCCCCCAGTGGTTTAGAGAGGGGTGAGATGGCTGCTCTGAGCCTGCCTCTGGCAGTGAGGGAGATGAGAAGGGTTGAGTTCCTGTCTGCAGGCTTGGTGCTTCCTGGTGCCTTGAGTTCAAATCCTGCACGGGCACAACCTGCCTGAGCCCTGCCCTCCACGCTTCTCCAGAGGCTCTGACACTGAGTCCTCTGCTGGGGCAAGAGAGCAGGGAATAAACCTGACCTGGTGGCAGTTGTGTCACCAAGCCAGGTGTCCCAGTTTTGTGCTGATGTCCGTGGATAAGTTTGCTGCAGGATGTCAGTGCTCTGGAGGCAACCCGGAGTGACTCTTGAAGCAAGAGAGGAAAAGCCCAGCAAAAGGTCAGTGTAGAAGTCTGAGCTTTTTGTCTCCAAGCATTAAATCCATGTAGTGCCAGTCTGCCGATAGCTGTAGTGAGATACATTAAAAATACAAGCAGCAGAAGCTCTGAGGCAAGGAAATCATTATTCACAGATCCAGGAGCTCAAGGAAAATCTGAAATCACCCCTTAAAGTTAGTGAGAACTAAAGGAGAGAGAGAGCACTTTGGGTCTGCATCCTTGAGCAAAGCTGGTGCTGCCTGCAGTCCTGTTAGGGAGCTCTTTCCTTCACAGCTGTGAGAAACAGAATTCACTGCTTAGAATTATAAAATGTATAATACTAATAGGATAAAAAAAGACAATATTTGCAGCACTGTGGTGCTCGGGGCTAACACCCAAACAACACCTGGTGCTAAGTGACAGTGTTAGCTTTATGGTGTTACATTGCTGAGAGGCAAGTATATTCATGTGTTTCATGAATTTTTCAAGCATTCTTGGGAATTTTCTGATGTTTTGGGAACTCCTTAGTTTGATTGCTTCGCACTCAGTTTTACTGCATGACATCCTTTGCACCAGGTCAACATATATTTTTTCTGCTTGTGTGTCCTGATGTTTCACACCCTCTGATAAGGCTTTAGTAGGTTCTCCCTAAATTTCACATGGTATTCTCTAATTGTCCTCTGGTGCTCTGGTTTGTGTCAGGGTTATTTTATCACTTGGACAGGTTGGTCAGTGGACAGCCTTACACTGATTTTAGTTACACACAAGCCTTTTTTCCCGTTATGTTTTGCTAGGGTCTATAACACAATACATTCATCACACAATTGTTTCCATAAGTGATGCATAGATATTATATTCATTATGCTACTGTTTCTATGAGCAACACAGTGCTGATAGATTCTATTATATTACAAGCAGCTACAAGAGTTCTAATTGATGCTATTTCTAAATACTTATAATCACTAACAATGCCCATAAGCTAATACATAAATGCCTAAGCCAAAATTACCCGGTCATTTGTCACCCAGCTGTTCATCCCAGAGCTGGCGGTTGTTTTGGAGGAGCTGTGGCTCACTGCAGAGGGCAGGTTGTAGATGGCAGGGAATGGTGCTAGTTGATAACTCAGCTCCCAGCACCTTCAGCTTCAGCCATTTCAGTGAGGACTGAGGTGTCTCTGTCAGCACAGAGAAAGAACCAGGCTGGGCTTCTTTGTGGCAGCTGGGTCTGTCTGTGTTTCAAGCTCTCATGGGGGCCTTGGCCCTGCGAAAGTATCCCAATACATTGAGGGCTTTCAGTGTATTGGGATACTTCAAAACTTCAGAAGTTATAAACTCTTGGAAGGAGTCTGGCTCTTTGAAGAGCAGGTTTCAAATTGCCAAGTGAGATTTTGCCTTTCGGCTCATCTTTTACAGACTTTGATAGAAGGACAGTTACTTCCAAGAGGACAAATGATGCAGAGAGGCCAATATTGACCCAGTGTTCCCTTTGCTTCCCAGACTTCCAGCTAATCTGCCTTGCCAGGAGGGCTGCCCTGCATGGGAAGAAGGACCAGAGGCAGAGCCTGTGAGCATCAGACGGGTGGAATCCCTTAGTGTACACACAGATTTATAGATTTCTACAATTCTCTTTCTATATCCATATAGTTGCATTTATAAATTTACAGAGGTGTGTTTATATGTGCATATATATACATCTATATAGTTAAATTGATCTCTATTGTTCTAGATGGGATAGAATTAGTTACATTTCTAGATTTTGAGATCTACATTTATACAGTTATTAGAGTTACATTTACATGCCTACATTTAGACACCTACATTTAGATGCTTAAATTTAGATGCTTAGATATAGATCTAGAAATATGCTGAGTTATTTAGTTAGAGGTATGTGGAAGTTTAGATGCATAGATTGAGCTGTGTAAGCCTAGGCTGCATTTTTACCTCTTTCCCCCCTCGGCTGCTTTTTCACCTCTTGCTTTTGCCCCTGTGCCCCCTGTGTCCCCTGTCCCTGTGCTGGGTCCAAGCTGGCGGCCGGTGCGGGCGGAGCAGCACTTCCAGCCCCGGCTGTCCCTGGAGCGGTGGGAGCTGTCGCTGGCCCCAGGCACTGTCCCCTGAGGAGCTGCTGAAGGACGGTGAGACAGAGGGGGCTGAGGGGGCTGAGGGGGCGGTGGCGCCGAAGGGACGCTGACCCTGAGCTGCTGCTGGGGCTGAGGGCTGTGGGGCAGCCGAGGGCCATGGTGGCCCTGAGGTGACAGGGAAGTGGCACAGGCTGACAGACCAAAACTTCCCATGCATTTCTTCATCAATCTGCAGAAATGTTGGGTAAACAATTTGCTATTCCCTTTACTGATGCTTCTAGTATTGCGTGATCCTGTCCTGCCCGGTCAACGAGATGGCATTGGTTTAGGCATGGTGTTAGCCCTAGGGGTACTCAGCCCTTGCGGTTATGGCAAATGGATGTAACTCATGTAGAAGAATTTGGTCAGGAAAAATTTGTACATGTTTGCATTGATACCTATGCTTGTGTTTTATAGGGTACTCTCTTAACCGGTGAGACGTCATGTTGAGAAACATTTGTACAATTGCTTTCCTATATTAGGTATCCCCTTAGCAATTAAGACTGACAATAGTCCTGCTTTGTGTTCCTTAAGATTCAATTTTCTGTAATTTATGGGGTATTTGACGTGACACTGGTATTTCTCACAATCCTACTGGACAGGCAATTATTGAGCATACCCATCAGATGTTCAAGGACATACTGCAAAAACAAAAAGTGGGAACTCCAGGGTTATCCCCTGAGGAAAAAACAGCTAAGGCCAATTTTGTGCTTAATTAGCTCAGAACAACAGGAGATAGGGAAGATGCACCTATTCTTGTGCATCATGCCCTCACAGATAATCCAAGGGAGGAATTGCCTGATGGCATTCAGGTCATGTTCACAAGTCCAGGAACAGGGGTGTGGCAAGGACCAGCTACAGTCAAATGAAGAGGAAGAAGTTCTATGTGCTTGCTTACAGATAAAGGCGTTCGTTGGATTCCAGCCACGTGGACCTTCACTTCCCTCACAAGTTATAAATCAGATAGAAAATGCTTGATATCTGCATAGTTGTGCATGTAAGCCATGGCTTAAAGTTCATTGTATCAAGTGTAACTAAAAAACTTGGCGACAAGTTTGTCAAGAACATAATTGAGCAGTGGTCCGAGGGAAAAGCAAAAATTTCAGCCTATCAACCTAATATGCAATAACTGCTCTTACACACTTAACACTAGTACCCCGAAAATGGCATTAGCTAAATTTTTAAGGCATAACTCAAGAAGATATCAGAGTTTTCTCTAAGATGTATCTTTGATAGAAATATATAAGCAAAGATTGTTACTGCAATTGCAGTTTAGACTTGCTTTAATTGCTGTAGTAAATCAAATTGTGCTAGAGAGCAAGATAATAGCTACAGAATGTAGAGTAAGAATAGCAATACCACAAACACATCTAAAGCAGTTTGGGCAAAGCGCAGGTGTGATGGACCACAAGGGCGACAATGGCACCAGTCTGGAAAATATTAACCATGTTGCTTAGTGGAGTGATTAAGGAAACGCAGGGGGTATACAAAATAGAGCAGCGAGCTAACGTGAGGGTTACATAGGTTAAAAGAACAAGGCAAGAATCTCTCTGCCTATCACTAGCTCCACCTTCGGATCCATTTGGCACCTGTTTAATTGGCATTCCTTCAGACTCAATGGAAGAATTGGGAAATTGGACCAGAGCTCAAATTTATGGCAACTTAAGTAAGGCCTGTTCAAATTGGTGCACTAATCAAAATGGGATGATCACAGAAATTTGGTGTGAAAAACAAAGCATCTCTAGAAATCCGTTAGGAATTCAGGCATTTACAATCGTTCAAGGTTTAAATACTACAAGTCAGTGACCACAGGAATTGGATATTTTGGGATCAGTGCCAGGAAATTACTGTTTGTTCTATGATTACCACCAGGTTAAAGAGCTGATTAGGGAGAAATCAGAAAAACTCGGCGATGACGGCACTTGGATATTTCCTGTTTCTTCCTGGTATTACAATACCATGGCATACTGAGCCAATTGGACATGGTTGTATCCCTAAAACCAAAATCTGCAAGGATGTCACCTCCTGGAGTTTTTCTCATTTGTGGAGATAAAGCTTAGCCTGAGACTCCTGAGAAAGCATGAGGAGGACTGTGCTATTTTGGGAAACTGACACTGTTTGCCCCTAGCATTCAACAGATGCTTGACATCAGGCACAAATTAAATGTCCAAAACGTACTGTGCATCTATTAGGCTGAGACTGTAAGGATAATGTAGAATTGTAGAATATGCCTTTGGTTCTACTGGCATCACTTTTTACACCAGGAGTAGCTTCATCACAGGCCCTTACACAATTCAAACGATTGGCTTGTTGGACAAACAAACAAATTAACATTACATCTGCCATACTGAATGAGCTTACCACTGATGTAGGTAGCATACACCATGCTGTATTACAGGATAGGGCTGCAATAGTGTTTTTGTTGCTAGCACAGAGAGATGGGTGTGAAGATTTTGAAGGGATGTGTTGCATGAATCTGTCTGAGCACTCTGAATCTATGGACAAGCAAGTGTCATTGCTTAAGGAGAACATGATAAAAGATGACAGTTGTTTAGAATTCTTTTGATGAGTGGCTAAAATCCTGGGGAATAAGAGGCTGGCTCAAGGACTTAGTATGCTTTGGTATTAGGTATTCTTGGCTATGTAATGAATAAATAATTTTACATATTATAGGCTTTGTATTTCATTCTTTTATCAGTTCTACTAATAGTGCCTTGCTTACTACGGTGTGTGCAAAAGGAAATTGACCGTGCTTTTAAATCAGTCTGGCTTCTGCAAAAACAAAAGCGGGGAACTGTTGAAGATATTTTGCAGGTGGAGGAGTTTCTGCAAGACAACGGCCGTATTCAGCCGATGCACAATCCAGGCTGCTTGTAATAATGGACACTGAACACGTTCAGTGGGGTCGGTATATCCTTGAAGAAGATGAAAGAAAAAGAGTCATCAGGACTCAGCAAGTTTCTCAGCAAGCTTGAGAAAGTGAGCCATGGGTGGGCCATACAACCCCAGCAAGATGCGTGAAAACTTAGATAATCCAAGCAGCATTCTATTTTAGATGTGTGAACAGCTAGGATTAACCAATCATGTATTAGCTAGAGACGTGTGGACAGTAGAGATTTATTATAGATAGTCTTTTTAGGAATAATAAATTTAGCTTCACTGGATCATATTGGTTATGGTGTGATGCCCATGAACCTCCGCACCCCGCACTTACGGGTGGATTCGTGTTGCCCAGAAAATGTACACATTTGGGGAAGTGCCCTTGGAAGAGAGGGGCTTAATTGCCAAGGAAACTGCTTCCCCAGGAGCCCCCAAAGAGACAGGTGCAAGTGTCTCCATTTGACTTCCTGTGTTTCCTTCAGTCCTTGCACTTGGCTGAGAGGCAGGGGAAGGATGTGAAGAGCAGCTTTGGCATCTACCTAAGCATGCAGAGAACAAGCCAAGCACCTGTGGCAGGGTTTGTTGCCCACCTTTAAGCACAGGTCTGAGCCGGATCCTGTTTGTCCAGCTGAGTGCCCCAAAGCTCTCTTGGGGAGCTGTGAATTCAAAGGCCTGATGCCCACATTCATGCCACCTCCCCTATCTGGTGAGTTTTAACTCTTGGCAAGATGTGTTTGCACCGTGCTTGCTGGAAGCTGCTCTGCTCCAGAGCCACCAGGGAGCTGGGCTGTGCTGGCCTGGCACTGTGGAGAGTCCTCCCCTGAGCACTTGGCTGGGCTTGGTGTGTCCCAGGATGTCTTAGACACTTGGGGCAATGGATTTGTTCCAATCAGAGGCATTTGGGGCAGGGTTGGTGCAGCCCACTTGGCAGCGTGTCCAAGGGCCCTTGCTGACACGGCGCAGCATGGTTACCATGGAACGGAATGGAACAGGGCCCTTTGTGACACGTGGTGAAGTGGCTGCTGGCGGTGACGAAGCAACGCCACAGTGCTCGGTGCACTAGACAGGACAGGACGTGCCAGAGCTGTGCTGTGAGGAGCCCCACACAGCCGGCTCTTTCGTCACTGACCCACAGCGATTCCAAGGCGTTTTTCCTGCAGCTGGCCTTGCAGCCAGACTGCGGGACTTGCTACCTCCGAGCATTTCCCAGGCATCTGTCTCAAAGGTGTCCTAGAGGCCAAAAAGCAGGATGGCAGGCCGAGTGCTCATGCTCTTCAGCCTGCTTCGGGGGAAGAAAAAGAAAGGGTCTGCAGCCTCCCCAGCGCAGCAGCCTGCAGAGCCGGAGAAGTTGCAGCCAGTGCAGGACGGTGAGTGGCAGAGCTGGGCCGCAGGACTGGTGCCTGCGGCCGGCCTGGCCCCATCCCATCCCTGCCCCTATGGATGTCCCCACAGACAGGACGTAAGAGGGGCTGGGGCTGCCCCTGCTGGCCGTGCTCCGTCCCCTGGGCACCCAGGGGCTGTCCCTGCCTGGGCCGTGCAGGGCTGTGCCGTGTTCTCTGGCCTTTCCCGCAGCCCCTCAGCTCTGGCTGCACTCGCTCTTTGCCAGATGCGGGCAAGGATGGGACACTGGAGCAGGACCCCACTCACGGCTGCTTCCACAGACCAGTGCAGGTACCTGCGGCCATCCCGACCTGGGCTGGGCCTGCTGGCACTGTTCGGCCCAGCGCCGCTCTTGGAGCAGGCCACGGAATGTCCCTCTCTTCCTGCCCTTCCTTCTGTTGCAGATACTGCGGAGGTTCCTGGGCCTTGGGCGCAGAAACACCAGCGCCGCAACAACTGAGGGCACGGCTGAGCTGCAGGCAGAGGCTGATGTCACTTCAGCCTCCCCAGAGCGTGCAGCAGACTCTGTCAGGGCAGTGGCTGAGGGCAGGCCAGAGGCTGTCATGGCCCTGCAGGGTCTGCACTTGAACAAGCACAGTGCCAGTGCCCTGTCGGTTGTGTCCAGGCACCTGCTGAGCGAGTGCGGAGACAGGCTGCACCCAGAGCTCAGAGGCCACATGGAGCTCAGCAAGGAGCCCTCGCTGGTGAGAAGGGGCAGTGCCTGATATCTACTTGGAACATGAGGTGGTAGAACAGGAAGGCCATCTTGCAATGGTGCCTGCTGTATCTGAAGTGAAATAGGCACCTTTGTGGCTAGCGAGCTGCGTGGGCAAGAAGGATGGCAGGCTGGCGGCCTTGAGCAGCTGAAGATGCGGCAGCGTGTGGCCAGGGGGCCAAGAAGGCCAAGGGCTTGGTGGCTGTGCCAGCAGCAGTGGGGCAGCAGGAGCAGGGCAGTGAGCGTGGCCCTGTGCTGGGCAGCGCTGCGGCCACAGCTGGGGTGCTGTGTGCACTTGTGGGCCCTGGGGAGCAGAAAGTGATGGAGGGGCTGCAGCGTGTGCACAGAAGGACAGGGGAGCTGGGCAAGGGGGTGCAGCACAAGGCCAGGGAGAAGGTGCCGAGGGAGCTTTAGCCTGGACAGTGGGGGGGCTCATGAGGCACCTTCAGGCGGACTTCCATAGATTACTGCCTTAGATCCATAGATCCAAAGCTCAGCACAAGGGCTGTTTCCCTTCCAGACATCCCCTCACTGCATCCAAGTGCTTTAGACACTGGTGTGAGCAACACTTTCTTATTTTGTTTATTTGTTGGTTTGATAGAAAGAAAACCCTTGTGCAATTTCTCCTTCTCCAGGGAGCAAGGGAGCTTTGTCTCAATCTTTCCTGCCCTTTTACAGCACTGGCAGAAATTCTGCTAGAATTTTAGTTTTCAAAGAGGCAGTTCTGGATAATGCAGTATTTATGCACAGGAACACATAGTTTGGGGCAGGGATGTTTGTGCAGAACAAGCTGTTCTGGTGCCCGACCAGCCAGTAGGGCTTGCTTATCATTTTCAAGTTAACGGCTCCCGTGTTTTTCGGCAGCCCAGGGAATCAGTGTGTTTTGTGTTTGGGACTTGATCAGGAAATCAATGCGCTTGCATTCCAGCTGGCCCTCAGAGATTAGAGAAGGTGGGAGGGGCTGGGCTGCATTTCTGATTCCAGCCACTTTAGCACCATCAGTGTGGTCAAGTGCAAGAGAAGAACTTGCCCGAGCACAGATGCACAAAGAGTGCTGTTCCCTGTGCAGCGCTCTGGGTCTGATTGCATTCCAGAAGGACCCACATGCTCCAGAGACCCCAAGAGTGTGGGTTACTGAAGCAACAGGAGAGCAAGTTCAGGATGGCTTCTGATTGGGGCACTGCTACCAAGTGATAATGTGTGTAGCAACAGAAAGAACATTATTGATCCCGGGTGACCCCCAGGTGGCGAAAAATGTGCTTTGACTCTGTGGTTTAGAAGTTTAAACAAATTCTTTATTAAGCTATGTTATATTACACTAGTACTATGTTAAAACTATACTATGGAAATACTATACTAAAAAGATACTAAAGCAAAACTAGTGACTGTCTCCACACAGTCTTTTATCTAATTAGCTAATCAATCCAAACAACTGTCACTAAAATGCAATAACAAATCACTTACAGTAAACAATCGCTATAACACATTCTTCATGGACTAAACAACAAGAACAGCAAGTAGAGATAATAATTGTTTTCTCTTCTTCTCTAAGTTTCTCACTACACTTCCTTAAAAAAAAGCCTAGGAGAGAGAATTATATCTCTCTCCATTCAAAGAATGTAAATCCCACAGTACAGTAAAGAGAGATTATAAAAGTGAGATCTGTCTATCTATCTATCTATTTGAATCTTCCTGGCTCTGCTCCAAAGCAGTGGAAGATGCAATGCTCACCTAAATGCATCCCTTCAGGAGAGACAAACAGGACATGGTAGAAGCAGAGGGAGGCCCTCCCCAGACCCTTGAAAATGCCACACCTTCCCTGTCAGCTGCCTGAGAGGCTCTTGCAGCTTCAGTCCCAGTTGGCCCCTAATTGTAGAGCCAGGGTCACTTTGGAATCTGTGCCTCCCCTCAAACAGAGAATGACCCAGCAGAGCAGCAGCACAGTGCTTTGGGAACGTGTGAGCCCAGCAGTCTTGGAGTCTTGGCCCACAAAGGTCATATGGGAAGCTGAAACCCATCTTCTCTCGCTTTCTGTGCAGGTGCTTCTTGAGAGAGAGCAGGAGCACACTGCTTCATCAGAGATGCCATGCCAGACTCAGGGACAGCTGTTCCCAGCCCGACAGCAGGAAGAGCAGCTTGGGCAGCAGGTGGAAGAGCCACAGGAGAAAGGCCAGGTAAGCCTGACTGGCCAGGGCACAGAGGGAAGGGCAGGAAGAAGGGCATAAACCACAGCTCTTGGGGCTGAGGAGGCCAGAAATCCCACAGGCACTGGAAGCACAGAGCCTTGGAATCTGCAGAGATCAGCCCTGGGACAGGAGGGTTACAGTGGAAGCAGATGTGGGTAGGGAAGCAGAAAGAAGTGGCTGAATCCATGTGATTTTGAGGCAAAAAGAGGGAAAAGGTGAGCCTGATGACAGCTTCCAGTCACTTGCTCTGCTTTTGTGTGCACAGAACATCAAGGTAGAACCACAAGCAGAGCTGCCCGAATCTCAGAGTGACATGGCAGTGAAGAGGTGGAATGAAGACATCCAAGAAGAGAAGAATCTCCCTATGCAGAGGGACAGTCAACAAAAACAGGTGAATGAAAGAATGGCAGCCGCTCCACTCATGAAAGAGAGTCCTTTCCATTGTTGTTTACAGAACATGGACAAACAGGTGCCGGCACAACTACAGGAAACTGAGGCTAGGATCAAGGCAAGGAAGAAGAGGCCAGACGAAAAAATTGAAATCATCAAAGAGAAAATTAATCGCCTCCTTCAGGAGTAAAAGGCTCTAGAAAAGCGAGAGAAATAGCAACAGGCACTGCAGTCACCCAAGGGGTGGTTTCTGCCCTCCTTGCCTTTGCAGTGCAGAGCAGCAGGGGGGTGGGGTGTTGCCTCTGAGTGCCATCCTGATGAGGCCTCTGTCAGAGCTGCTCTCAAGGACACTTCCTGCTCTGCTGAATCACAGCTGATGCTCTAGACAGTGGCATTACTCCCTTGGCCATTTAGCCAGCAGTCATCCCAATGAACTCCTGCTGCCTTCTTCCAGGTGACCTTGTTTCTTGAGGTGTTTTTGCAGGTGAACACGGTCACTCACATAGATTTGGAATACAGGCTACAAGCTGTCTGTAACCCTTGTGAATCTGCTCCTGTCCTTTACTTCTTCCCAGTCGATGACTCCTGGCTGACGGGGACAAGCTGTAGTCTCTGACTGCTTTGTTCTGTTTGACTTGAGGTGGAAGGTTCGCCATCCTACCTGGCAGCCTGCAGCGAGTTCCAGCAAGTGATGGGCAACCAAGAGCCCCGAGGCTGGCATGAGGCCCAGGAACTGTACCATCCAGAGATGCTGCAGGATAAGCACGTCCCGAGGAAGGTGCAGTAAAAGAGAATTTCATGGCAGGAGGTAGAACATTAGAATGAGGAGCTGCAAATGTATCTGCAGACCTAGGAGGGGGAAAGGAGTCTTTGAGAGGAAGTGGAGCGGTCGTTGCTGCAGTCATCCTTTAGAACAAGAAAGTGGCTATGAACTTGAGTAAAATCAGTCTTTGGTTTTGACCATTTGGTTTCACAAGTGGACATCCAAAGCAATCCAGTTGAAGAGCTCTGCATGTGGCTAACAGCAGCTTCCTAAGGGCTTGCATTTCAAATGGCAATCTCTCTTGCATTTCAGGGCAATCTCTGCCACACCTTCCTGACATCAACTCATTTCTTCTCTCAGATCTACACCAACTCTGACACTGAAGCTGCTGCAGCAATGCCGCCCCAAGGAGCCTTTGCTCCCCAGCCAAAGACGTGGAGCCTGAGCACTTGGTTCACCTCCCATGCTGACCCAGCTGCTGCTCTGCAACAGGAGATGGCGGGTGACTCCCTGGAGCAACACAGTACGTCTGCTGTCTTTCTTATCTGAGGGACAGTGTATTGTGTGCACATGTCAGCACAGCTGTACCAAAGGGCTCTCCTCACTTCAGGGTCACAGAAGTGCTGGCATTGCTCCAAGGCAGCAAGAGAGAGCTCTGGGTGTTCCTGCTGCCTCAGAGGGCAGCTTAGGCTGGCTGGAGTTTGCCTGGGCTTCCCTCTCTGCCAAAGGCAGAAGCAGGAATTGTTCCTGCATCAGCAGAAGGCTGTGACTGCTTGAGTTCTAGCCACTGGTAGAAGGCCTGCTGAGATCAGTCTCTAGAAGAACAAATCAAGCCCTTTGTGATTCTGCAGCACAACCCAATGAATCTGCTTCTTGCCTGTAACAGCTGCCAGTGCTGTGCTCTCAGATAAGACCTGGTAGAGTTGAGAAGAGAGCCCAGGGGATTCTGTGTCTACCATCACCTGTTGGGACAAAAAGGGCACTGATCCACACCTCGATGGGGCTGATCTCAAAGCCCATCCTGTTGTGTCCTGAATGGGGGCAAAAGCTTGTACCGGGCTCAGGCTCACTCTGGCTTCTTCCCATCAGTGCCTGTCAGTGCTCATGCTTGGCCTTTGCCAGCCTGGTTGTGGTCGCTGCCCTGCCCCTGAGGGCTGCAGGGACTGCAGAGGCTGGAGCCTTCCTTAGCTGGGAGGGTCCCGCTGCTGCCCGGCTGCTGCAGCGCGGAGCTGCCTGAGGCAGCAGCCCCTTCTCTGGGCCGGCTTCTGCCTCGCATGGCCTGGACTCACAAGAGGGTCAGCATCTCCTCTGGGCAGCTCTCTGTGTCACAGGGGTGCCTGAGGAGCACTGCTGTCCTCTGTGCCCGTGCCCGCCGTGCTGAGTTGGGTAGATGGGGAGGTGTGCGGTGCCGAGAGGGCGAGTGCAATGGGAGCGACTGATCCGCGCTGTCAGGGTGAAGAGAAGCGGCGTGGTTCTTCACGCGGGGCACGGGCAAGGGCGTCTTTGAGCTCAGCCTGCTCATAAAGGGTGAGGGTCCTGATGCTGAAAGCCCCGTCGCGATTGGTTCTGGCATGAGCTGCTCTGGTTTACAACTGGGAAGGCATTCTATTGGCAAACTGCTGCAAGGTGGAAAAGATGGGAACACTTGGCAATATTCCTCCTGTTCTGAACTTGACATCTGTTCAGAGGAATTGATTCGGGATGTGCAGGTGCATTTAATCTTAGCAAGTGGGAAACCTTTTCTAAATCTCGCAGTGTTTATTCCCAAGAAAACAAAGGCACTCTTAGTTCCAGCTCTCCTCAATGTTTCTAGAGGACAAACTTACTTGCTTTGGTATGTATTCTCTTCTGGTCTCAGTGTAGTCTGAATCCATCTCCCTGTGCTTCCCTGTGTGTCTGCTGCCAAGAGGTCTCTCACTTCAAAGGATGCAAGAAATCAGTCTCTGTGCCAGCCAGACTTGTGCTGTGGACGTGCTGTTCTTTTCTTGTTGTTCCAGTTCCTGTTCCTGTTGTTGTTAGCCACCTCAGAGCTGGCTAACAAAGGGAGGGCTCAGAGCCCCAGACAGTGGGGCTGCCATTTGTATCTCCGAGAAGGTGGGATCTCTGCTTTAAAGTGAACATCTTGCATTTTGTTTCCCTCAGGCAGAATGGTGAAGACGGAAAATCCTATCATCAAATACATTGAACTGGAAAGTATTGGCAGTGGGTGAGTCCAAGCAATGCTAATTTTACAAAACTATGCATCAGGTGTTTTGCTGGTGGAATAGGTATCAAGCGTGAAGTCAGACAAGCTGCAAATGTGTTCAGGCACTGGGCTTAGATTGTCAATGCTGATCAGAATTTCTAATTGTGCTCAGAAGGCATTGTCCAGAACATCTCCATGCTTCCAGAGTCCTGCAGCTTTTAGGCATTTACAGCAGAGATCTCCTGTGTGGGCTGGCTTTCAGTGCAAGATCTAAATGGCTTCTCCTTTCTCTGCTTCTCTTTTGTTTCTAGGAGTTTTGGAGATGTTTTTAAAGCACTCGACACTGCCACAGGAGGAGAGGTAAATGTCAACAGCCCCTGCAGACTCTGCTGCTCTTGAGGGGCTTTCCCCACAGCTCTCCTCTGGTGTGAGCTGTGGCTGGAGCTTGGCTAGAGCCGTGCTGAAAAGGAACAAGAAGCATAGACTGGTGCCAGCCTGCAAAATACATTTGGCACTTTGTCCTCCTCAGCTGCCGGAAGGAAGGCACGCAGGGCAGCGCTTCCTTTCAGACAAGGACGCGCTCACTCGCTCTCCATTGCTAAAACAAAGGTGGTGCCTTAGAGCACCTCCCTGCTCTTTGGGGCTACAGCTTCAGAGTCCTGAATTCTTGATTCTGGCTGCCAGCAAATCCATCAGAAAGTTACTGGTAGTTCCTTAGCCACCTGCAGTGCTGCACTTGGCAATTGCACATAGGGAGAGATCTGCAAGTGCCCTAAAAGCCCTAAGCCCTGCCCATTGCCCAAGATGGATCCACAGAGTCTTAAGGCATGGATTACTTCTTCTGAATCCTAGAAAGAGCAGCGGAGAGTGTGGTCAGAGGTTTGTGGGTGATAGCTGAGACAAAACTGTTACCAAGTGGACAAGGCAAAATGTCAGCGGCCCCACATGTTCTGTAACTGGCTCCCAAGGGAGCAGAGAAATGGGCTGTTGGAATGTCAGTTCCTAATTACTGCAGTGCCTAATCACAAGGCAGTTTGGCACAGCTCAGCTGTATCATTGCAAAATCACTCGCTTCATGTGCGTTGTTGTCTCCTGCCACCAACTGCTCAAGTTACTGATTTTCAATGTCATTTTAGGTGGCCATAAAGAAAATAAATCTTCAAGGACCGAGAAGGATGGAACGAAGCATTAATGAAATCCAAATCATGAAGAGGTACAGGAGTCCCAATGTTGTGAATTTTTTAGACAGGTGAGTGGTTCTGGTCTTATCCCATGTGTGCATTTACATACAGCAAACATAAGAGGTTAAAAACCCACTTTGGTCAGTGGCAGATAGTAAAGCTGTTAATTTTTATTTATTCATATCTCTCTACTCATCTCCAATGGATGAGAAGAGAGTGCATCCCTTCTGCATGAGTCTTCCCTGGCACACCTAGTTTGAAAATTATTCCAAAATTATTCAAAATCTGGATCAGCTGTATCTTCCTTAGTCATCAGCCTCAAAGTTTACTGCCTCCACATAGTTTTGGGATTGATTTTTTCAAGTTTCTGAAGTGCTGATGAACCGTCCTAAAATGGATTTCCCTTGGATTGTTGCCACTCTTTGCCATTGCTGGGCATGCCAGGAAGACTAGGTGCTTATTTCCAGAAACACCATGCCTGACAGGTTTTTTACCTGGGCTGTTTCTAAACTGCATTTTTCACTCACTAGCCATCTAAGACATCTCCTTTTTCACAGCTGTGCTTATCTCCTTGAGACTGCACAGATTGCAAACAATGCACAGCCAAGAGGGAATATCTATTGCTATGATTCTGTCCTTGTCACAAAGGCATTTGGAAGTAAGAAACCTGGAGGCAAAAATCAACGTAGCCATGCATGCTCATCTCCACGGCCTTCTTTCCTTCTTTCAGCTACCTTGTGGGTGAGGAACTCTGGCTGGTGCTGGAGTACATGGACGGAGGCACCCTGAACGACATCCTCAGCACGACCGCTCTGTATGAAGATGAGGCAGCAGCCATCAGTCGGGAGGTCAGCAATCCCATCTGTGTTTCCAAGGGCTTGGGCAGGATTGTCTGGGAAACAGGGGCTCAGACCTGCAGTGATTTCCTGTGCCAAGCTTTGGTTCTGTGTTGCTGGTGTGCTATGGGCAAGAAAAAGCATCTCAAGTGAAAGGCCTGCCAGTGCTCCTGCACTCCCTGTACTCAGTGCCAGTACTCTTCTCTCCTGCTGTTGTATTCTCGCTCGGGCTCATGTATTTGTATTTGCTGTTCTCCACCTTGCCTCTCTAAATGTTTGCCTGGAGTCTGTCTTCACTGCATTCCTTGCCTGTGAAAGCAAAGGTGCTGGTGGCAGGATTGGAAATGATCAGCAAAGAAAAAAGAGAGAGACTCGTTTCTCTCAGGCCTCAGCATACAAGGACAGGAGTGCAGCCAAAAGGCTCTTTGCTTCTGAGCACATGCACTGCAGCAGCAGTCATCCTGGCTGGTTTGCAGGGCACAGTTTATAACAGCAGGTGCTGTTGCTCTTTCAGAAGCTGACATGCCTTTCCTCAGAAAGGTCCTGCTCTTCAAGTGCTGGAGCAGCAAGCTCTTCCTCTCAGTGGCACTGTGTTCTGCCATTACTGCCCATTCCCCTGCAGAGGGAATCTTTTAGATTCTTTGTTGCCTTTCTTATGGGATGAAATCACATCACTCATTTTGGCCCTCCTCTTTCTGTTTTCTCTCTCAGTGCCTGCAAGGACTGCATTTTCTTCACTCAAACCATGTGATCCATCGAGATGTGAAGAGTGACAACATCCTTCTCAGAACCGATGGTTCTGTCAAGCTGGGTCAGTGTATTCTTGGTCAGGAGCAGCATTCCAGGGATGTGGGTGTGGGGCTGCTTGGAGTGACAGCCAGCTCCCCTAAATGGGGCTGGTGGCAGCGCAGGGACACCCGCTGTGAGCTGAGGGCACAGTTGCAAGGTGCACAGAGGTAGGACAAGGAACAAGCAGTCAAGAGTGGCCTTGCTCTGTGTGTGTCCCTTCCAGAGGGAGGGAGTTACAAGTCTAAAGCTTCCAAAGAACAAAAGACACTACTGGCGACAGTGTAAAAAATGGGGTAGTTTAAAAGTCGCCAATGCCAGGAATTCAACAGCACATTTTCCAACTTCTACTGGGCAATTCTTTGGCTTGCTTTCCTAATTGCACAGAATTCAAATAGAAACAGAGTTTTGCTTTCTCCTCAGGTGATTTTGGCCTCTCTACTCAGCTCAGCCCTGAGCAGAGCAGACGGTGCTCGGTAGTCGGGACTCCTTGGTGGCTGGCGCCAGAAGTGCTGACAAGTCAACCATATGGTCCCAAAGTGGACATATGGTCTTTTGGAATCGTGGGGATTGAAATGATCGAACAAGAACCTCCCTACTGGAACCAAAGTCCCATCACGGTAAGGAGCAAATACTCACTGATCCCACTGTCTTTCTCACCTGTCCCTTGTCCTGCGTGCCATTGGACAAAAGCCCATTGCCATCTGCCTGAACTACTTCCACCAAGGTCCCCTCCTAAAAATGTGTCTGCAACACATCAGCATCTGCTGTAGTTTTGGTTTCAGCAGTGGGGCAACTCAAGCCTTACCACATGCAAACAAACTCCAAACAAACTCTCTTCTCAGGCAACACTTTCCTTTGGCTTTTAAGTGGTTCCAGTCCTTTGGCTGTGGAGATGGCCTTAATAGCAGAAAAGAAGCATCTGACAACTGCTGTTATCTTTCCAGAAATGAAGGAAGGCAACACAAACACAACAAAGTTTCTAAAACTGTGGTCTTTAGAGATGAACCTAACTCCCTGTACAGTTTCTTCTCACTGGGAAACATGCCTGAAACCTGGGCATGAGAGTGTAAAGGCCACTGAGTCTCTTCTGCTTCCTGTACAGTGCTGCTGAAACACTCAGTCACTGTGTTTCTCTCCTAGCCAAAGGCACATTCTCTGTGTCACCAAGCCAGAGCCTGGTGATGCGGAGAGCCTGCCCGTTTCTTTCCAGGCCCTTTCTGGCATGGGCCTATCATTAATGCATTGACTTGAGTAGCCAAATGACCAGAGGGTGGCCATAGGGATGGCACCTCTCCTTCTTCTGACCATGACAGTTTTTCTTTTGCTGCAAAATGGGAAGCTGCAATTTTCAGACTGCTGAGACAGAGCTGCAGGTGGCTCCTTTGTGCCCAAGCAGCAATTTTCATCCCAATACATTTGTGCAGGCATCTAAATGTGTCTCTGTTGAAGATGAGATTGCAAATGTTTATTTCCTTACCTGGGGATTAATTGATGGATTCCCTTTCTTTCCTTCCAATTACCATTGTTTTCAAAAAAAGCACAAAAGGTATGATGAGTTTTGTTCTTGGGCACGTGCGCTTAAAGGACCAACAAGCACTGCAGACATGCCTTTCATGTACTAACCCTTGAAATTAGTTTGTATAGCACAGTCCCTCTTCCAAAAAGCCTCTCAAGCTGGTGTGAATCCTTATGGAAGCAAATGTGCGTTTTCTGATGTAGTTCCCATTAACTAGCACAGTCAATGAAATCAGCTGCCAAGGCAAGATCTGTGGGATGGTGGAAAAGCTGTGGCTGCATCAGGTTTGGGTTTTCTGGTTGGTAAAGGAAAATGATCTCTGGGTCTCTGCCAGGGCAGAAACTGCCACTGAAGAACAGAGGTTAAAAAAAGGGAGGTGGGAGAGCACTTAGAGATGTGAAAGCAGCAAGTGGAGCCTGGTGTCTCCTTTTTCTCCAGGCTACACAACTGATAGCCACAGTAGGGACCCCACGGCTGCAGCAGCCCAACCGATTCTCGCCTTGCCTGCGTGACTTCCTGAGCTGCTGCCTGCAGAGAGACGAGGAGCAGCGCTGGTCTGCCAGGGAGCTCCTGCAGGTAAAATGGGAAGGGGCTGCAGGTGAAACAGGTTCTGAGGCATGGGCTCCTCCTCCACTCAAGTCCAAGGCATCAGATGAGCCCCCTTCCTCCTCACCTCCATTCTTGGTGCTCTTCAAATGAAAATGATGAGGAATCCTAGACTGGGCTGGGCTGCCAGGGCCCTGTAAAGGTCCTCTGGTGAAAGTGTCCTGCAATGAGCAGGGACATCTTCAAAGAGATCAGGTTTCTCAGAGCCCTTTCCCACTGGAGCCGGAATGGTTGCAGGGATGGGGCACCTGTAAGCTCTTGCGGGCAACCAGTGCCAGAGTCACACCATGCTCTGAGTAAACAAGTTATGATTAGATCCTGTTTGTGTTTAAAAATATTCACCCACATCCTATTGTAACTGGCCCTGTTAAAAAATATGTCCCTCACTTTCTTCAAAGCCACTCTGAAGTCTTGGAAAGTGGCAATAAAGTCTCCCTGGTGCCTGTTCTTCACAAAACTGAGTAACTCCACCTCTCTCTGCATTTCCTGAGTCAGAGAGCTCCTCTGGCTGTTTTGGTCGCCCTCTTTTGTCATTTGGTGGGGTGCTCAGTTTTATCTAATGGCAAAAGAATTGAAGTAGAGCAGTGCAGGGTACAGAGACATGAAATGGTGGTGCAGGAACCCAAGGAAGCCAGTCCCAGCCTAGGGGTCAGAGATTTGGCTGTGGGCAGGAGGGGTCCTGGGGTGCTCACTGTGAGCCTCCCGGGGGCCCTGGTTTGTGCTCCCCAGCCCACCCTTAGAGGTTTCTGCTACGCAAACAGGGACAGCTGGGAGGGACTTGTACCAGCCCCATCTGCTGCCTGCCATGCTCAAGCAGACGGGAACTGTGCCAGAGTTAGTGCCAGGTTGTGTGGCAGAGAGGGAACTGCAGGGCCCAGTGCCACTGGGCTGGCCCTGCTGGGAAGGAAGGTGCCATCCAGCACACGAGGGGCAGGGCATGGAAAGGTAGACACTGCTCTGTCTCCCTGTGGGAATCAGCACAGTGCCTGTCTTTCAAAGAGAGGGACCAGTGTGAGGCTTTAGAGATACCTGAAAAGAAGAAACTCCAAGGACAGAAAGCACCATTTCTAGAGCACTGGCAGGGCAAAAATCCTAGCAAGATGAAGACACCTGGATAAATGGATGAGTGGGATTCTGGGCCACATTTGCCTGTGATGGCTAAGTCTGGCGCATAAAGATGGAGGTCTAGATGGTCCCATTGGTCCTGTTCCTGCATCCTTCTATAAGACAGAGGAATCCTATGAAGCACTGAGCTTGTAAAGTCATGTTGTTGATTTGTTGATTTGTTTTTTTTTCCCTTTGGGCAGCATCCATTTGTAACATTTGCTGAGCCTGCGTCCAGCCTGGTGCCGCTGATTGTTTCAGTGAAGAAGAGGAGGGAGACAAGAATGTGACAATCACATCAGGACCATTTATTCGTCAACCACTTTAGAGTAGGATTGTAGGTTAGGATTAGGATTAGGATTAGGATAAGGATTAGGATTAGGATTAGGATTAGGATTAAGATTAGGGTTAGGGTTAGAGTAGGATTGTCTAATAGGAGTGCAGAGTAGGATTGGAAATGAATACAGTTTCTGAAACCACAAGTCACCTTGAAGATTCCCTTCCTTCTCACTCTGCGAATACGCTCAAGAATTTCTTCTGAATTGTCTGTTGTTTCTTAAAGGTGGAAAGTGACACGATGTCTTTGACATGGTGTGAAAGTGAGGAAGAAGGATGTTCTTCATTCATCCTCTCCAGACCACACTGCCTTTGGAATCTGGCCCACTGGTCTGTTTTTGGCCAGCTTTGGTATTTCTATTTGAGGCAGAAAGGGCAATGGCATTTGAAGTCAAAACCAAAAGAAGAATGAGGCAGCCCAACACCCTGTGCAGATGCAGGCCTTCAGCTGTGACTGGAGAACATTGGGGCTCCTGCCACTTGGATTTGTATCCCAAAATGCAATAATCTCTTTGGCTGCAGGAGAGCCTTGCTCAAGTGAGAAAGCAGAAAGATCAGAGAGGGTGCTCGGGAAGGTCTCCTGTGGTGCAGAGCTGTCAGCGCCTGTGAGGTGAGAGCGGGCCCAGCCTTGGCTGGGGTGGAGCCCCAGCAGAGCCCCGGCACAGGCCGGAGCAGGCTGAGCCCCGGCAGAGGCAGGCTGGAAGGAGGCCCTTGGAGCTGCAAGAGGCAGCAGCCGGGCCCTGGGTGCCTGTTCCCGGCAGTGGGCGAATCCTCCGCTCTCAGAGCCCAGGTGGCAGCTGGCTGCTGCTGAGGGGAAGCGCAGCCGTGCTGGGCACAGCCCAGCCTGGAGGCATTGGCCGTCTGGAGTGTGCCCAGGAGCAGAGAAAGATCAAGGGCAGCCGAGGGTTGCTGGGCTGCCTGAGGATTCCTCCTCTTCTGCCGGCTGCCCTGCAACTCCTGGCAAAGGTCAGCAGTGTGTGCAGCACTCTGGGCACCGGGGCAGGGAGCCGGGCTGCTCGGCAGGCTGGAGCACAGGGCAGCCTCCTTCAGGCCCGGCTCTTGTGCTAGGGGAAGCGAGGCCAGCGTGAGGCCGGGACAGCTTGGCAGGGCACATCTGCAGGAGCCAGCGCCTCACGCAGCTCTGGGAGGAAGCGCCCGCAATCCTGCAGTTCTGCACTGAGCCCGAGCAAAGGGGTGAGATGCAGAGTGTTTGGCAGGAATATTCAGGCCCACCAGGCCAGCCTGCGTTGTGCTCTCTGGCCCACAGCAAGCGCTGTTCAATGCAGCTCACACCTCTATTGCAGGGCTGTTCTTCTTCTCAGTAATCATCGCTCAGCTGTCTCTCACTGACATATTGCTGGCTGAAGACCTGTCTCTTCCATATCCCCTATAAAAAGACCTTACCTTAGATTCTCAAATTTAGCATGCATGCATGCCTGTGTTAAAAACAACCCCCACAAATCTTTAGGAAAATCAAGACATTAAAGCAGATTTCATTTATCAAACCCACAGCAACTGCGTTGAATTGTGGGTGTATGAGCCTTTCTTCAAAACTTTCTTAAGAATATCTCTAGAGTAATTTTTGAGAGATAAGTATGCTGCCCCTAAAAAGTCCAGATTACTTGGCAAGGGGTAATTAGTCATCCATTAAGCATTCCAGCAGTTGCGTAGCATTTTCTTCTGATAACTGATCCCTGGATATTGCAACCAGCTTCTGATTTGTGTCTGCCCACTTCTTTTCCATGTTCTGAGCCAAGAGCAATAGTATCCTTGTGAGTGCATCTGAACACACTGGACACTGACACCTCATCCTATTGCCTATGTTCTCCCATGGAAGATTCCTTGCTCTTTTTTCTCTGCCACCAAAGGGGATCTGCAGTCCCTGCCGGGCACTGCTCGCTGTGGGTTGTCCAGGCAGAGGCGATGCTCTGGTGCACCTGGCGCAGGTGAGCCTCGGGCCCGGGCAGGGAGCGATGCTCCGAGCTGCCGCGGATCCGGCGGCGAAGCCGAGCGGTGCCGTGGCCTGGCTGGGAAGCCGAGCGGCGCCCGTGGCGCTGCCTCCCCGGGCAGGGCTGTGCTCTCAGCGCCGCCGGGGCTGCCGAGCAGCGCTTTCCACTCGCCTCCGCCTCCGGAGCCAGCCCCGCAGCCGCGCTCTCCCGAACCGCACTGACCCGCGCCCGTTCTCGGCCTGGCTGCAGGACTCCGTGATTCCGGGCTCTCCGGGTTCCCAGTCCACCTGCAGGAGCCTCTGCTCCTGGACCCCCGCCCTGGGCTTTCTTCTCCTACGTCTTTCCCAGGCCCTGTCCACTCTACTCCGGACCTCCCCCCCTTCACAAGTTGTCCTCTGTCTCCTGGGTTCTCCCTCCTCTCTCGGGTTTTTCCCAGTCCTAAGCTACCCCTTGTCACAAGCTCCCTCCTTTCCCTAGCTGTAGCCAGTGGTTTTATTTGTCTCCCTGGAT
This sequence comes from Ammospiza caudacuta, assembly GCF_027887145.1. Taxonomy (NCBI): domain Eukaryota; kingdom Metazoa; phylum Chordata; class Aves; order Passeriformes; family Passerellidae; genus Ammospiza; species Ammospiza caudacuta. Next base: position 7,518,080 of record NC_080632.1, on the reverse strand, counting down.
CTCCCCTTCTCCCGATTAGTCCTCCCTCTTCCAGGATCTCCCTCCTCTCCCAGGGCTCTCTACTGTCTTGGAAGGCTACCCACCCTTTCCCAGGGACCTCATCCCCCCTGTCCCGTGATCTCCCCTACTCCCGGGCTCGACCCCCTCTCCTGGGATTTTCTCCTTCCTCCCAGCATCTCTCCCCTCTCCCGCTCACTCCTCCCTCTGCCAGGTCTCTCTCCCCTCTGCCGGGATGTCCGCCCGTTCCCGGAGCGCCCCATGCCCCCGGCCCCTCGCCGCCCGTCCCTCGCCGCCTCGGCCGGGCCGCTCCGGGGCCGCGCTCGGAGCGCAGCGGGGCCGGGCCGGGGCCGCCGGGGCCGCGTCAGCTCCGCCCCGCGGGAGGAGCCGCGACAGCGCCCCGGCAGCGGCCCCGCACAGTCGGAGCGGCCCCGGCTGCGCCCGGAGCTGGGCCTGGGAGGGGCTGCGGCCTGTGAGAGCTGCTCCGGGCTCGCTCCGGACACGAGGAGCTGCGACCTGTGCTCGCTTTGTACCCTCAAGGCTGCCGGATGCCGTGCACTAAAGCTGGAGTGCCCGGGCTATTCCGGTCTCTTCTGGTCCTCAGCTGAGTATTGCTGGCCGCGGGTCTCTGTACGAATCACGAAAGGGACGGGACTGCTGAGGAACGCTCCTGGAGCTGTTTGTTTTCCAGCATCAGTCTCGTTACATGGTTGTTACAGTGGGAAGATGCCAGCAGCTCACATCCCTGGCAGCAGGCAATCAACTTACTTGAAAAGTTTTTTGACCACTCACACAAAGCAAGAGCATATTGACAGTAGTTCTGTGCAACCACTATAAGCACACGTAGCTTTTGTTAAAACACTGCTTGCTTATTTCAAACACTGTACCTGCTTTTGAGCCTTAAAACACAATGCACAGAGCTCCATTATTGTGATAAATAGGTATCATTCATGCTGATAAAATTTGAAAGAGTAATTGATACTGATACAGTAATTAATATTTGAGAATAATAAATAGTTAAAAAGTTGTAATGCCAAAGAAGAGAGGGAGAGGAGGGGCTCCACCCCCCTTCCCAGCAGCTGTTCTCAAGGACCACAGGAAAGAAGCTGAAGATACAGTTGCTAAAAATGAGCAAGAACCTGGTTCGGTCCCAACAAATCCTAATTATAAGGGATTTATTGCCTTGATATGTAGATGGAGTGATACGTTAGTCTTGCCTTACATTGGCTGTACTGGCTACGTGCTGGCTTGATGCGCATGTGTAACCCAAAGGTGAATTAAAGGACAACAAAGAAGACTACAGGGCCTTCATCAGTGACGACCCCCAAAGACTTGTGCGACCACCAAACCGAGTGGTGGCGCATGCGTGGTAAAGGTGGTGAGGAAGGCGGAGACAGAAAAGTGACGAACCGAAAATAGGAGGAGATGGTATTGACATATGGCATACAAGGGGTGATTTTCACTTGGCAAGCTTGTACGTGAAGTGGCAAGGGTCAAGAACTCTGCCCTCCGTACCTCACGGTATCTTTTCCTTATGTGCTATTATTTGAACCAAATTATCCCTTATTTATATATTTTCTAAACTATTCAATTAAAATTACTGCTACCTAAATATTGTTTGGTTTTTTGGGTTTTTTGATGGGATAATTGGGCAAATATAACAATTATTAAGCTTAGAAGTTCCTAATATCTTGCTAGAGATACTTTTCTGTAGCTTAGGGAGTCATTCCAGCCAAGCGTTAATACACTGGTGGGTCAGTATCAATCAAATTAGAATGAGGAGCCCAATTCAGCTCCACGGAGCAGCCTCTGGACTGACTGACAGAAGTTCCCAGGCAATGGGAGCTCTCCTAAGATACAGACATTGCATTGGTTCAGAGTCTGGGGGCACAGAGATAGACCAATGAGACGTCTCGGCCTGGGAGTTTTGACTGGGCTAAATGGACTGTGGGTGCTGAAGGCAATAAACGAAGCTGTTTGCTGATGACCAAAGGGAGTTCTGTTTTGTGTTACATCTCAGACATATGAATGTCCTGCATTCTACAGTAATAGACACAAACCATTGTTCTATTTGTCCTTATTTTTCTACTTCTTATATAAATTTTCTGCTGACAAATCTACTGCTTAGCTCTAACCAAAGTTCTGCTTTCTCTGAGGTCTGCCTTTTGCAGCTGTCCCAGAACCCTCTGATTTGAAGGATTCCCACAATTCCCCCTCACGGTTCGGCTAAATAGAAGCCTTTGTAACCGTGTCGTTTATTAACTACCTTGCATTTCATAGCTTTACTGTAGTATACCTGCTTGTTACTTGCATAAAGCATCCTTCTTGCTCGCATTCAGCCTTGCTATATTCCAAGACAGCAATTTTAATGCTGTGAAAGTCCAGTCAGTTCAAAGGACAAAAGTCATGTCTGATAGCAATTACAAGTGATTGTTCCAAAAAAGTCTCGCCTGTTCTAAGGTCTTAATTCAAAACCTTCCTCCATGTCCATACCTTCATCCACCATCTGTGTGAGATTTTGGGAATTCTGTGTGAATCCATTTCCTGCCTCTCTCTCTTGTGTGATAAAAACTTCTTAGATTGTTTTGTCCATCATTTGTCACACACACCGACGTATGCAAGGTATTACTACCAGTATCACTGCCAAAACACCCAACATATGGAGACCTATTCTACAAGGTCCCCTTAGCCAAGGTGCAAACCTCCATCCTTGGAACAAATCATCTAACCAGGAGCCACCATCTTCTTTAATTGGAGCTGTCAAATCTTTCAGCTTTTCTATGCTTTTCTGGATGGATTCAGAGTGATCAGACAGGTTCATACAACACAATCCTTCAAATTCCTCACAACCATGTCCTTGTGCCAGTAAAAGAAAATCAATTGCTGCTCTATTTGGAAGGGCAGCATGTCTAACACTATTAACATCGGTCAACATGTCACTGATTGCAGTGGATGTGCCATTAGTTTGTTTACTCAGCCAATATGCAACCCGATCTAATTGTTTCAATGCCATTGCTGAAGGCAGCCGGGGTAAAAACAAACCTGCGGAAACCCTTTTTGCAGCCTTCCAAGGCGTGAAATCACTTCTACAGTTTTCACAATAATGACGAGCAGATCTTGTTCCCCTTTGTTTCTTCTTAATGACCGCTTTGGCAGTAGGCGCAATTACAGTGAGCATCCCATTGCTACATGGGCCACCTTCATGGGATGCCCTGCCAGGGCCTATCTACACAGGTGAACCAACATCCTTTTGGTAACTGTTGTGGATATTGGTCAGCTTTAGAAAGCAACTCTCAACATTCTTAATAATTACACCAAAACCTTGAGTTTCTGTATGCAAAACAATGGAGAGTAACATTGTGCTTTGGAGGATCACTTTCTCACTAATCATTAGGTGTAAATGTAAGGCAAAAATCCATTGTTAAAGGACCAAGGATTTCTAATTCTTGGGGTGCAGGTTCTGCTTTGGGAAGTTCTTTTTCCCAAATGTTACAATCCTATACAGAGCTCCTGCCATTGTCAATTTCACCAGGCTTACTATTGAATTGCTTTTTGACCAAGGGCAAATTCTTTACTGGCACACTGACTAATCAGGTTGAGAAAGGCTTTTCTGTTCCGAATTAGACAAACACATGGTATGCGAGCCTGCTGCCTTGGCTAAGGTTACCCAGACATTTGGTTTTGGTTGTTCCACAGACAAATCTACACTACAAATTGACTAAAACTCTGCACTAGAAGAAGCAATCAAAACTGACATTGTAGTAACATTTGATTTTGCAGCATCCTTTTTATAAGTTAATTGTTGGCTTAAGCTCCTCCCATATCCTTCTCAATTCAAAAACATGACTTTTGACCTTTAATAAAAATGAACCAAACAAAACCTACGCTTTCTCCACTAGAGCTCTATGAAACCAAAAAGTGACACATTTATAAACCACATAAAATCAGAGTTTGCAGGTTCCACCGATGCACAAGGAACGTCAGGTGTGACCCGTGATCCCTCTGTTTGGCTCACACCTGTGTACTTGCTTCTACGGTCTTGAACTCATCAAGTGTCCTGGGGTGCGTGTGGTAGATAGGGAAAAGGCGCTGCGGAAGATCACGCGATGTCACGGAAAGCCAGGACCCTTTGTTCCTCTAAGATAAAAGATTACCCTAGGAATGTGGCCCCCCTAACAGTACTGCCAGTAACTTTCCATTCCTTACCCAGTACTTTTCCATTCCCTACTAACCATAGATAAGAAGGACAAACCCCCTTTTGACGTAGAGACCCCTTAGACTATAAGGCCCCATGAGAAGAAGTAATAAACGCCTTTTGACCGTCCACCATATTGGTGTCTGCGTGTGTCATTGGCCCGAGCGGCCCTGGAGAGTGGGCCGCCGTGCTGATCCTTAGAACCAGGTCGCCTGCCTTGATCCAGAAGGCAACATTTTGTGCCCGAAACCCGGGAAGCGACTTGCGCCCGGGGAACGGGGATTCTCCTGCAAAGAGGACGGCGGCTGTGGCAGCAGGTCTAACCGCAGCGGGAGGGACGTCTCCGGACCAGCGTGGACCATGGAAGCCATAGCGAAGGTCGTAACAGAGATGCATGCACAATGGGGTATAGAATGTAAACTTAGAGATTTAACTCTCGCATTGCCGAGATTGATTAAGCTTGGGGCTATTGAAAGCCCTGTGGACGTCCTACATTCGGACGTGTGGGATAATTGTACAAAAGCTCTGGTGGAGGACACTATGTCCTCGGGCTCAGGGAAAGCCCTAAAATCGTGGGGCAGAGTTGTTCAGGCTCTGCAAAAAGCTCGACAAGAGCAAGAAACCTGGATAGCCTCGCGAACTTATTAGCCATGCCGCAGTTGGGGGTGGGCGCGGCGACACAAACCGCGGATGTGCTTAACCCAGGCGGGCGCACGGAGGCGCGAGCGCCGGATCCCCCTCAATGAGCGGACTCACCATCTGAGGGGGGGGGAACACGCGCGGGCGTTCTGGCGGGGGCTCGCGGAGGAGGCGCGGAATGCGGCCGGATTGTCGGACCCCATAGGGATCGATAAAAACGCCCCCCCACCATATGCGTTTGAAAATGGCGCTGGACCGCGTGGTCAGGGCGGAAAGGAGGAGGCGGGGGGCGGAAACGCAGTCAGCCCGCTTAACAACGCATGCGCAGGTGAGCGGGGTAACGGGGCAGCCCCCGCGGAGGCGCGTAAGACCAATCAGAGCGCTTTATTCAAATTACGTCCTTGTAGGGCAAGGACCTCCCCCAGCAGGAGGCGGGGGGACCCCAGGGGGAGGGAACGGCCCGACCCCCGCAGGAAGGGGCGGGGTCGGAGCCCGAGGAAAAGGCAGAGGAGCCCGGAAGCATCTAGCTACTCGACTTCCGGCTCGGACTCGGACTCGAGCTCTGAGCCCGAGAAAGGGTTGGAGGATTCCGACTCAGATTCTAGCTTTTACAGAGAGAGAGCAGCGGCACGTAAGGTCACTAGCCACAGCGCTCCCGCATGGGTGAAGGAGTTACCAGAGAAAAACCGAACCCCGCTTACAAACTGGCGGAAAATAAAAATGGCTTGCATGGAATGGGCTCCGTCTGCCACTCTGGTGTTCCCGGTCCGTGTGGGGGGGGCAGGCGGAAACCAAAGGACTTATTCACCAGTCAATCTGAAAGATGTGCAGGCAATTGTTAAAGCGATTGCGGAAAAGGGAATTAATTCTGCCATGGTTTGCACATTCATTGACGGCCTTTTCGGTGGGGACGATATGCTTCCCTTTGATGTTAAGCAGACGTGTGGAATGATATTTGATGGTGCAGGGATGATCGTTTTTAAACAAGAATGGGAGGACAATTGCATCAAACAGCTATCCTTGGTAACAGGGGCAGACCATCCACTGCACGGCTCCAGCATACAGAGGCTAATGGGCACAGACCCCACTATGATCATCCCCCAGCTACAGGCTGAGGGCTTGCAGGCCCGTGAGGTTATGACAACAACCCGTGCTGCCCGAGAAGCCATCCGTAATGCTTCCAAAGTGGTAGCCAGACCATCGCCGTGGTCTTCCATAAAGCAGGGTGAGAGTGAGAGCTTCACTCAGTTTGCGGACAGGCTTCAGGCAGCATTAGATTCCTCTGCGTTACCCTCAGAGGCGAAGGGTCCCGTGCTGGCAGAGTGCCTACGCCAGCAATGCAACTAAGCAACCAAGGACATTTTAAGGTCACTGCCACAGGGGTCTAATATAGCTGCCATGATCAGACACGTTGCAAAGGAGGAACATCTAGCTCCCATTCAAGCAGCAGTTCACACTGCAATAACCAGCGTGATGGCGTGCCTTAAGTGTGGCCAGGCAGGCCACTTGGCAGTAAACTGCCCCCAGCCAAGGCGCCTATCAGCAGCTGCTCCACCACGCCAAGGGGGAGGTAGGGGGCCATGCTGGGTGTGTGGAAGGAAGGAGCATTTAGCTAAGGAATGCAGATCCAAGCCCCAGGGAAACAGGAAAGGGAGGGGGCACCTGGGCCGCATCCAGCCCCCTCCCACCTGGAATATGCAGCGGCCCAGCTACAGCAACCCCCAGTGGGGCAGGGGACCCTCATACCCTATGCCCCCACAGGGAGCAGTCACCTTTGCATCCCCCCCAGCAATACAATGGCAGAGTTGTGCAGCACCCTCAATACCTTCGCACCCCCCACCGCCACAAGCCGCGCCGGAGTCACAGGAACAGCAGGAGACGCCCCAGAGCGGGATCCCTGGGTGGCCTTGGTCATGAAAATAGGGAAGGAGCCCCTGATGGTGTGGGGGACATGCCGCCTTTACGGCAGCCAGGATCCCCACGTCATAGGGTTTCAGTTCTGGGCGGACACGGGATCAGACTGCACGATTTTTCCCCAAGCACATTGGCCCGGACATTGGCAATTCAAAGAAGTTCCCCCAGTGAACGGAGTGGGGGGGCAGTCCCGGGCATGGAAAAGCACCCAGCTGGTGGCTATAACACTTCACACGAAAAAGGGACCAGAACAGACAGTAGCAACCTACCCCTACATTTTGCAAAATTCTCCACCGCTGTTAGGAAGGGACGTCCTTTCCATGCTCGGATTTCGGATTACAAATTTATCATGAGGGCCACTGCTGTACACCCCCCGCTGCCAATCAAATTGACTTGGAAGTCATCAGACCCTGTATGGGTTGAGCAGTAGCCCTTGACAGAGCCTTGAATGGCAGCCTTGCTGGAACTGGTCGACCGCGAACTGCAAAAGGGTCACATAGAACCCTCCACCAGCCCATGGAACACCCCTGTATTCGTGATCCCCAAAAGGTCTGGACAAGGCTATCGTCTTGTCCACGACCTCAGAGAAGTGAACAAGATGATCCGACCCATGGGTCCAGTCCAGACACTGCTACCCGCGAACTCAGCCATCCCTGCAGGGCAGCCGTGCGCAGTACTGGATATCAAGGACTGTTTCTTTTCAATACCCCTGCACCCTGAGGACAAAGAACGATTTGCCTTTTCCGTGGCGTTTCGGAACGGCGAGCGGCCCAACCTTCGCTTCCAATGGAGAGTACTTCCACAAGGCCTGGTCGACAGCCCGACCATATGCCAAATCACCGTGGACAAAGCACTGATGCCGGTCCGACACTCCAATCCCACCGCAACCATCATCCAGTACATGGACGACATCCTGGTTGCAGCACCATTGACAAACCAAGTAGATCACCTGGTGTCCACAATCACGGAGACCCTTCAGGCCAACGGCTTCGAGATCGCGAGCACAAAGATCAAGAGAGGACCCTGCGTGACCTTCCTGGGAGTAGGGATTACAAGCTCCTACGTGACACCCCCCGAGATGAAGGTCAACCGAGACGTCAAGACACTCCACAACGTGCAACGCCTGGTGGGATCGCTGCAGTGGCTTTGCAACATCGTCTTGATTCCTCCCAAGGTCATGGACCCTCTGTACGACCTCCTGAAAGGAAAGAACCCCTGGGAACCCAAGGAGCTGACGCCGCAAGCAACGAGCTCCCTCGACTTCATCGAAAACCAGATGTCCACTGGCATGCTTGCCAGGTGGAACCCAGCCATGCCACTGGACCTGTATGTCCACTTTACACCGAAGGGGGAGTGGGAGCACTGGCCCAAGGACTCGCTGAAAAGGCCCGACCGATCCAATGGGTGGTCCTCGGAAGACCCGCTCGTGCATTCTCCCCAGGAATCGAATGCATCACCAGCCTCATCATGAAAGGCAGGAGATTCGCCTTGAAACACCTAGGGACCCAGCCGACAAGCATCCACCTTCCGTTTCACAAGCAGCCGACCACAGAGTCAGCCACAATATTGGAGTGCCTGGCCCTTGCTCTCTCCGGCTTCGGAGGAGAAATCTCCTACTCCTCCAAGCCACCCTGGACTAAGCTGCTGACTGTAGTCGACACGGACATGCCACGGAAGGTCAAGGACAGACCGCAGCCAGGACCAACGGTCTTCACAGACGCTTCCTCCATGACTTCAACCGCAGCAGCAGTGTGGCAGGCAGGAGAGCAATGGCACTGCGTCAAAGCGTGTGACCCCACACTGTCAGTGCAACAATTGGAGGCAGCAGCAGTGGTTTTGGCGTGCGGATTCTTCCAAGACGAACACCTCAACATCGTAACGGACTCTATATTCGTGGCAAGGCTCTGCCTAGCAATGGCAGGACCAGGAGTGTCAACATCAGCAGCAGCCCTAATGCTGGAAGAAGCACTCTCCTCGCGACAGGGCACCGTGTCAGTCATCCACATCAACAGCCATGACCCAGTCAAAGGTTACTTCCAAATCGGCAACGACAAAGCGGATGCCGCAGCAAAAGGCGTTTGGACCTTGCAAAGAGCTCGTCAGCTGCATGAGTCACTCCACATCGGAGTCAAAGCACTGGCGAAGAGATGCGAAATCTCGACAGCGGACGCAAAACATGTGGTAGCCACCTGCCCTCATTGCCAGAAGTCACCCCTTTGGACCTACGGGGTCAACCCGAGAGGTCTCAAGCTCTCAGAAATCTGGCAGTCGGACTTCACCTGGTGCGAACTGCTGAAGCCCCAAGCATGGCTTGCAGTGACAGTGGACACTTATAGCGGAACAATCATAGCCACACAGCACCCCAAAGCTAAACTCCAAAACCACAATTCAGCTCTGGCTGACAGCCATGGCTTGGCTTGGTATCCCCAAGCAGATCAAAATGGACAATGGCTCCAATTTCACCTCCAAACAAGTACAGGAATTCGCCTCGAAATGGGGCATCACGTTAGTGCAAGGCATCCCATATAACAGTACCGGACAGGCCATAGTTGAGAGAGCAAACCAGACCCTGAAAACCAAGATAGAAGTGTTGGCAAAAGCAGAGGGCTTTGCCAATGCCATTCCCCCAGGAGATCAGGCACGTGTGCTGGCAACCGCTTTGCTGGCACTGAATCAATTCCCTAGGGGAGATGAAACAAACAGTCCCGTTCAAAAACACTGGGCCACTCGAATGCTAGAAGAGGGCCCACAGGTAGTAATTAGAAACGAGCTAGGTGAGTGGGAACAGGGTTGGAGGCTGATGCTCACGGGGCGAGGGTACGCAGCTGTCAAAAAGGACGGCAAAATCAGGTGGTGTTGGCTTAAGTCGATTAAACCGGACCTTCATAGCGAGCAGAATGAGACTTACGAGAATTGCGAGTCTTTGTTTACAGGACCTGCTCGTGGGACGTCCTCGTGACGCGTACATCCCGGTTCCAGACGAAAGTGACAGACCACCAAGCCGTCAGGCAGAACCCGAGAGACCCGCACGGGTGAGACCCAAGCACCAAGGGTGTTTCTGTGTGATTTTGCTGTTGGGGCTTGTTGCCAGAGGGCAAGCCAGCCCAGACCACTACCCCCATCGGCCCTTCAGGTGGGTCATGCGACACCTTAGTAGTGGCAAAGTACTCAGAGAAATCACCACACCAAACACCCCATCCTTCGTGCTCCGCATCACCGACCTGTTTTCAGGACAGCCAAGGGTAAACCCCTATTCCCCACACGTCACACACTCGTACCTATCCTACTGGTGCCCAGCTTCAAACCCTGGGAAAAGCTACTGCAATCACCCGGGATGGGGATACTGTGGGCACTGGGGCTGCGAAACCATAGTTACAGATGCCAGACCGTCGGGGCCTGGGTGGGATCCACAAGAACCAGAAAAATTCTTACAGTTCACCTGGGCACCCATCGTCTGCAAAACACCCTTCTTCTCTCATGGAAACTTCCATCGAAACCAACATAAAATCCCTAGATTTCGGGCATGCACTGATTACAACATGACGGTCTTGCAGCCAGATCACCCTAGCTGGGCCACAGGCAAATCGTGGACAGTGGTCCTTCAAGGGTCAAAAGAGAGGGTGAACGTGCAAATTATCAGGCTCCAGCCGTCGGCACCCCGAGCGGTCGGACCCAACAAAGCGATTAAAAGCGTGCCGAAAGGGAGAAACATAACCTACCCCAAAACCTGACCCACAGGGGTCAGCAATGTCCCGACCGGTCAAGCGGAAACCTTTCAGATGAGCCGCTTAACCGAGTCAGACTCAGACCCAATCCTTCGTATGTTAGAAGCTACCTTTGTATCCCTGAACGAATCCAACCCTAACCTAACCGAGTCCTGCTGGCTTTGTTACGATGTCAAACCCCCCTTTTACGAAGGAGTCGCTCTAAACACTCCCTTCAGTTATTCCTCAGCTGACGCCACTCACCAGTGCACATGGGATACCCCTCGCAAAGGAATCCCCCTGAGTCAAGTCACAGGCCGAGGCAGATGCTTTGGCAATGCAACCCTATCTAGGCGGAAAGGCAACGTCTGCACCAAAATCGTCAAGCCTAACAGGAGAAACAATAAGTGGGCAGTCCCATCCGCATCGGGGATGTGGGTTTGCCAGCGATCCGGAGTGAGTCCTTGTGTGTTCCTTCCCAAATTCAATGACTCTAACGACTTCTGTGTCCAAGTTCTGATTGTTCCTAGAGTCCTGTACCACTCAGATGAAGAGATGTACCATCTTCTTGAGGGACCCAGCCAGATCCACAAAAGAGAAATAATGACAGGTATAACAATCGCAATGCTGCTCGGCCTGGGAGCAGCCGGAACGGCCACGGGTGTCTCAGCCCTAGCGACCCAGCACCAAGGACTGTCCCAGCTGCAAGAGACCATTGATGGGACCTGCAAAGGATCGAGAAATCCATCTCCTTTCTAGAGAAGTCGGTCTCCTCACTCTCAGAAGTGGTCTTGCAGAACAGGCGAGGCCTGGACCTCCTGTTCATGCAGCAAGGAGGCCTGTGTGCCGCCTTGAAAGAGGAGTGTTGTTTCTATGCAGACCCCACGGGAGTAGTGAGAGACTCCATGGCAGAACTCCGGAACCGACTGGCTCAGAGACAGAAAGACAGGGAAGCCCAACAGGGCTGGTACGAGTCCTGGTTCAATCAATCACCTTGGCTAAGCACTCTGATTTCTGCCCTGATAGGTCCATTGGCAATGCTGTTTCTAACAGTTACCTTCGGACCATGCCTGCTGAACAAGCTGGTCTCGTTCGTTCAGAGCCGCCTGGAACGGACCAACATCCTGTTCGTAGGCCGATGACAGTTGCTGTGAATTCAACCAGGGAACACTGCCAGTCACAAGATTTTCTGAACTTGTCTGGCAAAAGCTTACTCAGGTTTTCCAAAACCCCTTTCCCTTGTCAAGTTACAACCTTATACCTCATTTTAGTACCTATGTATATGACTACCTCATTCATTTGTGAAAAAGGGGGGGGAGATGTGGTAGATAGGGAAAAGGAGCTGCGGAAGATCATGCGATGTCACGGAAAGCCAGGACCCTTTGTTCCTCTAAGATAAGAGATTACCCTAAGGAATGTGGCCCCACTAACAGTAGGAATGTGGCCCCACTAACAGTACTGCCAGTAACTTTCCATTCCTTACCCAGTACTTTTCCATTCCCTACTAACCATAGATAAGAAGGACAAACCCCCTTTTGACGTAGAGACCCCTTAGACTATAAGGCCCCATGAGAAGAAGTAATAAACGCCTTTTGACCATCCACCATATTTGTGTCTGCGTGTGTCATTGGCCCGAGCGGCCCTGGAGAGTGGGCCGCCGTGCTGATCCTTAGAACCAGGTCGCCTGCCTTGATCCAGAAGGCAAAAGGTGCGATATGGTTTGACGTTTTTTGCTGGGACCCACTTAATTCCTGCACCTGTAGAGACAGAAGCAAACCCTTTGTCCAAAGTGATAAATCAGAATGGACCTTCAATTGGTCCTGTCCCAGGGTATCTAATTAAAACAGAGGGATTTTCTTTCACTTTTGCCTGTGTGTTATTGTAAAAATGCCTAGAAATCGGTGGATCAGGTTCTGCAACAGAGCTGTTGAAGAAATTAAAACATGGAAATCTTTGTATAACCTCATCTGTGGTGTGACCTCGACTCCCCCCTCTCTTGATCAAGACTGCGTTTTAATGTCTGATGTGTCCTCTCAGCAAATGCTTGGTTGTGGGAGAATGTGGAATACCAAGGATATGATGAACACCCCAATCTTTAAAAATGTGGCCAATTTTTGAGATATATATGTGGGATCATTGTCAGTTTTTTTCTTCTTGGGGCACAGCCAGTGAAGCAAAAGCTCTGCTAAAAATGTTGACAGGCATGATTACCTGCTTCCCCTGTGTGAAGAGAAGCAAAAACTCCACCAGAGAATGTGTCCACTGAAACATGAGTATTGGTAAATTTACCAAAGGAAGGCTATTTAGTGACATCCATTTGCCATAAGTGCAGGCTTTGCAAACCCCGTGGGTTGAACAACTCTTTCTAGAAACAGGAGGCTGCACAAGCTAACAGTCAGGGCAAGTACTAATGATAGCTTTAGCTTGACTTTTGGAAATTTGAAACATTTGCACAAGTGCTTGTGCATTTTGGTGAAAAAAGGCGTGACTCAGTTTTGCTTGTTCCAAAATGTTTGGCAAAGTGTTGGAAATAAGCACTGTCAGTTTGTCCGCTCTCGCGTTTCCTTCCACTAAAAATCTAGGAAGCCAAGAATGAGCCCTGATGTGAGAAGCAAACTGTGGATTAGCTGGTTATTGTAAAGTTGTAAAAAGCTGTGAAAGCCAATGATATCAAGTGTCATTACTAGGATTCTTTAGAACTGATCCTTCTATTCTTTTAACCACATTAGCAACAAACGCAGAATGTGTGAATAAATTAAAAGGTTGTGGGAAGAACTGAGAAGCCTGAACCACAGCAGCAAGCTCAACAATCTGAGGAGATCCCTCTTCTATTTGAATATCTGATTCCCAAGTTTTAGTTGGGAACTTGGTTTGGTTCAACCAAGTAATGACTGATTTGTGACCTCTGCCAGATTCCATCAGTGAAGAGAGTTATTGTGTTTAAAGGTTCTTTACTTAACGAAGGTTTCTCTCTAAAACTCAATTTTGCCTGCAATAATTTGTGAGCCGGGTAATGAAGAGAAGCAATATCTGCAAAATTAAATAATTCTCGTTGTAAATCATCAGAATTTGCAGAATTTTGCATTGCCCAATCAAGATAATTCTTTTCAGTGGTAAATAGAGAACTGCAAATTCTTCACCTGCTAAACTTAATAACCTTGTTCTGGCCTTAATCAGAATTTGTGTTATCCTCTCTAAGACTGTGAAAATAGTCTTTGGAAACCTTGAGGGAAGAAAACCCCATTCTATTATCAACAAAGGATCTCTCTCAGAAGGGTCTGATTGAAAAATGACAGAACAAAGTTGCATCTTTCCTCCTAAAATTGCAGAAAAGAATGGCTTTTCTGGAATACAGCAATGAGCTTGTTGTCTTTGGAGAGCCTCCATGACCTTGTCATGCGCTGCACGAGCTTCAGGTATTAGAGTTCAGGAGAGTCGATGGCGCAGCTTCCTCTCAACAAATTAAAAAGTGGACCCAATTCATCGTTGCTGATTCCCAAAACAGGTCTGACCCAATTGATTTCTTCTAGAAGCTGTTGTAAGTCTTGCAGGGTGTTGACACTGGTCCGGAGCTGTATCTTCTGCAGTGTAATTGCTTTTTCAGTCATCTTCCATCCCAGATACTTCCAAGGTGGAACTTCTTGAATTTTGGCTATGGAAATTTTAAGTCCAGCATTTTGGATTTCAGTAACAACACTAGGACGAGCTTGCTCCATCTCTGGCTTTGTTGGAGCTGCGATGAGCAAATCATCCCTGTAGTGTGAAATCACGGATCTTGGATACTTCTGTTGAACTGGAGACAAAACTTGTGTGAAAAAATATTGTCAAATTATAGGCGAATTCTTCATTTATAGAGGCAATGTTTTCCAGTGCTATCTCTGCATGGGTTCTCTTTGATTGATGACTAGAACTGAAAAGGCAAATCTTGGAGCATCATTGGGATGAAGTGGGATGTGGAAAAAACAATCCTTTAAATGAATGACAATGAGAGGCCAGTGTTTTGGGATCATTGATAAAGAAGGAAGTCCAGGTTGAAGACGTCTCATGTCTTCAGTCACTACATTGATCTTCATGTCATGAAACAACCTCCAGGAGTCCAATGTCTTCCTGTGGATGACGAATACTGGTGAATTTCAGGGACTCTTTGTGGGTGTGATGTGACTTTCTTGTAATTGCTCCTTTACCAATCATTTAAGGCTATTTATTATTTTCTCTGTTAAAGGCCATTGATCAATCCATATAGGAGGATCAGTTTTCCAGTTCAGCTTTCAAGTGGCAGGTTTTGACGTGGTTTACATCACAGGCCCACCTCCAGTTCTGTTCCACATTGGGACAGGACGTCTCTCCCCCAGACAGTGAGAAGCTTCTGAACAAGGAAAGGACGCACTATTGCTGTCTTTCCTTCAGGACCTGTAATGTTAATCATGGATGCACTTTGCAAACACACGGTAGCATCTCCAGTCCCTGTGAGGGAAGCTGCACAAGCTACTAAATCCCAATCTCTGGGACAAAACATGTGAAAGATTACAGTGACATCTGCACCAGTATCCGGCATGCCTGTAATGTAAATTGTTTTACTACAGTGAGTCCGGCAGCAAGTCAATTTTGCTTGCTTGCGGTCCAAAAATTGCATCCAAAAGACCTCAGGACCTTAGCTTCCAAATGGCACAGACAGCATTGAATTCTCTGGAAAGTTGTTTTGCTTGGCTGTACTCATGGGTAGAAGAAATGCAATACCTATAGGTGTTTTTGGTGGAGTCGCTATAGGAACGTTACATGCAAGATTTAAATATATTGGTTTATTGTTAAAATCTATTGAAACAACCGCTGGAAGGACTGCAAGTCTGAAAATTTTGGTGCTAGCTCTGCCTAGAATCAAAAGCTCTTGTCTTTGCTGAAAAAACCTGATAATTCCACTAGAAATACTTTCATACCAGAAATTATTTCAAAGGTGTATCAATTTTTGAGGGGGCCAATTCAAACCTTGTATGTGAGGGTATTGACCTGGGACCATTTGAGGGATGGTTACCTGAAGGATAAATGACTGAGGTACCAATGCCATTTGACTGGGTACTTGACTGTAAGGAGGTCACTACTTGTGTCCAGGTGCGGTGATAATCCGCGCTCTTATTTCAGTTTAACGACAAAGCTTTGCCATCGATGTCCAATTGAGAATGACAGTACTTAGAAAGATGCTTCCCTTTCCTACACTGAGGGCAAATAGAATGTGGTTTAGGTTTGATGGTTGTTGTAGGACAATCTCTTTTCATGTGTCCTGCTTTACCATAAGCAAAGCCACAAGCCTTTTTATCAGAGTCCAACTGTACAGTACCAACAGATTTTTGGAAAATGTTTCTTTGTGATTCAAGGGCCTTTTCAAGCTTTTCCATATTTTGTCCCAAATTTTCTCCCAAAGCCTTTCCCAAATTATCTCCCATTGGATTCCTAACTTTTCTTAAGAATCTGCAATCAGCTTTCCAAAAGCACTGACTTGCACATTAGCAAGATATTTTGAAGAGATGAGCTTACTGCAAGCTGTTAGCATCTCTGTTACACTTGGAGGCTGATCAGGTAAAGTTATAATAGTTTTTTTTGCATTCTTCCTATAAGTTCTTTGATCTCATGGTGAGAAGGAATTATGGATTGTGCATTTACATTGTTATGAGCATATCTTACAGGTAAGGCAAGGAAGTGTTTATTTGAAACCAAATTTTTTCTAAATTTTGAATAATATTTGAATAATATCTAAGACCACTTAGGTAGTTGCAATGGAAGGTCTACTGTCAATTTAGACCATGTTTTTTTTCCTTTTCATCACTCCTGTATCTGATCCAGAAGAACAGGTAGTGTTGTCACAGCAATCAGCTGTTCCATGAACCCTGCCAAAAAGCTCCAAGTTCCAAGGTTTGTTTTTACCCTAGCTGGCTTCAGCAATGGCATTGAAACAATTAGATAGGTTTGGATATTGGCTGAGTAAACAAACTAATGGCACATCCACAGCAATCAGTGACATGTTGACCAATGTTAATAGTGTTAGACATTCTACCCTTTCAAATAGAGCAGCAATTGATTTTTTTTAACTGGCACAAGGACAAGGTTGTGAGGAATTTGAAGGATTGTGTTGCATGAACCTGTCTGATCACTCTGAATCCATCCTCAAAAGCACACAAAAACTGAAATTAAAGAAGATGGTGGGTCCTGGTCAGATAATTTGTCCTAAGAATGGAGCTTTGCACCTTGGCTAAGGGAACTTTGCAAAATCGGTCTCAGTGTATTGGGTGTTTTGATAGTGATATTAATAGTAATACCTTGCATCCTTCAGTGTGTGCAACGAGAGATGAACAAAACTGTACAAGAAGTTTTTATCGCACAAGAGAGAGAGGTAGGAAATGTATTCACAGACAGTGCTCAAAATGTCATGGAGATGGTGGATGAAGGTATAGAAATGGAGGAAGGTTTTGAGTTAAGACCCTGGAATCGACAAGAGATTTTTGAACAATGACTTGTAACTATTGTCAGGCATAATTTATGCCCTTTCCACTGACTGGACCTTCACAGCATTTAATTGCTGTGTTGTAATTTAGCAATTTAATGCTTAGTACCAACAAAAACATGCTTTAGGCAGATAAGAAACAAAAATATTATAGTAAGGCCACAAAACGCAAGTAATAAATGACACAATTGGTAAGGTTTCTTTTTGGGTGAAGAGAGAGGGGGAATTGAGGGAATCCATAAAATTAGAGGGTTTTGGGAAAGCTGCAAAAGGCGGGCCTCAGACACAGCAGAATTGTGAGTAGATCTAAAGCAACAGTCATGAGATAGGTCAGCAGAAAAAATTATTTAAACTGTAGAAAAAGCAAGGGCAAATAGAACAATAAGCCTGTGTATTAATGCTTGTCTGAATAGCTCTCTAAGCTGCACAAAGTTTATCTAGCAAGATATTAGGAAGGTTGACGTTTAATAGTAGAGCTCTGTGCATTGTGTTTTAAGGCTTACAAACAGGTACTGTATTTGAAATAAGCAAGCATTGTTTTAACCAAAGCTACGTGTGCTTATGGTGATTGGATAGAACTAGTGTCAATATGTTTTGCTTAGTGTGATTTGTTAAGAAGATTATATAGTAAGTTGTAACCTTCTGATTTTTGGCCTGCTGCCTGGATTGTGAGCTGCTAGCATCTTCCCATTATCATAATCATGTAATTAGACTGATGCTGAAAAATAAACAGCTCTAGGCACTTTCCATAGCAGCCCTGTCTATTTTGAAGTCTGTAAATAGCCCCCGGGCGGCGTCACTTGGCAGTAGTGTTGCCGCAGCAACTTTCCTGGGAGCCCTGCTAGGAAGGGCTGGGGAGGAGAGCTCCAAGTTCTTGGTGACAGGAAGAAAGCCAGAGCCTGCTAACTCACATCTGGATTCACTAAATTGGATCTTTTTAGATTCATACAAATTGGGCTGCTCTCCAGCTGCAGACCCTGAATTTGTATTTGCCACACTTTCAAATGAACTGTTACAGGTACCACACCATATTCCTGCTTGCAGGGATACAGCTGGAAAACTCTCAGGTCCAAGAGCAATCTCAGCATGCTTTTCCCCATGAGCCCAGCAGCCAATGAGACAGGCTTCAAGGCTTCTGAATGAACTGTCTCTGCCTCCACAGCAACTTTCCTGAGCTCTCCCACCTCCACCCCATCCACCTCTCTGGGCAGAGCCATCCCTGCCCTGCTCAAGCCCTGGCTGCCCCCCGCCACCTCTGTCCTCTCCCCTGCCCGCTCCCCTGCAGGCAGAGCCAAATCCAAAGCCCACCCACCCGCTGTAACCGGAGGCTGGGGAGCCAAAAGTGGTGAAAATCCCGGAAAGTTTTGGCAGAGGAATCTGTATGAAAAGAGTCCTCAGAGCTCCAAAGCCAACTGCCAGCCTGAGCCCGATCCGAGGGGGTGACTTCCTGGGAAGGGCAAACAGTGACAGGAGCGACCCTGCAGCCCCTCGGCCAGGCAGAGCGGGTCCAGAGCCCCCCCTTGGCTGACCCCACCTGCACAACTTCAGAATAAGATCCGGCCGCATCTTTTTCAGAAGAGCAGCAGAGAACAGAAACAGCAGCTCCTCTTTTGCAAAACTTCCCCAAACATTAATCTCCTGGACCCGTTTGGTTCCCAGCCTCCATAGAACATGTCCCATGACCCCCCCAAACTCTTGGAAGAAAAATCAGAAACACTTTTTTGGGCATTCTGGGGGTGGATGATTTCCCGGAGGAGTTGGGACAATGCCTGGTTGCAGCGTCAATGACTCAGGGAATCCTGGAAAAAGCAGAGAACACAACCAAAGCTGGAAGCTGATCTGATTCCCCTTTTCCGGGCTTCGGGGTGCTGTCCACACTGCCTGGAGAAACCCTGGACATGCCAGGACACCCTGAATAAAATCCGAGATCCCCCCAGAGAAGGATGAAGGTCCAGCGCCACTCAGAATTAAAGTCTCAGAGCCAGGTGTTCTGTTCTGATGTTTGAGAAAGTCTCTGTTACAATCATTCTGAACAAAGCTCTCCATTAAAGCTCTGGAGACAGGCATAAGGTGGAGCAAAGACTCTTCCTTTTTGAGAGAGACTAGATTGTGAATTTTCCATTTTATCTGGTCCCAGAAATCAAAGGTAAAATCAGACTTCAAGTCTATATTTTGAGTATTCACTTTTTCCCAGATTAATAAGTCTTTTAGTTCACGTTTTGAGATGTCTGAACATCCTTTGCCCTGTAAAATTGCCTCAATCTGGTAAAAGACACCCCATTCTGGTTTAGAGAGATGGTTTCCCATCTCGTTGCCCCCGGAGTTGCTACTTATTACTGACAGGGGTATCAGCTACAGGCGGCGAAGGGGACGATCCATTCCTCCTTTGAACAGCCTGGGCCTCTGGCAATGGCACTGTCCATGATCTTCTTTTTATTTTTATATTCCTCTAGCCTAGAAATTTTCTTCACTGAGGAGCAGCTTTCCCAAAACCCTCTGATTTTAGGGATTCCTACAATACACCACATAATATATATTTTAATATATGTACTGTTATAAATAGAATATATAATATGTATATATAAAATGGGTGGGATTTCCTAATTTCCAGACACTCATTGTCAAATTCATTGACCCTGAAAACAGCAGAGATGCGCCCATTATACCTGATCAATCCATTTGGGGAAGTTTTAGGTTCAGATTCTTGAGGCTTTACATTTTTACATCTCTAGACAATGCTTCCAGGAATCCAAACAGATTTCAGAAATTAAACTTTTCTCCTTTTTTCCTCAGTCTTTGCACTCCTGTGCACCAGACATCTTCAGTGAATGAGTTCCACTCTAATCCATCTCCAAGATGAATCTCCCAGCTGTGTTCACACTGGTGGTTCGTGTGTCTCCTCTGCATAGTGCAATTTTAAAATCTTCGTTCTTTATTATCTCTGCCCTTCTTTTTCTGTTTTAACTTGCAAATGAATGCAGATGTATCAGAAATGCATAATTTCATTTCTGACGCATCATTTCCTGTGTAGTAATTTCATTGCATCCTGTTCTGATGTTATGCTAGCCTTATAGGTTTTATTCTAAGTGGACTCCTGTTTTCTTGAATATGGAAGTTCTATAATGCAATGCTCTCAATCACCTGCTTTCATGAAACCCTTCATTAACATTAGCACAAGGAGCTGTGTGGTTCCCTTCTGCTTTGTAGAAGACTTAGGAAACTCAAGTCCTGCTGAGCTACAAAAGAACATACATGGTGCTTGGTAATTCCCCAATGAGCTTAAATTAATGGTTAAACAACTGCAGCTTATTCACTTCACAGAAATTGGGAGAAAAGACACTGCAAATATTGAGGAATGCACTGCAAGGTGGATGGGCATCCCTCATTTATCCAGACAGACTGATCTCACTGGCAAAATTCCCTCTTTTCCAAAGGTTTTCATTTGCTTTGCCTGTACTTCGTATGGCTGCAGGTCACTTTTCCCTTGATTTAAGGAAGTATGTTGGCAGGTATTCTTGGTGATATATCTTGCTAATTCTGCCCTTGGAGGAATTTCTCAGTTCTGCAGTCCTTATTACACGCCCTGTTCTAAAAGACTTTTATGCTATTTTCCCTCTCTCTGTTTTCACACATGTTTAACAAAGTTTTCTTTCTAAGGATATTAATCACAATATCCCAAAAGATTAAAAAATGCTTAGTTATTTTTTCCCTAAGTATTTACAAAAGAACAGTCAAAAAAAAAAAAAAAATCTGTATACCTGCTGGATGTAAAATGCAAATAGAAATAAACTTGAAAGATCTCCCAAAAGCCTTAAGAAAAAAAACCATGCATTCTATAAAACCCAGGGTATTCATCTACAGTATACAAAAATGGGCACGTTCTAGAGGAGAAAATTTGTGCAACGGTTCTGCACAGAATTCTATGCTTTCAAGCTTTTTGCCCTTCAGGAGCAGTGCCATTCTCTGAACTGGAATGTTCTGAGCATGTTCTGCTCACCACGGCAGCTTTCTGCTCTCCCCTGGTACAGATCATCCTGCCAGCAAAGGGGGAGTGCAGCCACCACAACTCGCAGCTCCTTCCCACACAGCAGGAACCTGAAGGACAGAGATGGTTTTCACCAGCTCCTGAGGGTTCTAACCGTGCCACCTCTCGGCTGCTGAAACCCTGAATTTCTGTGTTGCAGCGCGTTAGTTTCCGAGTCAAATGTTCTGTTAGCTTGCGGTATGTTCAAGTGTTCCCCGACTTCTTGCAGTTAGTTTCTCCCCTGTGTTATGCCCTCCTATCCAAGTGTCCCTCAAGGAATCCCCTCCCTCCTCACCGGATTTTTCCCTGTCTGTCAAGACAACCCGGCCCCTTGGGCCCATCCATCAGCCCAAAGCCTACCCTTTGTTCCAGAAAGTTCCCTGTCCCTCACCCCAAGATCCAATCCCTATCCCAACTCTTCCTCCTCCCCTTGTTCTGATTTGTTGTAGCTCTCAAATCCACACCCCGAGAGTCGCTTATTGGTTACTATATGGTGTCCACCCCCGTTTTGAAAGATTTTAAATGCCCGAGCAGAAGGGTACTTGGGGTTCTTTGAACCTCTGTTCCTCCTTGGGGGAGTTTTCCTGCCAACCTTTCCCCCGCCTCTCTTGATAAATTAGCTGCACTTTACACCGTAGAAGAGTTGTTTCTGCCTCCTTCACTCGGTCCTCCTGGGGTCTCTACTGTTGGGCAGCTGACCTAGAGGTTCTGGCTCAGGCAAAATCCCAACCTAACCAGCTCCTTATTCCTGCCACTGTCCCTGGAACATCACAGAGCTAGCCAGGGCTCCGGAGGGCAGTGACAGTGACCCACGCCTTGGTATGTCACAGCCCCCAGAGCCACACCTGCCAGGCCACAAGCCCCAGCCCTGGTCCCCACTGCCGGCCTCAGGAGCTCCTGGGCATCCTCAGCCTGGGTGCAAAGGCAGCCACAGGAGCCCCCCAGGGCGCTCTGGATCCAGGCTGCAGACACCCTAAAGCCAGCACTGAAAGGGACATGGATGGGGACTGCAGCTGGATCTTCCAGTGCTCACCAGCCCTGTCTGCCCTCTGAATGAGCCCAAACCTCACCTACAGCGCCTTAAGCACAATTACCCTTCTGGCCCGTTCTGGAACGTGATGTTCCCACATCCTACACCAGCCCTTTGCAGGGAGTGACCAGCTCCCAGCTGCTCTGCTGCCCTGGCATTACTTTCTCTTTTGCTGCAATGAAGTTAACGGGTACAATCGTGGAAATCCCAGCAAAACATTTGCTTTTCAGGAGCTCTTAGGCAAAAAACCTCCACTGCTCACCAGTTTTTGCCCAGAAAAGGAGATCTTGACAAAGCATAAGGCACAGGCAGGGCTCTGGCATAAGTATTCCTGAGCCACAGGATTTTACCCATTGCTGTTGTCAGCTGCTTTGCTGATATTTTAGAGCCAGTTCTGAACAGGGGCTGCTGTTGACAGGGTAGGAAAATTTGGAGAAGTAAAGGTGCAGGAAACAACAACAACAACAAGAAAAAAACAAAACCCACAACAAAAATCCCAAGTGGTATAACAATTAAAAATACAGAGCCCAGTAGAAGTCCATGGAGATGGTTCAATAGAAAATGCCACCAGCAGTGAGCAGAGCCCGAGGCTGCTCACTGCCACCACAGGGGCTCCTCAGTTCCCTGCTGCTTTGTGTTTATCTCTGCTGGGCTCCCTCTGTTCCTTCAGCAGATGCAGCCCTGCCTGGAAAGGGCTCCATGCTCTGGTGTTCCCAGCTTGCTCCAGGCTGCATTCTTAGCAACAGTGAAAGAAGAGGTGAAACAGAGAGGCATTTTCTCTCCTGCCTGCAAACTCTTCTCCTTCAGTTCCAGTGCCAGAGATCATTCCTCTGTCAGGTTGGCACTGTGCCTGCTGCATCTTCGTCCCTGTTCCTTGCATCAGCTCCTGCACATCAGCACTCGCTGTGCCACATCATGAACAGAGAGCTGTGTCAGAAGAGCAAGGCTTGCGTTTTCTTGGTTTTTCTAACAGAAGAAGCATGAGTCCAAATAAATTTGTTGTTGGTTCTTGGCCTCCTTTTAGATACCTCTTTTCTGCTTTAATGCAAAAGGCTTTTCTACCACATGGATGGAATTACCTGTAATTGGCAGTTGCTTCAGGCTGTCAGGCACCATGGGAGTTTTTTCTTGTCTCTGATGAGGATTTGGTGAGTTTTCCATGGGTCACTTGGTGGTGTCACCATGGACTGAGCTCAGCGGCCGACTCTGCTGTCCCCAGGGGATGCATTGGGACGCCAAGCCCCTCAGGGCTGGAATTCAGGGTTGGGCCGGATCGGAGCGCCAGGAGCCTGGGCCCGTGAGGAGCTGCTGCTGGCGCTGGCTGCGCTCAGCCCGCTCTGCCGAGCAGCCGCGGCCATGGAGACACGGGCGGGAACTGTGTCCGAGGCCGGCAGGCGGCCCGGGCCGGCTCGCAGCTGCGAGGACGCCGACAGCCTGTGCCCTGAGGCCGAGGCGGTGGCGGGCGCTTTGCGGGCAGGGCTTTTCCGAGCCGGCCGCAATGTGCTGCCTCCCGTGTGGGCCGCGGCAGAGGCAGGCGGGAGCGCGGCGGGGCCGGCAGCGGCGGGCAGAGGCCGCAGAGAGCAGCAGCCCGGCCGGGCCCGCTGCGGAGCGGCACGGAGCTGCCGTGCAGCCCTCGGCCGTGTCTGTGCGCACAGGGCAGGAGCAGAGGCCGGAGCAGAGGCAGGAGCCGCGGCAGCTCGCTGGCCATAGCGGCAGCTCGCCGCGCCCGGGGCCGCAGCCGCAGCTCTCCCCTGCCGGCCACAGCAGCAGCCGCTTTCCTCCGAGGCTCCGGCGCTTCCCGAAGACGATGGGCCCGGCCCCCCAGCACGGCCTAGAGCCCCGCAGCGAGAGGAGCCGCCGGCGCCGCAAAGGGCAGCGCCGAGGTCGCAGGTTGAGGAGGAGGACATGAGGCTCTCTCTCTGGGCCGCGGTGGGGCAGCTCTGCCCTCTCGGCCTTCGCCTTGAGCCCTTTGCTTCTTTTCCATGAGCCCTGATCACCCCATCCTCAGCCAAGGGCCCCCACAGCCCTTTCCAGGGCTGCAGGAAAAGCTCCCTCAGTGACAGAATCACGGAATCAGTGGCTTGGAAGACAGATGCTTTTAAGATGATCGAGTCCAAGCCATCCCCTAACTCCTCAACTAAAGTACGGCACCCAGTACCACATTCAGTGTTTTTTCAAAGGCTTGCAGGGATGGTGAGTCCACCAGCTGCATGGAGGGGTCACACCACAATACTCTGTACCTGTAAGTGCCCGCTGTGGTTGGTGCTGTCTTTAGTGCAAGGCAGAGGTGCAAGTTTCTGAGTTGCCAGCACTTGCTGTGTCTGGCTGAGGATGCTGAGTGCTGGAGTCCTGCAGGACGTGGCCTTTTCCTGCAGGCAGTGACAGCTGGAAATTGGCCTATGACCTGTCATGTTGGGTTCCTGTCTCTCCTGCAGCCAAAGAGATTTCATTTAGGGATCCAAATCCAAGTGGCAAGAACCCAAATGCTCTTGAGTCACAGCTGCAGGCTTGAATCCACACAGGATGTCAGGGCTGCCCCACTCCTCTTTTGGCTTTTCCTGCAAATGCCACTGCCTTTTCTGCCTCAACTAGAAATACCGCAGCTGTGCCAAAACCAGCTAGTGGGTGGTATTCCAAAGGCAGTGTGCTCTGGGTAGGATGAATGAAGAAGAACCTTCCCCACTTTTGAACCATTCAAAAGAAACCATAAGTGTGTCTTAGCACCAGTAGAAAAACAACTGCTAACTGAGGAGGAAATGTTAGTTTTCGGAGGGAGTCAGAAAGGGATCTTTCAAACCATCTTCCAAATGAGTTGATATTTCAGAAACTTTAATTACTTTATTTAATAATCCTAGTCTAGAACCATATCCTACAAAACTCTACAACAATCCTACTCTAGAATCTGACTCTACAATTCTACTCAAAATTGGCTATGGAGGTAACATCTTGACATGATATGTTCTTGTCTCTTACTTCTTCTGGACTGAGTTAATGAGTGGTGCCAGGATGGATGGTGGCTTGGCTGTTGTTACAAATGGATGCTGTCCACAGGAAAAAAAAGGAAAGAAAACAACAAACAACAGTGAAACATGACTTTCCAAGCTCAGTGCTTCACAGGCTTGATGAGGATTCCTCTAGTTGCTAGAAAGACCCAGAAAGTAGAACAATGGGACCATCTATTCCCCAGTTGTCATGTGCAGGACCTGGCCATCCCAGGCAAATGTGGCCCAGAGTCCCAGGCATCTGTTGATTGTGATGTCTTCATCTTGCTGGGATTTTTGCCCTGCCAGTGCTGTAGAAATGGTGCTTTCTGTCCCTGGGGTTTCTCCCTTTCAGGAAACTCCAATGACTCACATAGGTCCCTGCTTTGCAAGAAAAGCACTGTGCTGATTTTTACAGGGAGACAGAGCAGTGTCTGCCTTTCCATGCCCTGGCCCTCGTGTGCTGGATGCACCTTCCCAGCAGGGCCAGCCCAGTGGCACCGGGTCCTGCAGTTCCCTCTCTGCCACATAACTTGGCAGTAACCCTGGTGCATTCCCGTCACATTTTACCTGCAGGAGCTCCCTGGCAGACCAGCGCTGCTCCTCATCTCTCTGCAGGCAGCAGCTCAGGAAGTCACGCAGGCAAGGCGAGAATCGGTTGGGCTGCTGCAGCCGTTGGGTCCCTACTGTGGCTATCAGTTGTGTAGCCTGGAGAAAAAGGAGACACCAGGCTCCACTTGCTGCTTTCACATCTCTAAGTGCTCTCCCACTTTGTTTAACCTCTTTTCTTCAGTGGCAGTTTCGGCCCTGGCAGAGACCCAGAGATCATTTCCCTTTACCAACCAGAAAACCCAAACCCGATGCAGCCACAGCTTTTCCACCATCCCACAGATCTTGCCTTGGCAGCTGATTTGATTGACTGACCTAGTTAGTGGGAGCTACATTGGGAAAAGCACATTTGCTTCTCTGAGGGTTCACACCAGCTTGAGAGGCTTTTTGGAAGAGGGACTTTGCTATACAAACTAATTTCAAGGGTTAGTACATGAAAGGCATGTCTGCAGTGCTTTTTGGTTCTTTAAGTGCACGTGCCCTAGCACAAGACTGAACAAGGTTTTTTTGCTGTTCTTGAAAACAATGGTAATTGGAAGGAAGGAAAGGAAATCCATCAATTAATCCCCAGGTAAGGAAATAAACATTTACAATCTCAGCTTCAAGACAGACACATTAAGATGGCTGCACAAATGTACAAGGTTGAAAATACCTGCTTGGGCACACAGGAGCCACCTGCAGCTCTGTCTCTCAGCAGACTGAAAATTGCAGCTTCCCATTTTGCAGCAAAAGAATTATTGTCATGGTCAGAAGAAGGAGAGGTGCCATCCCTGTGATCACCCTCTGCTCATTTGGCTACTCAAGTCAATGCATTAATGGTAGGTGCATCCCAGAAAGAGCCAGGAAACAATGGGAGGTTTTGGCAGGCTCTCCGCATCACCAGGCTCTGGCTTGGTCACATGGACAACGTGGCTTGGGCTATGAAGGAAACACGGTGACTGAGTGTTTCAGCAACACTGCGCAAGAAGCAGAGGAGACTCAGTGGCCTTTACACCCTCATGCCCAGGTTTCAGGCATGTTTCCCAGTGAGAAGAAACTGCACAGGGAGTTAGGTTCATCTCTAAAGACCACAGTTTTAGAAACCTTGTTGGGTTTCTTTCCAGAAACCTTCATTTCTGGAAAGATAACAGCAGTTCTCAGATTCTTGTTTCCCGCTATTAAGGCCATCTCCACAGAAAAAAGAACTGGAACCACTTAAAAGCCAAAGGAAAGTGTTGCCTGAGAAGAGAGTTTGTTTGGAGTTTGTTTGCATGTGGTAAGGCTTGAGTTGCCCCACTGCTGAAACCAAAACTACAGCAGATGCTGATGTGCTGCAGGCACATTTTTAGGAGGGGACCTTGGTGGAAGTAGTTCAGGCAGATGGCAATGGGCTTTTGTCCAATGGCACGCAGGACAAGGGACAGGTGAGAAAGACAGTGGGATCAGTGAGTATTTGCTCCTTACCGTGATGGGACTTTGGTTCCAGTAGGGAGGTTCTTGTTCGATCATTTCAATCCCCACGATTCCAAAAGACCATATGTCCACTTTGGAACCATATGGTTGACTTGTCAGCACTTCTGGCGCCAGCCACCAAGGAGTCCCGACTACCGAGCACCGTCTGCTCTGCTCAGGGCTGAGCTGAGTAGAGAGGCCAAAACCAGCTGAAGAGAAAGCAAAACACTGTTTCTATTTGAATTCTGTGCAATTAGGAAAGCAAGCAAAAGAGTTCCACAGTACAACTTTGAAAATGTGCTGTTGAATTTCCTGGCATTGGTGACTTAAAACATCCCCCCATTTTTTGCATTCTCTCCGTGGTGTCTTTTGTTCTTTGGAAGCTTTAGACTTGTAACTCCCTCCCTCTGGAAGGGACCCAGACAGAGCAAGGCCACTCTTGACTGCTTGTTCCTTGTCCTACCTCTGTGCACGTTGCAACTGTGCCCTCAGCTCACAGTGGGTGTCCCTGCGCTGCCACCAGCACCATTTTTGAGGAGCTGGCTGTCACTCCAAGCAGCCCCACACCCACATCCCTGGAATGCTGCTCCTGACCAAGAATACACTGACCCAGCTTGACAGAACCGTCGGTTCTGAGAAGGATGTTGTCACTCTTCACATCTCGATGGATCACATGGTTTGAATGACGAAAATGCAGTCCTTGCAGGCACTGAGAGAAGAAACAGAAAGAGGAGGGCAAAAATGAGTGATGTGATTTAATCCCACAAGAAAGGCAACAAAGAATCTAAAAGATTCCCTCTGCAGGGGAATGGGCAGTAATGGCAGAACACAGTGCCACTGAGAGGAAGAGCTTGCTGCTCCAACACTTGCAGAGCAGGACCTTTCTGAGGAAAGGCATGTCAGCTTCTGAAAGAGCAACAGCACCTGCTGTTATAGACTGTGCCCTGCAAACCAGCCAAGATGACTGCTGCTGCAGTGCATGTGCTCAGAAGCAAAGAGCCTTTTGGCTGCACTTCTGTCCTTGTATGCTGAGGCCTGAGAGAAACGAGTCTCTCTCTTTTTTCTTTGCTGATCATTTCAAATCCTGCCACCAGCACCTTTGCTTTCACAGGCAAGGAATGCAGTGAAGACAGACTCCAGGCAAACATTTAGAGAGGCAAGGTGGAGAACAGCAAATACAAATACATGAGCCCGAGCAAGAATACAACAGCAGGAGAGAAGAGTACTGGCACCGAGTACAGGGAGTGCAGGGGCACTGGCAGGCCTTGCACTTGAGATGCTTTTTCTTGCCCATAGCACACCAGCAGCACAGAACCAAAGCTTGGCACAGGAAATCACTGCAGGTCTGAGCCCCTGTTTCCCAGACAATCCTGCCCAAGCCCTTGGAAACACAGATGGGATTGCTGACCTCCCGACTGATGGCTGCTGCCTCATCTTCATACAGAGCGGTCGTGCTGAGGATATCGTTCAGGGTGCCTCCGTCCATGTACTCCAGCACCAGCCAGAGTTCCTGCCCCCGAAAGTAGCTGAAAGAAGGAAACAAGGGTGTGGAGATGAACATGCATGGCTACTTTGCTGGGCAGATGGCTGGTACAGAGACTGATTTAGTACAGTCCTTTGAAGAGTTCTCTTGACAGGAAACAAAGCACGGGGAGATGCATTTCAGGAGAGGAGGACATCTTCCCCACCTTTCAGCAGTTTGACAAAAGAATTCTTTTCCATTTGTAAAGCAGAGAAACTCAAGCCTATAACCAATCCCTAAAGGGGCTTTCAGCAGCAGGACCCTGACCTGTTTATGAGCAGGCTGAGCTCCAAGATGCCCCTCTCCCAGCTAAGGAAGGCTCCAGCCTCTGCAGTCCCTGCAGCCCTCAGGGGCAGGGCAGTGACCACAACCAGGCTGGCAAAGGCCAAGCATGAGCACTGACAGGCGCTGATGGGAAGAAGTCCCAGCCAGCCTGAGCCCTTAAAAGCTGTTGCCCCCATTTAGGACACAACAGGATGGGCCTTGAGATCAGCCACACCGAGGTGCGGATCAGTGCCCTTTTTGTCCCAACAGGAGATGGTAGACACAGAATCCCCTGGGCTCTGCTCTCAGCCCCACCACTTCTTATCTGAGAGCACTGGCAGCTGTTAAGGGCAAGAGGCAGATTTATTGGGTTGTGCTGCAGAATCACAAAGGACTTTGTGTTTTCCTAGAGACTAGTCTGAGCAGCGCTGCGCGAGGACGTATGTGGCCCTGAGGTCCGGCTAGCTTAGGAGAGGCGGCCGACGCCTCTGCGCATCTGAGGACCAACCCCCCTCAGCGTCCTGGCCTCGGGCTGGGCTGGATTGCGGACGTGGACAGAAGCGCGCCGATGAGTTGAGGAAAGGAGGCGACCACTTGCTGGGGTGAAAACGTTGGTTTATTGAAGATGGACGGAACCAACCACAAGGAGGGCACCGACCAGCAAACGGCCACGAACAGGGGGAGCAACAAGGTTTTAAAGAAGAGGGGTGGAAAAAAGAGGGACGCCCAGCTAGCCAATAACAGAAGAACAAGGGAGGTACAAAACTTAATGGGCATACAAGAACAACCAATAAATACAAAGTAGAGGAGGGGCCCCGGGACCACAGCCAACCACAACCCCCAGAGAGAAGAAGCTTCTAGAACAGAGGGAGGAGTGGGGGTGATTGACTGGGCCCAGGGAGGAGGAAAACTTGACTTATAAGGATAAGAAGGAGGAGGAGAAGTTACATGACCTAAGAGCTTAGTAACTAAGGGGGAGGGGGTAACCATGGAAACTCAACGGGCAAGGGAACAGTGGCGGGAAAACTGTGAGGGGAAGAACCATTTACAGGAACATAGGGGAAGATACACAAAATGGGGGAGCAAACAGGGAAACTTAAAAACACATTACAACATCTCCCCGTTTCTTAACAAATAAAAATAAAAAGAACAAGGCAGTCCGTAGAAACTTAAAACTCAGGGATCCGCAGCTGGTCCGACCAGTCTTCGCCTTCTTCGAGCTGGGGTTCGTTTGACCATGGATGGTCAAATGGCGGCACGGTTGACCCCTCCTCATCTGCAGCTTCTTCGGCCTCCGAGGAGAGGTCCCCCAGCTCGATGGGCTCCTCTGAGGGAAGGGCAGCGTGATGGACGGATGGCGAGGTAGCTCTGGCTAACATTCTCTGGACCACACCGTGGACCAACATAAAGAAAACTAAAAGTATAAGTAAGCTCAACACAACTTTAGAAACTGATTCTATTATTGAACTGGCCCACCCGCTAAGGCCCAACCCTTGAAAATGTCCCCCAGCCAGTCTGAAGTCTCCTTCTTGACCTGGTGGACGAGGTCCTGGAGCTTCTTGATGGAGTGCCTGGCGTCCTCGGCTCGGGAGGACAGGTTCAAGCAGCAGAGGCCCTCAAACTCCTCGCAATGGTGGTGATGGAGCAGCAATAGAAAATCTATTGCCGCCCGGTTCTGGAGTGTCGCCTTCCTTGTAATTTCCTCGTCTGTAAGGAGGTGGTAAAGCGCGGCCGAAGTAAAATTTGCTTGTTTAGCCACCCAACACTCTAGGCGGCCCAATTCACCTAGAGCTTTAGCCACCGATACCCAAAGCAATAGAATGGTAAAGGCGACGGACTTTGAATGCGACCAATGAGTAATTTTGTCGTCACAATCTTCTGTGAGATCCTTAAGATCTCTTTTAGCTCTGCCCAATTCATATGTGACATTATTTCTCTTCCAATTAACAATTTGAGTCATGTTAGGGGTAAACAGCGTCAGCTGGCCAAAAGTACACGGCCCTCCGACCAGGCCAGAGGGGATGCCTGCCCACGCTCGGTCACCGCAAATCAAAAACACTTCCGAGGAAGGGAATAAGGGGTCCGGCCAGTAGTGGTGGGGCCGAGGATCTTCAGGACAGCTTGACACCACTGTTTGGCCTGATATTCTTTTTTGGTCTGAAGGACCACCTCACTGCCCCTCTCTACGGGGGTGATGGCTAATCAAACTGAAAGCAAATAGAGGCGTTGGCGGAGCCGAGTAGGTGTAGTTCAGTGGGCTCGGAGGTTGCAGGAGCCAGCCTGAACACTCCGTCTCTCCAGGCATTTGAGGTGTCAAAACTCAGAAGGATAGTGAGGCTCCTGGCCAAAATCGGGGAAAAGGAACGTTGGAAGGTGGGAGGGAACTCGTCTGGAGAGAATGGGATCCCCACAAGGCAAGACGACATCGGGTCCTCTGCTGCCCCGGTATCAAGGCAGATACTGTCCTGTCCTAAGGATTGAGCCAAGGCACGCCAGACGTTGACTTTTGGCTGGGGGATGACCCACGACTCCGAAGGTGTCACAAGGAGTCCGCAGGTCAGGAATATTGTTAACAGCAGCTCAGGGTTGGGAACCAGCGATGTTGCAGCGGGGGCCATTGAGGAGATGTAACTGAAACGAAAGAAACCGGTAAAAGTATGACGAAATCATAAAAATAGTTCTTCCCCAAACAGCCAACTTAAATAAAACATACATTGTGACATAGCTGGAGCAGGAGGAGAGTAGGAAGAGACATGGGATAACAAATCAAGGGGAGGAGGAGAAGCAGGAGGTGAAGGCTCTTCTGAAAGAGGGGGGAGATCTGGAGGAATGGACGGAAGCTGATGGGAAGTCTTCCTCCGCCGCCGCCAACACGCCTGCCGTACCTGTGACACGGCTTCTGCTTTGGTCCTCTGTTTCGGGGCGAAGGGCCTGACCCACTTTGATGGTACCCACCTGGGGCCTGAGGGAGTGGACACGCAAGCGTATCCCCTTCCCCAGGTCACCAGGTCAAAGGGGCCCTCCGTCCGCCAGGTCTCCAGATCCTTAACGAGAACCGGAGGCCTGACTTTAGGCTGCAGCTGCTGGTGGCTGCCGAAATGCCGGACCACTGGAGGATTCTGGCTGTCAAAAGAGCAGTTGAGAAAGTTAAGTGTGTACAAAGCTCTTGACAGCCGGACGTGGGGGGTCTCCACCTTCATCGCCGGTTGTTGGCGGGACGGGATCTTCTTAAGGCTCTGGTGGGCCCTCTCCACCATGGCTTGGCCTGTCGGGGAATAGGGGATGCCGGTCTTATGGACTATTCCCCATTGCTGCAGGAAGCTCCGCAGCTCCTTAGAAGTATACGCTGGACCGTTGTCTGTTTTTAAGGCCCTAGGAATGCCCAAGACAGCGAATGCCTGAAGCAGATGGTTCTGGACATCCGCTGCCTTCTCTCCTGTGTGGGCAGAAGCATAGATGGCCCTGGAGAAGGTATCGACGGAGACATGGACGTAACACAATCGACCGAAAGACGGGATATGTGTCACGTCCATCTGCCATACCTCACAGCTCGCCAGACCCCGGGGATTTGCCCCAGAGGCCACGGTGGGCATCTGGTCTTTTTGGCATTGGGGACATGTGGCCACGATCACCTTAGCCTGGTCCTGCATCAGATTGAATTGCCGAACCAGACCGGGCGCATTCTGGTGAAAGAGCTGGTGGCTGATCTTAGCCTGGCCGAACACATCCAGGAGCGGGCCCTGCGTAACGGCAGCCGCGGCCAAGGAGTCGGCACGGCGGTTGCCCTCCGCTATGAACCCGGACAGGTCAGTGTGTGATCTAACATGCATAACATAAAATGGATGCTCGCGGTGGAAGACCAGCTCGACGAGCCTATTCAGTAAATTGAACAGATTTTTGTTGGTAACCTCCTGAAGAACTGCGCACTCAGCTCTAGCCACTACACCCGCGACATACGCAGAATCTGTAACCAAATTGAAAGGTCCTGGGAACCTCTGGAACGCCCTGACGACTGCGTCTAACTCAGCAATCTGTGGAGAACCCTCCACAACAGCAACATCGGTCTCCCACTGCTGAGTCTGAGGATCCTTCCAAGTCATCACCGACTTGTGGGATGCTGCAGACGCGTCGGTAAAAACTGTCACGGCATCCAGTGGTTCCCTGCTTTGAACCTTTTTAAGAGATAATTTAAACTCCGAATTGAATAATTTGTGGGCCAGCCGATCCACTGTGATGCGCCCAGTGTAGCTGTCGAGTGCAAACTGAAGATATTCATTAGTTTGCAGCAATTCTTCGAAGGTTTTCAATTTTAATTGGCCTGATTCTAATTTAATTGGAATGTGCATGCATGAAAAATCACACCCTGCCAACTCCCTGATCCTCAATCTCGCCTTGAGGATCAGTTCGGCTACCAACTCCTGTGGCCGTGTCATCCTTTTGGACCGATTATGGCTGAGGAACACCCACTCTATAATTAAGAGGGGGTCACCCAGACCCTGGTCCTTTAGGCTTTGGTCCCACTGATGGATTATGCCATGGAGGTGTGGCAGCTTCCCCAGTACAAAAAATTTGAAAGGCAGGCCCGGACGGTATCGGTGAGCCTGCCTGGCCGAAATAGCTTTTTGAATCCTTTCCAAGGCTACCTGTGCCTCTGGGGTGAGAGCCCTAGGGGAACTAAGCCCCTCTCCCCCTCTCAACAAATTGAAAAGGGGGGCTAGGTCTTCGGTCGAAATGCCCAGCCAGGGTCTCACCCAATTTAAAGACCCACACAGTTAATGGACATCCGCTAGGGTCTGGACTTTTGTCCGAGTAGCCAATTTTTGCGGAACAATGGTCCGCTTTGTAATTTCAAGGCCCAGGTACTTCCAAGGTGGCATCCGCTGAATCTTGTCCTGCTGGAGCTCGAACCCTGCAGCAACCAACGCACTGGTTGTCAGGTCAAGCGCATGGGCAAGCAGACTGTGGTCGGGCGCACACACGAGGATGTCGTCCATGTAATGATGAATGATGACGCCATCCCCGAGGGCTGTACGTATAGGCAACAGCAGCGAAGCAACATACCATTGGCAGATCACAGGGCTGTTCTTTATTCCCTGAGGGAGCACCCGCCAATGGTAGCGCTTGGCTGGGGACTCACGGTTGATGGACGGAACTGTGAATGCAAAGTGCGGGGCATCGTCCGGGTGAAGGGGAATTTGGAAAAAGCAATCTTTAATGTCTATTACAGCCAGATTCCAATTTTGGAGGAGCATTGATGGGGAGGGCATCCCTGGCTGGAGAGACCCCATGTCAGCTATTATTTCATTAATTTGACGGAGGTCGGTCAGGAGCCGCCACTTATCCTTATTAGGTTTCTTGATGACAAACACTGGGGACTTCCAAGGTGACATGGTCTCCACCAGGTTGCCTTTGAGCAGCTGCTCCTGAACGAGCTCATTGAGCGCCTTTAATTTTTGCTTACTAAGTGGCCACTGTAAGACCTGTACTGGTTTATCTGAAAGCCAATTCAGTTTCCAGGTCTGGTGCTCTTCAGTGGCCACTGCCCGAAAAACCTGGGGAGCCTTTGGTAGGTCAGTTCGGGCTCCCCACTGGGCTAATAGGTCTCTCCCCCAGAGAGGCTCGGTGTAATCCAAAACGAACGGGCGTATAGAAGCCAATTGCCCGTCGGGCCCCTCAATTTGAACAATGCTCCTAGATTGATTAGCCAATTGTAAACCCCCGACACCTGAAATCGTGCCTGCAGCGCTTTGCAAGCCCCAATGCGACGGCCACTCCCGAGAGGGAATGATCGTCACATCTGCCCCCGTGTCCAAAAGACCCCTTACGATCTTTTTGTCCCCGCCCAACGAAAGTTGGCAAGTCAGGCGGGGCTTCTCCCTCCCTACTAGCTGTGCCCAGGCCACCGTCGGAGACGATGTCCTCTCCGCGGAGTTCTTCTTCCAATGTTCTTCGTCTGGCACCGGAATGGCCTGGGCAATGACCTGTCCCCTAGGGAGGAAGAGTGGGGGTTGGACACAGTACAGCCCTACCGCAAAACGGTCCCGGTCGGTGGTTACCAAACCCGGGACGATGTAGATGTCTCGCGGCGTGTGCTTTGTGTCCCCAACGACGGTCCACCTGCAACGTCCTAGTTTCCTCCAGCGACCCGGGTGTTGTAGGTCGACAGACACCAGCTGGATATCACTGCTAGGGAGATATAAATCCCTAGTTAGCTGCAGCCTGTATGGGGAAACAGAGGACATGGTGTTAAGCGCAGGTACAGTGCCACAGGTAGGTGATGTCATGTCCGATAATGTCGTCAAATCCGGTAAGGCGAAAATTGGCGGCGCTCCCTCGTCTCCTCCCTCCCCGCTTGATGTTATGTTGCCCGCCGCATTTATATCCGCGCGCAGGGAGGGGCTGCGCTCAGGGCCTAGTTTTTTTGGCCCTTTTTCTCCCTCTCCCTCTGCCTCCTGTAGTTGAGGTAATCAAGCCTCATGGGGCACTGGGGCATCCAGTGCCCTATCTCACCACATAAGTGGCAGGGGTGGGTGTCGGTTGTTCTTCTGCCGGGCCCTGGTGTTGGTGGCCCGGCAGCGGGGGCAGCCTCAAGGTCAAATGACTCGGGCTCGGGGAGATCGGCAAAGGCTACGGAGGTTCTGCGTGGGCGCGCAGAGAGAGGAACATGAGCCACTACCGCCTCCATCATCGCCTCCACCGTGGGCCGGGGAGTTCGGGGGAGAGTCCTGATTGCCTTCCTGCATTCAGGATTGGCATTATAGTATGCCATCTTCCTTAGCATACACTCTCTCTCCCGGTCCCGGACACCTGCGCTTCAACGAAGCGGTAGAGGCGTTCGATAAAGGCCAGGTAGGGCTCCTGCGCGCCCTGCCGAACCTCGTCTTCCTCCCATTGGGAGGTGACAACCGCGAGCCTGAAAAAGGCTCGCTCCGCAGCCTGAGCCGTCTCCACTATATGTTGGGGAAAAAGAGCCCGAGCCTGGGCTGCCCCATTCGCCCACTGCCCCTCGCCCAACAGATGCTCCTCCTGAACTATCAGACCGTCCACATCATGAGAAGTTGCAGGGTTCCCCCAAAGGTTTGGGAGAACCTCCAAAATCTCCCTCTTCCACTCCGCCACCCAAATCCAGAACTCCATAGGGCCTGTCAAGCTGGAGAAGAGAGCCCTCAGGTCAGCAGGCACCAGATCTCCCCGTGCAAGGGCATCACGGAGCAACCCCCGGAAGTATTCAGACTCCCGGGAGTAGTCCTTCTGCGCCTTGCACAGTTCCTTGATCCGTGCCGGTGCTAAAGGCACCCACTGCGCCAGAGAACTCCCCTCTCCGCTCAGGGTGTACGAAACCGGGGCGGCTTCCAACAAGGGCACCTGCCCCGGCCTCCGGTCATCCACCCCCCCCCCCCCCCCCCGGAACACAAAGCGTGGGAACCGGAAGGGGGAGCGTGGGAACCGGAAATGGAAGAGGTTGAGGCGGGGCCTGGTAGTGAAGTGGGACGAGGGGGTGGGCACGGCACACCACCCCTCTCCGCCCCCTGGGTGGAACATGGGGGCGGAGCCAAACACGAAGGATTGACAAGAGCAACGATGGAGGGATCCACAGGGGGCTGGACTGGGGGAGGAGATATGGGGGGAGCCGAGGGAAGAGCCGGATGGGTGGGAGGAGTAGGGGCGGAATCGGTAGGGGGCGGTACTGGGGGGCGGAGGAACGGGAGGAATCGAGGGAGGAGCCGAATATGAGGGAGGTGCAGGGACGGGATTAGCAGGGGGCTGCACTGAGGGCGGAGAAGTAGGAGGGACGGAAGGAGGATATGAAGGGGGGGGAACCGAAAATGGGGTTGGGTCGGGGGGAAGGAAGGGGTTGACGTTGGGGAGGAAAGGGTTGGGAGAACAAGAAGGAGCCCTGGCGGGAGCGACCACGTGGTCACTGCCATCTTGGGCTCCTAGGGAGCCATTTTGCGATTCTTCAACAAACCAAACTAACTTGGAATGAACAACTGAGGACTTGGGGACTGGGGTAGAGGGCGAGGGACGAGAGGATGCCTGGCCAGGGCTCCTCGAAGGGGGAGGCCAAGTAGGTCAAGGGGGAGCCGGGGCAGAATGGACCCCCTGCCTCTTGTCAGCCTTTAGAATCCCCCTCGAGGGCTCCTGCCTGCGGGATGCGGGTAAAGGTTGAGGGACAAGGGCAACGGAACGAGGGGAACGAGGGGATAAACTAGAACTTGTGGGACCCTTTCTAAGCTCTCCGGATAGACGGAGTGTAGCATGCACTCTGCCCGCCCAATACGCCACGGTAACCAGCTTTGTCTCTCCGGAATTAACAACCTCATTTAATTTGGCCTCAACGGCTGCCCAAAACCGTGGCTGTCTAGCAAGTTCTGGGGAGACTTCGGGAAACTTAGAAAAGACCCACTTAACTAACAGCTTCAAATCCTGCTTGGGCGCCTTGTGCTCACCAGTGAGTAACAAACCCTTAACAAAATAATAAACCTCCTTTTGGGATTTTCCCATGCCTGCACCCATGGCTCCCTTCTAGCACAGAAATTGCTGTCGCTAGAAGGGGGGAAAATCCTCTGGTGACACACAACCACCCGCTTGGAGAAAACTGCGAACTTAAACAATGAACCGCCCGCCGCCGGCCCCTGCTCCCCCCACTGCCCCCAGGCCAGGGGT
This sequence comes from Ammospiza caudacuta, assembly GCF_027887145.1. Taxonomy (NCBI): domain Eukaryota; kingdom Metazoa; phylum Chordata; class Aves; order Passeriformes; family Passerellidae; genus Ammospiza; species Ammospiza caudacuta. The sequence continues at coordinate 7,480,610 of NC_080632.1, read as the reverse complement.
TATCAGTCCGGGGGAGAGGAAGAAATTGGGTAGTGGGTCCGGCCCCACGTCTGGGGAAATCCGGCACCCACAGGGAAGTTAAAACAAGAAAGGCACGGGGTTTGAGGAGAATCCTCAGGAAAGGAGGGTGGGGGGTAGGTCCCCAAGGCAGGGCGTGAACCCCTAGGGAGAAGGTAAAAAGGCAAGGGGGAAGCCCAGAGAGTCCCCAAAAGGGGGCCTGGACTTACCAATCCGGCGACGGTGGACAAAGGAAAACCAAGCGGGGGTCCTCAACTCCGGAGTTGTCCTTCGGGTGAAAGGAGTCCCGACTCCGATCCTCGGGGAGCGCTGCCCTTAAAACAGGGCCTGCTACCACCCGAGGTAGTATGGCGTCCAAAGGCACTGTAAAGTCCACTCCGCGGGGTCCGGTCAGCGGGCGAGTGTCCACCTCGTCAGGCCCCACCTTGGGCGCCACACTGCGCGAGAACGTATGTGGCCCTGAGGTCCGGCCAGCTTAGGAGAGGCGGCCGACGCCTCTGCACATCTGAGGACCAGCCCCCCTCAGCGTCCTGGCCTCCGGCTGGGCTGGATTGCGGACGTGGATAGAAGCGCGCCGATGAGTTGAGGAAAGGAGGCGACCACTTGCTGGGGTGAAAACGTTGGTTTATTGAAGATGGACGGAACCAACCACAAGGAGGGCACCGACCAGCAAATGGCCACAAACAGGGGGAGCAACAAGGTTTTAAAGAAGAGGGGTGGAAAAAAGAGGGACGCCCAGCTAGCCAATAACAGAAGAACAAGGGAGGTACAAAACTTAATGGGCATACAAGAACAACCAATAAATACAAAGTAGAGGAGGGGCCCCGGGACCACAGCCAACCACAACCCCCAGAGAGAAGAAGCTTCTAGAACAGAGGGAGGAGTGGGGGTGATTGACTGGGCCCAGGGAGGAGGAAAACTTGACTTATAAGGATAAGAAGGGGGAGGAGAAGTTACATGACCTAAGAGCTTAGTAACTAAGGGGGAGGGGGTAACCATGGAAACTCAACGGGCAAGGGAACAGTGGCGGGAAAACTGTGAGGGGAAGAACCATTTACAGGAACATAGGGGAAGATACACAAAATGGGGGAGCAAACAGGGAAACTTAAAAACACATTACAACACAGGGCTTGGCCCAATGGCTAGGATTCTAACAGTCATGGGAAAGAGTGGGAATCGGGTATGGAAAAGCGCCATGGATCTGAGGAATATACCATGGCTGGGCTGGAGGCTCTCTCCTGAGAAACGCCTGCAGTACAGTTTTATCTGACCACGCCACTTGGATGTGTCTCTTGGACACATCTTGATATGCACAAAACTAGAAGATTAAATAAAAGTTGTTATAAAGATACTGCTTTTTTCCTTTGGAGCACATGAAAAATACCTCATGCTCTCTATTTGTCCTGTAACCTGATGTACTTTCAAAGGAGTTCTTATTGGCAAAAAGATAGCATTCTCTTATTGACAAAATATAGCATTCTCATGAAAATAAACTGCAAATGTAGTAGTAGTACCAGGACCAGTCATAAAAATGACAGCAGCAAGACATGTGAGGCAGAAGGGCTCCCTTCAGGATGGAGAAAAACAAACTCCACCAAAAATACCCCACAAAACAACAGAAAAAAAAAATGCAAAAAGAAAACCAAACACAAACCCCCACAAAAAAGTAAAAAAAACCCAAACCAAAACAAAACAAAGAAACAAAAAAAAAACCCAATGAAAAATCCCCAACCAAAAAGACAAAAGTCCGAAGCCAGTGCATTTCTGTGAAGGTATTTTTCTCTGATGACTGGTTGGAAGTCAGGAGTCGAAGAAGAATTTAGGAAGCTATAAATTCTGTTCAGTTTGGCCACGAGCACACAGGACTCGCCTAGATCATTTGCAAGGTCACATCCTTCTGCTGATGCAAGAACAATCCCTGCTTCAGCCTTTAGCAGAGAGGGAAGCTCAGGCAAACCCAAGCCAGTCCGAGGTGCCCTCAGAGGCAGCAGGAACAGCCAGAGCGCTCTCTCGCTGCCTCGGAGCACAGCGCTTCCTCTGGGGAGTCCTAAATGGCCCTGTGGCACCAAACTCAGAAGGAACATTTGGTACAGCTCTGCTGGCAGCTGCACACAACACACTGTCCCTCAGACAAGAAACAGCCCAGACGTACCTAGCATCTCCAGGTACTTCTCCTCAGTCTGCTGTTCCAGGGAGATGAGCAAACTGCCCGAGCTCAAGTTCCCAGGTTTTAACGGAGAGCTTCCTTGAGGTGACGCTGCTGTGGCAGCAGGTTCAGAGCCCATGATGTGCTGGACCTGGAACATTTCTGGTGGGCACTGTTCCTGTGCCTCATGCCAACCTTGGGGTTCTTCATTGCCAGACATTCGCTGGAAGTCTTCACAGGCTGCCCGGTGAGAAGTCAGCACTTGCAGCTCAAGTGAAACAGAACAAAGCAGTCAGACACTACAGCTTGTCCCTGTCAGCCAGGAGTCATTGACTGTGAGGAAAGGGAAAGAACAGATTGACAGGGGATACAGACAGCTTCTTTCAGTCTTCCATCTGGATCACCACGTTCCACTGTGAAAACACCTCCAGAAACAAGGGGAGCAGGAACAGGCCAGCAGGAATCAATTTGGATGACTGCTGGCCCAAAGGCCAAAGGACAAGTTTCACTGTCCAAGGCAGCAGTTGAGATTCAGCACACCAGGAAATGTTCCTCAGAGTGACTGTGATACACACTAGAGCAGGATGGCACTCAGAGGCATGGCCCCACTCCCTGCTGCTCTGCACTGGAAAGGAAAGGAGGGCCGAAACCACCAGTTTGGTGACTGCAGTGACTGCATCCCTCTTTCATTCACTTGCTTTTCTAGAGCCTGAGGGAGGCAGATAGCTTTCTCTCTGACGATTTTCATGTCTTCCTCAAGCCTCTTCTCCAGAGCCTTGATCCTGGCATCAGTTTTCTGCAGCTGTGCCTGCAGGTATTCCTTGATGTTCTGTAACCAAGGAGGAAGAGGACGCCTTTTGAGTGGAGTGGCTGCCATTCTTTCACTCACCTGGTTGTGTTGATCGCCCCTCTGCTGATGGAGATTCTCCTCTTGAATTCTTCCCATGTCTTCCTTGTTCCTTCTCTTCAGTGCCATGATGGCACTCTGAGCTTCAGGCAGCTCTGCTTGTGGCTCTGCCTTGATGTTCTGTGCACACAAATGCAGAGCAAGTGACTGGGAGCTGCCACCAGGCTCAGCGTTTTTCCTCTTGCAGCCTCAGAATCACATTGATTCAGCTCCTTCTTTCTGCTTCCCTCCCCACCTCTGCCTCCATTGCAAACCTCCTGTCCCAGGGCTGATCTCTGCAGATTCCAAGGCTCTGTGCTTCCAGTGCCTGTGGGATTCCTGGCCTCCTCAGTCCCAAGAGCTGTGGTTTATGCCCTTCTTCCTGCCCTTCCCTCTGTGCCCTGGCCAGTCAGGCTTACCTGGCCTTTCTCCTGTGGCTCTTCCACCTGCTGCCCGAGCTGCTCTTCCTGCTGTCGGGCTGGGAACAGCTCTCCCTGAGTCTGGCATGGCATCTCTGATGAAGCAGTCTGCTCCTGCTCTCTCTCTAGAAGCACCTGCACAGAAAGCAAGAGAAGATGGGTTTCAGCTTCCCATATGACCTTTGTGGGCCAAGACTCCAAGACTGCTGGGCTCACACGTTCCCAAAGCACTGTGCTGCTGCTCTGCTGGGTCATTCTCTGTTTGAGGGGAGGCACAGATTCCAAAGTGACCCTGGCCCTACAGTCAGGGGCCATCTGGGACTGAAGCTGCAAGAGCCTCTCAGGCAGCTGACAGGGAAGGTGTGGCATTTCTCAAGGGTGTGGTGAGGGCCTCCCTCTGCTTGTGCCATGTCCTGTTTGTCTTTCAGTAGTGACTGACACCCTGCCCTGTCCCACAGCTCCATCCTGGCTTTGCAGGTGGCTTCCTGGGTGAGCTCACTCCTTGTGAGTGAAACTTCTGGAGTTCTCTTCAGGCCTGCACCAGCATTCCTGCCTTTCTGACATCCACACTCTTGTTAGAAAACCTGGTCATTCAGGAGATGAGGATGCATGTAAAGATTTCTGATGGAGGTCACAGAGCCTCTATGGCCACCACAATGGAGGAGGACCAAGGTGTTTCTTCTTCCTCTTTTGTCAACTGAGGATTCTGAGCAGCAGTAACAGAGACTCCCCTAAGGCCCCATGAACGAATGCACTTACACAGCCCTGGGGATGCCAGTGAAGGAAACCATGCGTCATGTAATGCATGGCACGTATGAGCAGAGTCACCAAACACCACCTAAACATGGAATTGTTCCACCTCTCTAGGAGAGGTGGAAATTTAAAGAATTAACTGGGGACTTCATGGCACAAGAGGCTGGAGGATGGAAACAACTCTGTGGGAAATACCACAGAGGGGGAAACATCTCTTCCTGCTCAGAACTGGTTGAGGGAACATGTCTCTAATCCTCTCCTGAGAGGGATGCTGCTTTACGTGAGCTTTGCACCTCCAACTGCCTTGGACCAGAGCCAGGAAGATTCAATTATGTAAATGTTACATAGATAGATAGATAGATAGATAGATAGATAGAAAGAAAGATAGAGAGATAGATGTCCCTACTATGATCTGTCTTTATTGTTCTCTCTGTTGCTACCCCACATCAACACTTGGTGGCCATTGCCATGATCAGCAGCAATCCTGAGATTGCTTTCCTGTTGCTCAATGAACCACACTCTTGGAGAATGTGGAGCGTGTAGATCCTTATGGAATGCAATCAGACCCAGAGCACTGCACTGGGAACTGCACTCTTTGTGCCTCTGTGCTCGGCCGAGTTCTTCTCTTGGACAGGACCACACTGATGGTGCTAAAGTGCCTGGAATCCAAACTGCAGCCCAGCCCCTCCCAGCTCCTGTGATTGCTGAGGAGCAGCTGGAATGCAAAGCATTGATCTCCTGCTCAATTCCCAAACACAACACACACTGATTGCCTGGGCTGCAGAAGGGCACGGGCACTGCTAATTTTAAGGTGATCTGTAAGGCCATAGTGGCTGGCCTAGAAACACAACAGCTCCTTCTGTACCAAAGTCCCTGAACAGAATGATGTGTTCTCATGCAAAAATACTGCGTTCCCCGGAAGTGACACCTTGGAATAAAAACTTCAAGCAGAACCATTCCCAGTGCTGTGTAAGGGCAGGAAATAATTTCAAAAAGAACCTGCGTTGGGAAAAAGAGAAAATGAATTGGGTCTTCTCCTCCAAGTAAAGCAAAAAATAACAACAAAAAAGGGAGAGGAAGTCCAGTCCAAAAGTAGATAAATATTTCAATGCATTGCAGAGATGCTGAAGGTGCCTCAAGAGCCTCCCACTGTCGAGGCTAAAGCTCCCTTGGCACCTCCTCCCTGGCCTTGTGCTGCACCCCCTTGCCCAGCTGCCCTGTCCTTCTGTGCACACGCTGCAGCCCCTCCATGACTTTCTGCTCCCCAGGGCCCACAAGTGCACACAGCACTCCAGCTGTGGCCGCAGTACTGCCCAGCACAGGGCCACGCTCACTGCCCTGCTCCTGCTGCCCCACTGCTGCTGGCACAGCCACCAAGCCCTTGGCCTTCTTGGCCCCCTGGCCACACGCTGCCACATCTTCAGCTGCTCAAAACCGCCAGCCCTGTGTCCTTTTGGCCACGCAGCTCCTCAGCCACAAAGGTTGCAGCTTCAGTTGCAGCATCCACCATTTCAAGAGCTTCTTCCTTTTCTGCAACCACATCTTTTATGTAGATATTAAAAGTTTTGGTAGGAATAGAATTCTATGGTACTCTGACTAAACTTCAATGGTGTAATTCAGCTATATAGGAATTTGCTCTTAGTTAAATGCAAGTTAAGACAACGTGGCAACCATGCCCTTAGGGAAATATTCCACCCTATATTGCTGTAGGAAACAACGTTCTCTCTGCAAAACTGGATTTGTAGTTCTTCAAAGCTCTGGCATGGAAATTAATAAATTACCATTTCTGCCTTTGATTTTTTTTTTGCATGAAAATGGATTTTCTGTCAGCTTTCCTAGCTCGCCCTCTATATTCTACTGCCACTGGCCAAGCTCACAACTTCCTCTACAATGCTTAAACACCAGGAGCATGAAATGTTCTTTTCTCACTCACCTCAGGATCAGTTCCGCTGAATACACGCCTCAGGTGACCTGTAGTGGGCAGGGAAAATGAATCAGATGCTGTGAGAAAACTGCCTGGGCTGCTGAATCCCACAGAAGAAGTCAACCCAAACAGAGATGATTTCCCATTTCATAACATCCCTCTAGGAGACACATTTCATTCACACAGCCAGAAAGAGATCAGGTCAATATCCTTGGTTTTGCCTACACTTTGGCCTGTTTTGCCAGTAAATGACTACAAACATGACCAAGAAAATGCAGATTTTTCTTTAACTCTCAATGCTCCTGTTCTGCTAAACACATTAACAGCTTCTGAAATCGTCTCCTTCTGGTACGTTTTTTAAAAAATCAGTTGCATGCACCAGTTCTCGTTAACTTGCTGGAAATGCTTGCCCAGAAAAGCTTCCCCAAAATCCCCCTGAGCTCTGGCAGTTCTTTGTGAAACAGCAGAGCAGCAGCTCCAGGGTTCAATAGCAGACACTCACTGCTTTGGAATTTGAATTTCATTGCATTGGGAAGATCACAATTTTTGCACTCAGTAAAGGGTCAAGTTAGACAGTCAGATCCTCTCAAGAGAAACTGTGGAAAGAAAGAAGCTTTCCCTGAATTCTGGGGCAAATTGCAGAGTTTTAAGAAGGCCTTCCAAGAAGGTCTGCCAGTCTACATTTTCAAAGGTGTCTTGCTTGTCCCAGCAAACTGAGGAAATGACAGAGACTGCTGCCACAGACTCTCCCGTGGAGGGAACAGAACCCCTGCAGGTTCCCTTGCAAATGCTGCCCCTGTGGCTACAGTTCAGTTCCTTTTTAGATTAAGGACTCGACAGAAGCTTAACCAAAGCAATGGCATCCTAATGCTCTTTCTGTTTCAAAATCAGGCACTCAGTCACTAATGAAGAGTAGGAAGACATACGAAAGCCAGGTTAGAATACACCCTAACCTAAGCAGAAGGGAAACCTCTACTTATGGGCAAAATTCATAAAGTAATAAATGGAGTATGTAATGCGATATGCAGCAAAAGCTGCAGTGGCCAGATGGTTCATTATTGGCATTTCTGCAACTTTTCTAAAAGCTACAAAACTCTTGTCAGTGGGCAGGTGCCTACAGAGAGATGCATTGACCAGGAAGATTCTCCTGATCAGAGCAAGGCCTTGGGCTGCTCTGACACTCAGGCCTTCTGTGCACCAAGGCAATGTTCTGATGTCACTATGTCAATGTGACAACCATGCCCAGACATGACAAAGCAAACGCTCCATGTTGGTCTGTGAGTTTATGCAAAGCAATACCCAACCTTCCCTACATCAAACACAAAAGAGCCTGGGAAGTTCTCCTCTGTCACAGAGCAGCACAAATTCCCCTCATGGACCAAACCCTGTTGTTCAGGGCATCCAAGAGGAACTCCAGGAGTGCCCCAAGCACCTACAGCCTGTGCCCCAACTGAGCACTCAGATGGGACACAAGCAAAGGAAACTAGACCAAGAAAATGGCCCAAGCATTGCACATTTAAGAAATTACTCTAACTTTCAAAATTTAAAGGTTTATCAAAGCTTAACAAAGAACTGAATAAGAAAACTTACAGCATTGGGAGTGTCTGTGACTAGCAGCCATGCGCTCATCTACAAAAAGGATGCTATGCCTTTTATACCCTTAGCTCCTCCAGAAGTTTTGTCAGTCAGCTCTTTCTCTGCTGTCCATTGGTGGAGATTACTTTCTTGCACCTTGACTGGAGGTCAGGTGTTGTTTCCCCCTGCCTGCTGGTCACAAGCCAGCCCTCCCCAAATGCCCTGACTACCAAGGCGATTACAAAGGGGAGGGGAAAGAGGGTGGGAGGATATATTACAATATCATCACTACACATTTGAACATCCACATAACATCTACTTCTTAACTGACAGCGCCAACCATGGCACTACTCATCTAGAACACACAGAACCAGGAGAGAAGGCACTGTTGGCATCACAGCTGAAATCTTTCCTAACAAATCTCCCCACCTATTTGCCCCTTTCTTGGACATGCCCAGGGCTCTGGTGCATGTACATCTGTGCCTTTCTTGCCCTTTGGAAGCAGTGGAACTGGCAGCATCTGCCCGCCAGCAGCAGCTGCTCCAAGCTGGGAACGCTGCTGGCGGTGCTGATTTCCAGAGGCTTCTGTGTGCCAGGGGAAGCCAAGGCAGGAGCGGGCTGAACGGTGCTGGCGCTGCTGCTGCTCTGTGCCAGAGAGCCCCGGCTGGGCAGGGCACGGTGCCCACTGCGCTGCGGGCTCTTTCTCCTGCCAGAGCTGGGCACACCTGGCAACAAGGCATGACAACTGGTGGGCAAGCCAAGGGCTTTCTGGGGCTGCTCTGCTCTGCACACACCCAGGACACCTGCAGCACAGAATCTTAACCCTCAAACAGGTGAACCAAAGGGAAACAGCTGGAAAAGTTTTCATTTGGTCCATTTTTACCTGCTGAACAGAAGTCTTCAAAATAAATGTTGCCAAGCAGGGCCTGATCCCTGCTGCCTGCTCAGGGTTAGAAGAGAGGCAATACTTGATCTCAGCACTGGGTGTGTGGGGAATCACTTCCCTGATACATGCACACCCAGCAATCTCACTTAGTAGTGTGTATCCATGGATCCAAGACATTCTCCTTACTTTTCTGAAACTCACAGGCTAAATATTCCCCCAAATTATTTGATTTACTGACTGATACTTATTGACTTATTGATACCTAAATCACTTCTCAGAATTTACTGACATGAGAATAGGAGTGTCCTGCAGGTCCATTCCAGTGTTTGTCACAGGTTCAGGAGGAGACCCATGCCCAAAATGACCCAGGACAAAACGGAACTTCCAAAGCAAATTGATTCTATTAGTTGTGGTAGCAAATAATACACAGCAACCCCTGGGTTCCTAAAAATCTGTGCAGCAGCAGGAGGTGGAGCGTGGTTCTCTGCAGCAGTGGCAGGTAGGCAGTGCACTTCCAGGACATCCCCTGGATCAAAACCATGTGCATTTCACCCTTCTCACCATTCCAGCTCAGAACCAGGCTTTATACCTCCTGCTCAGGAGTGGAATATCCCAGTTACAGTATCAGCTCACACATGGCTGGCATGTGATATGAGGCCAATAAATCAAGGATTTAAAAGAACTGGAAGTGTTAAAATTTTAGCAAGATTTAGTTAGGGGGAAAGAGTATAGCAAGAAGAGTAGAAATAATGAGGAATAGTTAATGTTTTGCAGGTAAGGTAGTTAAGGCTAGGGTAATATATCACTTGCTATCACTGTCTTTACTATGTTTAAAGAAGCAGGATGGGATGCAGATTTCTTTGTGACAAAGAAGAGGACCAGAGCCTGCACCTGGGCCCCGAAACTTCAGCTATAGCTAAGAAGTGCAAAAGCCTGCCATCAGGTCATAAGTAAAGAGGTCAACTTGAGGAAGACGTCTTGGCCTTCATCAGAAGGACACCATTCCCCAGTTTAAAACCTACCAGCCCATTTAAAGTGAAAGACTGCAGAAATGTGAAAGAACTTTGGACTGAATTATAATACATTTTAGTACAGAGGGGGGTACGCAGTGTTACCTAATGAATACGTGTTAGGCTTTTTTGGGAATTATATGAATGTGTACTCATTTTAGATGAGTAGAGAGCCAGTGATTCTTCACACATGTCTTTAGGAGACAACTCCTCCTGTGCCTGGCGCTGTAATAAACACACCACCTTCTAACTTCAACTGTGGTGAGTTCTATTCCACACTTCATTTGGTGACCGCAGCAGGAACGCTTCTCTGCTCCAGCAAGAACAACCGCGCTGTGGACGTCTCTGGGCACTGCCAGGACATTCCTTTCCTGGAGGCACCTCTGCTCTGGGCTGTTCCTCGTGGCGGGCAGACAAGACTGCTGGGACTGTGGAGAAAGTATATATATAACCCTGTATAAAGTAACCCGTAAGGTGAACACAGGGGAAGGGCTGTTCCTAAGTCACACAGAGATGTCCTGCGCACAGCGTACGCCTGTACAGTTTGGGTTTGGGTCTTGCTACCGGCAGAAAGGATTTGCTGTGTCAATAAGGACCTGCTAGAAATTCTGGGGGTGAATTGAGCAAATGCTGTTTTATTGCTGCAATTTTTCCTGTGTGTTGTAATTGTGGTTGTGTTTTCAGTGGGTGTGTTTTGAGGAAGATGATGTGGGTGGATGCTGATGTGGTAGATGGTGAGTTGTGTTGAGAAAAGCGAGCACTCTGTCCCCTCATAAAGAGAGACTCCTTTCCCGGTGAGCTTGTGTGTGTGGACTTTATAATTGCAGGGGTTGGTACTCCCTGTGACACCTGGTGCCTGGGTATATAGGGGGGTTGAGTGTTTTTTTCCCCACATTGTGATCATTTGGGACTGAATGGTTGTGTTTGGGGAAATTTTAGGATTTGGTTTGCAACAAGTGCAGCAATTTATGCAGAAAACTACAGTGTGGTGATTTACGTATGTTGACCTATGGTAGTTCCTTTCTACCACCCCCCCTTCCCCAGGGTTACAAATCTCCTGCCACGAGCTGGACACTCTCTTTCCTCTCCTGGAAATCCTCTTTCCTCTCCTGGATGCTCCCTTTCTCTCCTGGAGTGGTTCTCCATTAAAGCTGTGGGACTTTGGTCCCGAGAAGAAAGACCCCCTCTCGTCTTTTCCTTTGTCCTTGTCACTGGGGTCCAGATTGAGACAGAGTAGAGATCCATTCTGAATTAGGTGAAGTGTCTAGGAGATATGAAAAGTCTGTGAGGCCAAAGCTGAAGGAAAAACTCACATGCCGGAGACAGTGAGGAGACAGAGAAAGAAAAACATAAACGACCACGAGGTCAATTTGCCCCCGACCTAGGAATTCCTTTGATAATGAAGAACTGGTGGTAAATGTCACGCTGAATGAATATTTATGAACCTATTGTGAAACTGTATGCATATGCATTTGGAAGGATGAATAAAAGGAGATCTGAGGTCTTCAGGGGTACGCAGGCCTGTTGAGGAGGATTTCCTCTGCATGCGTCCGACGCGTGCCATAATAAAAACATACCAAGCTTTACAACTTTTATGAAGTTGTGAGGTTTCTTCTTTTCTCCACAAAACACAGAGCTCACCAAACTGATCCCCCACGAGGCAAAAACCGACAAATGGCCCCACATGCAGAGCTCAAAAATTGGCCACATTTTTGATGGACTGGACTGTTTGCCACACTTTTGGAATTCCCTATTCCCACAGAGTCAGGCAATTTTTGAAAGGACGCACCACACTCTAAAACCCATTCTAGATCAACAAAAGGGGGAATGGCCCAAGCAACACCTCTGATAAGGTAGAGCAAAGCTTTAGATGTCTTTATGTTTTCAATAGCTCATTTGCAGGACCTAATCCTCCAATTTTTAGGCACTTTTCAAACAGCACACAGGCAAAATTGAAAGAAAATCTTGCCGTTTTGATCAGAAACCTTGAGTTAGGACAAATTGAAGGACCATTTGCACTAATCACTTGGGGCAAAGGGTATGCTTGTATTTATTTGCACAGGTGCCAGACCTAAGTGGGTCCCTGCGAAGAACGTGAAACCGTCTCATACACAAGAGCGCACCGACAATTCCACCAGCAGGGAAATGAGCACGCAGACGTGAGCCACACGGAGAAACTACAGTTCATGCCAGACATTCCCTGTTCAACCTGTGAAAGCTACAAATCTTGAGTTTGATTGTTGATTTTTGGACTGTGAAAATGGTTTAGATCATAGAGCCCTTTCAGCAAAAGCATGGTGTCCGTTGTGTTCAAAAGAATTCTAAGATACCCAAATTTGTAGAAATTGAAGGTTAGAGGGACAGTTTAGTGCCCTATAGTTGGCCAGTCCCTGAACAAGTGCTAAAAGATTTGCTTGAGAACTGAAATAGGGAAGCTTTTGCCAAAAAGCAGCTGAACAGGAACATGAAGCTTGATCAAATGATATACTGGCGTTTGTTGGTTTTGCTTGCTTGCTTTTGCTGTGCATATATGCCTGTAGATCAACCAAAAATGAATGTTTACCTTGCTTTAGCCAAGTCAGCAGGCTCAGACACTGTATGTTTGCCCAATTCAAGCCCAGACAAACCCTTGTTGACCTGTTTGATCAGTGTGCCAGTGCCAGCCAAGGAATGCCCAATACCCAACTTTGTAGAATACA